>NC_143587.1:142745086-143370086 GCF_048544385.1 Mastigoproctus giganteus
TTTCCTGGGAGTTAAGTTATTATATGTGGATAGACAGACATGTTGAAGGCAATAGGCACTTTATATTTTATTACATATGTTTGCTAACATGCCTACAAACAGAATTAGCATAAAGAAGTGAAGTGAAGCAATTAATTCTCTCAAAATAATTGCTTCTCAAAACAATTAAGAGATTAGAGCATTTGCAGAAAATATTTATGTAAATATATACATACTGTATGCCATCATATTTAGATGATGGCATACAGTATTCATGATGTACTTTAGAAATTGTTTAGTAGATAATTGATAATAATGAAGAACTTGAAGTGATTTGTACTTTGGATAAAAAAAAAAAAATGGAATCAAGTACTAAGTATGTTTGAAAAAGAATAGATGATTATTTTGTGTAAATGCTTTATATAGTATTTAAATAAAATAATCATACAGAAGATAGCGCAACTTTTTACAGATTTAAAAAGTAGAAACGATAAATAAGATAAAAATAAATAAAATTAAGTACTGTGTTCAGAAAGGAATAGATGCTAATTTTATTTAAATACTGTGTGCAGTACTGTTTTAACATACTACAACTTTTCATTAAGATTTTTTCTTGAAATTTATAAATACTTATAAATTTATAGAAATGTATAAAAAATACTAAGAAATTATATTTAATATAAAGAGTTGTTTTTAAATAATTTGACTTTTGTGTGGCTGCCCACCAACAAAAGACCATACTAAAGTAATTCAAAACTATTTTGAATTCCTTTTGTTTGCTTTAAACTAAACAGGATCTAAACTTAAAAATAGTGTTTACTATCTTCGTGAAAAGTTTCATGAATATTTTGTTTCAGGCAGAAATGTTGTATTATATGAAAGCATTGTTGGCTTCAAACGTAGAATTTTATTCAAATGTTATCATTCCCACTAGCCAACAAAGTGGTGGCCTATTGTTTTAGCTGACTCAGAACAGGCTGTGTGTCAGCTATTATATAACATTTTGGAAAGCTTACCACCGACAGTTTGAGAAGACCAGACTTGACTTTCACCTCAAATATCATGATTCACATCATCTAAGAAACTGCTTCACAGAATTCAGAGTAAGAGATTTCGTTTATTCACTGACTGATTTTACACTGATATTCAACTAGCAGAAGAACTTCATAAACGTGTAACAGGCACTTTCGTTGCTTGCAGAGATGAAGCCCACAATGAAAAGTTAAAAAGGCAGAATCGCCGATTTTCAAAAAAAAGGATAACATTCAAGTCTTGGCATAGAAAAACAAAAGTGCTGTGATTATACCAAAACTGAATTGACAACAGGAAATGTAAATGGAGGGGCAAACTTTCAAACTGGGAAGCCAGTCACTATTTGTGAATATCCAAGAAATATGGATGCTGTAAACAGAACTAGTATTACTCTGATCGCTGTTCATTCACTCAAAAATGAGTGAAATAAATTGTTTTTTAGAAGTCTCAATTGTGAATAGCTTCATCTTGATGACTGTGGCAGATCGCTCTTAAAAGAATTTTCGTCACAGATAGTTTTGAAAGAACTTGCTTTTTCAGCTAGTAGGAAATGTGTGAAATAAGGTTGCTTTCTCTACAAAAAGGCTATTTAAGTTTGGATACAGAAGACAGAAAAGCAGCTTCTTCTACTAAATAAAAAGAAAAACTGTGCAGAGTGTAGTGACAGAAATATTAAAAGTGGTTAAAAAGAGACAATTTGGTATTGTGATATATGCTCCAGAAAATCAGGATTGCATCCTGGTACATGTTTTGAGAAATACTACACACTGAAATCATGGAGTTAATTTAAAATGGCAGAAGAGTTTTAAAAAATATATTTTACTATGTAGCTTTATATATTAGCTTATAATAAACTGAAAATTAAATAATTTTTGAGTATCACGTTTCATGTAGTCATTTTTTATTATTTTATTTTTTTTTATAACTAGATTGTATAGAGAAGATACTAAAAATAATGATGGGCTGCAAAGGGTTAGTAAGATCAAAATGTGGCTGGCTGTGACCATAGTAAGTAGTGTTTATTGAAGTCTGCATAAACACCACCTATGCAGTCTATACTGAGCAATGAGTATGACTTCCATAACAATGAAGTTTTTAATATTGTTATGGATCTCTCAGGGTAAAAGCTGAAATTTATGACTGTTTCATGATCCTTTTCTTATGTTTGCAGTTCAGTGACTTACTGCACAAAATTATGAACTTTTTATAAGTTCAAAGATGTAACTACCATCAGGGGTAAAAGGAAGGGATTTTGCTTTTGTAAAGGTGACACCAGTGGTCTCAGACAGTTTTTAAATTCTGTACTGTGGGACCAACTGATGATGTTGCCGACAGCAAATTCTAAATGCGATGCATTCAAGGAATTAATCTTGGAAGCTATTAGGCTTTTCATCTAAGAAATACTGATCAAGGTTTAGGCCTAAATGGATGGCAGATGAATAATGAGACTCGTGGCAAAGAAGAAAAATGCGTGGGATGCATATAAATTATCAAGAAACACAGATGTCTGTGGTAGATATAAGATAGTCTGTAATCAAGTTAAAAAGCAGGTTAGGCAAGCAAAGGCAGATTACAAGAAATCTTTGGCAAAGGACACAAAGAAAAACAGGTAAAGACTTCTTTAGTTATGTAAACTCCAGAAGGAAGTAGATGAATCAAATTGGTCCACTTGATATTAATGGTTCGATTGTTAATGATCCTGCTGAGTTTGCTGACAAACTGAATGAGTATTTTGCATCTACATTCACACATAAGGAGTTATTTGAGGGAAGAGAATGCCAGAAGTTTATGAAACTGTAACAGGGAGCTAAAGGATTTTGTAGTAACTGAGAGCAAAGTAGAGGAGAAATTGTTGATGTTAAACATAAGAAAGGCACCTGGGGTGGATGGGATCTATCCAATCCTTAACCATGATTATGAGGGCATCCTTGGACTCCGGGGAGGTCTCCACAGACTAAAAATGTGCAAATGTATCCCCAATTCACAAAGGGGACCGAAAGGTGACACAAGTAATTACAGGCCTGTTAGTTTTAACCTTTGTTCGGGGGAAAATAATGAATACAATTTGATTGAATACTACGATACGATCACAGAGGAACTGGATGCAAAAAATTATTTTGATATCATATACTTGGATTTTAGGAAAACTTTTTTTAATACTGTTACATATGGAAGACTACTGTACAAGTTGAAGCAGTATGGCATTAAGGGCAAGGTGCTGCAATGGATAAAGAGATGGTTGAGTGGGAGGAGACAGAGTGATTATCAATGGACACTGCTCTTCATTGACTAATGTTTTTAGTGGTGTCCCCAAGACATCCATGTTGGGCCCATTACTATTTTCTGTTTTTATGAATGAAATTGAGAAAGGTATATCGGGCTTAATGTCTAAGTTTGCAGACAATACAAAGGTCGGCAGGGTTGTTAATGACAGTAATGATAGTATGCTACTGCAACAGGATCTGGAAAAGTTGAGCAGATGGGCTGAGAGGTGGCAACTGAAGTTTAACATTCGCAAATGAAAAGTGCTGCATATGGGTAGCAGTTACCCCAGAGTAACATACCAACTGTATGGTCTACACTTAGGGTAGTGGAGAATGAAAAAGACCTGGGGGTAATTTTGCAGTCAGATATGAAGTTTTCTGAACAGTGCAAAAAGGCTGCAAGAGTAGCTCATTAGGGTCTTGTCAATGATATATAGGAATTTTGCTAGCAGAGACAATGAGGTGATTATCCCTTTGTATAAGGCAACGGTCAGGCCACACCTTGAGTACTGCATACAGTTCTGGAGGCCTCATTTTAGGAAAGATGTAGTGCTGCTCGAACAAGTACAGAGGAGGGCATTGAGATTAGTGAGTGGAACAAAGGGTTGCCGTTACCAAGAAAGGCTTCAGTTCTGCAAGTTGCAGAGTCTGGAGATGAGGCACCTGCGAGGTGATCTGATTGAAGTGTATAAGGCCTTGAATGGTTTGAGTAAGCTCAGTGTTGATGAGATCAGGCTACACCTTGGGTACTGCATACAGGTCTGGAGGCCTCATTTTAGGAAAGATGTAGCGCTGCTCAAACAAGTACAGAGAAGGGCATTGAGATTAGTGAGTGGAACAAAGGGTTGCCGTTACCAAGAAAGGCTTCAGTTCTGCAGGTTGCAGAGTCTGGAGATGAGGCACCTGCGAGGTGATCTGATTGAGGTGTATAAGGCCTTGAATGGTTTGAGTAAGCTCAGTGTTGATGAGATTCTTTCTCTTGCTCAGCTTTCTCATCTTAGGGGCCATAATTTCAAATTGAGGAAAGACAGTTGTAGAACTGATGTGTGGAAATTTGCCTTTAGCCAGCAGATGGTTGATTGCTGGAACAAACTTACATATGTTGTGAAAGTTGACAGCTTAAATAAATTCAAGGCTGAACTATACAAACTTTTGGAGTGAATGGATGGGTAAAACAGGAAGGGATTTTTTTTTTTTTCTTGGCTTATGCTATATCAGCTTGCTTTCTTGTATTCATATGCCTCTACTAATGCTAATGCTGAATTTCATAATAGCAAATACAGAGGATTTTAAACTGGAAGCGCTTAACATGGAGTGGACTAATTAGCAAAAGATATGCATTAAATAGTTTCGATAAACATGATTCTATTTGTCAAAATAAAATAAAAAAAATTCCACCAGAATGTATTAAAAATTTATATTAGTCTATATAACAAATTGAAAAGAATCAAAAATTAGCCAGTATTGCTAAAGGACAAATCTCTCCTGGTAAATATTTACCAATTACAATTGCATTGAGTGTGTTTTTTGGTGCCCTCTATTTATTTTTATTATTATAATTTTTTTTTTTCTTTTAAGAAATAAAACCTTGAAATGCTTGTGGAAGCCCTTTGGTATGCCAATGATTTGTTGGCTTGTTATGTCACTGCATTTCTAATGTGAATGAAATGTGGGTGGGACAATGAGGGAATGTCCTACATTTCACTCATATTAGATTTTTAAAAAATATTTTCTTATCTATTGCAGTTCCCTTTTCTAAGTTCCTGTGTTATTTCAAGATGTGATACCACAGAATAAGGTGTTAATATTTTCTTGTAATTTCTATATTGTAAATTCTAACTCTAGCCATTCCAGAATACAAATAGAAAATTTATTATTTGGCAGGACCTTAGCAAGACCTCAGAATACAATACAGATTTATGCATGCCACCAGCATTTCAAAATTTTCAAGATGATTATGTGATCTTTTATTGTGATAACTTGAACATTCAGATAATACTATGGTATAAAATTTTACAAATTCTTTTATTAATCTTTTAATCTACTGCATTGTAAGTTTAAATGGGTACAGCACTGCCTGAACCTTAATTTATCAAAGTGCATCTTATCTTGAATGATTCACCTTATCTTGAATGTGTGAATAATTCACTTTTCTGAATAATTTTGCAAATAATTCAGTTTTATGAATAATTTTTTAAATAATTCAGTACTGTTATTAAATTATATAACTGCTTTTAGGGGTGGTTACATCTGTCCCAACTTCATCAAGTTCTACTGTAGTTCATGCTACTTTAGCTGCTTTACTTCAAAACCGACATCCTATTACTGCACAACCTATGCTAAATGGTTTGGTAGCCTCACCAGGAAACAGTCATCCTTTAGTGTCTTCTCCATCTACTGTTATCACAACACATATGTTACCATCTACACCGCTGGTCACTGTGGGCCATGCAAAATCCTTACCAGTTTCACAGTCTGTTCTTCTGTGCCAGGGTCCGATAGCTGCTTCAAGTAGTGTTACTAATTCCCCTCTTCAGAGACAAATTGCTTGTTCTGTTAACAGTGGAATTTCACCCCACAGGTCTGTTGCTTATATCACTTAATAAATTCAATTAGTGAGAGCTTATATTTTATATTCATTAATGTAACATGTGAAATGCCAATTAAACTGTTGTTATCTTGTATTGATTTTAAATCTTAGAGTACTTTACAGTAGTGGTGTCAAGAAGACTCTAGGTATAAACTTCTGTTGTGTGTATTAAATTTACATTCTATTTTTGATAGTTGGAACTTTTGTTTTTTATGAAGTAATTTCATTCTTCTTCAAGGAACTTATTCTGTTTGAACTTGAGGCATGCATATTTTCGTCACGACTGATACTAGTTGTATTTATGTACTGATACAATCATTATTTAATTTAAATTTTTAAGTAATAGCAGAATAGTAAATTTTTTTGTACGTGGATCATTCCAATATTCACATTTCATTATATCATATATTTATTATAGAATTGTTTAGTTATAGATCTGACTAAGATATTATCAGAATTATTGTTTACTCCAGTGACCAGCATCAAGGCATTCTTGAAAAATGATGTTTCCTTGTTCATAAGGTAATGACAAAGTTTTAATGATTTAAAAAAAAAAAAGTCAGCCTTGACTTCCTGTTTATGAGAAGGAAAAATAAGCAAGTGCATATAGGAATCGGTTATTCCTTGCTGCTGCAATAAAAATTAAATTACGATCTTAGTAGATTAGATGAAAATAAGCAACAACATAAGGATAAAATCTACATAGAGTGGAATATAGTCAGTAGCATTTTGCAAGAGTGAGATTGATGACAAGTTAATTAAATGGTGAATGGCAAACAGGTGCCAAATTTTTATCCTGAGAGGGAGCCCAGTCCCAAAATTTGCAAGAGTTGTGACACTTGAGTTATCACTAGGGTCTCAGAAGCTACAAGTAGGAGCTCTTCAGATAGTGTATTTTCTGAAAAAAGTTGTTGTTGTTGTTGTAGAGTTTTAGACGCATCCGTTACTAAGGCCTTATTACTCCATATATATACTATCTGTGAATTGTGTGTATTCTCTAGTCGATTTTCTGTTCTGGATGAAAAACCGAGTTTCCAGGAGAAAAAACCATGCTACCTTCACCTGAGACCAATTAACTCAGCCATGTTGTGAAAATAAGGCCCAAAAAAATTCCTCATATTATCGATGAGAGATTCGTACTCAGGTCTTTTCCATCCGGTGTGGGGAGGACAGCAATTCTACCAATTGTGCTACCCAAAAATGGAAGTTCTATAAGAATTATTGACCCATAGTTGCTTGCTTACCTTCCAGTCAGTTCATGAGATTTACCATATTGAATGAGAACTTATAGTATTCTGAGCTGGTTAGATGGAGCATAGCAGCCTGACATCCTTTCTATCTACATTCCTTTGGCTTTAAGGAAGAGAAATAATCTCAAAAATGTTTGGTTTGTCTGTCCTTGGTGTGATTAATTTCATGAGGGTGGTTTTGATGATATTAGGCTTGATTATGATTAATTTCCAGGGGGATCCAGTTAAAAATGGTATAAAGAATGTTTTTTTGGAAGTTGTAAAGATTTTTCCCAAGTGTCTTCTTTAGCCACCACAGGATCCAGTATTCAATACTAAAGAAACTTTTGGGACAAGTGCAGAAGACCATACTACTGGTACATAGAGGATATCTGGGAAGATACATCTCAGGACATACAGTGTTACAAGACTTGGATGATAAACACCAGTAAGTGTTTATTATCCTTGTTTTGCTTTCCAGAGAGCTGCAGGGCTGCAGTGATCTTTTTCTTGACGTTTGCAAGAAAATAAGGTGTGCATCCCAGGTGACTTCAAACTCAGAGTGATGTGTGTTTGATATTAACATATCTCTAAGCCAGTAGCTTTGAGACATGTTATAAGGTCTAAAATTTGGTGTGTGTGGCAGCTTGTGACAACATGTACATCATCTTGGCTTTCTTTTGTGGTGAAAAGCATCTTGAGGTCATCTGCATATGGAATCAAGTTCTTATGCAATAACATGAAGGGGAGTCAGGGTCTGCTGCAAAAAAGGATGCAGGCAGAATTCCTCCTCGAGGTCCACCTCTTTGTATGATGTAATTGAAGCTATTGCTATGAGGATTGAACATCATGAGAATTTAACAGTCAGTAGTTATTGAAAAAGTTCAAGTACATAGCCTATAATTCTGAAATGGTTCTAGAGAATTATAAATAGGGAATTTATGGGTAATCTTTCATATGCTGCTTTGATGTCCAAGAAAACTATATCCATTTATCCTCAATTGTTTAGGGTTTGCTGCATTCTACAGAAGGTCTCAAGGAAGTTTGTGATTGTTAAATTGTTCTTGAATTGAATTGGAGTACTAATAAACTAAACGCTACAAGCCGTAATATGTTTCGGATTGGTAATACACCATAAAAATAGTAGTGAAATCGCCATAATTTATCCGAAATAAAAACTACAAGAGTAGTAGTATGAATAGCATCGATTTAATTGTATCCCATATTGTGACTATTTCTTAACAGTGTGTTACCATGTATTGCACTACTTCGAATAAGTAACACTTCACTAATAGAGAAGACTATTGTTACTTATTCTCGGGGGATACCACTACCTAGACGGCACCATTTCAAGGCTAGTTGGCCTATCTTCGGTGGGTGGGTAGATACCACAGTGTTGCAATCATGCCAACCCTTATTATTACTTATTAAAGGCTAGTTGGCAACATGATAGGCCAACTAGGCTTGAAATGGGGGCATCTGGGTGGTGGTAGTATCCTCTGAGAATAAGTAACAATAGTCTTCTCTATTAGTGAAGTGTTACTTATTCGAAGTAGTGCAATACACGATAACTCTTTGTGAAGGAATAGTCACAATATGAGATACAATTAAATCGATGCCATTCGTACTACTACTCTTGTAGTTTTTATTTCGGATAAATTATGGTGATTTCACTGCTCTTTTTATGGTTTACATTGGAGTATAGGTGGCTGAATCTGTGACTAAAGCAGTTCTCATTTATGCATTTGAGGGTGGCTCACTCAAAGCTTTATAGCATATAGCGTCATATGGAGATTGGTCTATATTCTTTACTAGATTTTGGTCTTTTGTTCATTTATAAATAATAAGTTGTTTCCTAACAGATAATCCTAAATATTACTTATATTTTTCTATTAAATCAAGAATAAAGTTAACTTTCAACCGTATTTTTCTGTTATTGATTCTGTGCTAAGTTATATCTTAAATTTAACATGTTTTCAAGGTATTTGTACTTCAATAATTCACACAACATAATGTTATGTGAAATACATGCAGAAATATCTAAAGTTATAAATTGGCAGTTCTCTTATTATAACATATATATGTATATAATATTGTTAGTGTATCATCTCTAAAGATTTTTTTATTTTTTTTTCCCCATATTTTATTTTTGACTCCTACTGCATTAATATTTTTAACAGAACATCTTCCTTACCCAGCTTTTCGGCCTTGGTAGGGAACAAACCAGCTCCAGTCAGGAATAACACTCAGCCACAGTTTATGGTTGCACGACCACCACCTAATTATGATGAAGCAACAAAGCAGCTAAATAAAGTGAAAAAGGTAATTGTTTTGGTAATTATAAAATTGGAATTTTTGTCCTTTAATACCTTATTTACGATTTTGATGATTGTAATTAAACCATTGAGATTGCGATGAGTTGTTTGTGATAACCTAGTTTCACCAGTAGATAGCAGAACTACCTATTGCAGGACCCCTAACTTTTTGTTGACTGTGGCCACATATAAAGTTCAGAAAATCTAGCAAGCCACCATAAGTATATTATGAAAATAAAAATATACACTGAAAATCCTCGCTAAAGAACTTTTTATTTAAACTGTAATTCATAAAGTTATAACATTCTTAAAACTTTTTAAAAGTTCACTCTCAAGTTTATATCTAAGAAATACTATGCGCTAGCGTTAGTAGTAGACAGTGGCGTATTTAGGGATGGGCAGAGAGGTCATATGCCCCCCTTAACCAAAAATTTTAAATTAAAGAAAAAGAACTCAGAAGGCATTCTAAAAAAAATAAAAAACTCAAAAGCCTGGTTGCCATGCCCCCCCCCCACACTTATGATGAGACCTGGATATGCCACTGGTAGTACACATCAGTAGAATTAAACAAATGGTACATTATCCTTAACTCAAACTTTCCATCCTTTCTGATAAAGCTACAACAGTTTTTCCTCTCCTCATTTAGAAGAAAATTGATTTTTAAGGAAATCCCTAAGCAGTCAGTGAGGTGGCAGCCATTCAAAATAGCTCTCTGAGCCATGTATAACTCATGGGGACCCCTGGCCTATTGGAGAGTTTTACAAGAATTAAGATTATTACTATATTTAATTCCACTCTTACACCACGCGAAATTAAAAATATAGTTTATTAAGCTATTTACCTAAACTACTATACGTTAAGGTAATGTTTCAAGTAGCTTACCGATACTCATCTTGCCGATGCTTCCAGAAATCTGATGTGCATACATAACGTCTCTCCCTAACTATATTTTACAACAATTATCAAAATTGGATAATATGAAATACTGGGCATCTCAGAATCATTTGTAATTTTTCAGCTGTAAGAATTACAGCTAATATACTGTACATCATTTAAACATCATTCAAAGTTGTTAAGTTACAATTGTTACTAGCTCATTGCAGCTTATACCTGTAGTTCAAAACAATTAACAGCTATTTGCTCTTAGTTTGCACACATGTAAGTTACATGTGGCTAGCACAGCTGGCCACTTGTTAATGGCCCACCTCCAAATTTGAAAAATATGATGTTAAAAATGCATACAGCAGAGTTTTCCAAAATGTATGTCATTTCATGTTCCAAAGGTGTTGCCAGGTTTTGGCATCATATCAGCATTATTTTCATTCTCTCTTTTTTCACTGCTTATATTGATATAATTGATTGATTAAAGTTCAGTTTTGATTAATTCATATATTTACATATATTACTTACATTCTTCATAATTGGAGGTTGATGAGTTCCACGCACTTTTTTTCTCTTTGAAAGCTAATAACTGATCTAGTTGATTTTGTCAAGCCTTGTTAAGCTTGTGCCTAATAATGCATATTTTCCTCTCTCTTATTCATGATTATGTTTTTAGTCCAAAACATAGGACGGTATTACATAATATTTTACCATTGCATTTACCACTAACTTAAGATATGCAACAAAAAGGGGTGGAGTATCAAATAATTACAAAATTCTAGGTGGAGTGTCACATTATTTTTGGCATGAACACAGCCTGTTAGCATCAGAAAATTTTGGAAAGCACTGACATACAGTATAAATTCCATCTCTGTTACCAGAAATTAAGACCCAGGTTTAAGTGTGACAGAAACCTTATTTATCAGTTCATATTTACTTTAGTTTTCAGTTTGCACCAGTAAGTAGGGTGCCAGTGAGCTCATAACACAGATTCTGTATAGACAGATGTTTATGTGTTAACCTATATTAAATTTATTTTATAAATGTAATTTTTTTTTTTTATTAAAAATGCTTAGCATAAATTTCCTTTATGTAGTTAGCAAAAAATGTTTGATAGTACCAGGTATTGATCAGTGTGTGGTGGGGGAGATAATGATTCTGCAGGCTTCTGGACCCACCTAATGAAGGTAGCCCACAATGCATTTTCAACATAATATGTGGCAAGCTGCAGGAAATGTTTAGCTACCCTTCTTCTGGCCCATTTCTTTGTCTAACATGTCAAACACATATTTTTGGCACAGTCAAGAAATTTTCTGTAGTAATCTCAAATATATAAAAAAATTAGATTTGAATATCTGAAGATTGTAATTTTTCAGAATCCATACAAAAGAAATTTGTTTCAAGGAATAGAAATAGAAGGGGGTAAATGAAATTAGAAGAAATTAGAAATTAATGAAACAGGCAAATGAAGATGTAATGAGATGATGTTTCATTACAGACATATAATGAAAAGTTAATACATTGAATTTGCTTACTTCAAACTGCAGATGAATGGTAATGGATTGTTACATTTTCTAAATGGTTAAAAGATTTTTGGGACAGAGGGAGATTCACCAAATAACTTTTGAAGCCAGTTCCAGATTTTGATGGAAGGTTTTTTTGGGGCTCTACTCTACCTGTCATAACAGTATTTTGTGGTTAAGCAGAGTTCAGATTTGTATGTGCTTGACTTATGCACAAACAGTTGAAAGCTCTTTTTTTTATTATTATCATTAGCCATATGGTGAAAGGAAGCCTGAGGCTTTTGCTGCACCAGCCAAAAAAAAAAAAAAATTCTGAGTTACCTGGAGAGAGAGAGAAGAAACAAGAGTCAGAAGTAGAAGGGAATCACCAAGAAAGAGAAGAATGATGATATCCAGCTCAGCCCCTGAGTTAAAGTTACTGAAGTAGAGAAATCTGAACCTGTTTACAGATTGCATTACCCAGGGGACGGATAAAATTTTTCTTGCAAGAATTCATTATATATAACAAATAAGCAACCCACATGTACATATTAACATACACAGTTTGATCATGATGTCAGAATTCAGTCAAAATCAGTATATAAGTGAATTTTTTTATTTTTACAAAAGTGTTAGACATAAATTTGAATGACTGAAAAATCTAACTGTGTGTATGTGTGTGCACATGCATGCATTCTCATTTAGCTACCTTATTTCAGGTATTTTTATGTATAGGTATGTACTATAGTCAGTTTTCAGAATACAGTAACTTTACTTTTAATCATGACTTAGATGGAGTCAGAGCATTTTTAGTAAAAAAATTGCAAATAAAGAAAGCTTAAATTCTTTCTTTAAATTGCAATTCCCTGTAACTCCCTCACATTTTAAAAATATCAATTTTAAAAATATTTTCCTAGGTATGTGTTAGGGTTTACATGCTAATCAGTTAAGGTTTATTCTTGATAACTGAGATATGCATTACATTATGTAGCCGAATTTTCTTATTGAACATTATGAATTCTCTTTTCACTTATTTCTCTAGGAACCAGCTACAGGCTCATTTAACAGTCACTGTAACCATTCAAAACGGTCAAAATCTGTTAAAAGCCAGGCTGTTGATGATGTTTTGGAAATTCTTATTAAGAATGGAGGTAAATTCTTTATTATATTATATAATTTGTTTATGCTAATGTTACTTAAAATAACTATTGTTAGTTCTTACTTATAATTATTGGTACGGTTGCACTTCCTAACTTCGGACAATCTGTTTTCTGACTATATTTTGGAAAATGGACAAATCAGCAAGCCATCTCAAGATTTAGAAAAAAATTGTTGTTGAGTTGGCAACTGATCCAAATGGCACATTAGGGACTTTGGTCCAATTTGTTTTCCCAACCAGAGGTCTGCATTAGGGCTTACAATACCGGATCCCGGTCATTTTTTTTTTTGGTATTGAAATACCGGTTTTTAGGTACTAATTTTTAAAAAAATAATTGTTTATAATTTAATCATATAATGGTTGATAAATCATCTATAGGACACCATGCAACATTGCAACCTGTTCACAATTCTCGGACAACTTCGTGTCTGACCATATCGTAACTCCCAAGTCCTGTTCCTCTACTACTGACTTTAGTTCAACTCCACCAAGTGTATAAGTTATTTTGGGGTTGCTGTGCCCCAGGTGTATGACCTTGCATTTTGCTGAATTAAAGCATAGCTGCCACTTTTCTGACCACCCTGGAAGTCTATCTAGATCACTCTGAAGAAACTCTGCTTGGTGGCGATCATTAACTACTTTACTGATCTTTACATCATCTGCAAGTTTAGACCTCACACCCTCCATCCCTTCATAGATGTCATTTAAGATAATCAAAAACAACAGTGTTCCCAATGCTGATCCTTGGGGAACCCCACTACTTACATTAACCCAATCTGAGGAATAACCATTTATCACAACCCTCTGCCTGGTGCCCTCAAGCCATCGTGCTATCCACTAAGGATTTTCCCAATGATTCTAGCCTGCTCCAACTTATAAAGTAACCACTCATGTGGGTTGAGCCAAATGCTTTGCTGAAATCCAAATAAACAATGTCGAAATTATTCCCTAAATCCAGCTCACGAGTGACCTGTCGAAATGGCTAACCAGATTTGTTAAACACTATTTTCCCTTTACAAAACCATACTGTGTATCCTACAGAATTCCATTTCCATCTAAATGATCCTAAATTCCACCTTTGATCATTGCCTCCATGATTTTCCCTACTACTGAAATTAGACTGGCCGGTCGGTAATTTACCGTTACACTCCTAGAACCACCTTTATTTTCCAATTTACACCAATCCAACGGAATCTCTCCTGAGTCCTGTGATGCTTTCATAACTAGCCTTAATGGTTCAATGCACTCACTTGCCACCTCCTTTAAGATTATAGGGTATATGCCATCAACCACAGTAGCCTTACTTGCCTGTAGGCACGAAAGTTCTCATTAAATAATCATTTGAAATTTCAACATCATTGATTCCATATTTTCAACTTCACTTCCATAATATCTCATTGACACAAACGGTTTTTTTTATGTAGATATCGATGCAAAGTAACTGTTGAGTTCATCTGCAACTTCAGCTGTGGTATCTAATACTGTCTCACGTCCATTACATCAGGACCAATCTGATTTGTCCTTCTGTTCTTTGCATTTATATATGTGAAGAATTCCTTAACTGCACTCTTTGCTCTCTTCTTTATTCCTTATCCCACTCTTTGCTCTCTCCCAGACCCAGTAAAGATACTGTAGTGAAAATTATACTTCACTTAATAAAATGTCTCTTTTCCTTCAGAAAATGATGAACATAATTCAACCATGGAAGACCAATATGGAACAGAACATCAGTGTTCCGCAAATTCTTTCCAAAATAAGAAATTGCCCGACTCCAATGAGATTTTAAAAGATGAACTTGAGTCGGAAATTAATGAAATACTTTTAACTATTTTTGCTAAAAAAAAAAGTTCAAAGCCTAGAAAATATGGACTGAGATCGTCTACAATTATCTCAGTACCAGAATAGAATCCGAAAGGGCATTGTCTGCTACTGATCAAATACTGTATGTACCAAAATTAGATCCATTTTAAATGATCATACCATTGATTGCTTATGTTTCTTAAGAGCTCACTTTATTCGGACAGGTAGTGTAGATGCTTAAACATAACTAAACTTTGCAGTAACAATATGTATTTCTTTGTTTTTGGAATAACTGTATTTTAATGATTTTTTTCAGAATATTTATTATTGCAATAAAAGTTTATTTAAAACATGAATTCAAGTAATTACAGTACTTGTTTGTTCCTTACTTTATAGCACCTAATTGTCATCAAAATTTATTGAGAAAAACATTTGTTTTGGAATACCGGTATTAAGATTTTGACCGGTATTGTAAGCCCTAGTCTGCATGGCTCAAATATTATCACAAAATTGTGGCCCTCTTTTGGGTTGAAAACTGTAATATTATCTATTAAAAAGAAATTTATTTTTATCAATTGTTTACTAACTAAAATGTACATTATATTTTGTAGTTTATTTCATGAAAGAATGTTCAAATTCAGATCGGTGAATCAATATATTTGATCTAAGCAAGTAGTAAATCTGCTGTTGTTGTTAGTAGTAGTAGTAGTAGTAGTAGTAGTAGTAGTAGTCAGTGGTGTATCCAGGTGTCATCGTAAGGGGGGGATGGGCATGGCGATCAGGGTTTTGAGTTTGTTTTTTTTTTTAAGAATGCCTCGTGCATGCTTTTCTCTTTAATTTCAAATTTTTGGTTAAGAGGGTGCATATGCCCCTTCTGCCCACCCCTGAATACGCCACTGGTAGTAGTAGTGGCATATGATGCAAGAAAGCAAGCAAGCTTATAAAGCATCAGCGAAAAAAAAAAAAAAAAAAAAAGCTTCCCACGTCACCTGTCCATCCCCTCCAATAATTTTTTTCTATATGATTCTGTTATTCTAGTTCTTCCTTTAATTTATTCAAATTACCCATTTCCACAACAACTCCCTGGCTGAAGGAAAACTTCCACACAACTTCCTCAATTTGGATTTATCTGGGGATTTTAATTTCCCAGATATTGACTGGAATTTGTGGGTTGGTCACTCACACACTAGCAAGGCTTTTGTGGATTTATTGGATGATTGTTTTCTAAATCAGCATGTTCGGGAGGCAACTAGAGGGAGCAATACTCTTGATTTGATTATCAGTAGTGATTCTTCATGCATTAAGAATCTGCAGATACAGGAACCACTAGGTGACAGTGATCACAGTGTGCTGAAGTGGGATTTACTCAAGGAGGTAACTACCATCAGGGGTAAATAGAAGGGTTATTGCTTTCATAAAGGTGACTACGATGGTCTGAGACAGTATTTAAATTCTATACAGTGGGACCAACTGATGATGTTACCAACAGCAAACTCAAAATGGGACGCATTCAAAGAACTTATCTTGGAAGCTACTAGGCTTTACATACCAACTAAGAAATATTGTTCAAGGTTCAGGCCTAAATGGATTTCAGATGAACTAATGAGACATATGGCAGAGAAGAAAAATGAATAGGATACATATAAATTAACATGTGATACAGAAGCCTATGATAGATATAAGTTGATCTGTAACCAAGTTACAAAGGAGGTTAGGCAGGCGAAGGCAGATTACGAGAAATCTTTGGCAAGGGATGCAAAGAAAAACAGCAAGGAGTTCTTTACTTATGTAAACTCTAGAAGGAAGGGGATGAATCAGATTGGTCCACTTGATATCGATGGTTCAAGTGTTCATGATTGGAAGTGTTCAATTGGGATATCAGAGACGTGGTGTCACACAGATATAAGTAATGCGGAACTGGAATTTGGGGAATACAATGTATATAGAAAGGATAGACAGGACAGGAGGGGAGGAGGGGTTATGTTATTAATTAAGAAACACATAAAGTCAAAGGAAGTGAAACCAGTTGACATCGATGCACAGGGCAGTGTCGAGTCAGTTTGGTGTGACATAAGCATAGGGAAATCAAAATTGAGAGTAGGAGTGTGCTATAGGCCTAACGACTCTGATGAGTATAATAATATATTGTACAGGGAAATAGAGTGGGCCAGTAAATCAGAGAGTCTTATAATGGGGGATTTTAATTTCCCAGATATTGACTGGAATTTGTGGGTTGGTCACTCGCACACTAGCAAGGCTTTTGTGGATTTATTGGATGATTGTTTTCTACATCAGCATGTTCGTGAGGCAACAAGAGGGAGCAATACTCTTGATCTGATTATCAGTAGTGATTCTTCATGCATTAAGAACCTGCAGATAAATGAACCACTAGGTGGCAGTGATCACAGTGTGTTGAAGTGGGATTTACTCAAGGAGGTAACTACCATCAGAGGTAAAGGGAAGGGTTTTTGTTTTCGTAAAGGCGACTATGATGGTCTGAGACAGTATTTAAATTCTATACAGTGGGACCAACTGATGATGTTACCAACAGCAAACTCAAAATGGGAAGCATTCAAGGAACTAATCTTGGTGGCTACCAGGCTTTACATACCAACTAAGAAATATTGTTCAAGGTTTAGGCCTAAATGGTTGTCAGATGGACTAATGAGACATGTGGCAGAGAAGAAAAATGCATGGGATACGTACAAATCAATGGGTGACATGGAAGCCTATGATAGATATAAGTTGGTCTGTAACCAAGTCACAAAGGAGATTAGGCAGGCAAAGGCAGACTACGAAAAATCCTTGGCAAAGGATGCAAAGAAAAACAGAAAGGAGTTCTTTACATACTTGAACTCGAGAAGGAAAGGGATGAATCAGATTGGTCCACTGTATATTGATGGTTCAACAGTTGAGGATCCTGCTCAGGTGGCTAACAATCTAAACGAGTATTTTGCATCTACATTCACGCATGAGGAGTTATTCAGGAAGGAGAATGATGTAGGTAAAGTAAACATTGGCAGTGAGCTGGATGATTTTGTAATAACTGAGAGGAAAGTGGAGGAGAGATTGTTGAGGATAAACATAAAAAAGGCACCTGGGGTGGATGGGATCTATCCAGTTATATTAAAGGAGGCAGCAAAGGAAGTATGCAAACCCTTAGCCATAATTATGAGAGCTTCTTTGGACTCAGGGGAGGTACCCATAGACTGGAGATGTGCAAATGTAACCCCAATTCACAAAGGAGGATCAAAGGCTGACACAAGTAATTATAGACCTGTTAGTTTAACTTCTGTTCCAGGTAAATTAATGGAGGCACTGGTTAAAGAAGCACTGCAGGATCATCTAGACAAGAATTCAGTTATAGCTCAGACGCAGCATGGTTTTGTTAAGGGCAGGTCTTGCCTGACCAATTTGATTGGATACTATGATGTAGTCACAAAAGAACTGGATGCAGGGAATAACTTTGATATTATATATTTGGATCTTAGAAAGGCTTTTGATACTGTTGCACATGGAAGACTGCTGCACAAATTGGAGCAGTGTGGCATTGGAGGCAAATTGCTGCTATGGATAAGGGGATGGTTGAGTGGCAGAAGACAGAGAGTGGTAATCAATGGACACTGCTCAACGTGGACTAATGTTATTAGTGGAGTTCCTCAAGGTTCAGTGTTGGGTCCATTGTTGTTTTCGGTGTTTATGAATGATATTGATGATGGGATATCAAGTTTAATGTCTAAGTTTGCAGATGATACAGAGGTTGGCAGGGTTGTTAAGGACACTACTGACGCTATGCTGCTGCAACAGGATCTGGAAAGGTTGAACAGATGGGCTGAGAGGTGGCAAATGAAGTTTAACATTGACAAATGTAAAGTACTACATATGGGTAACAGTAACCCCAGAGCAATGTATCAACTCTGCGGTACTACACTGACAGTGGTGGAGAATGAAAAGGACCTGGGGGTAATTGTGCAGGCAGATATGAAGTTCTCTGAGCAGTGCAGACGAGCTGCAAGAGTAGCTCATGGTGTCTTGTCAATGATATACAGGAATTTTTCTAGCAGGGATAAGGAGGTGATTATTCCCTTGTATAAGGCAATGGTTAGGCCACATCTTGAGTACTGTATACAGGTCTGGAAGCCTCATTTCAAGAAGGATGTAGAGCTGCTGGAACGAGTACAGAGAAGGGCAACAAGATTAGTAAATGGAACAAAGGGTTGCTCTTACGAAGAAAGGCTTAAGTTTTGCAAATTACAGAGTCTGGAGACTAGGCACCGGCGAGGTGATCTGATAGAGGTGTATAAGGCTTTGAATGGTTTGAGCATGCTCAATGCCAATGGGATTCTTCATCTTTCTCAGAATAATCACCTCAGAGGGCATAAATTCAAATTGAGGAAGGAACGGATGTCGGATAGATGTGCGGAAATTTGCCTTTGGCCAGCGGGTGGTTGGTTGGTGGAACCGACTTCCATCACTTGTTGTTGAAGTTGATAGCCTAAACAAATTTAAAGCTCAACTGGACAGGTATTTCGAACGAACGGAGGGGTGAAATGGGAGAGGGTTTTTTTTTTTTTTTTTTTTTTTTGGCTGATGCTGAATAAGCTTGCTTTCTTGCATCATATGCCTCTACTAATGCTAATGCTAATGATCCTGCTCAAGTAGCTAACAAACTAAATCAATATTTTGCATCTACATTCACACATGAGGAGTTATTCGGGAAGGGGAATGCCATAGATGAAGTAAACACTGGCAGTGAGCTAGATGATCTTGTAATAATTGAGAGTAAAGTGGAGGAGAAATTGTTGAGGATAAATACAAGAAAGGCACCTGGGGTGGATGGGATCTATCCAGTTATATTAAAGGAGGCAGCAAAGGAAGTAAGCAATCCATTAGCCATAATTATGAGAGCTTCCTTGGACTCAGGGGAGGTACCCACAGACTGGAGATGTGCAAATGTAACCCCAATTCACAAAGGAGGATCAAAGGCTGACACAAGTAATTATATACCTGTGAGTTTAACTTGTGTTCCAGGAAAATTAATGGAAGCACTGGTTAAAGAAGCACTGCAGGATCATCTTGACAAGAATTCAGTTTTAGCTCAGACAAAGCATGATTTTGTTAAGGGAAGGTCTTGCCTGACCAATTTGATTGGATACTATGACGTAGTCGCAAAAGAATTGGATGCAGGGAATAACTTTGATATTATATATTTGGATCTTAGAAAGGCTTCTGATACTGTGGACATGTGGACATGTGTTTTTGTAATGGGCGGCACCTAGAACATCAGTTCATCTCCGCCTCGTATCTCTGTGAAGAACAGTACCACTGTAGAAGGGCCAGAAATAAGTAGTGTATGTTTGTGTGTATTATGTGTGTGTTCTGTTGTGTCTGACCGCTTGGCTACCCAGAATCATCAGTCACCTGGACATATGATTCTGGGTACTCGTCCACACCACGGGAAGGTTGGCCAGTCTCAATGGAACTCGCATTGTCTCAATTCGAGACTCTGACCACCTGATGTTGGCAAAAGATGGGCCAGATTCCTCTGGGGGCCCACTCCAGAGGAGAGAAAAAAAAAAAAAAAAAAAAAGGATTTCCCATGGTGTTAAAAAAAAAATAAATAAATAAAATAAATAAATAAATAATAATAATAATAAATAAAAAGTAAATAAATAGAAAATAAATAAAAAAATAATAAATAAATAAATAAATAAATAAATAAATAAAATTAAAAAATAAAATTAAATTAAATTTAAAAAAAAAAAAAAATTGGGAATGTTGCTCCCTATTGAGTAGCTTCACCAGACAAAGGAGTAGAATTATTCGTAGACGTATAACCAATTCTTCTTCTTGTGAAAACATCGGATGCAAACTGCTGAAGAGCAACGTAAGAATTCTTGTCTCCCACCAGCAAAGTTTCATGCCCATGAGAGAGTGTAGAAACTGACGAACGAAGAACATCTCTAAAGTCATTATACAGCGGACATTCAAATAAAATGTGGCTCCAATTTTCATTTTCCCCGCATTGACAAGCTTCCGTCCTAGAAAGACCAAAACGACATAGTTTTTCGTTAAGAGATCCATGTCCCGTTAAGAGGAAGGATGTATATAAGTCCAAAAAGAACCAGACAGGTTTCTGCTTTACACAAAAGGTCACCTCAGGGAAAAAAGTCCTAGTAACAGATCCGACAGATGACGTATTCCAGCGTGTCTGCCATAGATTTATCATTTCATTCCACAAACGATTACGTTCTTGCTTAATATCTGAATTAATATTCAGAACCAAACCCATAAATTCAGTTGATAGTTGGTTTTTTAACCTATAACAAAGACCTCTGTAAGCTACGTGAAGGTCCAATGGCAATACACCTGCAAGAACCTGCAGTGCAGAAGTTGAAACAGTATGACAAGCTCTTAACATACATAATAATATTGTGCGTTGCATGGTAGCCAACTTCAATCGAAATTTAACAGTTCTAAGCCTGTGAAACCATACACCTGCCGCATAAGTAGCCATAGGAAGGAATACGGCATTATACTAAATTCTCATGGTACGTCTAGAAAGTCCCCAGTCTGAACGAGAAATTTTTACAATCGCACCAGTGAATCTTCTGATCTTTGTTGTTACATTATTTAAATGAGAGACAAAATTAAGCTTTGAGTCGATTGTAATCCCAAGTAATTTAGTTTCAGAGACAAGTGGAATTCTGTTATTATTAATCTTCACTAAAGGGGGTCGTTGAGGGTTTAAATGTGATCCAAAGATCATCATTTTAGTCTTAGACAAACTTATTGTCAATTTATTATCCACTGTCCATTGAAATAAATTTTGTAAGACATCATCGGCATTACTTTCAATAGCAGATCTAGATGAACCATGAATTAAGATAGTGAGATCGTCGGCATAAGCGATGATTTTAGTGCTACCGAAAAAATGGGAAATCCAATCCTGTAATACCATATTCCATATAAGAGGCCCTAAGATAGATCCCTGGGGACATCCTCGTGAGACTTCTCTAGACACCTGAAATTTAGATTTCACTAAAATGTGACGATTACTGAAATAGCTTGCGAACAGGTGGTACAGTTGCTGAGAGCATCCAGCTGATCGTAACCGTTCGAGAGCACTCTGCCACCATAGAGAATCAAATGCGCCCTCGAAATCAACAAAGGTAGCTAACGTGTACTTTGATGTTGAATTCTCAATGCTGCGAGCAAATTCAACAAGTGCATCTTCACAAGACTTCCCTACACAGAACCCGTATTGATTAGAGGACACGATATTTTTCGACTGAAGAAGATCAGTAACACGCAGAGTCATTAGACGCTCTAGCAACTTCCCAAGATTTGGCAAAAGTGCAATAGGCCTATAAGATCTAGGATTTAATGCTGGTTTATCTGGTTTTTTAATCAGTTTTAAAAGCGCAATTTTCCACATATCAGGAAAGAGACCTTCTTGGAGACATTTATTAAAAAGTAAAAGCAGTACTTGTGGACACAATTTGAAAAATCGCAAAATAAATGTATTTTCAACCAGATTTATCCCTGGACATTTCTTAATATTAATCTTTTTAGCAACAGAGGTTAACTCATCAATGGTAAATTCTTCTGTCTGAATATTGGTGGTATAAAGCGAATTTGCAACTCGAATATTTGAATGTACAACAGAATCAGTAGTTAGATCATCCACCGGGAATAGTCTGTCAAGAATAACAATAACGGTATTCATCCAATCAGTAGTCTCCAGGAAATCTTCTTTCACAGTGCCGTATACATCTAAAGAGTGAATCTTATTACGAGCTATCTTATAAATAAGACCCCAAGGATTATCATTACCAGCACTGTGAACAAACTCCTTCCATGTTTCCCTTTTACGTGTGGCTATAGCCTTTACATAACGTTGTTTGAGTGAAATGTATTGAGAGTAAAAATAAGCTACTTCATCAGAATGCCAATCCCTACGTCGACGCTGATATTTTCGACGGGCTTGATGTACCTTTTTCCTTAAAGAAGACAATTCTGAGGTCCACCAGGAACAGATCTTTAATCTAATCTTTTTCTTGCTGGCCGATTTGTATGAGGCCTTAAGTAATGACTGGCGTAATAAGGAAGCAATTCCAGCAGACGTAAAAGAGTGAAGAGACGAAAAGTCTTGTTCAGGGAAATCTGCAGAAATGGATGAGTCAAATAATTCCCAATTTATATGATTTATAGAAAATCTGACTAAAGCTGGCTGTAGTAAAAATTGATCTCCAGGTTTAGAAAAATCAGTAACAACAAAAAATAGAACCCGATGATCACTTGTTGTCCAATCAGTAATCACCACCCAATCATGAACAATTGCTTTAAAATTAAAATTAGTTAATGTCACATCAATATTTGGTTCTCCAACAGAGCTGGAAAAGGTTGTTACTTCTTGAGGTAGGTTTATTACATTTAAGCTGTTATTAATAATAAATTCCTCCAACATATGACCACGACGATCATTTCCATTACTGAACCAGAGTGGAGATTTAGCATTTACGTCAGAAGTTATTAAGACATTCTGTGGACCCAAGGCTTCTGATACTGTTGCACATGAAAGACTGCTGCACAAATTGGAGCAGTGTGGCATTGGAGGCAAATTGTTGCTATGGATAAAGGGATGATTGAGTGGCAGAAGACAGAGAGTGGTAATTAATGGACACTGCTCATCGTGGACTAATGTTATTAGTTGTTTCGGTTTTCGTTTTTTTTTTTTTTTTTTTTTTTTTTTGGAGCATTAGCAACTAAGGCCATATTGCTCTGGGATATGCGGTGGTCATTCCCTGACCTTTCCACATCCTCCGTATTTGGTGATGACTGGCTCGAACCCCGGTTTAATCAAGAAGCGTGTGCTATGCACTGCTGCTCCTTCCCATCTGGCTACGGAGGCGCCAATGTTATTAGTGGAGTCCCTCAGAGTTCAGTGTTGGGTCCATTGTTGTTTTCTGTATTTATAAATATTGATGATGGTATATCAAGCTTAATGTCCAAGTTTGCAGACGATACAAAGGTTGGCATGGTTGTCAACGACGCTACTGACGTTATGCTGCTGCAACAGGATCTGGAAAGGTTGAGCAGATAGGCTGAGAGGTGGCAAATGAAGTTTAACATTGACAAATGTAAAGTACTACATATGGGAAACAGCAAACCCAGATCAACGTATCAACTCTGTGGTACTACACTGACAGTGGTAGAGAATGAAAAGAACCTGGGGTAATTGTGCAGGCAGATATGAAGTTCTCTGAGCAGTGCAGACGGGCTGCAAGAGTAGCCCATGGTGCCTTATCAATGATATACAGGAATTTTTCTAGCAGGGATAGGGAGGTGATTATTCCCTTCTATAAGGCAATGGTCAGGCTGCACCTTGAGTACTGTATACAGGTCTGGAGGCCTCATTTCAAGAAGGATGTAGAGCTGCTGGAACGAGTACAGAGAAGGGCAACAAGGTTAGTGAATGGAATGAAGGTTTGCTCTTACGAAGAAAGGCTTAAGTTTTGCAAATTACAGTGTCTGGAGACTAGGCACCGGCGAGGTGATCTGATAGAGGTGTACAAAGCCTTGAATGGTTTGAGCATGCTCAATGCTGATGGGATACTGC
Organism: Mastigoproctus giganteus; assembly: GCF_048544385.1. Taxonomy (NCBI): domain Eukaryota; kingdom Metazoa; phylum Arthropoda; class Arachnida; order Uropygi; family Thelyphonidae; genus Mastigoproctus; species Mastigoproctus giganteus. Next base: position 142,769,461 of record NC_143587.1, read on the forward strand.
CTCTTGCTCAGAATAATCACCTCAGAGGGCATAAATTCAAATTGAGGAAAGACAGGTGTAGAATAGATGTGCGAAAATTTGCCTTTAGCCAGCGGGTTTGCACCAGCGGGTTGGTGGAACAGACTTCCATCCCTTGTTGTGGAAGTTGATAGCCTAAATAAATTTAAGGCTCAGCTGGACAGGTATTTTGAACGAACGGAGGGGTGAAGTGGAAGTGTTTTTTTTTTTTTTTTTTTTGCCTGATGCTGCATAAGCTTGCTTTCTTGCATCATATGCCTCTACTAATGCTAAGATGGTTGTTTTGCCAAAGGAGATTTGTGAAAATGCCTTTGCGAGTAAATTTAAATGTTCTGGTCATTAGTATTCATAAACAGGGTGTCCCTTTTGAACATCCCATTTTAAAAGTTGGTTAAAATTCATGTGTTGTACCTATGGCATATAGTGGGAGCTAGAAGGAGGGATATGGTCAAGTTTCATTGTTGATGTTTCGAAATGCGCTGTGACTGAGATTGTGGCATTGCTGTTGTTTGCATAAAAATGGCATCACTGCTAGGGAAAGTGCAGAAAATGGTGTGGTTTGCAGATACAAATCTGTTGTCATGGTTCAAAGGCAGTTTGGATGTGTGTTCAACAAAGGTGCACCTGACCCAAAGTCTATGTGGAGAGGTACGGGACATTTTGAACACCAGTAGCATGCAGAAGGAACATGCAGGAGGTATGTGCTGCCTTTGTTTATAGCCCATGGAAATCAATCGGGCATGCATCAAGGGAATTGAACATACCCTGTGCAACTCTGCACAGGGTCACACAATTGGCACTGTTTGTATGCCTAAAAATTGCAAATGATTGAAGAAATCAAGCCAAGTGACAAAACCACAGGGAAAATATTTGCTGTTGAGATTCTTGATTGCATTGAATAAAACCACATTTTCTTGAATCATGTTATGTTTTCAACAAGGCAACATTTCACATTTTGGGTTAACCAACACAATGTTTAAAAAGGGGGTTCTGGAAACCCACACTGTATCCAAGAGCACATTTGAGAAGCCCAAAAATGAATGCGTGATGTGGCCTTATGAAGGACATGATTATCGGACCGTTCTTCTTCTTGGAGGATACCATTACAGGAATCACCCATAGCTCAACATAATCTTTCCACAAGGTGGAGCACCACCTCATTAGAGCTTTCAGGTCTAATGAGGTGGTGCTACTCTGATCAACACTTTCCCAGATTGTTGGATTGGGCATGGTGGACCAATACCATGTCCCTTGTTCACCTAACATAACTCCCTTAGATTTCTTCTTATGGGGGTATGTGAAAGACATGGTTTATTCCTTTCTTCTTATGGGGCTATGTGAAAGACGTGGTTTATTCCACCAAGCCATCAAGGTGTCTGACATCGCCGCCTTATGTACATGCATCAGGCAAGCAGTTGCCACCATTAGTGCAGATATGTTAAAGTGAACCTGGTCTGAAATCTAGTATCATTTGGACATTCTTCGTTGCACCAAAGGAGCACAGGTAGAGTCTGCCTTTGCTGTGCCAAAAGAGCACTTGTAGTGACTGCTGACTTTTCTGTTATTAAACTGTTTGAGCTTCCTTTCTCAATAAAAGTTAATAGTTTTTAATGTTTTCTTTTGCGAGACATTTAAAATCAGGGATATTGAAATAGGACACCTGGTTTTTTCTACTTTCCCCATCGATCTTTAGTCTTAAAAAAAAAAAAAAAAAAAAAACAGGAGAGAAGGATTCTATCTCCTTGTTGCTTCTTAAGAGCTTAAGATATTTTATGAAAACAACATCTTCAACAGGACTTACGTGAATAATAAAAAAAAATAATTTCAGCACTTTCCACATGTAATCACCCTTTAGTAGTTAATTTTAGCAATTAATAAACAATTAATAAAATGACTAATAAATAAATAAATAAAACAGTTAATAAAGTAAACAATTAATTTTTACTTTAACTTTATATATCTTTTCTTCATAAAATTCTATATATATTTAGTTTTCTCTTTATTTTTCCAGAATTACCACCGAGTGCTGCCCAGGAACCTTCAACTCCTACAACACCAGAAACATCGAAAGCAGATCAGTCACTCCATCCCCTCTTTTCTTCATCTAGTGGTATATCATCTTCTACATCAAATCAAGAAAACACTGTTCCTCCTCCTCCTCCTCCACATATGATGCCTTCCACATCTGATATTAATAATTCTGCTCCACCATCCCTAAATTCTACCTCTCTTCGGTCAATGTTAGGAACATCATCTAACAGTGGTCTGACTGATAACGATGGAAGTATATCAACTACTCTTGATTTTGATTTCCATTTAGATGCTGAAGATATTGAAGCAATGGATCTTGGTGCACTAGCACCAGATGAACCTATGAACAGTGTGTCCATTAAATCAGAGCCTGACATATCATCTAGTGTAAGTTGCCAGTCGTTGCCACCTTTAAACTTCAATTGTGTTTCAAATAGTACTTTAACTCAAACAAGTTCTCTTCAGAATAACAGTGATTTGAATGACTTCCATGATACTGGAATGGATATTGAATTATCTGATTGGCTGGATTCAGTCATGGTGCCAAATCTTCCTACATCATCTACTGCAGTATCCAGTTTGCATCAAACAAATTATAACATGACTAATGAGCACGATCCCTTGTTACCGAATCTTGCCAATAGTCATGATCCATTAGATATGTTTTATATTGATGACATGGACTTGAAAACACCTGAGTTAAATGTGCTTTCGTGGGATAAGGTGGATTTTGCAACTTAGTAGAGCTCGTGCCTAATTAAGTGTTTTTAGTATCACATCATTGGCTTTTCAGTATGTTTGCTTTGTGGTGCAAAAGAACAGAATTGGCTTCAAGAAAGTCACCAATATAGTTTGGACCAGAGGGTTTTTCTTTTTTTTTTTTTTTTTCCTTTCTTTTTTTTTTTTTTTTTTTTACCCTAATGCAGGATTGGGTCACTTCTTTTGACTCTATTTCTGGTTAGGATTTGTGGACCAATGGCTTTTTATTGTTGACCAGTGTACAAGGAAGTAAGACTTCCATTTCCAACTGCTGTAAAAGGAAAAACATTGAAAACTAGGCTGTTATTAATTAATACAATTGTAATTTTTGTTAGTCATTATAAAATTAACCTTTGTTTGTGTCTCACAGCTGAATGTATTTGTGTGAATTTCCTCACATACCTCTTTATGTGTGTTAGTATTGGAATGTTGAGCCCTTTTGAGTCATTTTTTGCTCCCCCTTTTTTTTTTTTATGCATTCTATTTCTTCTACTTCAGTTTAGTTGCTTTTTTACACATTAATTAAATCTGTAAAATAGCTGAGGTGCCACCTCCACCACCATGACAAGGGGATACATGAAGTAATTCTTTGTGAAGTGCGAGAAAATGTGAACTCAGTTCGATTTTTACTTCGCTTTTTTTTTTTTTTATTTGTGCCAAACACCGCTACTACCAAAATGCAAGAAAGAGTATTTTTGAGGTAGTTCTTAAGCATTAGCAGTGACATATTATTACTATATTGAGTGGATATCCATTTTATATGTTATTTAAAGAAATGTGCAACATTCATTCACATTTCAGTATAACCATCAGTGCCTTATAAGTAAGATAAATCATGTTCCAGATTCCAAACTGAAAATAATTATTTCAGCATAACTTTATTTTTTATTTTTAAGGTAAAATATTTGAAAAACTTATCCTTTGTCATGTAAAATATGTCACAATATACTTTATAATAATTAAGGGTGCAAATATTTAATCTCCTTATCTTTACTGTAAAGTTTCTGAAGAAAGTGAATCAAAGAAAATTTTCTTTATTTTTTTATACCATCATTTGAATGAAATGGGGGAAAAAAAAGGGTCATATGTCATCTTTAATTGACATTAGATTATAGATAATTTATTTTATGAAAAATCGGAATTCTGTTTAAAATTAGCATGTTCTTTTGAATATGTAGGGTTCATGAAAGGTGGATTTTGCATTTCTCTATATAAAAATATCAGATTTTACTTACTCTTTGAATTGCACAGAGATTGGGTTTAAAGAATTTGGCATTCAAAATTTGTTTTCATTGAAAAAGCTACCAAGTTTTTAAAAATCAATGAGAATACATATTACATTTAAATTGATTTATTTTTAAAGTAGGCCACTTAAATGCATATCAACCTTTTAATTTATTTGCATATGTACACAAACAACTTATTTAAATATTGTAATCAATTTCAAGCACACATCTGTGCTTTCATAATCTGGTTAATTCATTATGATTATCTTGAAAAAACTTGAAAACTTACTCTTTAGATATTCTAATTATTTGAATTATCTTTAATGTCTTTAGGGACCAGTACTTGCAGTTAACAAAATAGGATTTGCTTTTGATTTTATTTTTATTAATATGTATATTTATGCACCATTAAGAGTAGCCTGATTTGGTTCCCATTATTAAATATTAATACTTTATGAATTTATAACATATAATAGATAAAAACATTTGAAGTCACTAGAGTTGCATAAAGATTAAAAATTGGTAAACACTGTTATTTAGAAACACAAATATGCACATGTGCTTGTGCGCACGCGCTCGCTCTCTCTCACACACCCACACCCACACACACACACACACACACACACACACACACACACACACACACACACACACACACACACACACTATGATGTATTATATTTTATGGTTTATATCCTAGATAATTTTATTTTTATTAATAAACTTTTTTTTTTTGCTTTCACTCAATATATAGAATATTATCTCAAGATTGATTTCATTATTACTGTTATGGCTATGTGATTTCTAACTTTAAAATAGGCCATTCATTTGCAATAAAAAACTCATTATATACTAAATTTAAAAACTTTAAAAGTGTATTTAATGTGTCTTGAGAACCAAGTTTAATTGATAGAACAGAAATAGAGTGTCCTGTAAGGTTAGCTTTTCTGTTAAGTCAAATTTCATTATTTTTACCCATCAATGGCATGAAGTAAGTTTTGCCTTGTTTGATGTCTGTTTTAAGATTCTTAAGAGTAATAGGAATATTTTGCACAACAGAATTGATGGTTGGAAAAAAAATGAAACAGTGTGTATAAATATGAATTGAATGCCTGTAGGTCTTATTCAAGCATTTGTCAATTTAAAAGCTTTTGCTTGTTCACTTCATAAGTAAATATGAGCTTATGTACCATGTGTTTCCATATATACACAAAAAAAATACTCTCCTTGAGCAGTAATGCACTTTTGCTATCACTGGTACAGTTGCTGGTAGCAGTTCTGGAACTGCCATGCCTGGATAGTGCAGAGAGGTTAGTGCAGGAATGTTTTGTGTTTTAGGAGTGTTTCTAAAATAAATAACATTTCTAGCTTAACACTCTTTAATATATACCTCAGATCCACACAGCAATAAACCACCTACTGAATGATTAACAAACATCTATTTATGTGTAAATGCAGGTTTAAACTGACAGTGGCAAATCATCTTGCATATATTGACTGTATCACTACGCATCTAGTTCAGGAACTTCTTGACTGTACCCCACACACACAATTCTTAAAGAAATGCCTCCTTCTCTTCTTGGATTTCCTCACCTTTATGATAGTTAAGACTACTCATTTATTTTTATCTCTAAATTTATTCCTGAAAATATCCGTACATAAAAATAAAATTAATGTCTGCCATGATAGACAAGTACTTAAAATGTTTATGTACTGCAGTAAGTAATTATTGTGTTTATATCTAGTGTATGACTGCTGTTCAGCTATTTTCTCTCTCTCTCTCTCTCTCTCTCTCTCTCTCTCTCTCTCTCTCTCTCTCTCTCTCTCTCACACACACACACAGGTAAATTACATATAAATCTGATTATTATGCTAAGTCTTTTCTTGCTTTATGTATAATGATACCTGGTCTGGTTAATTATAGCACTTATATCAAATATGCTTAAATGCTCAATGAAATAATTTGATAATAAGAAAAAGTAAAAATAACAGTAAAATTGTAATAATTTCTGTAGTGTGGTAAAAGTGATAAATTAAATAGTCTCAAATTTTATTGTGAGACCATTAATAATATACACCTGTATGTATTAATAATATATACCTGTATGTATTCTATACACTGAACTGGCATAAATGTTCTTCACTTTGGGCCAGCCATTTTCTGCATGTATTTTAATAAATATTGCACATATACAGAATGCAAAGTGCTAAAAAAAGAATTCCCAACTTTACTAAGTTCAAGAGGAATAAGTTCTGAGTAAAGTGGCATGACTGTATTTCATTTCCACAAATAGTAATGGAAATGCTGGGCCATTCGAACAACATATGACACTGATGTGTAAAAATATAATGAAGTGCAACTCAGAAGCTAACTTTAATTTTTTTTTATGATAACACAAAGGCCAACATTTTTATTGGATTATAAAAAAGTTTTAAAAATATTTTTTAATATATTTAATAAAATAGATAATGTCCGTTTTAAAATTATAAATCATAAATCCATAATTATAATCTGTAGAATTATTTTACATATGTTTACTTTAAATAGTGAAAAAGAAAGATTGAATTAAGGAAAAAAAAAAGAGATGAAATAAATATAGAGAAAAAAATAATGTAGTATTCTGTGTATATCTAATGTAGTATTCTGTGTATATCTAGTTATTTTTTAATTAAATATGTTTATTCCCGTCATTCTTGTACAACATATAAAAACAAATTTCTGTTTTGTAAAATATTGATAACAGATCTGTGAATCGAGACTGTATGCACATTTTTCACACACAAAATTTACTTTGGATAATGAAAATGCAAGTTTTATACATTAATCTTATATGACCCCTGTTTTTCTTTTTTTTTTGTTTTTTCTTGTTTCTAAAGTATTATATCTCAATAACAGTCATGTGTGTGCCTTCTGAAGACTGTGCCTTAGTTCTATATTATTAGTCAGACATCTTTTTTGGAGACTTTGTTCACTTAAAATAAAAATATTACATAAGTATAAAATTTTTCAATTTTATAAGCAGTGGGAGAAAGTATAGTTTTCTTTACTTTGAATTAGGAACTATTATAAGAAATAATTAACATAATTATTACAAACATTTAAAGTGAATATTTAATGTGATATAAGAGTATTTGACAAAAAATACTCTTCTTTCTGCTTTTTATTTTGCCCTTAGCTGTCACAGAAAATGTATATTTCTTCTATATTACATCTGTTTAGTGTGTATATGTGCATATATGTCTATGTGAATTAAATATTTGAGATTCATTCCACATTATCAGTCTTCACAATTACAAATAATCCAAAATGTTCAGTGTTTGATCCCTCACCTTAATTTTTTTTTTAAATTTTAACTGAGTATGTGATCTTCTCAATTGGGATTCATAATAAGGTTTGAAGCAGTAGTAACAAACATGAATGCCAAACTGTAAGTTAAAAGTTAACTTTTTATCTGTGGATTTTAACTTTTGTTGGAATACTTTCACTAAAAATAAAAAGCAGTGGGCATGAAAATTAAATTCCAAGCATAGCATTTTTCAAGTGATAAAAGTTGGTATTATTTTTTATTAGTAGGAAATGTACATATCTAATATGAATAGGAACAAACAGGTTTTGTGAGAAAACTTATGAATACATAGAAATCAGTACATTATATTTACCTTGAAATAGTCTTCTTAACATCTTTTATGTATAGATGGCCTCAGCATTACCTTTGTATAGAACTCTATACAAAGATGAATTACATGCCTTCATTAACAGAGTTATTTGAAATTAGTTATATGAAATTATTTCATCTTCAAGTTTATCAAAATATTATGATAATCCATGTTTACTACATTTAAGTTTATATTGTTTAAATAAATATTTTGCAGATAGATGCCCATGTTTTCCTCAGTTGTCATCATTTTGGAAACATCTCTGTATGTACAGATATGTTCTGTGAAATATTAATCAGAATATACTTAGTATCACCACCCAGATATTTTAATAAAATGAAAAGCATTAATTATTAAAAATTAAATTTAATTATTCTTTTGTTATTATACATAAAGGTGAAATGTATATTTTGCTGATTTTCTCTTATTTGTCAGCAGAAATTTAAGGTTTTTTTTTTTTTTTTGTGAGTGGCCAGTAAAGCTGAGAGAATTTAGATTATAGTCACTGCACTGAAGTATGAAATAATTGAAATATTGGTTTAAAGAGAAATTATTTGTTGATTGCTAAAAATCAGCCATTTCTTATAGGAAGCATAATCAACTAATTTAACTGCTTAGAAAATTTAGTCTAATAATGAAATTAAGACTTTTCATCAAAATAATGTTTTGAAGCTCTACAAAATCTTTTTTTTAAACTTAAAATATATCATTGCAATAGGGAACTTTTATGTAATAAAGTGTATTTATAGCAATTTAGATATTATTCTAAAATTGGCATAATTTGTATACACTTTTTTCCATTATTTATAGTTAAAAATATATTGTACAAATATCAGTTGCTAATTTTGGGGTTAATAGTAGTAGGCTGTTATAATCATGAGTATAAGCACTTTCTCTTAAATAGCATGAGGAAACAGAATATCATATGAAATCATGCAATGAGAAATCTGATTACAAATGGCAGTTAAAGAATGCTAATCGAATTAAGAAATGAAATTTACTAAGAAATCTCCATTATTACCCACATTTAAGGATATTCTTAAATTGCATTTTATGTTTCGAAAATGGAGTGTATAATTTATCTCTTTTATATTATATTGCCTATTAGGATGGTATGTTCAACAGATATATCTTTTGTGAGAGTTGTAAATTTTCCTGTAGGAGGTACACAGAGCCAGTGCAGGACTTTCAAGTTATATACGCTGGTCATAGTACTACAAAAATATTCTTTTGATGGATATTTTATATATTCCTCTTCTCCAGGTATCTTACATAATATCAAAAGCAGAAATAGTTATTCATTTTTTTTTCTTTTCCTTAAGGAATTAAATATATGTGGGTTATATAAATATGGTGAACATTGTAGTACTTATCTCTGATTTTATATCCATTCTCAATTATGCTCTCAGTTTATGTTCAAAAATTTATAATATAAAATTTCAAAACTGCATTAAAATTTACTTAAAAACGTTATTCAGAAAGTGCTTATTTTAAGTAGTAACAGTAGAATTTTTATCTTATCTGTGCTATCAGAAAAGATCTCATACTCATTCATATAAACAATGTAAAATGTTATTTTATTTACAGTTTTAATATATTTAACATTCCAAAACCTAGGTTACTTGCTGTTACCTGTTTTGCATTATGAATGGCATTAAGAGACTAGGACATTCCGAGTCCTGTTTCACCTCTGGGCTTTTCTGTATGTATAATCCCCCCCCCACCTTCTCCCTTTTAAAATCAAGATAATATCAAAAAGTAATAAATGAATAAATAAAAATTGCAGTTTTTTTTTTTCAGAGATTACTCAAATTTTTTTGGATTGTTATAAGAAATGTACTGAAATGTAAAAAAATAAATTAATTAAATAACGTCAATTATAAGATTTCTGAAATGTTTCAGTCCTTAGTATTTCATGCCAAACTTTATGTATTTCTTTTCATGCTATTATTGTAGCATGCTCTTATGAAGTTCCCTTTGTTCTGAAATCTTAGAAGTGAATGTGCTTAGAAGTGAATTGTTTTAATTGTATATATAAGATGCATAAGAAGCAAATAAGCTGACACAAAGAATAATTTATGTTAGCAAGGGGTGAAACAGTGGTTAATCACTATGGACTTTTGGGTGGTGGGTAGCCATGTTTGTAACTGGTGAATTTGCTCTACTAACACCATTAACTTGACTATTTGGAAAGAACAAACAGTAGATATTTTCCTTGAACTGTATCTGTTGTACATAAATTTTGTTTTGTTAGACTGCTTGCTAATAAAGATTTTCTTGTGTGTGATATGTATCATTATTTATAAATATTCATATTTAAAATGTATACTGCACCCACCAAATTATCAGATAATTTCAGTTTAATTTTAATCTATTACTGTTATTCCTTTTACTAGGGAATTGTTGATTTATCTAAAATGAGATCATCACAGTGCAACTATGAGTGCAAAGAATAATTTTTGACATTGTATACTTCAGTGATGCCTTTAATACTGTACAACATACACTGTTGTTTGCATAAATTGGAGGCATTGAGTACAAATTACTATTATGGATAAAGGGATGGTTAAGTGGTAGGAGCCTAAGAGTGTTCTTTTTTTTTTTTTTTTTAGGCAGGTGCTACCTGTAGATCCGAATACATTATTCCAAATAGAGGGTCAGAAACAGAACAGATTCAGTTTTAGTTGATTTTAAATGAATAGTACTATCCAATGGCACATCATAAAAGGTTTGATCAGAATTAATAAAATGGAAATACCAATTGCACACAGAAAAAAAAACACCTTGGAAAGTGTACTTAGAATGAACAGTGTCCATGCTCTCCAGCGCAAGAACAAACAAGGCCATTAATTGTGGGTTTTTTTTTTATTATGAAAACCCCAAGCACGAGAGATATTAGTTTGGTACCGTGCATGGACTGAAGGTGGAGAAGAGACATGTTGATGTTAGACTTCAATTTCTATAGATTGTAATTTTCAAGAAATACGTATGAAGGATTGTTGTTCCATAAAATGGTTTGTTTGTTTGTTATTTGGTTTTTAGGAGCACTAACTAAGGCCATATTGCTCCGGGGATATGCGGTGGTCATTCTCTGACCTTTCTGCATCCTCTGTATTTGGTGGGCACGGGCTCGAATCCCCGGTCTAATCAAGAAGCACGTGCTACACACTGCTGCTCCTGTCCACCTGGCTATGGAGGCATCTTCCAGAAAATGTAAGTTGAATGAATAAATGAGGAAAAAGAAATGTTGGTTCTGCAAGTTTGAAGTTGGACAGCAAAGGAATGGTGAGTGGTTGTTTCACATGTTCGGATTGCTTTGGAAGAGAGAGTGAAATTTATAGAAGCCAATTCAGAACCGTGCCCATGGAAATATCTATAGAAAAGGCATGCAGCAGAAACAATGGCTATGAGACAGAGTGGGGAGACTGTTAGAGTTGAGTCATTAATTAGCCTAACTGCCCTCTTTTGAATGGAATCTATGAGCCTGAAAGAGGTTTGGGGACGGCATAGTTAAGATAGGTTGGTATTCTGGTAGGTAAATGAACAATCTGTGTGAGGTTATTAGCAATTGCAAAAGCCTGACCATCTCAACCAGCTGGGTCCGTATGGCTAGAAAACAGAAGCCAGCCAGAGTTGTGAGCTTTAAACTCACCAAGGAAAATTACCTCACTATTAGGAAAGTCGAGCTGGAGAAAGTCAAGTTTCAAAGAGTTCTAAATCATTAGTGGAGTTGGGGAGAATGATAGAGGCAACAGATGAATTTGACAGAATGTGGTAGAGAGATTTTAAGCCAGAGAAGATCGAAAAGAGGAGATTCCAAAGTCTCTGACAGAGAATATCAGAACAGATATAAGTACCACTTTTGACGCAAAAGGAATCGTACAGTATATAATTTTGAACAACTGAGATGAGCAGTGGTTGAATCAGCCGATAACTGGGATTCTGTCAGAAAAAGTATATGGGGTTTGGCAGGCTAAATGGAAATGGGCATCATTGAGATTAGAAATGAGACCAGGTTTATTTGTGAAATGAAGTGTTTGGGAAATTTAGGCCTTTCTGCAGATAAGTTTGTTCTATTATTTTGACAATTCATGGGGTACTCAGAAGTAAGAAAAGGTGACAGGGACATGCTGTACAAAGTAATGAAATGTTTGGACCTGGCAAGAATATACCTGTCTACGATATAACGTGGACTACACAACACCTCCCCCTACATGCACACTACTCGGACGCCTTCCAGTAACTATCTGGTGGAGTAGATTATACGCTAGCTGATCCGGAAGCCTAGAGAATTACCAATAGGTTCAGCCTGGTAGACTAGCAACTGACCTGCAACACTGTTTTAGAGCTGTACCCTCGAAACGTAAGGAAAATTGGATCTCGCCGTGATGTTCATCAACCTCAAAAGACATCAATCATACTACATGATGGCAGGGTTGCTGGAGCTGTTCTCTGGAGACTAAACATGGGTTCCACACCTCAAGCCTCCACTTAGCAAAGTAGTGGTATTGCGCTGGTTGATGAGAGTCTACAGCCTAGCATTGCCTGATAACACAGAAGGGCAGATTCCTCCCTGACCCCTGCTTACATTGGTTTGCACCTGGATGGTCACCTGTAGTATGCTAAGTGCCATATTTCAGGACTTGCATATGGGGGTTATACCCAGGGTTACACAATGCCACCATCATGAAGCTGAAAGTGGAGGATTTGGCTGTCACAGTGTCACCAGAATATCAGTTCCATCAGTGTTTTAGACTCCCATGTAGCAAGCCCAGCTTGGCATACCTGAGTGAATGTCTGTGATAGCCTCAAGGACCATGGATGTTGCCATTGGATGCCATTCTTCCTTGTTTAGAATTACTTGAGGATTGAAGAGAAGTAGTGCATACCAGACAGAAATAAGAAGTCTCCCCTTGCAGTTAACATTTGCACTTCTAATGCGTTAAAGAACTGTACAGAATATCAGATCTCCATATAAAAATTTTATATCTGCAAAGCCAATAAAAATATTAAAGTCACTAAGGAATTCCCAGTTCTGTTTTTCCATTGTGAATCTTATTTTTTAGTTCGATTCAGCAGTTATAACACCAAAAAACAGGTGTTCCTACAAGTTAGAGATAAAAGAACTGAATTTTGATCATTAGCATTAGTAGAGGCATTTGATGCAAGAAAGCAAGCTTATGCAGCATCAGCCAAAAAAAAAATAAATAAATAAAAAATAACCACTTCCACTTCACCCCTCTGTTCATTCGAAATACCTCAGAGTTGATAATACCACAGAGTTGATACGTTGCTCTGTTTCCCATATGTAGTACTTTACATTTGTCAATGTTAAACTTCTTTGCCACCTCTCAGCCCATCTGCTCAACCTTTCCAGATCCTATTGCAGCAGCATAGTGTCAGTAGTGTCCTTGACAACCCTGCCAACCTTTGTATTGTCTGCAAACTTGGACATTAAGCTTGATATACCATCATCAATATCATTTATAAATACAGAAAACAATAATGGACCCAATACTGAACCCTGAGGGACTCCACTAATAACAGTCCATGATGAGCTGTCCATTGATTACCACTCTGTCTTCTCCCCCTCAACCACCCCTTTATCCATAGCAGCAATTTGCCTCCAATGCCACACTGCTCCAATTTGTGCAGCAGTCTTCCATGTGCAACAGTATCAAAAGCCTTTCTAAGATCCAAGTATATAATATCAAAGTTATTCCCTGCATCCAGTTCTTTTGTGACTGCATCATAGTATCCAATCAAATTGGTCAGGCAAGACTTCCCCTTAACAAAACCATGCTGTGTCCGAACTATAACTGAAGTCTTGTCTAGATGATCCTGCAGTGCTTCTTTAACCAGTGCCTCCATTAATTTTCCGGGAACAGAAGTTAAACTCACAGGTCTATAATTATTTGTCAGACTTATTTAAAGGCAGAACAATATGATGTTCAGCATTTAAATCAATTCTTTTAAAAGTTGTTTTTTGACTTTTGGAAAAGCTACTGCCTAGTGACTGATGATACTTTCTCATGCATCCTGCCCTCATGGGTAGCGGACTGGTAGGATCGCCGTCCTCCCCACAGGGTGGAGAAAAGGCTTGAGTTCGAGTCCCGTCATCGACGGAAGGAATTTTTATGGGTCTTTTTCACGACATGGCTGAGTTAGTCCTCAGGCGATGGTAGCATGGTTTTTTCCCAGAAACTCGCGTTTTTCGTTCAGCAGAACAGAAAATTCACCTCAGAACAGACGCAATATTTTTGACAATACAGTATACGCGGAGCACTATGATCTTAGTCTCCGAAGCTCCTAAAACTCTACTATGACAACAACAACCCATGCATCCTTTAAATTCAAGCTCACCATTTTCTTATACAGACGGACAATGTCATACTTTTTACTTTCAAAGCCTCTGTGATTCCCTTCTACTTTTGACACACACTGTCTCTCTCAGGGTAACTCGGGAACTTTTTTTTTTCCTGGTGCAGCATAAGCCTCAGGTTTCCTTGCACCATATGGCTATTAATAATAATAATAATAATAGAAGTACCACCGCCAGATTACTAGCTGCCTGTTTATACAATTGTTAAATTTCATATTTGATTGGGGGGGGGGGAGAACCACAGTACCACTTGACAAGAAACGTGTACTATGCTGCTCTGCCCCTAAATATAAATATATATAATAATTTATTTATTTATTTTTTTTTTTTTTATGTGAACCCCAAACACGAGAGGTATTAGAACCTATAGTACTTAGTACCGTGCTTGGGTTGGAGGTTGAGAAGACGAAAGAAGATATTTGTTGACATTGGACTTGAACTTCTGTAGATTGTAATTTTCAGGAAATACGTATGAAGGAAGGTTGTTCCAGAAAACGGCAGTTGAATGAATAAATGAGGAAGATGAAAAGTTGGTTCTGTGGGTTTGAAGTTGGACAGTAAATGGATGTTGGCTGGTGGCGGCACGTGTTCGGACTGTTTTGAAAGAGAGAGCGGGAATTATAGAAGCCAATTCAGAAGAACAGTGCCCATGGAAATATCTGTAGAAGAGGCATGCAGCAGAAACAGTACGTCTATGAGAAAGCGAGTGGAGAGACTCTGTTAGAGATGAATCATTAATTAACCTAACTGCCCTCTTCTGAATGGAATCAAGAAGCCTGAGAGAGGTTTTGGGGGCACCACCCCAAATGTGGGAACAATATTCCATGGCAGGGCGGATTTGCGATTTATACAGAGTGAGCAGCTGTTTGGAAGAAAAGTAACGCCGAGAGCGAAAGAGAAAACCAAGTTTTTTAGATGCAGAGGAAGCAATATTTGTAATGTGCTTGTGCCAAGAGAGATTAGAAGTCAGGGTAATCCCCAAAAGAGATATATCCTTTTGCCTAGAAATTGGAGTGTCACTAAAGATAAGCATAGGAGCAGAAGAATCCTTTTTGCGAGATATAAGACAAGACTGAGTTTTAGAAGGGTTGAAATCAACTAAGTTGTCTTTGCCCCAGTGGAGAATTACCTGAAGATCGGCATTTAAGGAATTGGTAGCAGATTTTCGAGAAGTTGAAGCTGATTGAGCAGGGCAAGGTTTCTCAAAATGGAAAGTTGAATGCAATGTGCTATCATCGGCAAAACTATGGATAGGATTTCCAGTCAATGGAAGAAGGTCATTGATATACAAGAGGAAAAGAGTGGGGGAAAGAACTGAACCTTGGGGGACACCGGCATTAGTGGAGAAGTTACAAGACAGAGAGCCATCTACCATCACCCTCAGTGAGCGATCAGAGAGAAAACTGGATAACCAATTACTAAAAACAGTTGGCAAACCATAAGATGGAAGCTTGTTTAGAAGACCTTTATGCCAAACACGATCGAAAGCCTTTGAGATGTCAAGAGCAACTGCTTGTGTTTCACCGAACCTTTCCATTGAAGTAGTCCATAAATGGGTAACATAAGCCAGAATATCACCAGTGGATCGACACCGACGGAATCCATACTGGCGATCGTTGATCAGACGGAAGGTTTCTAGGTAGTTTAAGAGTTGGCGGTTAATTGATTTCTCCATTACTTTAGAAAGAGTAGAAGTAATTGCAATGGGACGATAATTGGATGGGAGGGATTTGTCACCCTTTTTAGGAACTGGCTGGATATGAGCAAATTTCCAAGCAGAAGGAAAAACACCTTTGGAATAAGAAAGTGAAAAAAGGCGGCAAAGAATAGGAGTAAGTTCAGGAGCACAGATTTTGAGAACAAGTGGAGAAATACCATCAGGACCTGGAGCTTTCTTAGCATCAAGATTCATCAAAATCCTTCTGATATCCTTTTGACGGAAGACCACAGGAGGCATTGAATGGACAGTGTTGGGAATGGTGGGAGGTGTTTTACCAAGTTCATTAATACGTGAGCTGGAAGAAAAATGGGATGCTAGCAGGTCAGCTTTATCCTTGGCTGAAGTGACAACAGAACCATCTGGTTAGGTCAGAGGTGGAAGCAGAGATGGGCAAAAGTTGCGGCCAATAGCTTTGGCAAGAGACCAGAATGCTCGGCTACCATTAGGGCAAGAAGCAAGTTTTCTACTCTTAGCCTGTTCAAACTCTAGTTTGGACTGATTAATAACTGCTTTACAATTGTTGCGAGCTTTGGTGTAGGCAGAAAATGAAACTGAAGAATTAGAAACAAGCCAATTACGATATGCAACATTCTTCTCTTGAACAGCCTTAGCACATTTATTGGAAAACCAAGGTTTAGATAAAGGACGAGATTTTAAAGTGGAGTGTGGGATAAAGGATTCCATTCCTGCAAGAATAATTTCACTGACACGATCTGAGCAAACATTGACATCAGGAGTTTTGAAACAGTAATCCGACCAAGGAAAAGAAGAAAAGAAGTCTCGCAGGTCATCCCATTTTGCATTCTTGTAATGCCAAACAACACGAGGTTGGGAATAGCCATGAGATAAAGGTTCCATTGGAGAAGAGACAATCACCAAGTTGTGATCTGAAGTGCCTAAAGGACCTCTCACTTCGACCGTGTACTTAGAAGGGTTGTTTGTGAGAAAACGATCAAGCGTATGGCTGTATGATTAGGATTGTCCGGTATTCTTGTAGGTAAATGAACAATCTGTGCTAGGTCATTAGTAATTGCAAAAGCCTCAGCATCTCGACCTGCTGGGTCGGTGTGACTAGAAAACGGAAGCCAGCTGGAGTTGTGAACATTAAAATCACCAAGGAAAATTACCTCACTGTTAGGAAAGTTGGACTGGAGAAAGTCAAGTTGCAACGAGAGGAAGTCAAAGAGCTCCAAGTGATTAGTGGAGTTGGGAGAACGGTAGAGACAACAGATGAATTTGACACAATGAGGTAGAGAGATTTTAAGCCAGAGAAGATCAAAGAGAGGAGATTCCAAATTGCCAAGTCTCTGACAGGGAATATCAGAACGGACATATGCACAAGTACCACCTTTGAGGCGAAAGGAATCATACAGCGAATAATTTGGGCATCTGAGATGAACAGTAGTTGAATCAACCGATGACTGAGATTCTGTCAGAAAAAGTACATGGGGTTTGGCAGACTGCAAGTGGAAATGGACATCGTTGAGATTAGAATTGAGACCACGTATATTTGTGAAAGAATTAGGAAATCCTTGGGAGGTTTAGATCTTTTCGCAGATAAAATTGTTCTATTAGTTTGACAATTCATGGTGTATTCAATAGTAAGAAAAAGTGGGTGGGACATGCTGTATGAAGTAATGAAATTTTTGGATATGGCGTACATGTGGGAAGAATATACCCAGATCCTTGACATAACGTGGCCTCGACAATGCTCCCCGCATACACACTACTCGGACTCCCTCCAGTCACTATCTGGCAGAGTAGAGGTAGCAAGATTATACACTAGCTGATCCGGAAGCCTCCTAGAGAGTTACCAATAGGTTCGGTCCGGTGTACTAACTAGCGGCCGGCCTGCGAAAACCGTTTTAGAGCTGTACCCTCGAAATGTAAGGAATATTGGATCTCGCCACAACGTTCATCATAACCTCAAAAGTCATCAATCATACTGCATGATGGAAGAGATAGGGAAGGGTTGACCGGAACTTAGCTCTAGAGACTAAACATGGGTTCCACCACTTCAAGCCTCCAATAAGCAAAGTGGTGGTATTTCACCGGTTGATGAGAGTCATCTACCACCTAGTACTGCCTGGTAACATAGAGGGGCGGCATTCCTCCATGTGGTGTGGGCGCCACACCTCGACCCCTGCTTTCGTTGGTTCACACCTGGGTGGTCACCCACCATGTGCTTGTGCATGGAGGTTATACCCAGGATTACTAACAGTCCCACCATCGTGAAGGTGCAAGCAGAGGATTTGGTTGTCACAGACCGTCCGGACTTCGCCGAAATTGGGTCCACTTGACTTGAGTGTCACCCGAATATCAGTTCCATCAGCGTTTTAGACTCCCAGGTAGCAAGTACAGCTTGTCTGGCATATCTGAGAGAATGTCTGTGACAACCTCAAGGACCAAAAATATAAATACAACAATAAATGCAAGGGAACTAATGCTTAAGCAATATAAATTGTGTTGTCATTTTATTAGGTACATCCCTGCTGTGCACGTGCATCGTTTGTCCCACAACGTTCCAAGTCACATGACCACAGTTGTGGATATAAATGCAGCAGAACAATCTTTCTAGTATCAGTTAAGCGTCCAAACCGTAGCAAGAACGGGGAAAATGAGTGCTCTAACGGACTTCGAACGTGTCATGGTAGTAGGTGCAAAATGTGCTGGACAAAGTATCTTTAAAACGGCAGTTCTCCTGAACTTTTCAGGCACCACAGTTTCAAGGGTAGTGGTAGAGAATGAAAGGGACTTGGGGTGGTTGTGCAGGCAGATATGAAGTTCTCTGAGCAGTGCAGACGAGCTGCAAGAGTAGCTCATGGAGTATTGTCAATGATATACAGGAATTTTTCCAGCAGGGATAAGGAGGTGATTATTCCATTGTATAAGGCAATGGTCAGGCCACACCTAGAGTACTGTATACAGGTCTGGAGGCCTCATTTCAAGAAGGATGTAGAGCTGCTGGAATGAGTACAGAGAAGGGCAACAAGATTAGTGAATGGAACAAAGGGGTGCTCTTACGAAGAAAGGCTTAAGTTTTGCAAATTACAGTGTCTGGAGACTAGGCACCAGCGAGGTGATCTGATAGAGGTGTATAAAGCCTTGAATGGTTTAAGCATGCTCAATGCTGATGGGATTCTTCCTCTAGCTCAGAAAAATCACCTGAGAGGGCATAAATTCAAATTGAGGAAAGACAGATGTAGGATAGACGTGCGGAAATTTGCCTTTAGCCAGCGGGTGGTTGGTTGGTGGAACAGACTTCCATCCCTTGTGGTGGAGGTTGATAGCCTAAATAAGTTTAAGGCTCAGCTGGACAGGTATTTTGAACGAACAGAGGGGTGAAGTGGAAGTGGGTTTTTCTTTTTTTTTTTTTTTTTTTTTGGCTGATGCTGCATAAGCTTGCTTTCTTGCATCAAATGCCTCTACTAATGCTAATGCTAAAAAGGGTGTATCGAGAATGGTGCAACGAACAGAAAACATCCTCTCAACGACACTCCTGTGGAAGTAAATCGCTTGTTGATGAGAGAGGTCAGAGGAGGATGGCTAGAATTGTGCAAGCGGACCAGCCACAACAGAATATACAACCTTGGTGTGCAGAACAAAATATCGCAACGGACCACTAGTCGCACTTTGTCGCGACTGGGCTACAACAACCAATGGCCACATCACGTACCTTTGTTATCAGTGATGAACAAGAGGGCATGCCTCCTGTGGGCACAGCAACACCAACACTGGACTATCGAGGATTGGAAAACAGTTGCTTGATTTGACGAGTCAATGTTCCTGGTGCATGATATTGATGACTCAGAATTTGGCGAAAACAACATGAATCCATGAACCCGTCATGTCTGACAACTACTGTGCAAGGTGGCGAGGGCAGTGTTATGGTGTGGGGCATGTTTTCTTGGCACATGTTGGGTCCATTGATACCCATAGATTCTCGTCTGAATGCCACATCGTTGCTGACCAAGTGCTTCCGTTCATTTTGACAGTTTATCCTCAGTCAGATGGTTACTTCCAGCAGGATAATGCACCGGTGCCCAAAGCCCGAATCACTATGGAATGATTCCAGAAACATGACAATGACATTTCTTTGCTGGTAGCCCGCTCAGTCCTATTGAACATCTTTGGGATGAGCTGGAAAGGGCTGTTCGCTGCAGTCCTACACCTCCGTCGAATCTCAAGGAACTGCGTGACACACTCATGTCTGCATGGTACTCCATTCCTGCACAACGTTTTCAGCATCTTGTTCAATCCATGCCTAGACGAATTCAGGCTGTTTTGAAGGTTAAATAAGGCTCAACACGCTACTAGGTAGGTGTATTAATCATTCCAAATAAATTAATTGACATTTCTTTTTTGCTAATCATCCTGTAGAGTTTTAATTTATTTTTATTTTTTGCTTCATTAAAATAGCCAGTTTGTTATTCATTCACCTTGACATCCTAATGCTATATTTTTTTAATTGTACATGTGCATTTCTGGAATCCATTATGCCTCTTTTGTTGGTGGTGGTGGGCTTTTAGGAACTATCACAGTTAGACAATGGTTATGATCACTGTCTTTTCATGCTGTATAAAACACATGGTTTCTAATCCACTCTCAACAGGAACAACGTTTACCAAGGAACTTTTTGTCACAATGTGGATAGTGCAATTTGTGAACCACCTCCGCAATGGAGTGACCCATGTGTTGGGCACCCACTATTATCCTTCTTTCGAAGTCGGTTTACTCATGACGTTTATCCAAACTGACATCGAATTACCGTCTACGTGAATGCAGTGTACCTACACCGATGAACCAAAACATGACCAGCAGGTCGTTATGCAAATCGAAGCAACTTCAGGTGAACTACAGCGTGTGCGCTGGTCGCGACACAGAATAAAAAACACCTGATACTGAGCTCCGTTAATCAATGTTACTCGTGTTCTTCAGATAGGAAAGGCAGCGGACTTATGCGAGTTTGACTATGGCCAAATTGTAATGGCTAGACGACTGGGTCAGAGCATATTCGAAACGGCATAGCTGGTGGGATACCCATGGTCAGCTGTGGTCAGTACCTACAGAAAGTGGTCCGAGGAAGGGAAACCCACAAACTGCTGGCGAGGTGATGGACAACCATGACTCATCGATGCTCGAAGTGAGCATAGGCTCTCCCGGATGGTACATGGTAACAAGGGTGACTGTGGCACAACTCGCCAGTAACTGGAATGCTAGTGACGGGAGTATTGTGTCACAACACACAGTACATCGATCCCTGCCGAAAATGGGGCTGTGTAGCCACAGACCGTTCCGAGTGCCCATGCTAACCACGGTTCACTGGCGACAGCGCCTACAATGGGTAAGCAAGCATCGAAACTAGACCTTGAGTGATTGGAAGAAGGTCGTCTGGTCCTATGAATCACGTTTCCTGTTGCACCATGTGGACGGCCGGGTACGTGTGCATCGTTTACCTGCGGTAGAATCCTTCCTTCACCATAAGTCCAGAGACTGAAACACCAGTCAAAAGTAACCACACCTCACCAATTATGGAAAACTCTTTTAAGATGAACCTACTACAACTACCAAGTCGGGACTCTGGTCCTATGCTAGTCTTAATCTAATCCCATCATGGAACCTGACCAACAGGCAGACACATGAATGATGCACCAACATGGTCCTGGACGTCTGTCTCAGACTCCAGAACAAAGACTGCTGTGAAGATGTCCTGTATGCATCCTTTCGAGCGACGATACCTAATCGGCGACCATACTCCAGACCTGACCCACTTAATGACTCCAGGATGGCTGTATCTTACTTCCGCACTCCCTTGAGTGGAACCTTTTTTTTTTCCTGGGGGAAAAGAGCTTCTCCTCTTCCCCCACCCCTTTTTTGTGGGCATGGGAATACTCTACTGCCAAACTGGGAGTCATCTACCCTGCCAATCCTCTACTTCCAATCCCCCGGGCCTTCCTCCACACTTTTTTTCTTACACAGCATCCATCCCACATATCAAAATTCAAAATATCAAAATATCAATTCAAAATATCAAAATTTATGCCCGACCTATTAGAAAACTTATCATCTTTCAGCGATTGTCCCCTTATAACTCCTCTAAACAGCGACTAAGTATCCTCCCTGTCGTCTACTCTAATTTCATAGTTTTCCTCCATTTATTTAGGTCTTAGCCACTGAAATCCCAGGAAAGTAGGTGACAGGACCTGCCAGAGTACTTTAGAAACAATGGTACACCCGGTCAGCCTCCACGAGGCAAGGTGTGGTAACGTCGGGTCACACTAGGGACCAGGCCGCTAATTGACCGGATGAACAAAGTGTACAACACACTACGTAGCACATAACCCACACACCTCAAAATCTCTGGTCCGATCAAAGCTCACTCGTAGAGATGGGAGAAACCTCAGGAGCCGTTAGACACCAACATACCTTACACTTTACTTAAACATCGCTGACCAGGTACACCCTTTCATGGCAACTGTCTTCCCCTCTGGCGGTGCGTATTTCAGCAGGATAATGCGCCATGCCACACTGCCCGGATTGCTCGCGACTGGTTCGCGAGACATGAGGAAGACTACCAGGTATTGCTTTGGCCTACAAATTCCCGAACCATTAATCTCATCGAGCATCTGTGGTTTGTGTTGGAACAGCGACTCCGATCGGCGTCTCAACCACTGACCTTACAAGAGTTAAAGGATCTGCTGGTTACATGTTGGTACCAGATACCACAAGACATTCAAAAATCTTGTAGCATCCAGGCCTCGCCGGGTACGAGCTGTTTTGGCTGCACATGGAGGATCAACATCATATTAGGTAGGTGGTCATAATGTTTTGGCTCATCGCTGTATGTACCTGCTAAGTGGTGGGTTCGTCCGTTAGCGAGAGGGGTGACAGCTTCGCGTTGCCATGAATATCCCATGAATTCTGCCCTTTGAGTGTAGATCCATTTATTTTAGTGAGATAATGTGCCATGTCAGAATTATGGCATGGCACATTATCTCTCTCTCTCTCTCTCTCTCTCTCTCTCTCTCTCTCTCTCTCGGAGTAGTATATACCCTGAGAGAGAGAGAGAGAGAGAGAAGGGAATAGCTTTACTGCTGGTTGACTGGGTAATGGTGGATGTAAAGCGGACCCAAGATTCCTTTTGGCTCTGACGACGAATATATTGCGCTTTCGCGCGTGCACGTTTGAAGGCTAAGAGATTGGCTGGTAGGATATCGTCGGAATATCCCCCAAGCTTTATTTTGTGCCTTTTTTGCTGCTGTGCATTCAGTATTCCACCAAGGTTTTGGAAATGGCGGAAACCGGGTAGATGTTTTCGGAATTGTAGCTGCAGCTGCATGGACAATGCTTTCTGTGATGTACGCCACTGCGTCATTGATAGGCTCCCGACTGACTGTACTGATGTTAAAGTCTACCAGGTGTTGAAAGGTGTTCCAGTCAGCCTGATCAATCTTCCATCGTGGTAACCTAAAAGGTGAACATAGCGTCACTTTAAGTAGGCTGGTTATCACGGGGAAGTGATCACTCCCATAAAGATTCTCCTCTACCTCCCAAGTGATTGAAGGAAGGAGAGAGAGGAGGAACATATAGAGAGGTCAATAGCAGAGAACGTACGGGTAGGCATGTGAAAAAAGGTGTTAGTTCCCACATTTAGAAGGGATAGGTCATTGTCATTGAGCACATGCTCTATGACACGTCCCCTTCCATTAACGTTTGCACTACCCCACAGGGTGTTATGTCCATTGAAGTCGCCCAGGAGTAAGACAGGCGTAGGCAGCTGCACAATGAGATCATCAAGGTCTCTCTGGGAGATATCAGCCCCAGGTGGCAAATATACTGAGCAGACTGTTATTAAGAACCCTACCGTAAGGCGAACCGCTACCGCTTCTATGTTGGTGGTGAGCGCAATAGTTTGATATCGGGTATGGTTGCCCAGAATTATAGCAACACCCCCATGAGCAGGTCCATCGTGAGTTCTGTCCTTTCGAATGATAGTAGTGTTACGAAGCGAAGGGTTTTCATTTGCCTTCAGGTATGTCTCTTGTAAGCAAAAGCAGACTGGCTCATGCTTTTGCAGAAGGGCCTTGATGTCATCATTGTTTCGCCGGAATCCACGACAGTTCCACTGTAGGAATTTAGCCATTATTTTGGCTTGGTGGGTCCATCAGGCGGCTTCCGAGGTGCTGAGGGCTTACCTTTTTCAGTCTTGGATTTATCCTTCCTGGGGAAGTACGGACGCTGTCCAGTGTCCATTTCCTCCTCAGCAAAGAACTCCAAAACTGAGTCTTCTTGTACCTCCTTCTGCTCTACTTCCATGTTTTCTTGGGTTGTAGGTGGTATTTCACCTTTCGTATTCTTTTCTTTCGTGATTGCTTTTGTTATTTGTGGAGCATTAGGAGGTACTGATATAGGAGTGGCAGCTGATTGGTCCTTCTGTGCAGGTTTTTGGGAGCTTAAGAGATAACGTGCGATGGGAGTAAATGATTCTTTTGGAGGGATGGACATGTCCGTCTGAGTTCCAATGGAACACCTCCCTGCTACCTTCTGGGCGTAGGTAGGTTTTTTGATGTTGAGAGGTTTCACTGCTTTCCTTGCCTCCTGGTACGATATGTTTAGCTCTGCCTTCAGCCGTTGAATTTCTTTTTCATCTTTCCACCTCTGACATGCTCGTGAATAGGCCGGGTGTTCGCCTTCACAATTAATACAGGTGGGTTTTGCGGCTGAACATGCTGTTGTTTCGTGGTCCTTTGCACCACATCGAGCGCATGCAAGGACTCCACGGCAGGCCATTTGAGAATGTCCATATTTCTGGCATCTAAAACACCGTAAAGGGTTTGGAACATATGGACACACTGGACAGTTGATGTAGCCAGCTTTAATCTCATCAGGAGGTTTGGGAGAGTTAAAAGTCAGGATAACACTCCTGGTTTTAACAAGTTTCCCATCCCTACGTGCACTAATTCTCTTGACAGCTATAACTCCCTGAGGTTTCAGTTCCAAGCAGATTTCCTCCTCGGTTACGTCGAGAAGGTCCCATTCCGAAATGACACCTCTCGATGAGTTTAGTGTTCTATGTGGTGTTACTGTTATGGGTATTCCTCCGATTGATGTTGCAAGGAGTAGCTGCTCAGAATGCCTGTCAGTTTTGGTTTCAATTAAGAGGTCTCCAGAACGGAGCCTCTTAACCGATTTGGGTGACCCTGCTAACCCCTCTAACCCTTTCTGTATGAAGAATGGCGACATTTTGAAAATCGGTTTTTCTGTGGTAGAATGAATAATTAAAAATCTTGGAACAGGCCCTGATGATATTTCTGTTCGCTGCCTCTTTGTAGAAATAATGCTATCTGCCTCTCCGTCTGTATTTTCAGATAGGGACCGGGTTGGGGTCCCTGAAGAAGTAAGTTTATCAGGATTCATATAGTTTTTAAGTTGTTCAGTGCCCGGGCTCCCCACCCACCACGGAGCCCAAAGGGACGCCCACTACCCGGCATGCAATAAATGCGCTCGGGAGTGGAACGCCAGGGCTACCCAGACACTATACCCGCACCGCCGCCAGCCTGAATCCTGTCCCTCGGACCATGAGGGTAGGGGCGTGGCATTGACACGGTTGACCCTCGCAGGCGAGCCTACTAGCCGATTGATCCTAGCCGGGCCTTCCAGGACCACCCGTCTTGTCCAAGCAGGGGCCCAAGTGGTGTATTGAAGCTGGGCCCCTCAATCACCAGGATCCCCCTTTCCGAATTTCCACGGGTCGCAGCGCACGGCAAACACGCCGGATTCCATTGATGTAAGCCTGGAACCTGGGCTGTGGGCGTTGGATCCCAGTGATGCTAGTCTGGAAGTCCAGCAGCGTCACTGGGAGGTCTCCTCACCACGTACAGGTGCCTACATCGAGGGGCAATTGACAGCAGCACACAAAGAACTTTAGTCCATTATGTTTATAGAAAGACACGCGCAATATACAAAGTTTGTTCAAAAAGAAACCGCTCTGCTAAGATATAGTAACAATAAGTATACTTACGGGATAGGTGACTTAATCCCCTCGAAGTCCTTCTGAAGTCACTCTTAGAAGCACTTTTTGAAAGACGATTTCGAAATTGCTTAAAGCTGAGTCCTAGGAAACGAAAAAAGTCACATGGAGGCATATCTGGTGATAACGGGGTTGTTGCATTTTTTGCGATTATGTTTGGCCAAAACACTGTAGAAATAACGAATAAAGCGACGCCACATTATTATAGACATTGTGAAGACAATGAACAACCGAGTGCGAGATGATGCAGTAAGTGATGGTGACAGTTAAGTTTAGGGCAAAAGTCTCTAGGTTGTTTAGGTCTTCACAATGCCTACTTTCTCACCGATTAGATTTCTTTTTGGAATCTAATCGATGGACAAGCCTTAGTCCACCGATTATGTGAGGTTCGTCCTCACATACCAAGCTTGGTATTGAGGCTGATGTTGTCGTAAGGTTGGACAGCATTACAAGAGTTCACTAAAGAAATGATACAGAAAGTATCACGAAACGACAGAGAATAATCTTTAATTCTTTAAGAAATTAAAGACAGATTACATGCATTTTTGGTGCTGATTATTTCACGAATTTCCAGTTCTTGATTAAACTGTTATTCTGATACATTCTCTTGTAATATATAACCTCTTAGAGAATATTTAAAATGCGACAGTTATTTCCCATAAACATATGTAATGGTGTCGACAAGAATCCTGATTACTTTCTAGAGCTCCGCGTTAGATTGCTTTTGATTTTAAGTACAGTATTCTTTCTTTGACTTAGCTCCATAGCCTGTTATTAGCGTTAGCAAGGGCACATGATGCAAGAAAGCAAGCTTATATAGCATCGGTCAAAAAAAAAAAAACAAAAAAAAAAACACATACGCCCTTCTCATTTCGCTTGTTATTATACATGATTAAATCAGGCTTTTGGCTGGTTACTCCTGTTTCTAGATTTTTTTTTTTTTTCTTAAATGCCAGTTTGGATTTTCTGTCAATTCGTTAATTTACGAGTTTGTAATATCCATTATTTATCAAAGTACTCGACATCCAAAGTACTTTATCAATTTCCCGTGTATTTTCTTATTCTGTGAATAAGCAGCGTAGCGCAACTTCAGCCCGATGTTGTAATATTTCAGCTGCACATGTCCTTTTTAGAAAATATGCTGCATTCTGTCTCAGCAAGTTGCTGAGACAGAATGCAGCATCAGTAAAATGGAACCCTATAAAAAGAACAGCAGGAAATCAGCAGCCGTAAATGAGTGGTTATCTCTTCGCTTAGCGTTATCAATCGAAAGTTAACTGCAGTACTAAAAATATTTCTTTAACAGCGTGTTTCGCTTATGATTAGATATTGCTTGGCTTAAACAGTGTGAGACTAATTAAAGGAAATAATGCCTTGTACCAGTCATTAACATAGCCACGTTTCTTTGTTTTGTTATTTGATCTGAAATATGGAATCCAGCACCATTCACAGTAGGTTATTTGCAGGGCCTTCAATCGATTTTGTGGTGGTTGACCAAGGAGAGTAATGATATCCTGTGGTGTGCGGTTTTTAGGCAAGTGGTGGTGTGGTCCAGCATTTCCACAGTATTTCGTTGGATTCTTCATTATCGGATACGTTTTAACAAGCTAGGTAGAGTTGTAGGTAGATTGTATTGTTTAAAGTTATATTAAATCATTTCACTTCATGTTGTAAAATATTTACAAACAATTATTATTATTATTATTATTATTATTATATTTACAAATAGCGTTATTTGTAAGATTATTTTTAAAGTAGATCATTTGGTAGAAAAGGATGCAAGCCCCTGGTGTAAACGATGTAATGCTAAAGATCACAAATCAACATTTGTCTTACACAAACCTTCGTGGATGTATTCTCTGGACAGCTGTAGAAAATTAACGGAATTCGAAGAAAAGACAGCATTTCTCCATCACGGAATAAACCGATATTGCTCTCCCCTATATAGCAACTGCCGCAATCATGGCAAGTTGTATCGTCAGTGGTATCGTCACCGTACTTCCCACACCAGCTGGAAAAGGCCCGGGTTCGAATCCCGTCGATGACGCGAGGAACTTTAGTGGGCTTTTTTTCACTCCGTGGCTGAGTTAGTCAGTCTCAGGCGTAGATAGCAAGGTTTCTACTCCCTAGAAACTGGGGGTTTTTTCGTCCAGCAAACAGGCAAATCTACCAGAGAACACACGCAATTTACAGACAAAATAAATATGGGTAGATGTAATCATTTACAGGGGACCCTAATATCATAATTTTACGCGGTATACTATGATACTAACTTGCCATGATTGCGGCTGTTGTTATATAGTGTATAGTGTGTTTAGGGTCTAACGGCACCAAGGGTTTCCCCCATCTCCGCGTAATATACATTGTGGTGTTATACAGAACACTGTAGAGGCCAGAGGTTTAAAAGTGTGTGGATATTGTGGCGTGTAATGTTTTGTACCGTTGTTCATCTGGTCTTTTAGCCGTTGGGTCTCAAATGAGGCCCACCGTTGCCCACACTATACCTCGTGGAGGCAGACCAGGTACACCACCAGTATTTTAGAAATTTACTATTTACTCTGGCAGGTCCTGCCGCCTAATTTCCTGAGATTTCAGTGGCTAGGACCTAAAAAAAAAAAAAAAAAAAAAAAAAGAAAATGTAGGGTGGGGGGGAGAAACGCTAGAAATTGGGTCAGGCCGAGATATAAGTTATACGGGTTAGAGTTTTTTTTTTTTTTAGTGTGGGGCTTGTGTAGTTTTGGCAAGAGTCAAACGCTAGTCGCAAGATAGCTAGAGAGGGAAGGGAGACTGAAGACTGGGGGGGTGAAAGACAGAAATATGAGGTCAATAGTGAAGATAACCCCAAAAGTCGGCGGGGCAGGCCCATGCCTCACCAGGTGAAGATAGGGGATGGCAGGGGGGGAGGGTACAGAGTAACCATCCCCTGCCAAGGAGGAAGGGAAAGAAAGTGAACCGAGTGAGGGTACCCGGTTCAGATCGCCTAATGATGTTTCGGCAGCAAACTGCACAATGTCTTTGTCAGGTCTTCGTATGCCATTCCTGGGACATGTTGTCCCGTCCGTGTCCGAGTGGTCAAGTCCAGATAATAACTCCAGTTTAAGCCAGTGGTCAGATCCAGGTTAAGTTAATGATTAGTTTTTCAGATTGTGGCTGTTAGGTTTTTGTTTGGTTGACACATCTAAGGATCTTTATTATGGATGACAAGTGGTTAGTTTGTGGGAAAATTCCTGCTAAGGTTGTGGGTATGTTCTTCTTCTAGTAAAAAGATCCTGCGCAAACTGCGTTAAGGCTTTATAGTTGTCCTCGCTCTCCAGGAGATATTGTTCTTGGTTTATTGGCGAGAAACGTATTCTAGTTATTAAGAGGCAGCGGAGGTCTTCGTATAGTTGGCAGTGGTGCATGAGGTGCTCCCACGTCTCTGGCTGTCCACAGTGGCAGAGAGGGTGTCACTCAATCCGAAACTGGAGAGTTTTGCTCTTATTGCGCCATGTCCCGTGAGCAGGTAAGATGTCAGCAGTCCCGGTGAAAACCAGTTTGGGCTTTTGGGAAACACTAGTTGATTATCCGGTATGAATCTTCGGGTGACTCCCCCTTTTGTCGAAGTCGTCCAGCGGGTTTGCCAGGCCTGCTGTAGGTGGGTGAGAAGGCGATTTTTCTCGAGTTTAAGATCGTTTGCCGGATCAGTTGTGTAGTCTAGGCAGGTGATTGCTTTGCCTTTGGATAGTTGATAAAGCAACCCACAGCGGACGATCTCCAGGTCCAGGGGGAGAGCGCCCAAGAGGACCTGGAGGGCGTGGGTGCTTACAGTACAGCAGGCTCTCGAGATTGTCAGTAGGACTGAACGTTGAATTGTCTCTAGCTTCCTTTTGTTTACTGCTGTTACCGCCTTGTGGAACCAGACTCCTGATGCGTTTGTTATTGCTGGTAAGAAGACTGCCTTATAGAAGAGGGCTAGGGTCCTCTTCTTAAGCCCCCAGTCGCGACGAGTGACTCTAGCTATTAGATCGGAGTATTTTTTGATTTTGCTTCGGAGGTAAGTAAGATGGGGTGTGAAGGACAGATTTTTACCTAGCAGAATATCAAGATATTTAAGTTCGGTGGAAAGCTTAATTGTTGTTTCCTGAATCTTTATCTGGGGAGGCCTTCTGATATTGAGAGAACCTTTAAGTAGGATGGAGCAGGTTTTTGTTGGGGATATCTTTAAGTGGTTTTGGGTGGCCCAGTCTTGTAGGATATTTATAGCACGGTTTGCAGAGATCTCTAGTTGAGTTCTTGAGTCTGCCGCCAGCATCAGGATCAGGTCATCCGCATAGGCCTGTGATCTCACATTACCAAGGTCGAGGTTTAGAAAGCTGTCGAGCACCACGTTCCAGAGAAGTGGGCCAAGTACTGAGCCTTGTGGGCATCCTCTATAGATTGGCCGTGTGACTGAACAGTACGGAGCACTGACGGTTACTGTTCTGTTTGCGAGATAGGTTTTTATACAATTGTGCAAATTAGCTGGTAGTTTTGCTTTCCGGAGTCTGCCGAGGACGCTTGGCCACCAGAGGGAGTCAAACACCCCGGCAAAATCCACTGAAATGACAAGGAAGTATTTATGGCTGGTAGTGGTAGCTGCTTTGACGATATTCTCTAAGGCGTCCACCGTGGAGCATCCCCTTCTAAAGCCGTATTGGTTGTCAGAGTGAAGGCCAGCCTTGGAGTAATGAATTTGTATTCTATTGCTTAGAAGATGTTCTAGGAGTTTGCTTAGTATGGATAGAAGAGCGATGGGCCGGTATGACTACGGAAGGTCTTGTGGTTTTGTCGGATTCTTGAGAATAAGCCTTAATTTTGCAGATCTCCATACTGCTGGGAAATGGCCTGCTTCAAGGCAATGGTTGAAGAGGTTTAATATCTCATTTGGGATGGTTTCAACAGCCTTCTTTACGATCTCGGGCTCCAGCATATCTTCTCCTGGAGATTTCTTGTTTTTTATTTTTGCTGCAGCGGTGTCCAGTTCTTCCTTAGTGAAGCTGTTTTCCACTTGGGCCGTGGTGTATGTGCTGTTTTCCTCACATAGTAGTATTTGCTCTGGGGTGCTTGGTGGCATGTGTTGATGGAACATGGCGTCAAGGATGTTATTTATAGATTCGGACCATGTCTTTGTATACGTGCCTTGTGGCGTCTTGTCTGGGATGACTTCTCCCCTGGGGAGTTTGTTTGTGATTACTCTGTAGACCACTCCCCAGGGAACAGAATTTCCAACTGTGGAGACTAGGTGCTCCCAGGAGCGCTTCTTCCTTTGTTTAATCAGGGCTGTGTATTCATTTCTTGCCGTTCGGTACTGCTGCTTGAGATACTCTACTTCCCCTTCCGGCCATGTCCGTCTTGCGCGTTGAAAATTTTTCCGCCGGGTGTAAACCGTACGGCTCCAAGAGAAGGTTTCTTCCTTTTAATAGGGGAGAGCTCAAGACGCCTTTCGGATCGCTTTGCAGAGTATGACAGATCGATTCGCCTAGGTGACACTGATCACTCCGCAATCGCGGAACATTTCTGGTCAACCCATCATGACCTTAACCCTAGACGCGATTGTGAGGTGATCGACCAATCCCGGCACTACCGTCACCGCCTTTGGCTAGAATCGTTAAATTTATCGAGCTGTCCAAAAGCCTTAAATTGCTGCAAGGCTACATCCCATTTTTGAATCAAAGTTTTGAAACTCGACAAACGCTGGCAACAATCCCATACACGTCTATGCACCAGCAGTGAACACCGATCTAGTGATTGAATGTTTGCACAATCTCGAGATCATGTGCGCATCTGAGCACGCTCAACTCATTTAGTATTTATTTAATTCTATCTCTCTAACGTTTGTATTTTGTTAGTATTCTGTATACGTTTATTCACTTGCTCAAGAAGGGTTCGTTTACCCTGAAAGCTACGAATCAGTCTTAACTTACTTAGTATTAAAAATCTAGTTATTGTCTCTACTGGATGTGCTGTATTATTATTATCTTAAGAGAATGAAAATTAAATAACTTTCTCTCATCCCTGAAAAAAGAAAAAGGGGACCAAAAGTTTGATAAAGTGGCTCTTGTGTTTTAATAAGTTTTCAGTGGGTATAGTGGGTTTAAGAAGTTTTCAGTGGGTTAAGGAAGAAGCTGCGAAAAGCTATTTAAGAATTTTATGGATCTTAACTGTGGGTTCATCCACTGTTCAAATGCAATAAATATTTATGATCTTTCTTTTTCCTCGTCATAGTATGGATATTTTCTACATTTTTGTTAAATGAGAGAGAACCGGACGAGTTTTAATTTGTTTTGTTTTGTTTATTTTACACATATGTAAAAAAAATTCCTTTTATCAATGTTTTAAACTGCACATAAAGATGATCGTTTTCCTACTAAAGGCTTGTTTCAAGAATTCGCTATATATAATTTAACTTTTCTAAGAATTTGGTTGCTGGATGATCCGTTGAATCATACCACCGCCACTAAGTGATAGTGTTTTGATTCGATTCGGTTTAATACTACTCAAAGCACTTAAAGGCCAGATTAATTTTATTTTTTAATATATATTTTTTTGGTTTGACTTAATTGTGAGGTAATTTCACACATCCCATTACCATCACGAGGATGGGGCCTATATTGAAAAAAAGAAAAGAAAAAATGGTATATATGACTCTTCTATAGTAGGAGCAGGCCACTTCGGAACTTCTTGCATCGAGTCTACTGATTTCGTAACTGTTAGAAATGACAGCGATTCTATCACTGTCACTGTCACTTTTAACAGAATCACTAGACCTTATGCAGCGAGCCTAGTGATTCTGTCACTGTTATACCAAGTATCTGGAGCTCTTGTTTTTTGACACAATTTAGAGAAGCGGTTATCTTAAAATACTGCTTACCTTCATCCTCTCCTTTCCTGGAAGCATGAATATATATTGTTTGTTAATTCATTTTCTCCATTCGCTTCCTGCTGCCTGCGAACAGCAGCTTCAAATCTGGCCTTGTGACAAAATATCACCACACATGAACTTACGGCCTGCAGTAAGATTAAAGCGCCTGTTTACATAGTACATCTTTATTTAAATGCATGAAAAACGGTTACGTTAAGTTGCAGCCACACACTATTAACGTCATATACGTCAGAACTGTAAATCCCTTTGATGTATAAACTTTTACATTTCGCAAAGCCTTCTTCACTACACTGCCAACGTTTCCGTTTACTTCATAACGCATCTCTACAACTTTTCCATTAAATATTTCCGGCCCTTGACCTTTCACTTTTCCCTAACTCTCTCTCTCTCTCTCTCTCTCTCTCTCTCTCTCTCTCTCTCTCTCTCTCTCTCTCTCTCTATGTTTTAAATACATTTACTCTCTCAGATTTTATTATTTTCTCTTATGACACTTTACGAAGCCTGCAGTAACACGATTTAAGAAAGTAGGTCACTCTGAGCATCTTCTCGATGTTCCTTCCTTTGGTGTCCTTGAAGGAAGGATATCTTACTTTCATCCAAATCAGATGACGCGAGAGTATCCTTGAGATTACTCTGACTATGGAAACAAATTTAGATTTTGCCAATCGCAATATAAGGGGGGCTTCTTTTAGCTGTTATTTGCGAGGACATTGTTCTCTGTACACGTAGAGGCGACTACAGAAGAATCTTGAAGTTCGCTGCTTTGCCGTTCGCTGATTTGCTAAGTTTTAGAGATCTTGTTTTTGGATCGGGCAATTGCTGATTGTCCATCGCATGTCAGGCTGTAAATTCCAAGATATGCGAAACAGAAGACATTGGTGTGATGGACATCGCCAAAACTGCTATACCACCAGGTTCCCAACCGTGGAAGAGCTCCAGAGTTTGTAATTTCGCTTCTGGCAGTTTACCTAATATTGTTCAGACAAGATTGGTAGTAGGACTTTTCAAGAATATCATCAGTGTTTGCGTGGAAGTGGAAGTAATCTCCATGATGGTGCTGTTCTTCAGTTGCGTTGTTGGTGATGTTTGCAAGTCGTAAAGTCTTGCATTTTCCACTTCATTTGCTCTTCTCGGCTGATGCCGCTAATCAATCTCCCGTAAAAGCTTTGCTGATGATCGATAGCAGAACTGGATTGTTGCTGGACTAGCCCCTTCTTTGGCGGCACGACTTTGAGATGCTGCGAAACTTTCTGTAGTACTATCTACTTTTCCCGCTCCTCGCAGGTGTAGGATTAGGAACTTTTGGCATTACCTCATAATTACATCAGCAGTACATCATAATTACAACAACATAAATACATCAGAATTTCATCATAATTACTGCATTTAACGGGAAAGACTTCATTCAAGTAATATATGCAGTCAGTCATGAATTAAGTGAGGTATTTTACCAACGACAGCTACTGATCGTGATTCGAAATCATGTGACTGCTACATAAGGTAATTTTCTTGTATTTTATACCTTGTAAACTCCTGTGACCCCATCTGGCTATTCCGGGGTATAAATAGAAATGTATTCAGTAGCATTCTAATACGTATTTCGGTATCTTTTGCACTCACTGGTATATTTAGACAACTCAGACAAAGATTCAAAAAATACTATAGCCCGTATTTTGCTTCCACACGTGTTTTGTTTAACCCACCAAATTACTAGTAAATTTGTTCTCATTGATTGTTTTAAAGAAGCAGAGGGGCTACTAAAAATCAAAAAATAAATTACAAACTTGATTCCATCTGTTTAATTTCTACTTCAGTTCCCTAAAGTAGACATCGAGCTTCTTGAAAGGGTGCAAAGACGGGTAACTCGCCTGGTGAGATCGGCAAAAGGGCGTCCTTATGAAGAAAGACTTCGAATATGTGGGTTGCAGAGTTTGGAAACTAGACATCTTAGAGGAGATTTGATTGAGGTGTTTAAGGCTCTGAGAGGCATCAGTAAAATGAATGAGGACAAAATTTTCAAGATTATAAATGATGCTAGACGCTAATATTTTTATTACTTTATATTTATTACTGTATGAAAAGCATTACGTCGGGTATTCACTCGACGTAATGCCTTTCGAATTATAGACCGATATCATTGACAAGCTGTCTGGGCAAAATATTTGAAAGGATGTGCATAAGAGGCTCACCTGGATTCTAGACTCCGAAAATCTACTTTCTGATCACCAATATGGCTTCCGTAAAAACAGGTCCACTCTTGTAAAAATCGAATCCAACGTTCGTAACACCTTCGTCAGGAGACAACATCTAGTGATGGTCAACCTGGATATTCATAAAGCATTTGACACCACATGGCGTCATGGTATCATTAAAGATATGCATCAGTTAGGACTGAGTGGCTTCCTCACTTTAATAATTCAGAACTTTTTAAAATTACGCACATTTCAAGTCTGATATCAAAACATGCTGTCAGCATCTCACATACAAGAAGAGGGTGTCCACACGGTTCCATATTGAGTCCAACCCTATTTGCGATTAGGATCAACAATATATCGGAAGATCTTCCAAAAACGATTGAAGTATATATCATACATGTATGCTGACGACCTCACCACATCCACCACCACACTGTGCTGGATGGTGTTTAATCGCCATCCAGCACAGTGCTCTGAGAGTTGCTCTAGGGACTTTCAGAACCTCCCCAGTTCAGAGTCTTTACATCGAAGCCCATGAACCTCCCTTACATCTTCGCAGAAAAACATTACTTCTTCTGTATGGCGCAAATATTCACAGTGTTCCCTCTAACCTTAGTTGGAGATGTCTATACAAAACCGAATGGGAGTCATTTTACAATAGAAAACCAAATGAAAACTGACCTGCTCCACTTAGATTTAAAGAACTGACTCAATCATGGAATATAGATATCGGTAATATATTTCAGGATATGACACCACCAGATCCACCCTGGACAAATATCTGTGCAATATATATGATGACTATTTTCAACATTGGGGAAAGAACACCTTATCTCCCTCCAATATCGCACAGTGGATCTTATTCTCTTTCTCATTCACAAGCCTGTGAAACCTACACAGATGGATCAAAAACTGAGACCCAAGGAGGTGTTGCTGTAATATTCCCATCATTCACCACTTCTGTCTCATTACCAGTAGAATGCAGTATCTTCACTGCTTAGCTTTATGGTATAAACTTAGCTCTGGATCACATTATTGAACATCTAATTCCTTCTGTTTTAATATACGCTGACTCACTCAGTGCTGTCTCTGCTATAAATAGTAATACCAACTCCCCTCGGGCGCCTCCGTAGCCAGGTGGGAAGGAGCAGCGGTGCGTAGCACACGCTTCTTGATTAGACCGGGGTTCGAGCCCGTCACCACCAAATACGGAAGATGCGGAAAGGTCAGGAAATGACCACCGCATCTCCCGGAGCAATATGGCCTTAGTTGCTAATGCTCCTAAAAAAAACCAAATAACAATAACAACCAACTCCCCTCACCCTGTTATAAAACAAATCCATTCTAAATTATTTGCGTGTAATGAGTCGAATCAAATTACGACATTCTGCTGGATCCCAGGGCATTCTGGGACAGTAGGAAATGAAAAAGCAGATCTTGCAGCCAAACAACCAGATACTTCTATTTTACATACTTGTCAAGTCTCATATACCGATTTCAAATCCATTATCCTTAAATCATGTTACAATAGCTGGTCAATAATGTGGAGAAGTTATCCAGGAAACAAACTTTACCGAATAAAACCAGATCCGAAGCTGTGTCTCTCCAGTTTCCAGAAAATTAAACGAGAAAAAGTAATTCTAGGAAGTCTAAGAATTGGGCATATTTGCCTCACACACCTTTATCTATTAACGAATGACAGCGTTCCCCAATGCACATCATATCATGTGCAACTGACTATTCATCATTTATTAGTAGACTGTCCACACCTTCTTAATATCCGCTCAAACAGCTTCAAAGCATGTACTAATGCGCAGTCATCACTAACATTTATTGCAGATTCTTGGAGATGACCCTAATAAGAAAGAACTGTTTACCTTCCTGAATAACATAGGAATATACCATAAAATATAACAGGTATTACAATAAAGTTAGTATTTCATATTAACCATTAGAAAGGCACAATATGGCTCTAGCAGCCTGTGTCGTTAAATCTGAACACAACAACAACATCAGAAATTGAGGGAAACGTTTGACCTTACTGTTATGCGTGCGTAAAAAAACAACAACATGATGTTGGCACAACATCATGTTGTTTTTCTTCATTGCTTTATTTTTTAAGCGGTGGAAAGCTGAAAAAAGTTATTGATGGATCTTCAGGACTCTCGCTGAATGTATTACAGTAATTGCTTTCCGAACCGAATTACTTCCGATTTTAAAAGGTGGAGAAACACTAAAGTGAGCTCAAAGGTCAACAGACACGTTGCCCGATTTCTATTTATTCGATTTTAATGAAATTCGGTTTTGCTCGATAGATATTTTTAACAAGTCCAAATTTAAAATTTCTTGAAAATCTGTCCACTGGAAGTTCCTCTGTTACATTTGGACGGATGGACATGGAGAAGACAATAGACGCTTAGCATATACCTATATATATAGATATATATGAAAAAATTTTGTTAATGAAAAATATCTGTAAACTGGCGTGGTATGGGAATTATTATTATTGAATGGAGGGGTTTATCTGCTGATGTCAATTTTCTTCCTTCTGTACTGCGCTTGAGGTTATTTCTAAAGTTTTAGTGGCATTTCAGTTTCTTGGCGTAAATTGAATGAAATAGCGTCTGAGGCAATTTCGAGTTAATTTGTGCTAAGTTCCAGCTCAAATTTACTTTCCTTGGTGTTCAAAATTTCTTTAACATCTCGAAAAAAATATATATCCAAGAACTGTATGTTCTTTGAGACAGAAAGAGAGAGAGAGATTGCAACAACAGCTGTAAGCTGCCGGTTAGGCACTTGGAGAAAATGAAGCTATTTTTACGATCAGGAATGAGGCTATTTTTAGGACTAAGAAATATCTGCCCGAGGTACTTAAGATGGGGATATTTATTACGGGAAAATATGGCGGTAAGCGGATCTTTTGGTCGCTATAAAATGAATAATAAGAATGGATTGAAAAGGGTTTCTTCTAGTCTCATTAGTGTTTAGAAACGTGTAAAGGCAAATTATAAGAGAAGGAAGTTGGGAAATTTTACGATCGTCGCTCATTCTCACTTTAGATGGTACAGAAAGCTCAATTTATTCCATCTGTTTCTTTTAAGTGCGAAGCTATTCCACTCAACTGTAAGAATGCACGCAGTGTTTGCTCTTCTATCAGGAATTTGTATTCCCTTGTAATGGACAATATTTTTATAACAGGATAAACGTTCAATAACTGTTTTTCAGGACAGCCACTCATCTGCAGCAGTGTACGGATTGCCAATAGTGTGCATACCACAGTTGGGAGCTGGTTTAGATGATCCACTGAAGTTTGTGCTTTGTAAAACTAAACCCTGAGATTAAAAATAGTCTCGGACAAGTAGCACGTCCTTCTCCTTCTCTTGTGTTTTGTATGACTGACTGATGTAAACTGCCATGTAATTTGCTTTCTTACTTTCCTCCTCCAGTGAAGATTTCGATTAAATGGAGTAGCAGAATAATCATAGAATATCATTTGGACGTTAATTTTGAAATTAACTAATTCGGTGAGGTATTTTATATTTTTCAAGAGGTGCGTTTACTCCATACGGGTGGAGTATCCCATGGGTGGAATGTCCCACCCATCTTTAGGGGTGGAATATCCCACCCTGAGCTAATAATATTCCCTCCCATCCTGCATAGAATATTCCTCTGATAAGATTTATAATATTTTCTTTATTTTATGTAAGTATGGAAACGTGCTCATTGAGGCACCAACTGTCAGGGGGTCCCAAAATG
Organism: Mastigoproctus giganteus; assembly: GCF_048544385.1. Taxonomy (NCBI): domain Eukaryota; kingdom Metazoa; phylum Arthropoda; class Arachnida; order Uropygi; family Thelyphonidae; genus Mastigoproctus; species Mastigoproctus giganteus. The sequence goes on from NC_143587.1 coordinate 142,808,136, forward strand.
AGCTCAGTTCTTTTTATGTTTTAGAGACGAAATAAATGTTCACTGAATTCTTTCAATATTTCCTAAAAAATGTACAACTCTCAAGGATTCACTTTAAAAAATAACACACTCTATCCAGCCACATTTTAAATTTGTTTCAGAACAATTTATATTTCATTTTCTGCACACATTGATAAAAGACGCCTTTTTTTTCTTTTTTTTTTGGTTGGTCTAAATCCTGTGGGTTTGATTTGATTTGATTTGATTTGGTAGTTGTTGGCGCATCGGCTTCTGTGGCCATATTGCACCTCCCAAGGTTTTTGCAGTACTTTGATCCAAGCCCGAGGCGGGAATCGAACCCGCGACCTTTGGGTTGCCGGGCAGGGTTCCTGTGGGACAGATCAATATTTTATTTTGCACTTGTATGCTTCGTTTTGTTTATTATGGTTTTATTTTTCTTAGACGCAACGTTCAATGCTTTTTCTTCTCAATATCGGATTCTGCTGTCCAGACATCCCGTAGAAATTGCTACTTGCGTCCTTTTCTTGTTTATCTCGAGTTTAGCGAGAGGCGACATTTTAAAAGTTTTATTAACCTATGGCGTACTGCAATGCTTAGTTCCAGCTATTCTTTTTACTGAAATTCAACAGGAATAAACTGATTTGAGAATCCATCGATATTTTATTCCATAGATTTGATTTCAGTAACGCCTGTGTCTTCATTTAAGGCTTCTTCAATTGCTACTTATAAGTAGCAATTGAAGTGTTATTTTTTTTTCATAATCTTGTTTTTTTTTTTGGTTGACAACTTTAAAGATACATAACAGGAGGAAAATATTTATATATTTACGTGACATATTAGAAATACAACCTGGTTTATCAAACAGATAATTTTATTTGGCAATATTTAACCGATTCTTGCTTGAGCACGTGCTCGACACTCAGATATCTCGATAGTCAGTTTTTGATGTGTTAAAAGAAAGGAACTGAAGCAGTCATATACAGCTTTCTGTTCAATTAAAACTAAATTTGTACAGTGAATCAGACAAAAAAGAAAATATCGTACATTTAACTTAATTAATCTACTAAGTTTTATGTGTCGTGCATTATATTAATTTATATATATCAATGTAAACTATATTAATCACGAAATATCGTTTGGTCAAAAATAAAATAGATAAATAAAAGCCCAAGGAAGAGCCTGTGGTGCTCCTTCCACCACTCACAATTTTGGTTTGTGACCTACAGCTGGTGCAGTTGTGCCAAAGGTCGTCATGTGATTCTGTATCATACTCGGTTCCTAAATTCCGAGAAAAAAGCCATTGTCAGCTTAAAAAAAAAACTACTTTTTATACATAAACCATGTACAAACCCATCTCATTTGTCTGTCTTTATTCATAAACAGGAAAACGCGATCGGCAAATGAATCATCAAACCGAGAAGAGTAATAGGATACTTTGGCCAAGACGAAGCCCCAGTGAAAGTTCTAGCGGGGAATTAAACTGTTACACTGTAATTACTTGTACTGATTGCTAAATTATTAACCGAGCGGCTACCTTTAATTGAGTAATGATTAAAATAACCTCTCATGGTACAGTACTCCAAACTTGTTATTACGTCACTGTGAAGTTTTGGAAAGTCTATTAATTAGTGAGAGTAAGCTGAGGAACATCGGAGTTGGCGTAATTATTCATTAAGCACTCCCTACTCTGCCTATGAGCAAGAGATGTATTCGAGTAACGCGATAATTCCCTGACTCTGATATCGTTGACAACGGATCGATGAGAAACTTCCTATTCCACTGCATGGAGATGCTGATTTAGTTTAGAGATTAAAATATAATTAATAGGTTTTAATAATAAGGCGCACCAAATGTCGCGTCGTTGAACCACGTGACATTTTTGTTAGATATTATAGCGTGAATATGATTTATTAAAAGCGAATGTTAATTATTATTACCTGCGTATGAATAGTTTGTATCAAAGTATAATCCGAAAGTAATCGGAAAATTGAGTTCTCGAGGGCGAATTTTAATCCTTGTTCGTTCTTAGCTTTTCTGCTGCATCTTAAGTAATGATTATGTCAAGTTAAGGTTGTTATTGTCCAGAGTTCATCAAATTTTTCAATCAATTGCAAACTCCAATGTCAGCCTTCCACGAAAAGATGAATTCTGAAAGTGGATTCGTAAAAACAAACCCCATCAAACGTCTTGGCTACTGTGTGCGTTATTCGCTCCATTGAGTTCAATCACGGACAGTTTAAAATGTAATTGAAGAACTGGATGAAGGCGATTTCCTCGAAGATTTTCCAGTTGACTGCACAGTTCCATGAGTAACATTGTTTCTCGTTTTATCAAACTTCCTGGAGAAACTTAAATGGTTATAGGGAAAGGGCGAGTACACTCAGAAATTTCAGATTCCGAATATAGGCTTGGCACTTATTGGAGACATTTTGAATAAATTAAATTAAGTTTGCTGGCTGATCTAGTGCAAGGTGTATATACGTCGATTTATTTTTAGGCGCGTTAGCCTTTATGCGCAAAGCTCCAGTGGTCTTCACCATGTTCGTCCACATGTAATAATTCGGCCCCTAGCAGATGGATTGTAATGGATTGCAGATGGATTTATAATCATTATAAATAATGATTATATTTGTTATAAGCGGTGGTTATGATGATCAGCCTACTGATCATCACAACCACCGCTAGATGGTAGAATAATGTATGTCTAAGAATATGCTAACTATTGTGAGAGAAATGTCAGTGGTGTACAGTACTTTGGCCAAAATGAACTCTCAGAGACTTGTCAAGAAATGGCTTCCAGGTTTGTTTCTGTGAGATGGCGCAAGTATATAACCCTGGTTATATACTTGCAGTGCGTTTTTATTTAAAATGCGCAGTGCAATACTGGGGAAACTCGTGGTGAAGTTCCTCCATAATATGAGATCGATTCACTTAATAGCAAATTTAGTTTGTTCAGTGCTATGTATAGACTGAGGTGATGCCCTTCTTGTACTTTGATGATATTCAATAAGAAAACGTAATTTGCGTAGCTTCGATCAGAAAAAGGAGAATAAAAAGGAAGAAAAAAAAATAAAAATTCAATTATAGATTTTCTTTGAAGTATGCAGAAATGAAATATATATTTCCACTCGACAGCACATATTGTGTAAAATATCTCCAAATATAAATATAAATAATGCAAATACAAATATAATATACTTCCACCCCACAGCGCCTGACATATTATGTGATGTCGGGTGCAGATGGAGCTTTGGAAACTGAAAGAGCGCGTGCTTGTTTGTCGTCCCATGAATGATAAATTATGAAACACCGATACGTTCGGCGAAGCTACGAAACATTATTATTCGTGCACGAGTCACTCACCTTTTCCACTGGGAATTTTTGTTTCCTTTACGTGTATTACGTGACTTAAGACGACAAGATGTAGTGAATTAGTAAGAAGTGTATTTCTTCGCGTTTGCACCGAAAAACTTCTTTTTTTTTTCATACGAACTGATATTGCGTGTTTAATTGGCCGAAACTTTTCTTTATAGCTATAACTCCTCCATCAGTTTTACAGAGCAAGGTTTGGTTGTTTTGATCTCCCGACGCCAATTTGGTGCTGACATTTCTGTATGTGACAATTTGGTGAAAGGCAGTTAGAGGTTACAACAGTTTTAACGTGTTGTGCTGTAAATGGTTAATTTAATAAGCATGGTACGGTTCATACTTTTGATAGACCGCACTAACCTTCATTTTCAGGCAAATTAGAATATATGCATAAAACGCCTATTGTGTTCACCATGTCCGTCCATCCGTTCGCATGTAATAACTCAATTCTCGCTATGCGGATTCTCATATAATTTTATATTTCACTCTTTAAGAATTTCCGAGCTTCCCAAATTTAATTTAAATTGGACAAATAGAAATCCGAAAGTTATTATTATTATTATTTTTTTATTCATATTGGATAGGCTATCCATATTAATTATAAACCCAACTCGTACAGAAAGCTAAGTTTAGTATTCTTATGAAATTGTACAAAGAAATTAACCAGTCTATGGACTGGGAGGAGTTATTATTAATTTAACGATTAAAAAATGCATTTATCATATTGATAATAAAGTAAAATTAATCTTTGTTTTTTAATCTTTTTCCTATTATTCAATGTATTATATCTTTATTTTTAATTTATCAATACTAGTATTATTTGTGTTTAATATTTTTTTTCCTACTAAAGATTATATATATTTTACATTTATTTTATAAATATTTATTTACTGAGGATATATTTATTATAAACTGTGTAATTATTAATTAATTATAAAATTAATATTATATTAATAATATATTTTCTTTTAATGATAATAATGATTTATTATTATTATTATTAATAATTATTATTTATTTATTAATTAATTATTGCGAGACATAACTGTTCTAAATATTTTTAATAATTGTTAGGAAATTTCATTTTGTCTTCTATCCATGACAATAAATTTATGCAAACTCGTCAAATATTTACAACTTTATTTCCAAAAATGAACTTTGTTTTTTGTGGCTTCAAGTAATAATATGCAGAAAGACAAAGAGGAAAGAATTAACTGGAATTTTTCTAAAATGTATAATAACAATACACTGTATTAGTACTGGAATTATTTATCCTATAGAAGTCGCTTCTAAAAATTAAAACACTTCTAAAATTAAATACGAAAAGAATACTTTAAAAAATAATAAAAGTGGAGGTTCTCGGGGAAATTTAATGGCAGCCACAGAAAAGCAATTGTATACTAACCGTCTCAATGGCAGTTTTCGATAAAAGGAACACATTTTATTCTGCGTATCTCTCATTTTGAAAGGACTCGGTATTTTCCTACAACACTTTGAGACGACATGAATCGCACGCGCACTTCCCGGGTATTCTGCGCGTTGTGTTGCTTTACATCTTCACGTGCGATTTGTTGAAATAATTTCCCAGGAGATTTGGCGAGCGTAGTCATCGGAACAAGCTTAGTCTCCTGACACATTTCCTTGTGTGCAGTTTGTGCTTTGAATGATGCTGCGTGTCCTCTATGAGACATGTCTGCTTCACGTTATTGGATGGGCCATAGGGAACCGGAAATTAAGAGTTCATGAATTGTATTATCTGTTATAGAGCGCGACAATTGCTTCCTATCCACGCCAGTGGATAGCGAAGTAATTCTGGTCTTTTCGTAATCATCTTCCACTTTCTATCTTCCCTCATACATCGGGTAATTAATCCCAATATGGGTCTGCCTCTTTTTGTCTGTATACATGAGTGTACCATTTATATGTAATGCTGGAGGAAAAACCCCAATGACTCATAGCAGAAAAATTACACCCTGTTCCTTCCTCCTGAAGTCGGTTCAGTACAGACCCCGATTAAAGAAGCCTAAAGAATACCTCCAATAAAATAGAAAATATTAAGAAATTATATTCGATTTGCAACCTGAAAAAAAACAAAAGTGGAGGAATATTAATTAAAAAGTTGAAATTGTAAAACACAACTGGGATTTTCGAAGCAAAACTGATCCCATATGCCCTCTGGCGAGGGAAAGAGGTATCCTCTAATTCTCCGCTCCCTGTTTTTATAGGGTGGGAAAACCCTCTAAGAAGATCCAAAAACAGATACATACAGAGAGCAGTTCAAAGTCCAGTTTAAAAATGTCCAAGTCTAGGTTATAAATAATTGTCAGCCGATTTCAAAGTCCACAACGTCATCAGTGAGGTGGCCATGGCAAACCACAGTAAAAAAGAAAAAAACAGAATCTTCCAAAGCTGGAGTGTGTCTCAATCCAAAACTTTTTTATCTCTGCATCAAGGAATTGTTTTCTGCTAAAGCTGAATAAGTAAATCGTCCCTACGTCAAAGAAATCTTCAAGAATCTGCATCTTACAGTTTGCATAAACTAGGTACTCGGTTAAAAATAGCCTCTGACAGCCTAATAAGGAGTGGAGCTCGGTAGGCATCACGCAGCTGCCAGTGACAATCACACCAACGCTGACTGCTCTATGAACTGCCAAAGGATATTAGGTGGAAATCTAGGAAGGCGATATGGATGTAGATGTGGGAGTGGACGCCCTACTGGATTCAGGAAAACAATACCACATCCTTGTCCCACCAAAATAAATTCATTCTGTTCCGTCAAACAGCACAATTGCTTTATCTGAGAACTGTAAACCGTGTAAACTAGCTTTGTAACTTTGTAAATACTGCACCTATCTTCCGTACCGGCATTTGCAGCTGAATTCCAAAGCATTTCAAGATCCGTGATGACATACACGCAATAACAACCATATTTAGGACCACATGAATTCGGGAGCGCTATGAGCAGAGTAGTCGATGCTCTATGGAAACCCCAAAATGTTGGACTAACCAACCTTTGAACACCATCATCTGATTTGTCTTTGCGCTAATAGAAACAGTGTAAAGAATATCTGCGTAATTCTACTATAAGTCTTTTACGTTTTAATTGTTTCATTTGTGAAGAATTCCCCCAGATTGGGAATTGTGTGTTAAAAAAAAATCACTGGTATTCTTAAAAAAACTAAGGTGAATAGATATGAAGAATTAAAATGTCGAATATTGTAGAGCGGGGATGATATATAATAGCTACGAGTGAAGTATATTTTCAATTTAAATCTCAGATCAACCGGTTCGTTTGGAATATAGGCATTCTCCTAATTTATTATTATTATCTTTTTTATTGGATTTTTCTTTAACACGGTGTAACTCGATTTCACAGTACTGTGCCATTTATGCAAAGAACACTTTCAGTTTTCGTAATACAAGCGTTTTTCGACATCCATGTGGTCAGTCTATTTAGCAAACAAATTTTAGAAAAAGATCTGACCTTTTAAACTATATTGTACTCTTAAACTGTCAGCCATTTTCCCACCATATTGTGAAGTCCATAATGAAGTCATTGTGAGTAGGATACCATTAGTACGATCAACAGACGTGGAGCAGATTATCTTTAATGTAATATTCCTAGATCGCTATCTCCTAAGCGCATCAGCAACTGGATGTTTACGAGGCATCATAGGGCAAGTCACAATTCATGCAAAAGACTCCAGTGGCCGATAGATGGCGCCACAAATTAATCGTGATAAATGGTACTCCTATATGCTGCGATGCCTTTCGTTTAAAAGCCTTCAAGCATCGTTCTGTAACTACAGCCACCCCAGATGGTGAAAGAACAAAGGAATGTAAGTTTAAAAAACTTGAAATTGAGACGAAAATAAATAAATAAATAAAAACAGGGGAAGAATCCCAACAATAAAACTAAACCTATAATGGTACTGAAAATCTATGAATTGAACGAAAATTGAAAACTTTTTTCGATGTACCCTTTGCACAGATTATTCAATTAAAAGTCTACTTCGCAGAATTCAATCACTTTTGTGACCCTTGATGAATAAAACGCTCCTATAGACTCCTATAATTTACGTGCCACCGAATAACTTTTGCTATAAATCATGGCTGTGTGTCATAGAAAATTCCAAGCCATTTAGCTATTATAAAATACGATGATGATAATTTACTTGACCTCTTCAGAACCGACACTTGGGTTACGTCATGAAAATATAATTCTTCCACTAATCCGTTGTAGCTTATTAATAATAACCAATATATTAAATTGCATCTTGGGAGATTACAGTAACAAAGAGACTCTTAACTCCATGTCGTTACTATCTGTACTGAATTTTGGCCAACCGATTATGATCGGTGATGATTAATGTTGCCGGCTACTGGTTGGGGAATGTCAATTGAACACCTCCCGTGGATTAATGCATTGTCTGGTTGACATAATAATCTGTGGTAATACAAAGTAGTCCAGGAGAATGACGCATCTTGGCAACTAAAGTTTCTTCACACGGCAGTCTGTTGCTTTCATTTTTACCAGTTACGTTTTAAGTCAAGGAACATAATTCATTTTTCATTTACCAAATAGATCAGAACTGATTTAATGAAATGGGAACATTCATATATCTGAACGATCTGTTTAAACAAGCATATGCAGAATGGTCAAAAAAGTTCTGGGAAGAGGGTATATATACAATGTATTAATAAATTATACAATAGGCTGTTTTAGCTTAATATCCTATAAAGTAAAACGAAAAATGAATGTCAATGTCTTATGTAGTTTCTAAAATTAAATTTTTTGTGTTGTTTGGTGGAAGAAGAAGAATGAATATCCAGCAAATCGAGCATCGTTCAGTAATAAATATTTTGAACAAAGGGGGAGAAATGTTGAAGAATTCCATGAAAGAGTGATTAGAGTGTTTTGGGGAAGTACTACCAAGTTATGTTACTTTTTTTTGTGCAAGGTCCTGGTCGGCCATTTGAAGCAGTCAGTTCTGAAACAATTGCCCGCCAATGTTGAATAAAAAAGGTTTAGAAAACAAGATTATTTGCTGAGCTTAACATTTTCCGTGGAAGCAATTTTAACAATAATATATGAGCATTTGGGAATGTCCAAAGTTCGTGCAAGAAGAGTTCCCGAAGCCCTTTCCATTCACAACAAACATCAGAGTTGGAGTTATCAAAAGAAAATTTGAAACCAACTCTTGTTAATTCAGATAGATTTTTCCCCGTTTGATGACTGATGATGAAACTGGGCTACATTTTTATAGTCCTGAATCCAGATTAGAAAGCGTGCGTGGAAGCACAAGGGATCCTCAAGCCCAAAAAATTTCGAACCCAGCCATCATCTGTCCTCTGTTTTTGGAACGCAAATGGATTGTTGTTAACTAATTATCATGAATTTAAAACCATAATAACAGGTAAATATTATGCCCTTTGCTTTTCTACTCTTTAGAATAGAAAATCAAAGAAACTTTGAAAACAACACGATATTCTGTTCTTTTGCTCAAAAGGCTTAACGTATGTGTTTTGAATTTTACTGGTTAAACATTCTCAACAAAACTCTGAAAATATCAAACCTTTTAGTCAGCAATATTGCAAAAAAAAAGACTTTGCGCCTTAGAAACGTAGACTGTAACTGTGTTGTTAAAACAACTGAAGCAGAAACATTCTTATTAGGTTATTATTAAGAGATTTTAAAGCATCATTTCTTTCTGAATTCGTTAAATCCACTGGAGTGTTCGATCTACTCTTACTATCTATTTTATTCGCCTTCCCTTGTGTAAGAAGCGAAAGAAAGAAAAGGCTTTTATTTTCCCTGTACAATAAAGGTTAATAAAACTCCTTGAAAAGCACGGGAGGATAAAAAAAATTCATCGACAGCAGATTGTTCTGTTAATAATACAATTCAAGGAATGGATTACACTTGAAAGAGTTGGTGTTACGTCCCATCAGCCATGCTGTTGTTTATCTTTGTTATTGTCGTTGCAGTGTACAGAAAACAGTGCGAAAAGTGGGTTCACGCTTCCTGAAGACTGTCATTTACATCTCCAGTTTCTTTTTTCCTGCAGTAAGGTGGCTCGAGTGAAAACCCACTGTCACTCATATCGATTTATTAGATTTGATTTTTGGATTATAAAACGGTTATAAATGATTGACCCAAACTTCAGAAATGATTGTTTTAGTTCCGACCGATCGAATTATGTATTCTAGTATCAAGGTAAACCTAAAGATTCTAAAAAGAAAATTATCTTTATTCCAGAAATATTGTCTTATTTCGCATCTTAAATGTGGATTTCCTTTAGGCACAAATTGAATTTTCTCTTTTCTTAAATGTCTCTACGTTTACGTAATTTTCTGAGAAAACTAATTTGTTGATACGGAATCTTATTTCCTATCGAAAGCGGTTATATTTTTTTTTTATTCAACGATTTAACCCGTTGTAAAGTGTTAGATATTTTCCATTGGAAAACTTCGTGGAAGTACAGCGGCTATGCCATCCATCTTAGAAAAGTTTGGATTTTATTTCTCGCCAGACCAGACCAGAGTGATTTATTCAGTCGGTGAGGGAAGGAACTTCTAAAGAGCTTTTTGAAGCGACTATCAAGTTGGTCTCAGACTTAGATATAGGGGTTTTTCAGCGCAATAATTATGGTCGATTTTCTGCAATGTTGTATAATATGGAGAGCAACCTATAGATATAACTGATGCAGATAGATTTATCATCAACCAGAGATAATAAATAAATATCAAAATAGGACGATATGTCCCATAAGAAATACCGATTTCACAATCAACTTTGCGAAAAGTTAAACGTCAATCAGTCCTAATCGGATCACGAAGATGAGCATAGAATTATAGGTGTCTGAAGTTAAAGGGCAACCGAATCACTTTAGCAGTTATATACGCTAAAAATATACAAAGGCTGTTGAAAAAGTGGAGAAACTGTGGTGAAATATCACACGAATTTCACGGCCGACTTTGTTGGACTCAGAATAACCTTCACAATCCCCAGCAATCATCAAACACTAGAGGTAACATCACCAACAGTGAGTCTTAAAGTAAACGTAATCTCAATAAGTTGTTGTCCTTTCTACATAATAACGAACAGCCCTTCTTCATTTAGCTCTCAATGTACAGACACGCGAAAGGTGACAAGTTCAAGTGAATGAGAGTCGGAAAACTTTTAACAAATACAAACACTTGATCAAGTTGAAGCATTGGACTCAGATGACTGCACAATTACGGAGCGCCTTCGAATACTGTGACGTTGGCGAAAGATGTTTATCTCGTTAGATGAAGTAAGATAAGTCTCTCCACCTTATCATTTGATCTTTGGCACTGAAAACGTTTTAAGAGTACGCATTCAAATTGTATTACGACACATCACCTCAGTCTGTTATTACAAAGGGATGGCTGCTCGAAAACACCTTTAAGAACCTCCGTGTCACGATAAACTGAACACGTGCGCCTTCAAACATCATATTTTGTCTTCTCCTAATGCATCTGGTGGTCGTTGTATCTGACTTGGGCAGTAACTCATTCGGGTCGCTGTTACTGCCATCACATCATTAATAATGCGGAAGACCACCCGTTGCCGTAGTTATGGCAAGTTTGTTTGCTCTGGTTACACAAGCAGTCAGGAGATAATGGGAGGGCACCGAAGTAAATAAATGTAAGGCTTGTTCTCCTACACTAATAGCTTCCTCGGTTTACTTATGGGTGTGTTAAATGATGACTTGGTGTATACGATAAACAAGCCATTAAATGCAGGTCGCTGTGTTCATTAGAATTTGTTTATTACTGCGGTGGATTTAATTAACTACAAGTTTATTTTTCATGTTAGCAGTTCATTCCAAATATTCATTTATGAAGACGTTGCGTTTTCACCAATACCGCCAGCTGCTACCTTAACATCACTCACATACAACTCGATAAATGGAAATACAGAACATTTCAAAGGAGCAGTTGTCATAGAAATAGATATTTCAGCATCCTCATCTCTGTGAAAAGTAAACACGGTTTCTACTCATGCTGCGCTATGGGTTTGTTGTTTCATTAGCAAAATATGTTTAATCTTATTTTTTGTTTGGTTTTATTTATTGGTACCTATGAATATTTTAAATTACTTGTCATCTGATTTTATAGAGCAATTTTAGACTGCCTGTAATTGGCTCTGTGTTTTGCTGTATATCTTTAAGAATTGATGGTAGTCTTTACTATGGATTATACTACCCTACCATTGATATCCGGACACCCCTCCATGGATGGGGAAACAGGTCCTGTGCATGCAACACGTCACAGAACCTGCCATAAATAAATATGCACTATGGGATTCGAACAGGCAATTGAAAAAGTGGGCTTGCAAGATGACACGTTTAACAAAATGACCTCAACAGTTCAATAGATCACCTCAACAAATGCTAGACACCAATTAACATGGTGTAAAACAGTCCTATGGACAGACGAGTCGAGGTTCGCACTCTACCAGTCTGATGGCCGTTCCTGGGTGTGGCGAATGCCAGGGAAACAGTTCCTTCCTGGTTGTATCCCCCCAACAATGAAGTTTGGTGGAGGCAGTGTCATGGTAAGGGGCTCCTTTCATGGTTTGGCTTGGGCCCATTAGTCGTTATCGACAAAACCATGAATGCTGTGCAATACCAGGACACCCTGGAAAATTATGCACTTCCAACATTATGGCAATACTTTGGGGATTGCCCATACCTGTATCAGCAAGAGGACATGGGTGTGGAAAAGTTGGATTGGCCAGCCCAGAGTGCTGATCTGAACCCTATAGAGCATCAGATGTATTTGATCATCAGGATCGTCGAGATCGCCCAAAGAACAAGGCCGAACTGGTGGCTGCGCTAAAAACTGAGTGGAGGAACATATCACCTGACATTTATAAAAAACTAGTTGAGAGTATGCCGCGAAGATTGAAGGCCGTCATAAAAGCAAATGGTTTCAGTATAAAATATTAAAATATATTTTTTTTTTGTCTAAAGGGATGTCCGGATATTAATGGTAGGACAGTGTAGATTGCTATGGATTATAGATAAGTCAGACATAACATATGGACTTAAAGGCTTGCTGAAATGAAAAATTATTCGAGATATTTTGGGAACGGTTTCTGTTTGACAGTCTGCATTTCAAAAATTCGGTGAACACAGTCTACGTTCGGCAATTCAATTCCCTCCCCCGCCTCCCCCCAGGTAGAGAGGTCTTACCAAAAAGCACCAAGGCCCTCCTTTCATAATTATATAAAAATATGTGTGCTAATGGATATTTTAACTTCTTTATCGGCAAGTAGTGATGTCCTCCATTTTCACGTGCAGTGTTTTGTGGGCAGGAAAATATTGTCGACATCTGTTGTGTTCAACGTCTTCAAGAAGATTTGCTAACACTTAGTTCCTCTTTTCTGACAGCAGAACGGAAAGAAAGGTATGACGAGCTTTGAAATAGCTGTTTGGTTCTGAAATTGCTGTTTGGTTACTGCTGTTGTACTGGGTTCCGGTAGTCAGCCCTCGTTAGCCTCAGATTTATGAGCTTTTCGATTTCAGGCTCACCATTGACGAAATTCTGTGTCATGGACCAATCTCGATACACTCGACACTGTCTTACATGAAAACTCCAGCAGAGTTGCAGTTTCCGAAAACCTCATAATTGCTCACGAAGAACATCCCTACGTATCTGCCCACCTGTTTTGCATCGTATGATGCAAAACAGGTGGGTAGCCTAAGGCTAAACGTTACTGAAGGAGCACTTCAAGAAAACTCCCTTTCATTAAAAGATTATGTGAACCTGATAAAGTGGCCACTCATTGAAAATTGATTATGAAAAATAAGATATTTTATTAATAAAATAATACAATATTTGATAGAGCAAAATTTAAATTAAGAACTCTATGTGATTTGCAAATTGAACCTTACTGCACTGAAAGCAGAACTATTCATTGGTCGTTTACCTTGCAGCAAATAAAGAACCAAGTTAATGTTCTTTTTGACAGAGTACATTTAATCATGTTTCTTTGATTTCTTGCGGCTAAGACCGTCTTTGAAGACCTGAAAACATTCTCCGCCGCGTTTAACCTTAGACTGCCCAGACATTAATTAAAATTAGCCATCGTGGCAGATGTCGGATTAAGCTGTCTGACTCTTGTACGTCAATAAATTTGTATTATTAATAAAGGAAAGTTTTAAAGGCAATGCGAAACGATTAATGATGCCACTTTTGCCAACAGTTGACTGTGATAGATTTTGTGACAGAAATAAATTGTTTTTGTGCTCGTTGTTCAAACTATCGGCAATTACTTCGACCACCATCTTCTGGATCCAACTCAACCTGGCAGTAAATGTCATAAACGCATTGGCAGTTAGCGGAACGTGTATTTTCGAATTCCACGATGCATTTATTAGACTCGTAATTCATTTAAAAATTTCTGAAACACTCTTTCGGTTGTATTTTACATAAAGGCGCTCGCCATCCGCGAAGAATGGTAATATATTTAAGAGCTCCATTTGGTACACTTTAGATTTTGTGAAACGTAATTTATCTTGATTCTCGGGCACACAGGCACCACCTGCATTGAAGTGCCTTCATGTAAATCATTTTTATGTCAATATTTAAACGTGTGCCGAGTTTCTGAGTCTATGAACTGTAAGTGCGCAACTTACAAAAACTTCGTGTTATTTTTTAATTTTCGGATTCGTTTTCCCATATTTTTTTCATTAAAAGTATTTTCTGACAGGAGCAGATAAATGAATAATAAACATACCACTTTGTATTAGGCCACCCACAGTACAAGACGTTGGGACGTAGCGGCCATCTTATGAACGCATCTGTTAAGCGTTTATAAGTGCGCGGTGTAGTTGGTTTTCAAAAACAATGGATGTTTATTCTGGAGGTTATTAATATGTGGGGTGCCTTTGGCATTATTGACAGCTGCGATCGTGCTGAAAACGCTTTCGGCCAATTTATTGAAGAAGACACCGGGTTTTTTGTTCTTTCCTTCGTATAATGAATCTCAGCTGCCTGGTTGGTTGTTAGCGGCTAAAGAGATTACAAACAAGTTTTTGCCACAGATCTTGCGTATGTTTTAAATTTTTCAGGAGGTAAAGGAGTCTTGCGAATATATACCACTCGGTAATCTACTGAATGATAAAACAACACATTTATTACGTTAGGCGTATATACGATTTATATACGCTGCATCATCAAAAGTACTAGGACAAGTTGGATAAAGGATTGGGAAAATATTTCCATTTTCAGTCAGATGTGCGCGTGTAGCACAGTAGTTACAATCACTGTCCTCCCCACAACTTACGGAAAAGACCTGGATTCGAATTCCATTAGGCCATTAGATAAGCGGGTGCAGGGTGGTGGATACCTATAGAACGAATGTTGTTGGAATGCAGTGTGCATTCGGAGGAGGTGGAGCTACGTGGTGGTTGTGCCAAGGACCATAAACGCCGACGCCTACTTTAATATTTTGGACAGTTCCATGCTTCCTATGATATAGTGATTCTTTGGTACAAACCAACGTTCGTTTTCAACAGGATGATGCTCCATGCCATACGATCGGTACTATTCTAGAATGGTTCATGAACACCAATTAATGTACAAAGCTGGAATGGCTGCCGAGGGTTCTGATCGGAACCTTATGTAACAACCGGGGGATGAACTAGAATGTCTGAGGATCAGACGAACACCTCTTGCTTCTGCAGCTCAAATGACAAATCTGCAGGAGGAATGGAAGTGGTTAACCGCGGCAGGGTATCGTTTGTTGGTGTAAAGCCTACTCAGCAGGGCGGAGTGTGCCACAGCAACCAAAGGGGAGAGACATGCTATTGAAGTGAGTAGCAGTGACATGAACTGAGAAACCGACGTATGTTCAGATACTTTATGGAGGGTTGTACATTATACGTTTTGTATACGAATTAATTCTGCTGACGCCAGAGGGCTTATACCTATCGAAATTTTCATTTGGTCATTCATCTGATTAGTCAAAAGGATTATATCACTTTTCGATGGGGAACGATAACTCGACAACAATAGAAATTTCCATATAGGCCAATAACGCCTACAACAGATTTAAGCTGAAAGACTTTGGAATAAAACGCTTGTATTTCTTTTGGAGATATTACCTGTACTGACGTGACACTCGGTCAGAGGGTCTGACTACCTTATGGTCTTTACATAATCTCTGCCACATGATGAATCCATGACAGCCAGAACTCTTATCTTCATCTTATCCTGTGTGTAGCTTTCGCCTTCAGGATGATACCCATCACCTCTATCAGATCATCTACCATTCCAGGTCTCATTGAGGGAAAACTTCATATACTTAGTGGCCACTTTATTAGATACACTCTAATTAATCGCGAGCAGGTCCCCTTTTAGCTCTAACCTACACCGTAAACATAATTGTACGCGGAAACTCCAGCAGAGTTGCAGTTTCTGAGATATTCTTATCCGTGCATCTGGCGCCGACTACCGTGCCAAAATCAAAATCACTTAAATCTGTCCCTTTGCTTGTTCTCGCACTGAATTGCACACGTACAGCAGCTCTACATATCTAAGTACCTGTTTTATACCACATGATACGAAAATGTGATGCTGGAGGAGAGCTGCATTTCATGAAACGGGTAGGTTACCTAATAAAGGAGACACTTAGTGATATTCATTTTATTATGTATGCATGGGTATTTCTATTTGTGAAGGGATGAAATTAGATTGTTGCGCTGAAAATCGACAAAGAAAAGAACGTAAATAAATTATAGCAAACATTTCAGATTTTGATTATGGCATTGAATATACTTCTCTTCACGCCGAAGAGAAGAGAAGAAGAATCTTGTCTTAAAAATTCATCATTCATTAATCAAGAAAAACTATTGCAGTCAGTCTGAACATTTAATAAGAATGGACAGAGAAAACTCTTCCTGTTTCCGGAATTGTACATTAAATGATATATAAGGAACAGTTAGCTTCGAAGTTATTATTCGCATTTTAGGATAGACTAGGATCAGATAAAGGATAGAAGCAGAATGGAGATAAATCGGAGTTGAAGGAACATCATGAAAAAAACGTAAAAGTTATGAGAATATTAGAAACAACAAGTAAGAGACCCGGATTTTTGTTATTGTGGAATACAAGAGTCTGAAACTTTGGCGAGTTACAAATTATCCAACAGGGTATCAGTCTGCTAGTAGGAGTTCCTCCGCAGAGAATTATCTAAAGCCTGGAATAAGATTAGTCAATGCGATTAGAGTAAGCGATTTAGATACGAAGGAAAAAGAATCAATGACTAAGATTCCTTCTTATCCGTCCTAACCTCCATTACGAAAGCTGGATCGCAAAATGCACGACAACAACAACAAAACCCTCTTCATTGGTAACAGATCGATCGCTTAATTAAGTCGCATTAGGGAATTTATCTGGTGACCGCTTCATATGATGAATGAGTCTTCTGTTATAAGAGCAATTTGGTAGAGAAGCACCAGCGTATCAAGAAGATTCTGGAGCAGCATAATCAGAATTCCCCTTTGATTCTTAAGAGGGGATAAGAGCAGTAGTGAAGCGAAATGATCGTAACTCTTCTCTGTCCCGCTGGAGATTTCAACCATTATACAGAGAAGAAAGCAAAGACCAGTAAGTAACCTGTTTAAATATAATTCATAAATTTAGTTGCATAATTACTAGATAATGAACTTCTGATATAGGCGCGGATGTAATGAAGAAATGTTAATTATGCCAGCCATTTATTCAGAAATATTTATTAAGTTAATAAATATTGTTTTCACTGATATTCGCGCACTCCTGGGAAATTAATTGAGAGAGAGGATAATAGCGCATAACCATAAGAAATAAGGGATTGTCTAAATATCCCTTTAGATAACCTTTGAAATATCTACTGACTTGGTTGTGAACTGACCTATAAGGAATCTTAATTAAAATTTTATGCAATATGATAAACTCAGCAGTTCAGAGTCTGAATAATTTATGTAATTACATGAATAACGGTACACACTTTAACACTTCCAATGTCTGCCAGAAACAAATAAAGGCTGACTGCTTCGTATGTGGTAATTGAAGGCAGAGTAAAAACACCAGTTCAAGAATCCAATAACCCAAACAAGAGAGGCTCTACAAAAAGAACGCCTACTGGAAGTCTACTGATTCGTGTCATAAAATCTGAGCGTAAGTGCATCGAAGCACTTATGCTCACAAAATATCTGTAAAGTGGGATATTTTGTAATCAGTTTTTCCTTTTTTGCTAGACGAAAAACACAAATTTTCAAGAGAATCTTGCTGTCTGAAGGATAGATAACACTGTTAGTTAAAATATCTCTGTCTTCTAATGCAAAGATGTTTCAGACAGAATTAGTCGCAGTGTGATTGGTAGAATGGTAGAACATCGGCTTCTGAAGGTATCGAATCTATCAAGTGTGTCTTGATTTTGTTAGAAGGTGGTTTAACAGTAGGGATTCCAAACTGACGGATTGGCAATACAGTTGTCTTGTTGGGTATGACTGCACATTTGTAATCTTAAAGGCCGTGACACCAGCCTATTGCACACGCTCTTCAAATGTCTATTGCTTGGAAAAGTATTTTCCAGCTCAGTTATCAGGAATTGAGTTCACCAAGAAATGCAAGTGTTTTTTGCGATTTGGATATGCTCACGTTTTTGTTTTGTTCTTGGTTGTTATCCACATAAATGGGAATTATATCAATTACGAAAACGCCTAGCAGATATATCATTTTCAGTAGATGCAGAAAAAGCAACCCTTGCAGAAAAAGCAACTGTTTTTATCCATTTGAAACCTATTTTTCCGATATTTAAAATTTCTGGATAAACGTTGCAACAAATCGCTATCTAATTGTTGATTATTTTTACTTCTACGCTGACTGTTTATTCTGAACAGACTGTTGTTGGATTAGGGGCATCAGAAACTTAAGCCATATTGGGCCGTATATAATATGTCTGTAAATGGCGTGTGTTCTGATCTGGTTACTTTTTTCTGGATGAAAAACTCGAGATTCCTAGAGCTGTCCTCGCCGAGACGACTAATTCATCCACGTTGATTCATAAAAATTCCTCGGGTCATTAACGGGAATCGAACTCAGGTTTTTTCCACCCGGTGCGGGGAAGACGATGATTATAATAACTTTGCTACTCAGGACAGCGCTGGACTTGTTGCTTGCTGTGCTTATGGATCAGTTCCCTCTTGTAATACCTGTGGGAATTGGATCGAAATTGGAAAGTGCCAAACTGGCAGACCGTTTGTGACTGTGCAACTGCACGTTTACAATCAGAAGCGAAAGAGACAAACATCCGCGAAACGTATGATTGTTAGATTGCATTAGTAATTAGTAATAAATAGATTCTAAACTCAGCACAGGTGAAGTTTTTTATTTCAAGTGATTTGACCAGGACAATCTGCGGACCGTGCCACATAAATATTGTATGAATCAAATTGTTTTTAAACAAATTATGATTATTTAAACCTCCATAACCTACATGCAAACTTATTTGCAATTGGAAATCTCTTTGATTGGATGGCATAATCCTGCTCACTTTATTTTCTCCTCAATTTGCAATGCAAGTTATCGAGAGTGTTTCTTTTGCACAGATCATGTTGAGAAATGGTGTGGCCTATTTCGTAAGAGAAAAAAAAAAGAGAAGAAAATAACAGATTTCTGCAAAATATTGCGGCTGTTTATGAAAGAGAAGAGGAACTGTTAACAGTTGCGAAATATGCATCGACAGAAAAAGCCATCGACTATGCGGGAAAAAAAGGAGGCCCAAACTACCGACATTACAGGAATCATCGATTTCAGTAAGGATGCCTTTGGCGGCGCTTAATTTATAACCAGGGTTCTAGTAATCGCAATGCGACATTAAATATTTTACTTGAACGTAGTAGAGGGAAAGAGATTGAATTCGTAAACGGTCGTTGCATTGCGTCTTGAATGACCTTGGATTGCAGCAACGAATGCATGGCAGCCGTAGAGTTTTAATTGAATGTGCAGATGCAGAAGCTGTCAGGCGAAACTAACTGGAATAACGAAATACTTATTTTCATTTTGAAAGTCCTCGTCCAGTTAATTACTTGGACCAAACATGCATATTTATGCACTCAAAGCCAAGAAAATGGTGGTAAGATGAATGCGATCGCTTTCAATTTAAAAGTGCAAGTAGAAGTGAAAGTGAACGATTTATTGCTGCAAGATAGTAAATAAAACGGTTACCACGATTCAACAGACGCCATTTCTATAACTCTGCCAGAAAAGAAAATATGGAACTGTTCAAGACAGCTCAGCATTGATGACTTTTGGCACTACAACCAATACAACCGCTACAACCTATCACAAGAAACATCTCAAAACTATGACTCTGCCTCCTCCGAATTTCATCGTAGATACAAAGAAAAACCTGTCATATTAGGTTACTCGAAAACAGCCTCATTTCCAAGTGCATTATGTCCATAAATTAGGTGCCCAGTTTGCTATTTTCTAGAAGAAAAAGTCAAATTTCCAAGGAAAAAGCCTTGCTATCTGAAAATGAGACCGACTAATTCAGCCGCGGAGTGAAAAAAGCCCATTAAAGCTCTTCGCGTCATTGATGGAATTCGAACTCGGTCCTTTTTCATCCGGTGAGGGAAGGAAGGCGATTGTAACTACTGTGTTGCCTACGAGGACAATTGACGAGGATAGGGGGAGCAGTACATTGGAGTAGATGACTTTCGCCAGGAATTCTCGGCACCTACGCACGACTGTCTGATCTAAAGCGATCGGTTGCGCCATAGAACTTATTTTTAATGGTTCACCGTTCAAGAACAATGGTATAAGTACCGCTGCAAAGAACATCTGTTCATTGATATGATTTGGGATTCGTGAACAGGAGCCCTGCCATGAAAGCCTATGCCATGCAGCTTTCCACCGATTGTGGATGTACTCTCAATGATGTCACTCGGCCGAATTTCTTCACCCTTTCTATACGTTACTTCGTTGCGACTGACTTTGTAGGTTCAAACATATGATTATTATACTCACTAACAAATCTCTGCATCGGGCAATTAAATCTCTTTGAAACTCCATCAACTACACACGCATATACATAATACACGCGCTATATTGCACCAGTATGTTGTGTGTGTTTTTACACAACAGTTGTCATTTTATTATTCAGGACGAATAACTCACGGAGAGAACCCTACTCCCTGCTCCTCCTGAGATCAGTAAATAACACCCTCAACTATTGAACCTGCTTAAGATTTCCTACTTAAAAGATTCTTAAGAATTCCTCCAGTCTCCGAGGGATTCAAACCCAAAACTCTCTAAACGAATAACAATGGCAGACTCACTATACTATTCGTGGAGGATCTCAGTATCATTCGCCATCTTTGTGATGCGGCTAGAAAAAACGGCTAGACGTTGAAGGTATAACCATCTGAGTTACTAAGGAGAGTACTGTTTCTTAACTGAAATAGTTCTCCAAATAGCTTTCGTAAAAAAAAAAAAAAACTGGCCGATTTGGAGATTCAGAAGGGTGATCAAGAAACATGAATTCGACAGAACGAGGTAACAACAATGGGACTTAAATAAAGTCAACAATGAAGATAGTAATTTAGGCAATCTCTTAAGTAAAGACGTCACTATATGTCTTAAACTCGTATTAGAGTGAATTTTAAGGAACTTTTTGGAGGTTCCGATCCCTAGTATATGATGACATGATTATTAAAGTGATTATTTTTCATGCTACAAAAACGAACATAAAATATACACAATTTTCAGATACCAAATTAATGCCTTATAGCCTAAGTTGCCTCGAGAATACTCTCATATTTAGAATCTTAATGGGAGTCGGGAACAGGAGAGAGCGAGCAGTAAGAAATATTGAATTTCTAGCGAGGACTGCCCATATCTTCACTTAATTACGATCCCCTGAAGGAAGAAAACTGCAACAAAATGTCAAAAGACAGGAAAATCAGATGAACGTGTAACTCTGGAAATTCCCTGAAGCCAGCAAAGATATCCCAGTCCGCTTTCATTTATTTGGTGTCAGATGGGAAATTCTACGAATGCTGTCATGACAGCTGTCAAGGACGAAACAAATTTGTACACTCCAAGAAAGTTTAGCGTTCTTCATTAAATTCTAGCGTGAAACCGTACATCAGACAAACGTGCAATGTACAAAAATATTTATTTTCCAGACAACTTGTGTACTTGCGTATACAAGTACAGTCTCAAAGTTAAGACAGTCTACTTATCTAATCGACATAAGGGTAGACAATATCAGTGTGCAAATATCAAAACTACATTAGTAATATTACAAGATTTTACTTAAGTTAGTGTTTAATATAACCTAAGTAAATTATATAAAGTTTAATAGAACTTAAATCTTTATTAATTTATCCACCCTTGTGTTCTTAGCATTCCAGAAACTTTTACTTTAGTTGTCATAAAATTGAGAATTCCGTAATTATTTGATATTTCTCTCGTTTTCCACGGTTGTTGTTTGACTATCTCCTACTGCTCTCTCTGGTCGTATTTCATTCCTCTTACCAACCCTCCCCCCCCACAATTTTCGTGACAAATTAGTTGCTTTGACAACGAATTCTGACAACTTATTTCATTTTCCCATTGGATTATTTGAGTTCTCGTGTGGATTATAAAAGTCGCGTATGTTCCGTACTCCAGCTAGTTAGTTAACTTGAACTGAAAGAAAGTAAGGAAATGGGTTTATAGAAAAAAAAAACATACACGGTGGGTCTGTCAAGCCATCGCTGCGCATTCGCCTGTAAGATTTGTCATTATGTCACTGCCGATGCCTAAAAGAGGTATACGATGTCTTCCAGTTACTGAACGTTGCATTCTTGGTAGAACTGCAAAAGCTATTACTCACCCAGCATGTACTAGATATGTCATTATGCCACTCAGCTGCAGTTGTCATCGTTTGCTATTTTTAATAGATCTGTGCAGTGCTATATTAACAGGACGAAACTTTATTCTAGTCTCCACCCTTTCTACGACAAGAAGAGGGAGAAACAGTTTGTGAATTTAATCATTCAATTAGAAAGTTTCCTTCTCGAGGTCAATCACATGTTTACGGACAGAATTTACGACCGGATGACCCGAGTAATTCTCGTTCTCTTACTTTGTCTCATGAACATTACAATACACGAGGGAGAAGGAGGCACTTATTATTTTTGCTATCTGTATACCGTTTAACATTTTCGCTCACTTAAAGAAGAAAATGGCATCGTTTTGTGTTTACGTCGTTGCTTTCGGACAACCACATATTTCAAGAAGTTCTATCTGATTTCAGAGATTGGATGTAATAGTTGTGATAGCATGAGAATGTTTGTTTATTTTTTCTCCCAATTTTCTCTTCGTTCTTTGGTTTTGTCTTTAATCCACGTAAAGGAAAGTTTTAAATGGGATTTTATGTTCATGTTGGGCAAGCATTCGTGTTTGTAAATATTGACAGGTTTGGTTCGGTTAGATTGAGGTTATTGTTCTCTAAATTTAAATTCAGTGTTGATACTCCATTCTGGGATGGTATTTCCTGTATTCTGCTGTGTTTCATTTAATCTGTTTTGCATATTACAGGAATAAGTAAAGCAATAAATATCTTCAGAATTTACATGAGGTCTTGATTATTGAAACGGCTCAGAGATTAGTAGTGTTGGCAAGAGATGTCCTTTAGACACAGCATATTTCTTTCGATATGCAATACGTTAATCACTCATTATGTGGGTAAGCTGTCACTCGAATAACATGAATCATTACGGATTTGACATCTCTGTACGTGTCTTTAAAAATAAAATACCATTGTCATGTCGCAATTCACTATAATTGCCTAATATTGATTGAATGTAGTTATTAAGATTGAGTTATTAAAGTAGTTTCGTGTAGGAGACTCATCGCGTTCTCCTAATCTTAAATCTTCGATTGTAGGAAAACTTTCCCGTGATAAATTGAGTGGTCGACTCTGCCAATCAAATGCTATGTTCCTTGTTTACAACTGGATATGTACAATTGACGCTATGCCTATTTGTTAAACATCGTAACTGTGGAATACCAAAAACAGATGTTACTGTAATGCTATCAGCATTTCTTATAATAATTCAACATTTCATTAAATAATTTAAAGGAACGGAAAATATAAACTGAATTGTTTCCAGAATGGGGGGGGGGAGGGATACTTTGGTCAGTTTTGACAAGTACAGTCAGTTTACCAACAAATACTCCCCGAAGCCATTAACAGCCTCTTCGGCAAAATTACGACTATTATAGCCAACACTAAAACACTGACATTTTAGATTCAAGCATATTTATCAGCTGGAGGCTCATTGTAAATTCAAACATGAGGCTTAGACATGAATAATCTACTCTCTCGTCTCACAGCAGAGTATATATAGTTTGAACACTCTAGGTTAGTTTCTCCTGGCCTTCCATTGACCATGGCTATCCCTTTCAGTTATTAAACCAACGTATTTGAAATGCAGTTTAACAGGAAGTAATTGATCAACACCTTTTAAATATAACGAAGGAAAAAGGAAGTTTACACTTCAATAAGCAATCTAAAGGCCTGTATGAAAAGAGCAATGGGAGAAAAAGCTTCATTTGTCCTTAAACCAGAATCGAGGTGAGCAACACAGAAAAGGTAATGGAACTTAAATTAGTTACCAAACGTATTAAGGAAGATAAAATGTGATACGAGGACATAGACGCATATTTGGGTTAGACCTTCCTCATGCTTTCTAATGTCAAAGCTATTGCATGTCTTGAAGTCTTTAAACGTTAATAAAACAATTTTCTTTTCTTAGTCAAAACCTTTATAAAAAGTAACACAGCCAACATAAGGTAACATAATAATTAATAGAAATGTTGGGATGCCACCACAATTACCTCTGAAAAGCAACTTTTTATTATAAAAAATTTCCATAAGACTCTACAACTTGATTGCGAGCGTGTCATTCAATATGAAGAAGAGGTATTTATATTTGCATGCGTGATGAATTTAATGCCTCTTGCAGTTAGAGATATATCCAACATCAAAACAATTTAAGTTCAGGATAATTCTCTTAAATAAATTGCTATCCTATCCCATATTTCATTTCTCCGGAACCTCCTTTAAATACAAGAAACTGTTTCCTACGAACCCATCGGACACATTAACTAAAAATAGAAGCCGGCAAATAATTTTCCCAAGGGGACTCGAGAGGTTCTGGTTACTCCATTGACCACGAACATCCAATCCTAAACGAGAAGCAGGTACATTGAAGGCAAATTCCGCAATCTTAGACTAATTACAGAAATGTTTGCTAAGGTCGGTAAACCTGCCTTAATAGCATCTCCAAGGCATTTCTTAGTTAATCACAAAATGAATATTTTCTTTCGGTTTGGAAATTGTTTTGATAAGCAGCCCACAATCATCAACGTCTATTATTTATATATAGGTGTGTGTAAATATATATTTTTTTGTCAGCTTATGCACCAAACATCTATATACTCTAAGATTTAAAAGTTAGCAATCGCTACTTATCTTAGATATTGTATAACCCGATAATGTTACAGAATGAAATTGCCATGTTCCTATTGAAATATAAGTGGAAGCTTACTCGCCCAATGTGCGGTTATTGTATTTCTTACGAAATAATTCTCCCACTCCCCGCCCCAAGTGGTGTCTCTGAAGTTGGAAGCGATGTCGTACCCATATCTCTTCATTTTGTTGTTGACTACTACTTCTGTGAATCATGTCTCCCATATATCCGATTTTCTGTATGTCTCGACTGTTCAACAGTTTTATAGTGAATGATCACAAAGTACCATCCTCTCCGAGACTTTCATAAATACTAGTTTAGTGTCCGCATCTGCTCTGTTTCTTTCTTCGGTATTAACCATATATACTCTGTTTTTTTTGCACCGAAAGGATGTCCAAAGTCTGTTCGCTGCCTGATTCTCCATTCTCCGAGTGTTAATTCAACATGTATTTGTGTGCAACTCTCTGAAATTACACCAATTGTGAACTATAGACAGTTTTCCTGCCAGAATCAGTTCGATAATTGCATTCTCAAAAAAGGAAGGAAACAGACTTCTCAAGAACGAAGAGAAGAATTATTTAACGAAGCTCACGCATGGGTAAGCATACATTTTAATTGCAATCGTGCTTTAGAATATTTAGATCATTACTGTTTAAAGTATTATTCTTTTTAATTTCCTCAAGTCAGCCAGTATTTTATTTAACTAGTTATCAATATTAATTTCGTTCATCGCTATAGGTGTTAAATTGAGTATTTTCTCGTGCTGTTTGTTTTGCAGATCTACGCATTTTTTGTTTTCCAAATATTGCGCCACCTATACAAGCACAGCACGAGAATATAAGTGCGTAGTGAAAATGAACTGTTTGCATGTTTTATTAGCCTAAAGGAATCTTTATTTTTGTATTGTGTCAGAAAATAAGGATTTGTATCAAACTACTGGCTGTTTAGGACAGGAGCCAAGCCTACCGGTGACTGCTTTTTCGTTTTTTTTTTTTTTTTTTTTTTTTTTGTCATGCTGTGGCGGGGAAAGCAGAGCGTTGAGTGCAGAAAAATGTTTAGCCTAAATAATTTGACTCTTGTTCCATTTTGGATTACTTTTCAGGCCTGACGTAGCCCTGTGGTCAGGAGCGAGAGTGCATAGCACGCGTTCCTTGAGTAGACCGGGGTTCAAGCCCGTGACTAAATACGATAAATATTTGTATTGACAATTTATTGTAAACTCTACTGACTTGGTTGTCGTGCCGGAGTATAAACAGAATTTATTTATCCATCTTGTTTAATTAAAAATAATTCAACGTACTGTAATGTTATGATAAATTAACTGATGTAAAGTTAAATATTCGTAGATATCCTAAGATTGATTGTTCAGCAGCACTATTTAGTAATACGTTTGAGTAGTCAGTGGTTAACATCTGTTTTTCCATACTGGAAAAGAATAGGATTACATTTCGGTTGCCGAGGGTAGTTTAATGATACTTATTTGGACGGGAGGAACTACTTTGACTTCATGAAAAAATTCAGCGTCTCAGAGATGAGAAAAAGAGAATCCAGTTGGATCAGTTATAGTGGTTATGGTTTAGTTGGATGTTTTCTAATTAATCCATTTTTAAATATTCATATTAGAAAACAGTATTATCAGCTTCATACCTAGGTGTATTGTATTGATTAATTTACTTAAGTTCCAAGAACAATTTCTTGTTTACACCCATATCAGTTTTTCGCCTTCCCTGTTATTTTCTTATACGCTAATGGACTCTTATTGTAAATTTGTGGAATATATGCGGTGACTCAAGTAATCTTGCTTATTTTTACAGAGTTGACTAATATTAACTTTCATTTTATGCATTCCTCTCTCCATCAATTTAATCAAGTCAAACAGGTGATATTGCCCACTTAACGGCAACCAAATCAAGAGATCTAACACCGAAATAATGTTATAAACTACTCGAAAGAGTGGAGTTATTCATGGCTTTTGTAGTATTCTCGACATCAGAGACATCATACGAACCATCACAAAGTGTTGCTGTAATAACATTAATGCACGTTGCAAATTGTGTACGAAGACTGGAAAATCTGACTATATCAAGACCTCCATGCACAAGTACATAGTGGGTGACCACCCAGGTGTGAACCAACGTAATCAGGGGTCGGTGTGGCGACCACGCCACATGGAGGAATGCCGCCCCTCTATGTTCGGAGGCAGTACTAGGTGGTAGATGACTCATCAACCGGTGCAATACCACCACTTTGCTTATTGGAGGCTTGAAGGGGTGGAATCCATGTTTAGTCCCTAGAGCTAAGTTCCGGTCAACCCTTCCCTATCTCTTCCATCATGCAGTATGATTGACTTTTGAGGTTATGATGAACATCGTGACGAGATCCAATATTCCTTACATTTCGAGGGTACAGCTCTAAAACGGTGTTTGCAGGCCGGCCGCTAGTAAGTACACCGGACCGAACCTATTGGTAACTCTCTAGGAGGCTTCCGGATCAGCTAGTGTATAATCTTGCTACTTCTACTCTGCCAAATAGTGACTGGAGGGAGTCCGAGTAGTGTGTATGCTGGGGAGCATTGTCGAGGTCACGTTATGTCAAGGATCTGGGTATATTCTTACCATGTGTACTCCATATCCAAAAATTTCATTACTTCATACAGCATGTCCTACGCACTTTTTCTTACTATTGAATACACCATGAATTGTCAAACTAATAGAGCAAGCTTACCTGCAAAAAGATGTAAACCTCCCAAGCACTTCCTAATTCATTTCATAAATATATTTGGTCTCAATTCTAACCTTAACGACGTCCATTTCCACTTTCAGTCTGCCAAACCCCATGTACTTTTTCTGACCGAATCTCAGTTATCGGTTGATCCAACTACTGCTCATCTCAGATGCCCCAATTATTCGCTGTATGATTCCTTTCGCCTCAAAGGTGGTACTTGTGCATATGTCAGTTCTGATATTCCCTGTCAGACTTGGCAATTTGGAATCTACTCTTTTTGATCTTCTCTGGCTTAAAATCTCTCTACCTCATTGTGTAAAATTTATCTGTTGTCTCTACCGTTCTCCCAACTCCCCTAATCACTTGAAGCTCTTTGACTTCCTCTCTTTGCAACTTGACTTTCTCCAGTCCAACTTTCCTAACAGTGAGGTAATTTTCCTTGGTGATTTTAATCTTCACAACTCCAGCTGGCTTCCATTTTCTAGTCACACCGACCCAGCTGGTCGATATGCTGAGGCTTTTGCAATTACTAATGACCTTGCACAGATTGTTCATTTACCTACAAGAATACCGGACAATCCTAATCATACAGCAACACGCTTGATCTTTTTCTCACAAACAACCCTTCTAAGTACACGGTCGAAGTGAGAGGTCCTTTAGGCACTTCAGATCACAACTTGATTCTCTTTTCCAATGGAGCCTTTATCTCATGGCTATTCTCAACCTTGTGTTGTTTGGCATTACAAAATTCAAAATGGGATGACCTGCGAGATTTCTTTTCTTCTTTTCCTTGGTCGGATTACTGTTTCAAAACTTCTGATGTCAACGTTTGCTCAGATCGTGTCAGTGAAATTATTCTTGCTGGAATGGAATCCTCATCCCACACTCCACTTTAAAATCTCGTCCATTATCTAAACCTTGGTTTTCTAATAAATGTGCTAAGGCTGTTCAAGAGAAGAATGTTGCATATCGTAATTGGCTTGTTTCTAATTCTTCAGTTTCATTTTCTGCCTACACCAAAGCTCGCAACAATTGTAAAGCAGTTATTAATCAGTCCAAACTAGAGTTTGAACAGGCTAAGAGTAGAAAACTTGCTTCTTGCCCTAATGGAAGCCGAGCATTCTGGTCCCTTGCCAAAGCTATTGGCCGCAACGTTTGCCCATCTCTGCTCTCACGTCTGTTCAAACCAGATGGTTCTGTTGTCACTTCAGCCAAGGATAAAGCTGACCTGCTAGCATCCCATTTTTCTTCCAACTCATATATTAATGATCTTGGTAAAACACCTCCCACCATTCCCAACACGCTCCATTCAATGCCTCCTGTGGTCTTCCGTCAAAAGGATGTCAGAAGGAATTTGACGAATCTTGATGCTAAGAAAGCTCCAGTTCCTGATGCTATTTCTCCACTTGTTCTCAAAACTTGTGCTCCTAAACTTACTCCTGTTTTTTGCCGCCTTTTTTCACTTTCTTATTCCAAAGGTGTTTTTCCTTCTGCTTTGAAATTTCCTCGTATCCAGCCAGTTCCTAAAAAGGGTGATTAATCCCTCCCATCCAATTATCGTCCCATTGCAATTACTTCTACTTTTTCTAAAGTGATGGAGAAATCAATTAACCGCCAACTCTTAAATTACGTAGAATCCTTCCATCTGATCAACGATCGTCAGTGCCGATCCACTGGTAATGTTCTGGCGTATGTTACCCATTTATGGACTAATTCAATGGAAAGGTTCGGTGAAACACAAGTATTAGTATTAGTAACGGCCGCATGGTGCAAGAAAGCCTATGGCTTATGCTGCACCAGCCAAAAAAAAAAAAATAATAAAAATAAATAAATAACTAAATAATAATAATTAATAACAAAAAAAGGAAATTAAAACTATCATCCTATGCGCTTCCCTTACCCGAAAGTACTATCCAGATGACCTTTGAATTTCCCCAAACTGTCGGCCTCTACCCCCCATGAAGGCAACTTATTCCAGTAATTTATAACTCGCTGGCTAAAATAAAACTTCCTGCAGTCCAATCTAAACATTTCCCCCCGTAACTTGAATTTATGTCCCCTAGTTCTAGCATCATTTATAATCATGAAAATTTCGTCCTCATTCATTTTACTGATACCTCTTAGAGCCTTAAATACATTAATCAAATCTCCTTTAAGGTGTCTAGTTTCCAAACCCTGCAACCCACATATTCGAAGTCTTTCTTCATAAGGACGCCCTTTTGCCGATCTCACCAGGCGAGTTACCCGTCTTTGCACCCTTTCAAGAAGCTCTGTCTTTCTTTAGGTGCGGTCTCCATACTTGAACACAGTATTCCAAGTGTGGTCTAACATAAGCCTTATATAATGGGATTATCACGTCCCTATCTCTACTTGCAAAAGTTCGATAGATCATCGATAGGACACCATGGGCCTTCCTTGCAACCTGTCTACAATGCTCAGAGAATTTCATGTCTGACCGTATCGTAACACCCTAGTCCCTTTCCTCCAGTACTGGGTTTAGTTGAACTCCACCAAGTGAATAAGTTATTTTGGGATTACTCTTTCCCAGGTGTAATACCTTACACTTTGTTGGATTAAAGCATAGCTGCCAATTTTCCGACCATTCCTGAAGTCTATCTAGGTCTCTCTGAAGAAGCTCAGCTTGACAGTGATCATTAACTACTCTACCAATTTTAACATCATCTGCAAATTTAGACATCACGCCCTCTATCCCTTCAATGGTTTATGAAAATTAAAAACAGTGGTCCTAATACTGATCCTTGGGGAACCCCACTTCTTACATCAACCCAATCTGAGGAATAGCCATTTATCACAACCCTCTGCCTCCTGCCCTGAAGCCATCCTTCTATCCATCTAAGGATTTTCCCAATGATTCCAACCTGTTCCAGCTTATAAAGCAACCGCTCATGTGGGACTGAGTCAAAAGCTTTGCTGAAATCTAAATAAACAATTTCGAAATTATTCCCTAAATCCAGCTCGTGAGTGACCCTTTCGAAATAGCGAACCAGATTTGTTTAAACATGATTTTCCCTTTACAAAACCATGCTGAGTATCCTTAAGAATTTCAAATCGATCCAAATGATCCTGAATTCCACCCTTGATCATTGCCTCCATGATTTTCCCTACTACTGAAGTCAGACTGACAGGTCGATAATTTCAAACTTCACTTTTAGAGCCACCCTTATGTATGGGAGATACATTTGCACTTTTCCAATCCAAGGGAATCTCCCCAGAGTCTAGTGATGCTCGCATAATTAGCCTCAATGGTTCAATACACTCGCTTGCCGCTTCCCTTAAGATTATAGGGTATATTCCATCAACTCCAGGAGCCTTACTGGTCTGTAGGCTCGAAAGTTTTTTCATTAAATAATCTTGCGAAATTTCAATATCATTAATTACATATTTTTTAACTTCGCTCGCACAATTTCCCATTACCACAAAAGGCTTTTCATCTGTAAATATCGATGCATAATAACTGTTGAGTTCATCTGCAACGGCAGCTGGTGTATTTATTACTATCCCCTTTTCCTTACTTAAAGGTCCGATCTGGTTTGTCCTGCTCTTCTTGGCATTTATATATGTGAAGAATTCTTTATCCGCTCTGTTTGCTAGTGATTTCTCATAAACTGCCTTTGCCTGTCGAACCTTTTCTGTGGCTCTATTACACATCACCTTGTAGCTGTTATAGGCTTCAGTACTTTTTATTGCTATGTAACCTTTCCATGCCACCTTTTTCTGCTCAAGTAATGTGGCAACTTCACTATTCATCCAACTTGGAACCCTTCTCGTGGAGTATTTTTTTAATGGTATATACGCATTCAAGGCATCTGTGATTAATGTTTTAAAAGCGTACCACAGTTCAATTGTATTCATTCTCTGCGCGATATCTATCCAGTTAATAGAGGCCATGTAGTACCTTAAGGCATCGTAATTTCCTTTTCTGTAATTAAAACCCATTCCTTTGCCTTTTACTTCTGCTACCTCTCTCGTCATCATCCACCGTAGAACTCCGTGATTACTTCCTGCTACTGGTTCCTCTACTGTCAGCCCTGTTATGTCATCTGATTCATGGGTGATGATGATGAGGTCTAGGACATTCTTTTCTCTAGTACTTTCCCTGACATGTTGATACAAATAACAGTCATCTAGGTGATTTAAAAATTGTTCCCCATGTCGAGTTTCCTTCCCATTTACTCCAATCAATTAGAGCCAAATTGAAATCACCCATAATAAGGCATTGGCGCTTACTTGCCCATTTCATTTGCATGTAGAGGCTTTTGTCATAATCGTCACAACCACCTGGTCTGTAGATTACTCTTGACATCTCAAAGGCTTTACTGGTCTGCCCGGACATCAAACGCAGTGAACACCTTTGGGATGAACCGGAACGCTGGCGTCAGGCCATGTCAACGTTCTCGCAATCAGTGGCTAAATGGACTAAAATATCTTTCTGTTCCAAGAATTGGTTCTAAATTGGTCACGGTGTAATACTGCTTCTAGTACTGAGTATGTTATCTGTACCTTAATTAGAAACAGCAGTGGATCGTGTTTGACATAAAGGTCTTCTAAACAAGCTTCCATCTTATGGTTTTCCAACTGTTTTCTGTAATTGGTTATCCAGTTTTCTCTCTGATTGCTCACTGAGGGTGATGGTAGATGGCTCTGTCTTCTAATTTCTCCACTAATGCCGGTGTCCCTCAATTTTCAGTACTTTCCCCCACTCTTTTCCTCTTTTATATTAATGACCTTCCATTGACTGGAAATCCTATCCATAGTTTTGCCGATGATAGCACATTGCATACCACTTTCCATTTTGAGAAACGTAGCACTGTTCAATCAGCTTCAACTTCTCGAAAGTCTGTTACCAATTCCTTAAATGCCGATCTTCAGGTAATTCTCCAGTGGGGCAAAGACAAGTTAGTTGATTTCAACCCTTCTAAAACTGTCTTGTCTTATATCTCGCAAAAAGGATTCTTCTGCTCCTATGCTTATCTTCAGTGACACACCGATTTCTAGGCAAAATGATATCTCTTTTGGGGATTACCCTGACTTCTAATCTCTCTCTCTCTCTCTCTCTCTCTCTCTCTCTCTTGGCACACGCACATTACAAATATTGCTTCCTCTGCATCTAAAAAACTTGGTTTTCTCTTTCGCTCTCGACGTTACTTTTCTCCCAAACAGCTGCTCGCTCTGTATAAATCGCAAATCCGCCCTGCCATGGAATATTGTTCCCATATCTGGGGTGTGGTGCCCCCAAAACCTCTCTCAGGCTTCTTGATTCCATTCAGAAGAGGGCAGTTAGGTTAATTAATGATTCATTTCTAACAGTCTCTCCACTCGCTGTCTCATAGCCGTACTGTTCCTGCTGCATGCCTCTTCTACAGATACTTCCATGGGCACTGTTCTTCTGAATTGGCTTCTATAATTCCCGCTCCCTCTTTAAAACAGTCCGAAGACTTGCCGCCACCAGCCAACATCCATTTACCGTCCAACTTCAAACTCACAGAACCAACTTTTCATCTTCCTCGTTTATTCATTCAACTGCCGTTTTCTGGAACAACCTTCCTTCATACGTATTTCCTGAAAAGTACAGTCTACAGAAATTGAAGTCCAATGTCAACAAATATCTTCTTTCGTCTTCTCAACCTCGAACCCAAACACGGTACTAAGTACTATAGGTTCTAATACCTCCGTGTTTGGGGTTTACATAAAAAAAAACAAAAAAAAAAAAAAAAACAGTAATTCAGAGAGGCCACAGGGAATGACATAAGCACTGGAATGATAGGCGGGGGGGGGGGGTGGAGCTGCACAACATCGGAATTCTTGGAATAGGGACGGTGCGCAAACAAAAATCACGTCGTGCACATCTGACTTTCCTCGTGAAAACCTCGTATTTGGTCCTGGAACATTCAAATTGCCCCAAGCAGTCTCCTGTTTGGCAGAGGTGTTCTCGCCATCTAGAGTTGACTCGTGATTTGGAATTGTACGACGGGTCGTCCTTCATGGAAAGATGCTGTGGGGTAGATTGCAATTTTGGCTAATTGCTGTCTTTCTGCAACGTGGCAGTAGTGGGAAGTGCCTTTTTTTTTTTCTGTTTGAACATGACTGTACATCATGTCGTACTTCACAACCTGTAGTGATTTGGCTCGAAGACAAGCTCATGCAGAAACGTTACTGGTCTGCCCAGACATCAAATGCAGTGAACACCTTTCGGATGAACCGCAACGCTTTCGTCAGGCCTGGTCAACGTTCTCACAATCAGTGGCTAAATGGACCAAAATATCTTCTTCCTGTTCCAAGAATTGGTTCTAATTGGTCACCGTGTAATACTGCTTCTAGTACCGAGTATGTTATCTGTACCTTAATTAGAAACACATTTTGTTAAGAAAAATCCTTCTTTGGCGAACGTAAATGAAACGCACTTTTCACTGTAAACTGCTTTCACCGTGGAGCAAAGGTAATAATTGATTATCTATTACTTAACATGCAAAGATGTTTTCGCTTCTGTATTGCAGATCATTTAGATTTAGGTGGTTCCGTTTTTAAGTCTCAGAAAATAAGTACCTCAAGTAATTTGAATTGAGTAATTGTTAACATTTATTTTCGAAAAAATTATAAGAAAAAGAAAGCTCTTTTTCTCTCACATGCCTGATCATGAGTAGCCTATTTTATCTGGAATGCAGTGCAAAAGCATAAGCGTGGATTGGGAACCTCTAACACACGCACTCCGTACTTGTTAATTATCAAGTACATTTCGGAATACCTGTATTCCAAAAATCCATTCTCTGTTGCCCATGATCATAGAATCGAAATCACTGTTAATTTTCATGCTGACTGCTGATCGGGCATTGTTCCTAATGGATGAAACTATCATATAAACATTCACTGCATTAGGTTATTGGAGGTTCGTTTTGATCATTTTTGAAATGATCATGGAAACAAATCCTGTTACAAAATGTGACATAGCAGATTTAGTTTTGAAGTAGGTGGGAATAATGACTGTACGCGGCAGACTTTCAGCTGGCGGTTTATTTATGAACATGTACAAAGGGAATTCGCATTTAATACCATTTGAATAGTTAATAGAAAGTAATTATTAATTGAAACTGAACTCTGCGAACGGCTTTCGATAAGGTCTTTAGTTTAATCCTTTAGATGAGAAAACTGTTTGTGGAAGATTTGAAGTAGGGATTTTATGTATTCTGATACTTAATGATTTCTATTGTCTCTTTTAAAGGTCAGTGCAGCTATTTGGCTTTAATTGGCTGTTTCAATCATATCTGCTGATTTTTAAGCATTCTTTATAATGGTGCTTTTCAAGTTAGGATGTTTGGAATTATTCTCATAGCTGCAGAATTTATCGAACTAGCACGCTTTAATTTAAAATTTTTAGCCCGCTTCTGTAATTTAGATTGGTGGAAGATAACCATAATTGTCCAAAGGATTGTGATTGCTGCTGGTAAATGGTCTGACAGAAGAAGCCTTATTTAAACGCTTCTTCCATACTTCAAACCTTTATTCATAACCAGACTCTACCTTCACTTTATTTTATCTTAATAAATTATGTAACAAATCATGATCAACTCAAAGGAGGAGTCAGAGAAGTGACTGCCAATTATATAGTCAATCAGTTTGACTTATGTCATGAGTGATATTGTCGAATATATGGTGAAATACAGAATAAAAGACCACCTCGACAAGAATAATATCTTAAAATTAAAAATGGATTTAGGCATGGTTTTGTGAAGATCTTGACTAAAATGGTAAATTACTATGATTGAGGTTATGGGAAAATTTAGATATCATTATATCTGGATGCTAGCAAAGCTTTTGATACAGTTACTCTTGAGAGGCTAATTTATAAATTAAAGCAAGTCGTGATGGAAAGATCCAGCAGTGGATTACGGGTTGGTTGAATTATCAGGTAGGAGGTGGTCAAAGTGTATTCTTTAGAGTAGCAGTTGTGATCCTCAGTGATCAGTACTCGGAGCTCATGTTTATCTTCAAAAATGATATTGATGAGGGAATATAAGGGAAGATATCAACATCTGTTGACGAGTTATAGGGCGGATAATGATCAGAACCAGGCTGTACTGCTTCAGAAGGGTTTGTACTTATTGCTGAAAGTATATTACTAGGGTTCAGTCCATTTATGATTTATCGGAATTCTGCAAGTAAAGAGAAAGGGGTAATTAACTCCCTTTATAAGGCGATGGAGCAACCACATTTGGAATATTATATCCAGATCTGGATGCCATGTATAAAGAATGACTAGAACACTTCTAGAGAAGGGTAATTAGTGGCGAAGAACGCTAAGCATTCCCCTGAGAATGACTCAGAAGATGTGGTCTGTCGAGCTTATCATCTAGACACCTTGGGAAGTGGGGTCGATTTGATTGAAGTGTATATGATCCCGAGTGGGATTAGTGAAATGAATAAGGGCCGAAAATTTTCAAAGGCGTGTTAAACAAAATGCTACTGCAGAGAGTTGGGCAAAATTCAAGGAAGAATTCAGTAGGCACTTTTAGATCAATTTAAAATATTTGATGATTTTTTTTTTCGCCTTCGAAATACAAGTTCGTTTCCTTCCATCATTGTCATTTCAATATTAATTTCATTCCAAACCACAATTATTTTTGCAGGTATTCAGAAAATTAGTAACGTGTAACATTTTTTATTTTATTTTTTTCATTTTGTCTCTTTCCTCCAAGGATTTTTAATTTGCCAACTTCAGAAAAGCAGGTTAAATCCAAAGACGTCCAAACCATGGAATTTATTTGAAAAATTACACTGGATTTATTTAAACATTCCATGGGAATCGAATCTGAAGGCATCCGGTAAGATGGCGTTTCGTCCTATTGTCACACTTTTATATGAAAATGCGTGCCGAAATCCTATTATTTCCTAGGATGTTACTGTCAGACTTTTTTTAGCTACTAATTTGGTTTAGTTTTCGTGCCTCTAACTGTAACCTAGGAGTGAGAGTTTTTCTATAGCTGTGAATATAAAGATATCGGATAGCTTTCATTTGGAATACTGTGTTAAAGTATGGAGACATCTAAAAAAGACATCGAACTTTTTGAAAAGGGTCCAAAGACTGACAACCCTAATAGTGAGATCGGCAGAAGGACGGTCGTATGAGGAAAGACTCCAATTATGTGGGCTCCGGAACTTGGCAACCAAGCATATCTAAAAAAATTCCAGAACTAGGGATCATAAATTCAAATTACAGGGGTTGAGGTTTAGATTAGATTGCAGGAAGTTTTCTTTTAGCCAGCGAGTCGTTGATAGCTGGAACAAGTTGCCCTCGCAGGTAGTAGAGGCTGACAGTAAGAATAAATTCAAAGGTCTACTGGATACTTTCACCTGTGTGAGGAGGGAAGCATATAATTTCTTTTCTAATCTAAACTACTTGGTTGGGTTTTGTTGTTTTTTTTTTTTTTTTGACAGTGCAGCAAAGCCTCTGGCTTCCTTGTGCTGTATTGCGAACACTGTTGCTATTATTTTTGACCATAGATACGTGATTTAACATATCCTCGAAGACATTTAATTTATTTTAACAAAAGTGTGCTCTTTACCTCTCCAACTTAATAAATCGCCTTACTGCTAACACCAGTTCTTCGGTGCGATATAGCCTTAGCTGATCGTTGAGCCAGAAATTTTAAAACTATAAAACTGAATGATACTAGAATTTGCAATTGATACTTGGTTATTTAATAAACTTTCAACTTGCAGCTTTTGTAAATATTTGTACCAGGAAAGCTATTCTCGGGCTTTACGTTATTGGAAAAGTTAGCAGATGGCCTGCTTGCACACTAGCCTACAAACTCTCCCCTTTTTGTACCTATGATCCTATTACGGTTGGCCAGTGAAGAAAGTTCAAGAACATTTACGCATGAACGGATGTTCGGGTAGGCTTCCTTCCTTAAACAAACATTGGAACGCTATTTCAGACGAAAGGGGCGTCAGAATTCGTACCCTGAGGCGTTTGCTCTATAACATACAGAAAGAGTAAGCCATTGGATACGTAAAATCATTTCTTGTTTGCAAGGCCCCCCGTCCTCATTCGGGTGTCATTGAATATAAATCTCATTACTTTAAAATCATTAATGGGAACGGAATCTAGTTTTGTGGTCGATATCAAATACAGGAAAACTAACAAGACAGGTCCCTTTTTTTATGAGTAACTACCCAGTTTTACGTAATTCACGTCAACTACTTTTTCCCAATATTTAATGTTCTAATACTTGAATATAAGCTTTTTAAAATTCAAAAGATGGGTCTCTTAGTGGTCTGTTTTCAGTGGTCAATCCACGAAAGGAGATTGACAGAATCAGATGGGCTTCTTGTTAATTCGTTTATTCTGGCTGTTCTTACAAGTAACCCAATAAAATATCCAAAGCTATCCCCTTGAAATTTCGCATATTTTATTTATTTATTGTACCAGGTGGTCCCTGCCAAATTCCGGCAACCCCGCTTTATGTTTACAATACCATATTATAAATTGTATTTGTAATACACATGTGTGTCAGATATAATACCGTACAGAGAATGAGGTACATCTTCAAAAGTAGGCAACAATGTCCACAGCCCATCTGGCCCATTTAAAATCGAAGAGCAAGCAATAGTGTACTGAGCCACTGAGATTAGTCTTACCCATACGACCTTATAGGATGCTATTCTCAGTTCAAGAATAAAATCACTACTGTGAGTTCCGGAATATTATTATCAATTTATTTCTCTGTTGAAGAGACACCCCTGCGACAGCCATTGGCTAGAAGGGTGAGAGTTACATTCTAAGGTGTGAAGCGGACCCATGAGCAAAAGGTTACAAAGTCCATGGGAAGTTCACCCTGAAAGTTGAATACAGAATTTTTAGAATACATGAGTAATTATGATTTTATAAGAGAATATTTAAATTTTTGGCATCTTTGAACATCATAGAATATTTAAAATTAACATCTTAGGTTGGCATCTAGAATACCGAGAATATATAGTTAGAAGGGATCAAAATTGAATGCAGTTTTTGAGCCGAGTGGCTGAGCACTACAGTTATAGGAGACGATAAGAGTCAGCAAAAACTTGCAGTGTGTAGGCTTTTTCGTTACAGAGCTTTTCCGGTTCAATTCTTAGTTGTATTGTGTTTGCTGAAAAAAAAAAAACGACTTAGGCTGTTCAGGTTTTTTAATTTGCTTTGAAGAGGATGTCTTGTTTCAGCAATTCTGGTGGCTTCTCGACGAGAGTGAAACAAGCCGTCAATACTGGAAGCGTCTAATCTTCCTGTTAGCAGTTGGGTTAATGTGAAAATGTTTGTGTTAATTGTCCGTTTCCAAGGAGGAATGCTGAGATTGGAAAGTAGGATGGCTCCAGAGATAGTAAATGGGTGATTCGAAATCCTGTTCAGCCATCTTAGGAGCCAGCATTCAATACTAAGGAAAGCTTCCAGGTTGCTCGGTGGGGCAGAGGAACAAATCTGTGAAGCATACAGTGGGATGGAAAGTATACATTTCAAGATATACTTTTTAATAAGATTAACTCCTGTTTGGCAGCCCAGAGCGCTGCATATGTTTTAGCTTTGATGTAATCAAAGTTCTCGGAGAATGTTAGTCCCTCATCCCATTTTAGGCCATGGTTTACATGTGATTTAACATTTGGAACTTCTCATCCGCTTACCAGCATAGAGATATTGTTCCTGCTCTTTTTCTTTGTGATTGTCCTCTGGGCAGGTTTAATTGGGTTTAAACGTAGTCCAATGCAATCGAGGTAATGCTCCAGTTCATTTATTGTGTTATTGGCTTGTTGATTTGTTTGCTTAACTTGTTGTAGATGTTTAGATTTCCTTCCATCATTGTCATTTTAATATTAATTTCATTCCGAACCACAATTACTTTTGCAGGTATTCAGAAAATTAGTAACGTGTAACTTTTTTTTTTTGCTGATGACCTGAAACAAAGAATTTCAGGTCATCAGCATATGCAATAGTTGTCTTTATGGGATGCAAAAAAAAAATGGTCCCATAGCTGCAGCAAATAACAAATGAGAAAATGCCTCCCTGTGAAATGGAGTAATGGACAATAAAATCGTCATTACAGATTATGAGGGATCTTTCCTTCAGAATGCTACATAAAATGTTCAGGCGATTGCCTTGTATTTTTAAGTAGAAAGATAATTTGTTCCAGAGCCGTTATAGAGATATTGTCAAAAGCTGCGGATATGTCTAGGAAGATAATATCGAGCTGTTTCTTATTGTTGAGAGCTTTCTGCATCCGGAAAAGGGTCTCAAGGAGATTTGTTGATCTTGCAGATAAGACCGAGTGTAGGTGCAGAGGACGATGCCCGAAGCAGTGTTGGGTGAGAGCTGAGAGAAGGGTCTTCTCAAAAATTTTCAAGATGGTGCAACTTATGGCTATGTGTCTGTAGTCTTTGGCATTTTTTGGTTTCTTTATTTTGGGGATGGGCCTGACTATGTAGCTGTTCCATATACAGGGGAGAGTACCTTGTAGGACTATTTTTGTTCTGGCTGATTAAAGCCAATTTTTACCTATTACAATTTACACAAGGACTGCCGTGTAATGTCTGCTGGCCTACTTCATTTTAAATATGTTAGGGCCTCTGACTGCAGGGAAAACTCCATGTCCTTTCAGAATACAGAGTAGAGTGAAGACAAATTTACTCCCGACACATGTTACTATCAAAGAACAATTTAATATGCATATAATAATATTGTTAGGTATTAATCACATTTTACTTTATATGAAATTCTCATCTGTTAACACATACATGTAAAATACAATCTTCCTGAGTAACATGAATATTTCTACAACTCCACTTTGCAAGAGGGATCTTCACAGTTATTAGAATTTACTTGTACACTCCAAATAAAAAAAACTCCATATAAACTCCGCGCTCTAAAGAGTTAATATATTTATCCTTAACAATAGTCTCATGAAACATTATTCCTCAGGAACACTGAATGCCTTCAGGGAGTTCCGGTTAGTACTAAATCACGAATAATTTTAGCGCGGGAGACAAAGGAAAAAAGGCAACTTACTTCCAGATCCATTTGCTAAATATTAATCAGTCGAATTAATCTGTGCTGGATATCTAAAGGCTGGCCTCTGACGCTATAGGATCCTATTTTGGACTTCTTTTCTTTAGCGAACTTCGGCTTTAATTTCCAACTAGTGGGGGTATCCTTCCTCACATTGTATGTCATTTCTCTACAAAAACCTTCACATGCACAACCCTATTCACTCGTAAATTCTTTCCAGAACTGAACAAAATATACCCAAGGCAAC
The DNA here is from genome assembly GCF_048544385.1 of Mastigoproctus giganteus. Lineage (NCBI taxonomy): Eukaryota > Metazoa > Arthropoda > Arachnida > Uropygi > Thelyphonidae > Mastigoproctus > Mastigoproctus giganteus. The sequence goes on from NC_143587.1 coordinate 142,849,072, forward strand.
CGGGTTGGTTCTTCCCGGGCTTGCACCTGACCTCATTACTCACAGGACATGGACCCTTCAACCAGAAACTGTTCAGCTTCTGCCTCGTCGATGACCCAAATTGCACGTGCGGGGAGGTCGAAAGCTGGGACCACCTGCTTTACGACTGCCCACAATACGAAGACCTCAGATGCACCCTCATCACGAAAATCCATTACCTCCCCAAAGGACTTGAACATCACTTCATTGACACGGAAGAGGAGTACCGAGCGCTCTCCCAGTATGCACAGGACCTCTTCACAAGGAGAAGGGTGTTAATTGCTATACATCGAGACTGATAGTACAGTAACATAAATCGCATAAGACAGAGACAATTCCTGGAAAAGAAAACTGTGGAAGAAAAGAAAATGAACGGAAAAGAAAGGAATAAAGAAAATAAGGAAAAAAGAAGAAGAAAAGAGAATCAACGGAGAAAAAAAAAAAAAAAAAAAAAAAAGGGGGGACAGGGATTGCCTCATGAGTGTTCCAATCTGAATCAAGTGGACAAGAATAGAGACAACAAACTGCAGCCTAGCTCCCAAAGCCTCACGGCAGCCTGAAGAGGGCACCCTAGCCCCCTTCACCTTTAAACCCTACTCCCCCGGGGAGACGATTCTCTCGTCGCCCCCCCCCTCATTTCCACTCTGGTGGGGCATGGGCATGCCACACTAAACTTGGGGCTGTCTTCCCTATTGGCTCCATATTTCTGTCTTTCTCCCCCCAGACTTCAGCCTTCCCCCCCTCTCTATCTTCACGCTAGCGAAGTCCCACACACCTAAATTTAAATACATCCAAAATATCTTCACCCACGTTCTGGCCCAATTCAAGCGACGTCAACCCCACGATTGACGTTGGCACATGTATGCACGTTGTGTGTACATATATGTGCTTGTATACATGCATATATGCATGCAATATAAATACATTCTTTTTTTTTTTTTTTCTTATTATCCTTTTATTTATTTATCCTTTTATTATTATTTTATTTCTTTATTTATTTTATTTTCTTTTATTTATTTATTTATTATTATTTTTTTTTATTATTATTATTATTATTTATTTATTTTTTTTTTTTTATTTATTTATTTTATTTATTTATTTATTTATTTATTTTTTTTTTTTTTTTTTTTTTTTTTTAGGTCCTAGCCACTGAAATCTCAGGAAATTAGGTGGCAGGACCTGCCAGAGTAACTTAAGTCTACTGGGTTCCTGGTCTGCCTCCACGGGGCTAAGGTGGGGCAACGTTGGGCCTCAGCAGGGGTCCAGCGGCTAAACGACCAGATGAACAACGGTACACGGCACTACACATATACAATATCCATACACTTTTAAATCTCTGGCATTTCCAGTGAACTGGTACACCCACAATGAAAACTACGCGGAGATGGGGGGAACCCCTGGTGCCGTCTGACACTAAATACACCTTACACCCTATTCACTACTTCTCTACAATACCACCTGACACTTCTATACCACGAAAAAAAGGCAAAAGACGCCTCAAATTCGCGCCCTTCTCCTTATATATCTATGCAGCTCCCTCCCTGTTTTTCCCCTTAACGTTTTTCGAGGAAAACGGTCTTGACCTACTTTGGGTCAAAGTTCTCTTTCTTTTCTGCGAATTTCTCCTCGCTCTTTCGTACCTTTTTTAAACGATAAAATACCCGTTTATATTTTGTTCAAATTGTTGGCGTATTTAATTAAATGATTGTTGAATATAGCTAAACTATATTCAGGAATAATATCCAATATTTTAGAAGATACATAAAATCGGAATTCTCTCCCCCCTCTTTTTTTTTCATTACTGGTATGCCAGAGCTTTCAACCTCTTTGAATTATTTGATTGAAAGCGTGATGCAACACCTCAATAATGTATAGGCTGCTGATTTTTGCCATGAAAAGAGGAAAGTTATCAGAACCAAAAATTGCTTTATTAGCGAGTTAATTTATGGCTTTCACGAGATTTTCTCTGGTAATTGTGATGGTTGTTAGAGGTGTCTTTCTTAGTAAGTTTTAAACGGATTCTTTTTCTACGATTCGGTGAAGGAGGTCAGTTATTCTCTTCCTGTTTTTTTTTTCGGTTGCTAATTGGTTGGGCGCTGGAGGTTGTCCAAATGCCTTCGTGGACCATTAGGTAAAGACCGTGGCAGTCATGAGACCTTTTTTCTGTTATCACGAACGATCCTTTTTTCTTGTTTGAGCTTTGATAATACAGCTGCGTAATGTGCTGTCTTTTCAGCTTTATAAAGTGAGCACTCTCGTTTTTGTACAGAATGTGGTCATTAGGATGCCCTGTCTTCAGCCACTTCCTGTAAAGTCTTTGCTTTTTACGAAAGAAATATTTAATCTGTGGATTAAACCAGTTTTTGGATTTCCCGGTTATCCTTATGACCTTCGATGCTCCTTCATAGTCAATTTTTGTAAGTTTTAGGGCCAGTAGCTGGAGAGCTTCCTCTGCCTGCCGGCGTCATGCTTAGTTCTTGCAATTTGTATTCTCGAATTTTTTGAGAATGATGTTTGGCATGATGTATTTTAAAGAAAAGGTCGTTCTGTGCATGCCGTTAAAATATCCGCCATCCCTGTGATTGGTTCCAGCAACGTTGAATGTGGTCTCTAGAGCTATGGGATTGTGGTCTGACTTAAAGCGAAACAAATTATCTGCTAATCTAATGCTAAGTGTATTGTAATATACAACATCTAACCGTTGATTCCCTGTAGTTTCTGGAGTAACCAGCAGCTTCAGATTTAGTTGTGCAAGAATAGTCAAGATTTCTTTTTGTGTCGGTATGTTTTGGAATTGGCATGTTAACATCTAACAGGATCGTATCTACAGCTGGATTGAGCCATGCAAGGAGTTCATTTCTTGAATCTCTGGTGTGCTCGGGAGAAGTGTTCCTTTGAAGACTGATATTCATCTTTATACAGGATCATGGTTCCTCCACCCCGTTTTTCGGTTCTTCCAGTGCCAACACATGTGTATCCAAGCGGATTAGCGAGAATGTTTGTTTGTTACTGCGTAACCACGTTTCAACAAGGCAAATGTGGTCAGAGTCAGCCGTCATCATGCAGGTTTGTAGCGCGGGAAGCTTGTTGGAAATGCTTCGTACGTTCTGGAAAAAACACCACAGGCTGTGAGTCCCCTGTGTCAGAGAATGGGAAGGATTTGGTTGCTACTTTGACGTTTCAGAAGGGCTATTTGATCTTACCATCCATCTATCCCTGTATGGTTTGACCAGTGACCCTGCCGGCCAGTCCTGAAAATTCAGTAGCAACGACGACTGTCCCATTGGGCACGTGACAACAAATGAGGGGTAAGCAGGATGCCTCGTTTTTAATTGTTTAACTTCTACTGTTAATCCAAACTCAGTTTTACCCATGTCTTTGATGTTACTGGACTGCGTTGCAGGGCCTAATCTGGAGATAAAGATATTCTCTCGTGTAGGAACGGCTGTAATATTATATTTGGCCAGCCTATTTAAATCTCGGTTGGATGTGCTACTAACATCAGTACCGCGACCCTTACGATTAGAAAAGCAAGGTGCTGTACACTGCCAGTCATTATTACCAGTAGTGTGGGTCCCATTCGAGGTGTTGCCACTTGTTTCTGGCAAAGGCGAATGCGAAATACTATTGAAGCTGGGGTCCTGTAGTCTGTGGGACACTTCTGCTATCCTGTTTTTCTCTTAAGTTTTCGCTGACGATTTGCTAAGCAGTGATTAAAATGAAAGCAGGTTGAGGAGGATATGATGGACGGAGTCTCTGAGGCAGCCGAGCTCTGACAGTTGTCGGCTCCATCAGCAAGTGCGGAGTGGCACTTGCCAAACCGCTGGACTGACAACTGGCTTTGTTATGAGTGGCGGGAGTGTAGTTGACCTCACAATGCAGAGAGAAATCGACTGCTTTGCTAATCTTTACATCTGGTTGATCATTGCATGACTGAGGGGAAGAAGGGGGCCTGTAACCCTTATTCTTCATGCGGGTGTGATTTTTCCAGGCTATCCATCTTCTCCACCAGTCGCTTTATACTGTGTAGGATTTGGAGATTTTGCTCTTTAAGCAGGTTGTTTTCTTCTTGCAGGGCGGATATGAGTTTATAGATGGGATGTAATTGGTCAGAAATTTGCAGAGATCTCAGCACTAAACTGCTGTAAGAGAGGTGCTATGGACTCGCTGAGCATCTTTGTAAGCTTGTTTTTAGCAACTAACTACAGGTGATGTTTCAGCTTGCTGCCTTGCGGGAGACGTCAGTATTCCATGCTCGCAATTTTCTGGGCAAGCATCACAACCAAGAATGTCTTGAATTGAATCTTCGAGTGTGATGGAGTTGTTTTGGTCCGCAATCTTGCGGAAAGAGAGGAGAGTTTCCGCTACTATAGACAAAATTTGCTCTGTAGTTTGAATGTCTTCAACCGGGTTTATCAGAACAGTTGATTCTTTCGAGCTGTCTTGTTTTGCACACGATAAGTGCAGCTAAATGTCAGTTCTAAAATGCCTCAGTAACTCTCAACCAGGGAACACAAATCAACAGTGGTGAAGCGAAGTTCAATTTTAATCTGTTTATTAAAACTGAGAGAAAACGAGTTCCCGACTTAGGCATATTTTTTTTCTCTCTCTCTCCTTCCAAAAGAAATAGTCGCCACCATAAATGGGTCAGGATATGCACATGACTAAGAAATCTATCAGGGTTACAGCACGAAAAGCTCAACGTGACACAAATTTAGATACGTTGGAACCGTAATTTTTCACTACAGGCACAATGAGCCTACAAAGTTTAAGCCCAGCACCAGGAACCGCACAAGTATGGTCCAAGAAGAAAAGTGTAATCCAAATCGCGCAGTACAAGGAACCGCGTGATTTTAGTGAAATCGTCCGATGTACTAATTGTCCGAGACACCCTGATTCTAAGGCAGCACAAAGAACTACAAATTACTACTGAGCCATCTGAAATGTCTAATCTTGAGATAAGCAATGGATAATCCAACAGAAGTCATAAAGCACATGTAACTGCATTCGCTAAAATCATGATGCATAGAACATGAAAAGTAAAAATTTAACGAGTGAAAATGCACTGGTAATGACATGTGATTGCCACTAAATGATCAGTGCAGCACAATGAGCTGCAACAGACTGTTTATCTCAGACTAACAGAAGTTAACTTCCTGTACGTGTTGTTAGTCCACATGTTGCTGGTTAGGAGGGCGAACCTCCCTCATGAGGATTGATGCACAACGATAAGTGCAGCGGAAATAGCTGCAACTGATGGTTCTTCTTTACATTACGGGGTCTTTCTCTGAAATGATTTGAGTGTTATTGCCAGGATAAACTCACATGTAATTACAGTGGTACCGCACGTTCTGCGCTTAGCCTGTTGAAATATTGAAATCTGTTCTAATGATCATCCAAACTAGTTGTTCCTCATTATGCAATCTCTTTGCGCCTCTATTTGTAACGAGATTAACCGTCTTCGAAATACCTGGAGGGCAAACTTCTGGAAGGATCTGAAATTCGCCTCTGTTCCTACCGGGATTGAATGCTTGTGGATCACTGCTATTAATTCCTTTCTAAGATGGGAGTATTCATCATGATAGTCGTACAATAGACGTTTCCATGTTTCTCGCAAACGCAAGCAGAACGGTCCCAATACCTAACTCATGTAACTTTGCAAAAAAAAAAAAAAAAAAAAAAAATGATCCATGTCCTGTCAAGAAGAACGTTGTGTAAATATAGAATAAACCATCTGGAACAAATTTTGCCATCAATATTTACATGCCGAAAGAAGGAATTTAGTTGTAATGCGATCCTGAGTAGTATCATTCCATCTTTCTTGCTGTTGACCAACCAAATGAGCCCAGATACGGTTCTTGTCATCTTTGTATGCACCATCGCAGTCAATTTCAATCGATAGACGCCTGTATGGTATTCCACGCCTCAAGTTTCGCATGATATTTCGCACACAGAGATACTGTAAAGAGAAAATATAGAAAATTAGCACCCGCTAAAAGAACAGTTCTACAAAACATAAAAGCAAGCTAGCTGTGATAGTTTTGATTTATTCATATATTCGTTTGGTGAAAGATGAGCATGACATCAATTCCATAGTGGAGGAGAGGGATAGGGTTAGACTGCTGGCTTGATCAGGCAAATATACTCAATGTGAGACGTTTAGCTAAAATTAATAGAACTCAATTCATCAGTCAGTTTTATCTAAACTCAAACGTTTAATACAGGGTACGTGTAAAGATGATTTCCCCTATGATTAATTCCTAAGTGTCTAATATTTGTTGCTTCGGGAGTTGGTGTAGAACAAATGATAGATGGGCATATATCGGCAGTTCGCCAAAATACGAGTGGTTGCACAGTGGTGCTTCCATTCCTCGAAGAACTATATGCCTGTGTCTAACTGAAATATCCTGTTTAGCACTGTTTGTATTCTGCAGAAGGTTTCGAGATAGTTTACTATTATTTAAGGTAATTGGTCTGAAGTTGATAGCCATGAGTTTTTTTTTGTGGCCCCTTTGTATTCTCTGAGTTTCGTGTTCAGTGATAAAAGCTTTTCTTTGGAGAATCGGATTATGGAGCGCCTGAAAAATTTACTGCTTCTTTTAACGAGATTTATCTAAGTTGGTGAGCAATTGCCAGCCTGAGTTGATGCCAAAAATTGGCTACCAGTCATTTGATCTTAATATATCCCAAATCTTGTCTTTCTTAATGAATTTGATGGAGAAGAAATATGATGGATGCTTTTTCTGGCCAATCGTTTAAGTCTTGGTGAAACATGTTTGTGGGAAGTAATTTGTGATAAATTCCAAAAAAAAAAAAATTGTATTGAGGCGTTTTCAATGTTGTGGTAAATTAGATACAAGTTTTGTCCCCTCTGGTGGGTAGTTTTAATTGGGAAGATTCCGAAGGGGGTGTTAGTTACGTAATTCAAGCTTCGCTTCCGTGTTACGAGGAAGAAGCATGTCTGAAGTTTGAATAGATTGTGTTTTTGGGGAGGGCTTAAATTATTTCAAGTTGAATACGAACTACAGTATATGGAGATGTTTTTGTTTCTTCATCGTTTTGTGCTCTTGAAAGTAAACCACGCGTATTCGAAAAACTTTAGGGTACGAATGAAGCAAAAATTCTCTTAAATTGACCATTTCTCTTTTTAGGATTTATAGGTGCTTATAAGACAGGATTACCGTGTACAACGATGTGCGCTGTATTTTCAAGGTAATTTGACTCAAGTCTTCGCTCTAGTTAGCCGCATTTCGGTGAGTCCGATAAGCGATACAATTCAAGTAGCGCGATTTTGGAGCCTGTGAAACTTGTTATGGAGGTTCCTGACATTTGTTTGAAAGAGTATAAGGTAGGCTGAATTAAGCTGTTTTATTATTTTTTTTCCATTAACGCCTGTAGAGCGTAAATCGCTCCATTTTCTCTATAACTGGAGTATCTCTTTATCTAGAGATACTCCAGTTATAGACTTAAATTTTTGAATTGTCTGAATCACAAATTCGATTACGGAGTTTGCACTGTTCACTTAATGTCATTTGGGAGCGAGGAGTGTTTCTGTTGTGTGCGTGTGTGTTTTTTGAAAACCTCAAGCACAAAAGGTGCTAGAACCTATAATGCTTAGTACCGTGCGTGGGTTGAAGGTTCAGGAAGATGAAAGAAGATCCCTGTTGACATTAGGCTTGAATTTCTGTAGATTGTAATTTTAAGTAAATACGTGTGAAGGGAGTTTTTTCCATAAAACAGAAGTTGAAGGAATGAATGAGGAAGAAGAAAAGTTTTTTTTTGCGAGTTGGGAGTTGGACAGTAAAGGGACACTGGCTGGTTGCGAAACGTGTTCGGACAGGTTTGAAAAAACTGGGAATTATAGAAGCCAATTCAAAAGAAGCTCATGGAAGTATGTTATAATGGATGGACTGATGCTGTTTTAGTGAGCTTCCTATTCTAATAGGGTTGTAGTTCCTGAGTGTCGTTTACTGGACTGGACTGGACTAACTATCTATGTTTTAAATATTTGTATTTATCTATACAGTATTGTATAAGGGGATTCATGTATCTGTCTAAGTATGGTATTGTACGATACAGTGGGGATGCCTAGTTTTTGACAGGGAACGCCTAGTTACAATAAATAAAAATATTGAAGAAGCATGCAGCAGAAACAGAACGTCTATGGGATAGAGTGGAGAGACTTCGTTCGAGATGGGTCATTAATTAACCAGACTGTCCTCTTCTGAATGGAGTCTCGATTTGATTCTGTGGGAGGGGATTGTGATGCACTTTATTCTGTTCGTATAACACACACCTTGGGTTGATTTCATTTCCCTTCCCTTTTTTAATCCTTTTGTATTCTCCATTCATAAAGCAATATCATGGCTTAAGGAAATAAGATACGTCAATCGATTTTATGGCTTCTTTTTCTGCTTGTATGAGGTATAACATTTTCTCACCTATTTCAGTCGAAATGCTCGAATATCGTTTCGTGATCAGGCCGGTCATTTAATTTACTTTACGGTTAGTCATGGACGTAAGTAGCAGTCATTATAATTCAAAGTTATAAATTAACACCACAACACACACCATAATTAACAATAATTCTATAAGGAAAAAATGAAGTGTAAAATAATTATTATGTATAGTTATTCTTGAAGTTTAAGAATTTTTTTTATCGCCTAAAGAGCAATAAAACAAGAACTGAATATAAACGAAAAATGGATTTTACACATCCCAGAATCGCACACATGTCCACCTACTAAGTTCTCTCCACATTAAACATTAGATTTACTCACTAAAGCGAAATTTACAAATCTTCCAAAAAAGAATTTTTATACTAGGCATCAAAGAGAAGAAAGTTCGATTTTAGTTGTAAACTGCTTAAAGTTAGCAGAATTTTCCTTATAGAAATAATCTTCACTCGACAGAACTACATTTTTTATAGTATAGGAAAACTTCCTGCAGCTGTGACGCATGTGCTTTTTTTTTTTTTTTTTTTTTTTTTTTACCAAACTGCCTGAGAGGAACAAGGATTTAGCCTTTTCATCTGGTCACTAAAAACGAATTTTCTTCATTGAATTGAACATGAAATCCGCCTCTATGCCAGAAAACCGCGCAGTTGTCTCTAGCTTTACGATTCTCAGCATGTTCCTATTTTTCCTTAATAGAAACTTATCTGAAAAAGCAAAATGTGTTTAAAATTTTCCGTCTTGTCCAAGTAAGAATGTCGGATTACACATTAATATCTGCTTTTATTTTGAGTATTATGAGAATTTCCTTGCTAATGTTAAAAGGAAAACTATTGATAGAAACTGTATACCTTTTTTTGTTTGTTTGTTTGTTTAGGTCAATTAGGATCGTATTAAACCATTTCGCACGTGAAACCAGACTAGCGCATAAACAATAATCGATTTCGGGCCAAGATAATATGAACAGCCATAATTTACTTTTTTTTGAAACTAGCTCACTACTACCCAATTTGAACTATTCATGCGAAGGGAATTGAAGAAATTGGGTATTGGCAATCGCCTGCCTATTCGGAAGCCACTGGTTTCAGAGAAAAACAAAACCGCTTGTAGTGGTGCCGAGAACGTCGTGATTGGACAGTGGAAGAAAGTCATATGGTCAGACCTATCACCATGTACTTTGTTTTGCACTGATGGTTGGCAGAGAGTGTTGCGAGAAACTCCAATTGATGGAGCCTGCTGGTATCATGATATGGCGAATGTTTTGTTGGTACGAACTGTATCCGTTTATAACAGTGGAATTTTAAATTCATTGATCTATAGTGCCTGAACTTTGTATCAGATCTACAATCACCCTGCAATGTTATATTTTAATCTTGAAGGTGATGGTCACTTCGTGATCGACAACGCAAGAGCCTATCGTACAAGAATTGGTTCTTCTGAGAATGGCACGCATTTCCACCATCTTTTCTGCCACCCCCTCCACATTTACCTGATCTCAATAATATTTAGAATGTGTGGAAAATTTGTTGGAGATGGGTGTGGCAACGAAATCCTTTTCCTACAATCAAATTCAATCGTAGCCACATGATATTTTGCTGGCAGAATTGTTATAATTAGATCAAACCACCTCATACAATTCACTTTTTAAACTAAAACACCTTATATAATTCATACATTGGCGTATATACTTGCTGTCATTCGAAACAAAGGCGGCCAGATCCGTTACTGCTTAGATTCGTCTTTTGGGGGAGGGGCAGTGTGTGTGTATTAAGATGAGGAGTGAACGGCAAAGTCGCAGAGTAGTAGAAGTAATGGCAAATGATGCAAGAAAGCAAGCTTATATAGCATCAGCCAAAAAACCCTACACAGTTCACCCATCCTCGAAGAATTTATCTATGTGGTTGAACTTTGAATTTATTGAACCAATCGGCTTCCACAACAACAGGCTCCAGGCTTAGTCCACGAAGAGCATTGATAACAACTGTCTTTTTCCACTTAACCATCCCTATACCCATAGCAGTAACTTGCTATTAACGCCACATTTCTCCAGTTTGTATAGTAGTATTTTATGTGCAACAGTATCAAAAGCCTTCCCGAAATCCAAGTACATGTATATGATGTAAAAATTATTTATTCAATCCAGTTCCTTCGTCGCTGCATCATCGTAACCTCAAATTGGTTAGACAAGACCGCCCCCCCTTAACAAATCCGGGATATGATAGCAGTATAATTGCATGCATGTCCAGATGCCCTGCATTACTTCTTTACCCAGTGATTCCATTATTTTCCATGGAACAGGCGTTAAGGTAACAGGTCTAATTACTCACACCGCCTTTTTATCACCCTTTATGAGGGGATACAAAGGCGATGTGAGTCGCACATCTCCAGTCCATAGGGAACTCTCCTGAATCCAAAGATACTCTCATAATTATAGCTAAAAGTTTGGTTTCCACCTTTGCTGCCTCTAATTGGATAGATTTCATCCACCCCTGGTGCATTTTTATGTCCATCTTCAATTCCCCCCTTAGTTTGATAAACTTCTGCATCCCCTTTCCTAAACAATTACTCGCGGTAAATGTGGATGCAAAATACTTTATCCAATTTGTGAGCAATCTGAGCAGGGTCATCAACAGTTAACCCATAGTCATCAAGTGGCTGCTGAATGTGATTCAACCACTTCCTTCTACCGTTAATACACTGGTGTGAAAAACTTAAGGACTTGTCAGGTTTTCACCTGTAGCTTCTCATAGGAGTGGCCTGGATATGCGGAAAGCATACCAAAGGAACCTTGTGAGATACAGAAATGAAGGAAACAACACCAGCACAACGACGGTACAGAGGGACTTTATTCAAAAATGGCAACATAGTACTGGCTGCCATGATACAGACGCATCATGCCAAAGATGGAACTAAGGGAAGAGGTGGTCCTCAGTAAGAGATATGGCCACCCCTAATGTCGTTGCAGGCTTTACACGGCCTGTCCATACTTAGAACAATGGTGTTAAGTTCTTGCGGTAACATCGTCCATTCCTCTGTCAGCGCTATCTTCAGCTGGTGAATATTTTCTGGTGGGTGTGCCACTAGGAGTCTCCTCAGAGCGTCCCATATGTGTTCGATGGGATTTAGATCGGCAGAAACGGGCAGGCCAATCCATACGAACAATGTCCTCCCTTCCCAAAAGCATATCAACAGCCGCAATGCTATGGGGTGTAGAGTTATCCATAAACGCGAACTCGGGGCCAATGGCACCTCAGAATAGACGCACATGGGGAAACATTACCTCAGTACAGTAGCGTGTACCGGTTACAGTAAAGCCTTCCAGCATCTGGAGTTGTGTACGTCCATCCAAGATAACACCTCGACCGCCATATCTATCCCGTTCAGTGATGTTTGCGGGGTGATACCGTGTGCCAATCTCTCGCCAGATCAGCTGACGTCCAGAATCGCTGCTGAGACTGAATCTACTCTTATCAATAAAGAGTACCTTATCCCATTGCGCTGCTGTCCAGTCCTTGTGTTTGATGCGCCGCTGTGAACGGCGTCTTCGATTGGTAGGTGTTAAAGGGACACAGCGTACTGGCCGTCGGGCAAACAGTCCATCTTTGTGGAGTCGCCTGGCCACGGTAAATCGCAATATCCTGTGCAGCTGATTTGCAATGGATCCCGCTATCTGGTGTCGGTCCCTCTTGGCCTGTAGGAGTATATAGTGGTCATCATTGGGTGTTGTTTTTCGTGGACGACCACCACTAGTCCTTCGAACAGCTGCACCTGTCGTTCTGAAGGCCGACCACGCATGTGAGACGATGCTATGGGCGATACCGAACTCTGCAACCACACTTTTCGCACTTCGATCTTCCTTGAGTTTCCCAATTATTCGATCCCGGGTAAAGTCATCCAGATATTGTCTACTGGCCATTTTGTTGTCTGTAGCCATTTTGTTGTATGAAACCAATCGAACGTCTGTAACAATCGTGCTCACCATTCGGTAATTTGCACATGAACTGCTGCTTTTATCTGTTTGTGTGAGCCCTCTCTTCACGATTCAAATTTTTGCATGTGCACCAGCTTTCTACTGAACGGCCACAGTTATGCAAATCGTCACAAGCTGTTTCGTTTGATTTTGTGGCTGTAACATTTAGAAATAGTGTTGGTCCTTAAGTTTTGCACACCAGTGTATAAGCGTAGAGGTCTTTGCTGTTTTCTTTGCCAGATACATCATAATCTGCCTTAGCTTGCCTAACCTCCTTTGAGAGTTTATTACAGACTAATTTATATCCACCAAAAGGCTTCTGTTTCACCTGATAATTTATATGCATCCCATGCATCTCTGCCGCGTGTTTCGATAGCTCATCTGACATCCATTTAATTCTAAGCCATTAACAGTATTTCTTCGTTAGTATGAAAAGCCTAGTAGCTTCTTTAATTATATCCAATTTAGAATTTGCTGTTGATAACATTAATTGGTCGCATTACATAATTTAAGGACTGTCTGAGACCACTGTAGTCACCCTTACGAAAGAAAATGCTTTACCGTTGACAGTAGTCGTCTTTAATTAAATTCTAATTAGTACACTGTGATCGCTGCATCCCAGTGTGTCTTTTACATGCAGATTCTTAATGCATGAAGAAAAACTGCTGATAACCAGATCAAGAGTATTACTCCTTCGGGTTGTCTCTCTAACATGCTGCTGTAGAAAAATCATCCAAGAAATCCACAAAATTCTTGATAGTGTGCGAGTGGCCAAATCCACAAGTTCCAGTAAATATCTGGGAAGTTAAAATCCCACATAAGACATTCTGATTTGCTGGCTCACTATTTTTCTGTACAGTTGTTTGTTGCACTCATCAGAGTCATTAGGCCTGTAACACACTTCTACTTTCAAGTTGTTTTTCCAGTATTTATATCACGCCAAACTGACTCAACAGCACTCGTTGGCCATTGGCAACTGGATGCAGTGTCTTAGATTTAATATTTCTTAACTTGGAGCACACCTCCACCTCTTCTGTCCTTTCTGTATACATTGTACTCCCTATATTCAGAATCACTTATGTCTCAATGACACCATGTTCCGCTATTCATACAATGTCAGCATTTGATGACTTAATCAGTACTTCAAATTCATCAAATTTTTTTATGATACTCGTAGCATTAGTGTACATGCAAGAATACATGCACATATTCTTACTCTTAGTTACCCTAAAACAGCTTAAGTATTTATTTGTTCCGTGATTGACCCACAGCAGGGCTGGAAGTCCCATACACATTGCTTTCCAGGCTGCTGCACGTACCAATAGTAGCAATGCAAGAATCACTTTCGTCTCTGCCTGCGGCTCTAATTAAGCTATTACTCTGTGTATTCCTCGAAGCTACAAATTTTCTGACACACCTATCAGTGCCTCGATAGAATCAGCAAATTTTCTTGCACCCCTTCTATTTAAGTTTATCTCATCACTGTAAGAACACTCTCCTGTGAACATGCACGGACGACACTGAGAACTTCTAACTCATGAGCCTTGCGCAATCTTTCCAGGCCAGACTTGATAGAAAAGATTCTCAACATATAATCTCTCATATCGTGTCTGGGCAGAATTGCACTGAATTTCAAACCTAACTCGCGACTTTTCCCAATAGTCCCCTGTATTTGTTAAATATGTCCTCAGATCTACTCTTAATATCATTAGTTCCAATATGTACAACAGTATTACTTAAAAGATATCTGCTCTACCACGTCACCTACTTTTGCCTCTGGCAGACATACCGTGGTCCTATTCCACCTTCCTTCACAGCCTGTTTCCTTGACAATACTCAACGATAATAACCACCTTCTGTGGGACCAGGGCATTTTAGCCTTATAGATCGCCGCTGCGTTGTCTAATGCACTGTGTTGTGACGTTGAGTTGGGCAGCTGAGAGCTTGATGGTATCCCCTCCCCAATTTGATTCTTCGAAGTCATCTACCCTACTCTTCAAACTCTTATAAACGTCAATCAGACCACTGAGTTGGCGCTTAATTTCTTCACCCACCCCTACGCTGGATCATGGCCTGTTCAAGAAAGATTTGCAAACATTTCACAAGCTGCCCATTTTTTTTCAGGTTGTGATACGTTGGAGAATCGCCACCTTCGATTCTCCCCCTTAGCCACAGCACTCCAGCTACTTTGTGCCCGTTGATTTGCTGTTTTATCCTGGGGCTTGATTTACGTTTAAATACAATTTAATTGATTAAAAATAAATAAGTTAGTAAATTTAATTGATTAAATTATACTACACCAAGTAAATTTAATTGATTAAATTATACTACACCGAGCTCAGATTCCTAAATGCAATGGTACGTTATGCTATCAAGTTCAAGATTTACTTTACACTACAGTTATAATCAGTGTTAATTAGTTTTGTCCTTACTAAATTAAAATTCCTTAAGTAAACATAAAAAGATATATGCTCAAGCGATTAGAACCTTCGAGCTACTTACCACAATTAAAATCTTCGTTACTTGCTACATAGTTGGAAGGGAGAAGAAAAGTGAATTTTCTTGGGCCCTTTCTTAAAAGATGTAATCTTACCAAAATTTGTGGATCAGTGTTTGTTAATGGTTATGGAGAGGGGAAAATTGAATCATATATGCGTAAATCGATGCCTGCAATGATAGAATCCGGACGTTATAATCCATCATGAGTGGTACGACCAGGCAAACATTGCAAAAAGGACATGCCACACCACCTATAGCTGGTAAAATTCTTATTGGTATGTATTACGCGACAATTCTAACTCTTGGGTAGAACATCGTATTTCAGTTTCTACAGACATATTTAAAGAGCCAAATTCAAGCAATCAACGGCAATTTGGGGGTGGGAATTAATCGGCAGCAAAATCAAACAAAAGATTTATTTTATATGTCGGGGAGTACAGGAACATTTGTAATCCGTTTGCGATGGGGTGAATCGTGCAAATTCGAGTAATGCTCAATAAACAGAAGATTTCAGAAAAAATCGATAGAACAACTTCACCACGGGCACAGCCGATAAAATGGAATTAAACAGAAACTGGATACTCTTATGATTTTTATTACGAAACTCATCAGTTTCTACGTCATTGCAGACTGTTTGCGATTCCATTAAAAACGAAGCCTTCCCTGTCATTTGAGAAGATGAGAGAATGAATTTATTTTGAGCATCACATTTCTTTTGACATTTCAGTTCCATTTGCCGTTATCACAACACCAGTTTTACTTTAAATATATGGCTTCTGAAATCTGTTTCTGCATCTTTAGTGCAAAAGTCAGATTTCAGAAGCCATGTATTTATATTCCATTTTAATACAGCGTGAAATCAATTGGATGATGAACTTGGTACAAGTTTCAAACTCACTTTCGAATTAAAATATAGCCAGCATAAGTTTGATTTCTTTTTTAAAAGCGCTTTCAATTACCGGCCACATTTCACTTTATTACAATTTGAATCCAGAGTTTACATACATGGCAATACCATCTTAATCTGTGTGCTGTCATATGGTCTGTCCTTTACTCAACTACGATAGTACAGACATGTAGTAGATTGAAAATACTTGGTCTTCGATTTGACGACATTGGAAATTACATACATATACTCAGTGGCAAAAAAAACAAACTAACTTTTGTACTAAGACAGTGACAGACAGGAATAGATTCAAATAAAACTGACGTGTTGCCGCGTTGAATATAAAGACTGCTTGCCTTAATACAACTGAACTCTACTTGCCTTAAAACAACCAATCTTCCACCACTATCAATGAACTGGATTCGTTTATAGTGGTGGAAGGTCGAATGTCGTCCAGGGAGTATCTGAATTTTGCATTAGATTTACTGCAGTTTGCAACTTTACACTTATCCCGAAGGTGATGGCACATTATCGATAATATTGCATCTTGCAAGAATGGTTCGGCGAACATAACACGAATTTCCACCATCATTCTTCGCCCCCCACATTCACCAGTCCTATTGAGAATGTATGGACTATGAGAGAGATTCAACTTTGTCGCAGCTACGCGATACTTTGTTGAAAAAAATGGTTACAATTAGATGACCAAAACGCACTAAAACACCTTATAGAATCAGTCGCGCTGCACAATTGCTGTTATTCGAAACTCAATAAAGATTCGTATTATTTTGGCTAGTGTCTGTACTTCTGATTGAACTATCTCTACCAGTTTTTCTCGAAAACTATGCTTAAGATCATAATGCAATTAACCTTTCGAACTTTTATTAAAAAGTGAATATAAAACGTGACCTTGTTAATGTCATATATTGGACATGAGTAAGTTTACAACGCTCAGAGGGTGTGGCGTTGTAAACATCTCATCCTTATCACAACAATATTCCGAGTGAAAACGCGTGGATGAATTGCTTTTCGTAAATGAATTAAAAATTAATTTCGGTGCCAAGAAAAGACGAATGGAAACTTCAACGTCAGCATACGTGGTAAATTCATAAGTAATTTATGACTTTTATCCTTTTTTTTTATAGTTTGATGCGCTCTCGAAGACCAGAAAATTAAGTCATCTTGAATGTTTAATGGTAGTAGCGACTGATGTATCGATGTTTTCGTTGCTTCTCGAAAGGATTAGTTTTACTTATTTATAGGTTCAACTACAATCTTGCGATATTCAATTCGTATATAATCAGATTCACGATCTTCAAATGAATAAGATATGAAGTCGGCGGTGATGAGAATTAAACAGAAAGGATGTGTGTATTTAAGGTTTAATGAGCGCCGAATGAAAGGCGCTGTAAACAGGAAATAATCAGAGCGCTTTCTGGAATGAACGAGAAATTACTATTGGCATTAACGACAAAATCCATAGAAGTTTAAATTACACTTTGAAAAGAGTTTCCTGAAGAGACATGCGCACCAAACAAGCAAAATAGTAATATTCTGTAAAAAGGATTACGAGTGGAAATATTGTTTCCTCAATGAACGTCAGAGGGATATTGAGTTTAGGTTCTTTTCCCATCGTATCCATGAGTCTGTTTAGTGTAATGCGGGGAATATAACGTTTGGTTTTTCACAGTAAGTGAGGTATTCAACAAAGTCTCGCCGTACTGCGTCCAATCTAATCTGAATATGCTTTTTGATAGGGGTGCTGTAAGATATTAATATTACATAGGTACATGTGCACATAGAATGCTACAGGGGACCGAAATTATATATATATATATATATATATATATGGGTATGCATCTTAAATATCACTAATGGGTGTTGAGAATCTGAATAAGTAATTGTTACCAGAGCCATGATTCTCTATTCGGACTACCAAAAAAAAAAAAATTGGAAGTGTAAAAAGAGTTGTAAATAGGAGTCTCATTATTTAAGAGAAACATGCTGTCTGGGAAATAATACTGTTTCTGTCTTAGTTGGGCAAATGAAAGAAACCTCAGAAACTGGGACCCTTTTGGAATAAATGAGCAGTCAGATGCATGTGGGCTTCGGAGGGATGAGGTCCAGTTGGCTTTGCAAAGATTAAATCAACTACCAATAAGGTTCCGAAGCAAAACTGGGTAATATAAAGAGACGCAAACAATTTTGTCACAGACCCTGTTCCCACAGTGCCGAATAGCGCCGTCAAAATCAAGGGCTGTTTATCTATAGTCTTTAAACCTGAATGCGTTGGTTTTAAAGGACTCGCTGACAGCTGGTAGCATATGCGTATCAAAACTCCTATTACATGAAAAAATAATTCCTATATCACAGATGCTTATAATTGTGGAGTTTAATCACTCAGGAAGACTTAGTGGTGGAGATACGTATATTGGCACTTCGAGGGATTTATTGAGTCCAGTCAGTTGATGGCAGACTTGTTGGTAGCAATTTCTGCTCACGCTGAATTTCTGAAAGACTACTTCGTTTATTAATTTAATAGATTTTGATATTGTCTGCTAATAGGGATGCATTTGCATAAGAACTGCTTAAAAATTTAGCATAATTGATGTAAAGAGTGACAATGGAATAATCCTCGATTCCCACTGAGGAGAGCAAACGATTCAAAAGGCACTATGGTTAGCGATTTCTGATGTATGAAAAGGTTACTTCTGAGCTAGGATAAATTTTACCCTGATTTTACACATTATCTCCTAGATACTGCCATTTCTGTAAGATTAATTAATTTAAATTGGATTGATTTATAAAAAAACGGATAGTTAATTCACGTTTCTAAATAAGCAATTCGTGTGTGGAGAAACTTTTCAGACTTTCTCGATATGTCTTTAAATAAGGTCGATTCTATCACCAGGCAAACTGACGAAAAGGAATATATTGATAGACAGATTTGCCAAATGAAAAACCGCCCTGGTTGATCTAAGAGCAAATATGTAGAATATTTTCGCTATACCGTTTTTCTCAGTAAAATTAAGCGACAGTTGTTTATGGATTCCATAGCACGTTTCTTAAGAGCGTGTGGTACCGTACTTCCTTGTTGTCTACTCTACGTCAGGTCTTTTTGATTGGTTCTTATAATCGAGTACCATCGGAATGCTTGATCAACATACTTAAATGTTTATTAATATTATGCAGAGAGCGTATTCTTGTTTAAATTCTTCATTGCTGATGCTATCGAGGCAGTGTTAGGTGGGTCGGAAAACTGCTAGCTTGGGGGGAGACAAAGACCAATAGATTGACAATAGCCACTGGCAGAGGTGAAAGAGATTCTTGCACTGCTTCTATTAGAATGAGCAGAAGCCTGAAAAACAAGATGCATGGTATTTCAAAGACTGCTGGGAGCCATTGCGGCACAAGTAAACACATGGGTTGTATTAGGGTAGCTAAGAATAGAAACAGGTGCAGGTATACTTGCGTGTACACCAATGCTAGGAGTTTAGTAAATAAATTTGATGAATTTGAGGTATTGCTCAAAACATCGAAGACAGATATTGTTGGGATATCAGAGACGTGGTGTCACACAGATATAAGGGATGCGGAACTGCAATTTGGGGAGTACAACGTCTACAGAAAGGATAGACAGGATAGGAAGGGGGGAGGTGTTATGCTATTAGTTAAGAAACACATAAAAACCAAGGAAGTGAAGCCAGTCGACATCGCTGGACAGTGCAGTGTGGAGTCAGTTTGGTGTGACATAAACATTGGGAGATCAAAATTGAGAGTAGGAGTGTGCTATAGGCCTAATGACTCTGATGAGTATAATAAGGAACTGTACAGGGAAATAGTGGGCCAGTAAATCAGAGTGTCTTATAATGGGAGATTTTAATTTCCCAGATATTGACTGGATTTTGGGGGCTGGTTACTCACACACTAGCAGGGCTTTTGTGGATTTATTGGATGATTGTTTTCTACATCAGCATGTTCGGGAGGCAACTAGAGGGAGTAATACTCTTGATTTGATTATCAGCAGTGATTCTTCATGCATTAAGAATCTGCAGATAAATGAACCACTAGGTGGCAGTGATCACAGTGTGCTGAAGTGGGATTTACTCAAAGAGGTAACTACCATTAGGGGTAAAGGGAAGGGTTATTGCTTCCGTAAAGGCGACTACGATGGACTGAGACAGTATTTAAATTCTATACAGTGGGACCAACTGATGATGTTACCAACAGCAAATTCAAAATGGGAAGCATTCAAAGAACTTATCTTGGAAGCTACTAGGCTTTACATACCAACTAAGAAATATTGTTCAAGGTTTAGGCCAAAATGGATGTCAGATGAACTAATGAGGCATATGGCAGAGAAGAAAAATGCATGGGATACATACAAATTAACACATGACACAGAAGCCTATGATAGATACAAGTTGATATGCAACCAAGTTACAAAGGAGGTTAGGCAGGCGAAGGCAGATTACGAGAAATCCTTGGCAAGGGATGCAAAGAAAAACAGCAAAGAGTTCTTTACTTATGTAAACTCTAGAAGGAAGGGGATGAATCAGATTGGTCCACTTGATATTGATGGGTCAAGTGTTGATGATCCTGCTCAGGTAGCTAACAAACTAAATGAATATTTTGCATCGACATTCACACATGAGGAGTTATTCAGCGAGGGGAATGCCAGAGGTGTATTCAACTCTAGCAGTAAGCTACAGAATCTTGAAATAACTGGGAGTAAAGTGGAGGAGAAACTGTTGAAGATAAACACAAGAAAGGCACCCGGGGTGGATGGGATCTATCCAGTTATATTAAAGGAGGCAGAAAAGGAAGTAAGCAAACCCTTAGCCATAATTATGAGAGCTTCCTTGGACTCAGGGGAGGTACCCATAGACTGGAAATGTGCAAATGTGACCCCAATTCACAAAGGAGGATCAAAGGCTGACCCAAGTAATTATAGACCTGTGAGCTTAACTTCTGTTCCAGGAAAATTAATGGAGGCACTGGTTAAAGAAGCACTGCAGGATCATTTAGACAAGACTTCAGTTATAGCTCAGACACAGCATGGTTTTGTTAAGGGGAAGTCTTGCCTGACCAACTTGATTGGACACTATGATGCAGTCACAAAAGAACTGGATGCAGGGAATAACTTTGATATTATATACTTGGATCTTAGAAAGGCTTTTGATACTGTTGCACATGGAAGACTGCTACACAAATTGGAGCAGTGTGACATTGGAGGCAAATTGCTGCTATGGATAAAGGGGTGGTTGAGGGGGAGAAGACAGAGTGGTAATCAATGGACACTGCTCATCGTGGACTGATGTTATTAGTGGAGTCCCTCAGGTCTCAGTGTTGGGTCCATTATTGTTTTCTGTATTTATAAATGATATTGATGATGGTATATCGGGCTTAATGTCCAAGTTTGCAGACGATACAAAGGTTGGCAGGGTTGTCAAGGACACTACTGACACTATGCTGCTGCAACAGGATCTGGAAAGGTTGAGCAGATGGGCTGAGAGGTGGCAAATGAAGTTTAACATTGACAAATGTAAAGTACTACACATGGGAAACAGCAACCCCAGAGCAACGTATCAACTCTGTGGTACAACACTGACAGTGGTAGAGAATGAAAGGGACTTGGGGGTGGTTGTGCAGGCAGATATGAAGTTCTCTGAGCAGTGCAGACGGGCTGCAAGAGTAGCTCATGGAGTATTGTCAATGATATACAGGAATTTTTCCAGCAGGGATAAGGAGGTGATTATTCCATTGTATAAGGCGATGGTCAGGCCACACCTAGAGTACTGTATACAGGTCTGGAGGCCTCATTTCAAGAAGGATGTAGAGATGCTGGAACGAGTACAGAGAAGGGCAACAAGATTAGTGAATGGAACAAAGGGGTGCTCTTACGAAGAAAGGCTTAAGTTTTGCAAATTACAGTGTCTGGAGACTAGGCACCAGCGAGGTGATCTGATAGATGTGTATAAAGCCTTGAATGGTTTAAGCATGCCCAATGCTGATGGGATTCTTCCTCTAGCTCAGAAAAATCACCTGAGAGGGCATAAATTCAAATTGAGGAAAGACAGATGTAGGATAGACGTGCGGAAATTTGCCTTTAGCCAGCGCGTGGTTGGTTGGTGGAACAGACTTCCATACCTTGTGGTGGAGGTTGATAGCCCAAATAAGTTTAAGGCTCAGCTGGACAGGTATTTTGAACGAACAGAGGGGTGAAGTGGAAGTGGGTTTTTTTTTTTTTTTTTTTTTGGCTGATGCTGCATAAGCTTGCTTTCTTGCATCAAATGCCTCTACTAATGCTAATTTCATTATATACTACAGTTGCAGGGTACAGCAATAATACCTCTCAAAGATGATTCCTTGAAGCATCTTTGACAAGTAATTCTCTGATATAGATTCATTGGATTGGATGTAATTCGAAGTAGACAAGATTGGACTAAGTATAAACAAATCTGCTTTATAATTTTTATCATGAAGAAGTTCTTTAATGGCTGGTTTGGTGTTGGGCATCAATAAGTAGATTTCAATGAGTGTAGCATATTGTCATGAAAAATCCATTACACTCTTACAATATGATATCTGAATGGATTAAGATATCAGTTTTAGGAAGTTGGTCTTGGTAGTCTATTGTTATCCTTTTCACGTTTTCTTGCAGTAAAAGATATTCGCGAGAATATTTTGAAATCTTAATTGGAAAAATTCCAATTTGGGTACCCAGTACTTTTTTGTAGTACGGTGTTCTAAGAAACTGCAGCTGTGTAAGGAAATTTTTAGAGAGAAACTAAACTTATTTTTTAATAAAGAAATTTAAAGCCATCTGTCTTCCAGTGAGTGAGAACTTTGAAGACCTTTATTTTGTTTTCATTTCCTGAACTTACACAGGAAATGCAAAAGTGCATTCGTCTTGCAATCTGTATCGGCAATGAAAATTTTAGAAACTGCCCGAAGGTCACGCAACTGTGTGCACGGAATACCTGTGATAAATGACAAGTCATCTGATACAGCCGCATCTGTCATGAGGGGATTTCTTCAGCAAGCATCAAACACACCGTACACGACGTATATTTATTAACCACAGATGGCTGTCTTATCAATCACCTCTGTTATTGATTTTGTGAAGGAACTGAAACACATTGCGAGCCGTGTAAACAATATTCGAATAGATAAGTAATGGCCAGTCGCAGTTAGAGACTCAATCTGTGTGGTTATTGTATTGTTTCAAATGTCATGTCCAACCATGTTTGTGTATCTAACTGTTGCAGCTTGGCATAATGACTTAAAATATTTAATCTCTTGAAAATATACTGTTCGCTACTCTAATGATATGGCACTTCCTCAAAGTCTTAATTAAACCAATTCTATTACATTTTACCGCTTGCGAAGAATGTTCTCTGTGAGTCTTAAAATCTTACAATTTTTTTGGCCCGATTTTTAAAATTTGAATATGAAAAGCATTCGGCGTTATCTATGAATCAGGTACATTATTTTCTTTTTGGAAAATTGTTAATAAACAAAGGATTATTTTATTTTTGGAAATTTAATCTTAAGCTAAAATTGCAATTGATGATCGATGCTAAGCGACATTGAAACTTGGTGAGTGAATCTCGAAAACTGTTGATCCACAACTAGAGGATCAACAGTTTTCGAGTTTTTTTTCTGGAGTACAGAATTTTCCGGATTCCTTTAATCGGATACTTTTGTTTTTTGATAAATGATCAATATTTTTTTAGATAACCCCGTTTCGAGCTGAACGCCCTGCCATTAAATAGCACGTTTTTGTACTCGAGTATTTCTGTACAAGAAAATGAGATATTTACGTCATTAAATGGTAAATTCTTAGTACTTAGAAATACATTTAAGCTGTTTAATTGATGTACGGTATTGCTGGAGATTTTCTTTACGCCTGTTTTCATTTACGTCAAATGAGTTTTTATTCTGGATTTACAAGAATACATTTACACTTGCAAGGTTTACCATTAGCGGATAATTTATTTTCAGTTAATAATGCAACCCCATTTTCGAAGAGTTTTTGCTTCCTCTTTTGCAGTGAGTTTTTTCTTTTCAGAGAAATATATCTCCATAAAGAAAAGACAACTCTTTTACATGGACAAAAGAACCTTCTTTATGAATTTTTTTCCTTTTAAAAATAACTATTCCAATTTGTGAAATTCATTCGCAGATGCAGACAGGCCATTACGCTAATAACGTATCCCATTTTCTAGACAAATTTGTTTATTCCATCGCAATAAATTTCTTTCCAGATTAATATATTTTTTTTGTGTGAAAGAAACTATCAAAAACATCATCCATTTTGAAAAATTCATTCGAAAATAGATGACCTTTTTCTTGCAATATAAATGAGTTAGTCGGGATCAATAGTACCGATATTTTATGAGAATACCTGTCATTACCATCAGTTCATTCGATCACAAATTTTCAAGTGAACTTTATCAGACAATAAATCAGTATGGCTTGGGCCAATCTATCTTCTTTTCACAAGGATGGCTCAAAGGGTGCAATGGGTTAGTCTAGACCTGTAAGCTTAACCTCTGTGCCAGAGAAAATGATAGAAGCAATGTGAGATCAATTGATGAGTGTAGCCATAAGGCAATCGCAGCACGAATTTGTTCAAGGGAGATCATGCCTCACCCAATGCGATTAGCTACAATGAGATTATCGTAAAAGAACTGAATGTAATTTTGGCAACGTAAATTTCACCAAATCCGTTGATATTATTCTATATACACAATGTGTATATAAATTGAAGCAAGGTGGCATTAGGGCAAGATACAAGTATGGATAAAGGGATGATTAAGTGGTAGAAAACTGCTATAAATGGTCACTGCATTTTGTGAACTAATGTGGGATACCCAGGTCTGTGTTTTCCCCACTGTTTTCACTATATATTACTGTGGGTATTTAAAGTATGGTGCCTACGTTTGATGATGGTACAGTGGTTAATGGTGATGATAATCAGTGTATGTTACTTCAAGAGTTTCTAGATAAACTAAGCCGACGTGCTAAATGCAAGGTGCTGCATTTGTGTAACAGTAATCCTAGAATAACGTACCAGTTGAAGTTGGTGGAACATGGGTCTAGAGGTTATTGTACGGTCCGACATGAAATGTCGGACCGTACAATTACTTTCTCTTCACTACAAACATTGCTGGAACAGTTCATTGGATTCTATCAATGACATGAATAAACTTTGTCAGCAGGGATAAAGATGCGATTGTCCCATTGCATAAAGGAAATTATTAGTCCACAGCAAGAATACTAGAAGCCTCATTTTAGTAAGATCATACATCTGTTGGAAAGAGGGCAGAGAAGAGCAACAAGGTTAGTTTAAGACACAAAAGGATTTTGTTACCAAGAGTAGGTTTGTGTAAACTGCTGTCTCTGGAAATTAGTCGTTTGCTGCTGGCCTAATTTAAGTGTCTTAAGACGTTAAAAGGGTGGAATAAATTAAATACTGACTGTATCTTTCACCTTTTTTCCGATGAAACAACAATGGGCCATCTTTTTAAATTGGAAAAGGATGGTTGTAGAATAGATGTGCGGAAATTCGTATTCAGCCAAAGAGTAACTGTCATTTCTACAAGTAAATCTCGCCGGTCTCTATTGGAGTGGAACATTATCCGTTACGTAGTTCTTAGGATATTGATTCATGTGCTCCACGATGCTGTCTTGAATAGCTGATATAACACTTCTGCTAGTAACGTATTGTACCTTTCTGTGATGTATCTTCATAGCCCACTTTTCAATGGAAGTAAGATTTTACGTATCATACTAGTTTTTAAGCAGTATTATTGGAGTTTTTCCATCATGAAGAGTGTCGAGTGCACAATGGGTTTTATGCTCAACTTCTGGTTCTCATTTAAAACTACAGCAGAAACCGTACTAAAGGATGATTATCCCATCTCACCCTATTTTGTTTCTAACATTGGCGGTAGAATATGCACATCTTTAAACAAATTGAGTTAAACATTCCAGAGGCGCAGGTTAGACTGTAAATTAACTATCTGCTATAAATGCTAGATACAGAGGCATAACTATGAGCGTTGAATAAATATTCATTGAATTATCGTTAATATCAATCTTGTTGTTTAATAAATATTGAATTTGATTTAAATATAAAAGTTGAGAAAAAGGCTGCACATCTTCGGCTATTAAGAATATTTATTTAAAATGAATTCTTGAAAATAAGAAGGGTGAGGTTTCTTTCCGAAGATGTTTATGAATGCACTATTTTTATGGAATATTTCCATTAAATTTCGTCTTGCATGCCGACTAATCTAATTAAATTTAAATTACAGAGCAGAACTACCATTGTGTTAATAAACATTTTCTTCCGCGTATACGTGACCTTTTTTTTTTTTGTATCAAAAGGAAAACTGTTGCGTTGCTCAGCAGTCAGAGCATAAGCTTTGAACGTGAAGTAATGAAAGTATTTTTCAAATTTCATCGAAAATGATTACGCTAGCTACATGTTTTCTGTTAAATTAAGAACTAAACTTAATAATTCAAGCTTATCCTTAAATTCTTTCTAAATTTCTGTTGGTATTAAATGTAACAAGAACCCTGAATTCCTTGTTCAGATTAATGCTTTAAGCCAAGTTGTAAATAGGCGCGTAGTTGGTTTATCGCTGCGTATGTTTCCCAGTCTGTAAATGCATTACCTTTTTTTTTAAATTTAGGAAATATCGAGACTGATCAGCTCTTAGATAAGGTTAGGTTATTTGTTTGTTAATTTCTAAAGCAACTAAGGCTATGGGGGTCAATTAATATTGTCTAAATATTGTCTAATTGTTCTGATAAAGTCTATAGAGCTGTGGAGTTTCTCATTTCAGTTATGTCCAGAATGAAGCAAAAACGTATGTGTACTACTCTATTGTAGTATTCCTTAACTCTAAATTCCATGTCCCAGTGAGATATTGAATAAGAAAATAGAGTAACAGCGTATGAAAGAATGATCTTAAGAGTTTTAAGAAGTAGAAAAATGAGCGCTGAGATACCACCATGATAACTAAGTTTGCACGAAGCATGCAATTGTCGCTAAAACACTTTTAAACTGAAATCCCTGCCAGACAACCCTACCTACATGGGCATCTGTTTTCGAACCCCGATGGAAAAACCTAACACCCTGCAAATCGTCCCTTGTATATTTGTTTCCAGAGAGCTTAACATCACGGCAGACAATGTTGCCCACTGACCAAGGCATCACTTTCCACCATGAAACTTCTCCAATATTATTAATGGGAAAAAAGGCTAGTATTTCATCTGTCTAGTTACAGCTCTATACTACCCATCTTCACTGATGGCACGAATTCAGAATCATCTGTGGGATCCGTTGCAGTCTTCCCAGATAGTACGATATCAGAGACGATTCCTCACAAGCTCGTTATATACGGCGCTTAGTTATATCCTATAGACCTGGCCTTGGACTACATTTAAAACTAATAATTATCAAAGGTATATAGTATACACAGATTCTTTAAGTGCATTACAGGCTTTATCATTGATGAAGTATAATCCATCCAGTCCTGTTCAGGGTTCAGCAAAAGTTTTATTTTCTCGTTATGAATCTATATTTGATATCCTTTTCTGTTGGATTCCAAGCAACATTAGGATCGGGGAGAATTATCTTACAAACATTTTAGCCAGAACAGCACAATTAAAGAGTAATTACAGCTTGCTAGTCCCTAACGAGACTACAGGCAAGTGATAAAAAAAGTATTACACTCCCAATGGCAACAATCATGGCATAGACAGGCCACAAACAAGTTATATTGGTCCTTGAGGTTGTCAGACATTCTCTCAGATATGCCAGCCGAGGTGCACTTGTTACCTGGGAGTCTAAAACGCTGATGGAACTAATATTCGGGTGACACACATCAAGGCGAGATTCAATCTTCCTTACGTTTCGAGGGTACAGCTCTAAAGCGGTCTTCGCAGGCTGGCCATTAGTTAGTACACCGGAACGAACTTATTGGTAACTCTCTAGGAGGCTTCCGGATCAGCTAGTGTATAATCTTGCTACCTCTACTCTGCCAGATAGTGACTGGAGGTAGTCCGAGTAGTGGTACGCGGGGGGCATTGTAGAGACCACGTTATGTCAAGGATCTGGGTATAATCTTAGCATGTGTTCGTCATATCCAAAAATTTCATTACTTCATACAGCATGTCCCACCCACGTTTTCTTATTGAATACATCATGAATTGTCAAACTAAGAGAGTAAGCTTTTCTGTGAAAAGATCTCAACCTCCCAAGGACTTCCTAATTCATTTCACAAATATACGTGGTCTCAATTCTAATCTCAACGATGTCCATTTCCACATGCAGTCTGCCAAACCCCATGTACTTTTTCTGACAGAATCTCAGTTATCGGTTCATTCAACTGCTTGCTCATCTCAGTTGCCCACATTATTCACTGTATGATTCCTTTCGCTTCAAAGGTGGTACTTGCGCATATATCCGTTCCGATTATTCCCTGTCAGAGACTTGGTAATTTGGAATCTCCTCTTTCCGATCTTCTCTGGCTTAAAATCTGTTTACCTCATTGTGTCAAATTCATCTGTTGTCTCTACCGTTCTCCCCACTCCACTAATCACTTGGAGCTCTTTGACTTCCTCTCTTTGCAATTAGACTTTCTCCATTCCAACTTTCCTAACAGTGAGGTCATTTTCCTTGGTGATTTTAATGTTCACAACTCCAGCTGGCTTTCGTTTTCTAGTCACACCGACCCAGCTGGTCGAGATGCTGGGGCTTTTGCAATTACTAATGACCTTGCACAGATTGTGCATTTTCGTACAAGAATACCGGACAATCCTAATCATACAGCCAACACGCTTGATCGTTTTCTCACAAATAACCCTTCTAAGTGAACTGTCGAAGTGAGAGGTCCTTTAGGTACCTCAGATCACAACTTGGTGACTGTCTTCTCCAATGGAGCCTTTGTCTCATGGCTATTCCCAATCTTGCGTTTGCCATTACAAGAATGTAAAATGAGATGACCTGCGAGATTTCTTTTCCTTCATCGGATTACTGTTTCACTTCTGATGTCAACGTTTGCTCAGATCGTGTCAGTGAAATTATTCTTGTATGAATGGAATCCTTTATTCTACACTCCCCTTTAAAATCTCGTCCTTTATCTACTCCTTTAGTTTTCCAATAAATGTGCTGAGGCTGTTCAAGAGAAGAACGTTGCATGTCGTAATTGGCATGTTTCAAATTCTTCAGTTTCATTTTCTGCCTACACCAAAGCTCGCAACAATTGTAAAGCAGTTATTAATCAGTCCAAACTAGATTTTGAATAGGCTAAGAATAGAAAATTTGCTTCTTGCCCGAATGGTAGCAGAGCATTCTGGTCTCTTGCCAAAGCTATTGGCCGCAACTTTTGCCCATTTCTGCTCCCACCTCTGTCAAAACCAGATGGCTCTGCTGTCACTTCAGTCAAGGATAAAGCTGACCTGCTAGCATCCCATTTTTCTTCCAACTCATGTATTAATGATCTTGGTAAAACACCTCCCTCCATTCCCAACACGCTCCATTCAAGCCTCCTGTGGTCTTCTCTTAAGGGTGTCAGAAGGATTTTGACAAAGCTCTATGGTACGAAAGCACCAGGTCCCGATGGTGTTTCTCCATTTGTTCTCAAAACCTGTACTCCTGAATTTACTCCTGTTCTTTGCCGCCTTTTTTTCACTTTTGTTTTATTCCAAAGGTGTTTTTCCTTCTGCTTGGAAATTCTCAAATCCATCCAGTTCCTAAATCCCTCCCATCCAATTATCGTCTCTTTTGCAATTACTTCTACTCCTTCTAAAGTAATGGAGAAATCAATTAACCGCAAACTCTTAAACTACCTAGAAACCTTCTGCCTGATCAATGATCGCCAGCATGGATTCCGTCAGTGTCGATCCACTGGTTATATTCTGGCTTATATTACCCATTTATGGACAAATTCATTGGAAAAGTTCGATGAAACATAAGCAGTTGCTCTTGACAACTCAAAGGCTTTCGATTGTTTTTGGCATAAAGGTCTTCTAATCAATCTTCCATCTTATGGTTTACCAACTGTTTTTTGTAATTGGTTATCCAGTTTTCTCTCTGATCGCTCACTGAGGGTGATGGTAGATGGCTCTGTCTTCTAACTTCTCCACTAATGCTGGTGTCCCCCAAGGTTCAGTTCTTTCCTCCACTTTTTTTCTCTTGTATATTAATTGACCTTCCATTGACTGGAAATTCTATCCATAGTTTTGCTGATGATAGCACATTGCATTCCACTTTCCATTTTGAGAAACCTTGCCCTGCTCAAGAAGCTTTAACTTCTCAAAAATCTGTTACCAATTCCTTAAATGCCGATGTTCGGGTAATTCTCCAGTGGGGTAAAGACAACTTAGTTGATTTCAACCCTTCTAAAACTTCAAAAAGGATTCTTCTGCTCCTAAGCTTATCATTGGAAACTCCTGATTTCTAGGCAAAATATTTGGGGATTACCCTTACTTCTAATCTCTCTTGGCACAAGCACATTACAAATATTGCTTCTTCTGCATCTAAAAAACTTGGTTTTGTGTTTTGCTCTCGGCGTTACTTTCTTCCAAACAGCTGTTCACTCTGTACAAATCACAAATCCGCTCTACAAAGGAATATTGTTCCCACATCTGGGGTGGTGCCCCCAAAACCTCTCTCAGGCTTCTTGACTCCATTCAGAAGAGGGCAGTTAGTTTAATTAATGACTCCTCTCTAACAGCCTTTCCACTCGGTGTCGTATAGACATACTGTTTCTGCTGCACGCCTCTTCTACAGATACTTCCATGGGCACTGTTTTTCTGAACTGGCTTCTGTAATTCCCGTTCTCTCTTTCCAAACAATCCGAACACGTGCCACCACCAGCCAACATCCTTTTACTGTCCGGCTTCAAAGTGAAAGAACCAAATTTTCATCTTTCTCGTTTATTCATTCAACTGCGCTTTTCTGGAACAACCTTCCTTCGTACGTATTTCCTGAAAATTAGTCTACAGAAATTAAGTCCAATGTCAACAAATATCTTCTTTCGTCTTCTCAACCTCCTACCCATGCACGGTACTATAGGTTCTAATTCCTCTCGTGTTTGGGGCTTTCATAAAATTTTTTTTATCAAATTAAAGCTATAATTCAAAGATGGTAGTCTAGTCTGCGCCGGCACTGTAGGGAGGAAGTTCTTGCTCTACTCTGCTCAGAACATAGTAATCTTACTCATTCTTTTCTGCTGCGGGCTGATGAAATTCCTGTGTGTGAGGACGGCGAAATCTATTTAAAGATTAGACATATTTTAACTGAATATCTAAGTTTTATATATGAGCGGTGTACATATTTTTACTGCTTTTAGCCATCTGACTGAGCCCTCTATACTTCGCCAGGTACTATCTGACAATGACCACGTCTTGACTGTTTTTAACAATTCAGAATTTATAAATTCTTTAGAACTATTTAAATTATGTTTACAATTTTCTATTTTCATAAAGCTTAATGGTCACTTTATATAGCCGTAATATTTTATCGCCTTTTTATCTTTTACTATTTTTACAACGTTTTTATTAATTTACCGTTTTTGGAGCATTATCTTGTGTTGCGAAAGCGCCAATAAACTCCAAACCAAACTGGCTTTGAGTTGCATCTATTACAAATGACGAAGCACTATTAATATAGCCATCTAAAGGCTCTTTTTGTTCCAGATTTATTTAATCTGCTTCCATTAGGCACGTAGCTATTGCATACTCTCCTCGTCTTCCACTATCCACCTTGACCATAGGGACTTTGAGTACACGCAGAAAAGTGGAACTGCGTACAAAACATTTTTCATATGTTTAGTGAAGCATATAGAAAAGGAACCAGGTGGAGGATTTATGTGACACCATTGATATGATAATTTCAAAAAATTATGCACATTAACGATTGGTTTACTTTGTCGTTATTCAAATAAGGGCATAGGCGGGATTCATATTCCCTACTCAAAAAGTTATTTTCAATTTTAATATATTTTATTTTCAATTTCAGTTACCTTCTATCTACATTACTAAACATGAATAAATATATTTAAAGGCAGATCTTGTATTGGTCACTCTTTCCATGACAGTTAAGACCATGGTTCGCTCAAAGCGTGGGAGACTGATCCCTCGCTTCTGACTCCTCGGCTGCATCAGGCTTTGTCATGACAATACTTAGTATTCGAACAGCATGCAAATCGGCCAGAGAAAATACATTTATAGATGGAATATGTGCAAAAATGGTCTAAGCCGTTGATGCACCTAACGCCCAACGATGACATTACATTTTTTGACATGGACAATATTGAAGAGGTTCCAATATCACTTTAGATAAGACGATATAGTAGTTTTACTGTGAAACGTGTCTGTTCTGCGGGGAAGTGTCAATTAAGTTATTTTGAAGATCTAGAGCAAGAGTATTGATTATATATGTGATAAATAGTAGATTAAAATAAATATTTAATTATATTATGTATTGATTACCACTGCCTACTCTTCATAACACATTCATCACACTGCTTGTTAACTTTTCATCCGGATGAGTGAAAGCTTTGCTGAAAAGTTGATCACACGTATTCTAAGATTAAGGAGAAAACAAAACAAGCCTCCATATCAAAGCATTATGTCACTTAGGATAACTATCATATAGAATTTCAAAATCATTCTTAAAATTACTTTTTAAGGCAAGTTCTTCCGTTTTCATGACCTGTAGGACTGTTACTAAAACTAAGTAAGCTGAAGTTGTGTGGTGGTAAAGTGACAAATCGAATTTAATTCTGAAACAATGTGCTAATGGAAATTGCAGTTATGACAACCGCTAGACATTTTCCGTATCTCAGATGTAATTTTGTAAAAGGGATTTCTTCGTTAGGAATTTTGGCTCTTCGTGCGCTCTTTCTGAAAGCTTTTTTTCAAAAGGACAATCATCAGAAGGCTTGAAAAACAGAAAGTAACTCGCTTTCCTGTTGCGTAAACGGATTAAGAAGTCCAGCAAAAACCGGTGAAGTAGGCTCTCCTGGGAAAGCCAATAGCCTTATTCTTCGTTAAGGCAGGCACTTTTTCTTTAGGAAGTAAACACAGGACTCAAGAAAATCGATAAGTCTGTTTTACGGAAATGAGTCCCAGATATTGTAGAATTTGTAAACATTGTTCATATTGACACTGGCAAACAGGTGCTCTTTATCGATCCGAATTTTGATCACAAAAGTATGTCCATTAGAGTGCATTATTCGGGCAATTTGTTAGCTACAGTATTTCTCAGACTATCCCCTTTAATTTTCTATAAGTAAAAATATAAATATTTAAGTTCAGGTTTTAAAATGAACGTCTGTTACACTTCAAAGTTTTTATCATAAATGCGTAAGATAAACTTCAAACATTCGTCAGGTGTTTTCGGGGAACGAGGTTACTTTCACTGTCGGCGAGGGTTTGCGAACTATCTGTGCAACGGAATCTGTCCCTAGTACCAAAGCATTCGTGTTAACAAGGTCTGGGCTAATCGATCGTATCTTGCAGCCTCTCATAAGTCGATCCCGACATCAGTGGAGCACAGAGCGTTCCACAAACCCAGTGATGCTACACGCTTGGCAGATGTCTAAGAGAAGGGATGTGTTCGCGTCGCAGTTTTCAATAGGAAGACTCCCGCATTCACGAGTAGAGACTTTTCGGTGCCGTTGAGTGAAAGGTTATTCGAAAAAGGATTGGAGCTGATAAAAAAATAAAAATCCGAAACTGAAAGTAGCAGTGATGCTGGTTTATGAAGGTGAAGGTCGAAGGTGAATGCGTGTAAGACAAATTTAGTGCGTCTAGGGTGATGATGGGCATCAGGGCCCGAACAGTCGTATTAGAATACCTCTAGCCTAATTATGGAATGTAGCGAGAGCTAAAAAAGGTACAGATAATTTAAGTTTTCAGTGTTTAGTCTTTAGTGTTTATTTTTGTTGCATGCATCTATAACTGAGAAGTGCATGTGTGTGTGGACGCATAATGTGCATATAAAGTTTGTTCCGAACAGTTTATTTGCTGCACGTGACCAAGCAACTTTGACAAATTCATAATTCCTATAGACTGAACGAACACTTAACATTGGCTGAATGTTATTCGTGCATGGCGAAAGAAACAAATTATTTCCAACTCCAGAAGCGTTGCTGCTTTCTGAAGTCGAATTTAACCTATCATTCATTTGGTGTAGACTTTTAGACAACTGAAGTTTTGATGACCTACTTTTGGTAGCTTCAGTTATTTTCCTCGTATCTAGTTATAAATGAATAAACTGTAGTCCGCAAGGTATAGCGTACGAATTTCACCCAAGTGAGACATGCGATGTCAGTTATAAATTTTTCATTTCTAAGAGATCTTCAAAATGCCATTAAAACTCTCCCTGTTTATTTAATTTTAGGCTCCATAGATCTTAGTCCAAATTCTGTGAGATAGAAATACAGCGCACTTTATACTTCGCTAAAACATTAATATCAGCCAACTGACGCGTTATAGGAATGACAACATAGCCCAGTTATTCTGGCCAAGAGTAATCACTATCAGTGGTACACCCATTTGATGTTGCCTTCATCACTTGCTGTTCGCTTAGGTGGAATGTCTTGTAGTTTGTATTCCTATTGGTTTATGATATAGGCAGCAGGTGCCTCTGTCTTTATATCGGGGCTTGATCAGACAGTTAATCAACATAAATTACCCTCCAGGTGGAAACGACTAGCTAGCGATTCCTTTAGAGATAATGGCACAGTTTTGTGCGTTGAACTGCTGTTTATTCAACTCTGAAATGCAAGATACCAAATTGCATAGAATGTCCTGTTTATTAAAGTTCGATTTTCTTCTGGAGCAGTAGGTACATCTGTGGAAAGATGGATTTACCAATATAGGTGTGCTATTGTCATCTCTTGGCTTATGGCGGTGGCAGGAATATTTTTGTGAAGGCTTCAAAGCAATACAATTCATGGGTGCTTAAACAGCGGGGTTGTTTGTCCAGCGAACAGCAAATCGACTTCAGAACACAAGCAATTTACAGACATATTATACATTGCTCAATATGGTATAAGTTGCTAAAGCGCCTAAAACACTACAACAGCTAAAAAAACTCTTTTTAAAGAGTAACCAAAAGAAGGGATAGAATTATGTTTATGCATAAATTTCTGTCTGATTGTAGATGATTTTTATTTTGCCCAATCTGAGTTAATCGACGAGTTTGTTAGTTAGTTTTACGCACGGAAAGATAATTTATCCATGCGTTACAATTTGATAAACAACTTGTTTACACGACTCGGGTTCTATTCATAATCGAGCATCTGTTAATGTAGCATATAATTATATTTCGTGAACATAATAAGATGTTGTATTAACGAACATTATATCTATATTTAATAGTAGGGATGTATTTAGTGGAGCGCATATAAAAAAGAGGAACAATTTTGATTTTTTTCCAATAAACGCATTTCTAAAAATATTTATCATTGCTGTTAAATATTAAGACGAACAAAGCTGCATTTGAAGCTTACTAAAAATCAAAACACTAAATGGTTATTTATCAATGTTTGCCTGAAATTACACTTTAAATAATTCGGGATGTTTGAAGTTGTTTGACTCTTGTCAGAACTCAACCGAACTAACTTCTAAAACCATTAAAGCGTATGAAAATTACTTGATTATACAAATTACTTGATATTAAATTACAAATTTGAGACACATTATGAGGGGACATGCTTCTTTAAGTGCATTCATTGGGAAAAAAATTAATGGAAGCTAACGAAAATTTAAAAGACAACACAAACGCATATGTTCTTATCTTGGAATCCATTGAGTGGCACAAAAATAAAGATGATCGAATTGTTGATTATATATTTGAAATATAATAAAGTGAATAAGGTTGAAGCACATGACGTGGTTGATCAGTTGTGGATAAAGGAGGGTGAGAAAAGGTGACCGCGTGTCTTTTGTGTGCGTTCCTATTATTCGGTGCAATTTTTGATCCTTGATATGATTCCGATGACCACTGGCTGGCGGCGTCCTCGAGGCACTCACCTATATTGTGGAAAGAAATGGGAGAACGCGTCTTCCTAGTATAATCAGAAAACAGCTAGTCAGCGAGAGGTCATGGTTAGTTTTCCTTTGCTGCTGTATATGCTGTTAGACGCAGATTGGATCTGGAAAGCTGAACATAATCTTTCCTTATATTGTTTTTCCTGAACTGAATTGTTTTCGGATACAGAGTGATATGCCATATCCGAAATCGCGTAGCCAATCTTAATATTCTGGAAATTTGTTTCCTCCCTTGAAGGGGTGGTTTGGGACATTGATGGGAGGGGCTAGTTTGGGAGAGGGAAATGGACAATTCCAAAAGTTGATTGATTTCTTTCCCACCTTCAATAGATTCGTGAGTTGTAAGAATAGGATTTGTTATTAATAAATAAATAAATATTCATTTATTGCAAATACAGCAAGCCCATCACAGCACATGGCTAGGGGCAGGTAAAAAATACAAAGGAAATGACAAAATAATCGAGTGTATGTGCATAGCAGATTTTGATATTAACAATGACTAGGAATTTTAGTTATGAATTAAAAAAAAATTGCAGAACAGGACATTTGGCTTTCAGTTGCAATTACTGGGTTGGATTATTTTTCTTCGTTTTATCGGAGATCTGACTCCTGTAGGCTTCAGAGTTGATTAACCTGTTGCAATCATCGTTGTGATGATTTATGAGGTGAAGGGATACATTGGGGAACATTCTGTCCATTTGTTTAAGGTTGGATTTGAATCGCTGGTTTCTTGAATTCTCCTTGTTGGGGGCAGTTGTTATATTGGCCAAGTTTGGTGAATCGCATGCAGAGGTGATTAACTTTGCAAGAAGCATGACTCCAGACTCGTTGATCATCTGTTGCAGAGGGTTTGTTTTTAGGTTTTCATAAAGCTGTTGCCTGGATATTGTATGGGGAAAACGAAGCTTACTATTGCGCCATCTAAGAACCCAATATTCTAGGGAAAGGAATTTCTTGACGGTTACTTGAGGAACACAAGACCAGATTTCGGAAGCATAGGACAGAATGGGAAAGATGCATCTTTTGAACATGCTTAATGACTTTTTCTCTCTTGAATCGCTGATGTTGTTTGACTAACCATTTTGCTTTTTGAATTTTTTGAGCAACATAAAATAGTGGGCATTAAAAGAGATTTTTATCAAAAACAACTCAAAGGTCTTTGAGCATAAACATTTTGGATTGGGACATTTGCAATTTTTATTTCTATGTGGTTGGGTTGTTTCAGATAGGATATAAGTAATTTGAGCAGATTTGCTTGTATTTCTAGTTAGACGAGTTCTTTCAGATTCTTGATGATTTCACAGATCTGTGCATTCGCATCATTGATAACTTTGCGAATATCAACACTGGCTTTGGAGTTTATAAATAACTTTAAATCATCGGCATATGCCAGTAGATTTGGATTTTCTTGTAGAAGTGGTTGAAGAGATGCTGAAAATATAGTACTGGAAAGAACGGCTCCTTGAGGGATGCCTGTTGAGGTTGTGACGAGAATATTGTCAGTACTAGTGGGGAAGAGAAGTAGTCTGCGATTTAGGCTGTACTGAAGATAGGAAATAATCATTGTGTCAAAGAGAAAGTCTTTATTATTTGAAAAGCTTTTTTTAGATCTATGTTGTCGAAAGCACCTTTGATGTCAAAATAAAATACAACGCATTGTGCCCTATTTTGAAACGCAGTTTGGATGCGTACAATGGTGTCAGCTAGACTTGTTGTGGAGCGTCCTCTAGGACCAAAATGCATATTGACAGGTGCATTAGCGCAGATTGCATGTTAAAGATATGGGAGCATGATTTTTTTCAATAATTTTAGTAATTATTGACGAAACAGCAATTGGTCGATGGCCAGGATGGTTATTTCTGCAAGCTTTTTTAGGAATCAGCGTAATCCTTAAGTTTTCCACTGTCTTGGAATTAATGGCTGGCAGATGCATCTGGAAATGATATGCACTAACGAATCAATATAGTGTATAGTGTGTTCGTGTCTAACGGCACCAGGGGTTTCCCCCATCTCCGCGTTGCTTTCATTGTGGGTGTAACAGTTCACTGTAAAGGCCAGAGATTTAAAAGTGTATGGATATTGTATGGGTGTAGTGTTGTGTATCGTTGTTCCTCTGGCCATTTAGCCGCTAGACCCCTGCTGGGGCCCAACGTTGTCCACACTATGCCTCGTGGAGGCAGACCAGGTACACTAGTATTCAAATATTTACTCTGGCAGGTCCTGCCACCTAATTTCCTGAGATTTCAGTGGCTAGGACGTTAAAAAAAAAAATAAAATAAAAATAAATAAATAAAAAAAAAAAATAAATAAAATATATATATATATATATAAAATGGAATTTTTGCTCAGTGGGGGTTAAGAAAATTGTGTAGAAAGGCCAAATGAGTTTAGTGTGAACGCAATTAAATTTAGTCATTATTAAATTTTAAGTTATGTGGGGTATACACTTGCGTATTAGGTAGAGGTGGGGGGGAGACAGAAGGCTGGGGGGGAAAAGACAGAAATATGGGGACGATAGAGAAGGCGACCCCAGATAATCGGTGGGGCAGGCCCATGCCCCACCAGGCGAAGAGGGGAGTGGCAAGGAGATGAGGGGATGGAAGATACCGTCCCCTCCCCCTGCCGGGGGAGAGAGGAAAAGATAGGACCATGCAAGGGAGCATGGTTTGAGAGCCAAGATGGCGAGCAGCAAGCTGCAGTTGGTCTTCAGTGGCATTGGTGTTCCCATTTGGGATATCACTCATGGGACAAGGTCCCGTCCAGTTTAGTCAAGTCAGTTCTTGTCCTTTATTAAGTAGGTTCAGTTGTTATTCCTCTTTGTCATGTATAGGGTTCAGTTCTGCTCCACTGCAGCGAGCACTCGTCTTCTTGCAAAGAGCTCTTGGGCATAGCAGGAGAAAGCCAGGTACTCTTGTTTTGTTTCCAGTATGTTGTGTTCCCGTCCTCTAGGACAATATAGGATCTTTGTTATTAAGATGTTGCGGAGGTCGTCATAAAGCTGGCAATCATACATTAGGTGTTGCCAGCTCTCCAGACCACCACAAACACAGGTAGGGTCCTCTTCAATTCCCAAAAGGCAAAGTTTGGCATTGATGGCGCCATGTCCGGTGAGAAGGTATGCTGCATGGAGTCCAGGTGAGAACCACATTGGGAACTTAGGGTAGACCCTGCCGACGTCAGGTATAAACTTTCTGGTTATCTCCCCTGTATGGGAGTTTGTCCATCTCTCTTGCCACACCTGCAGCAGGTGAGCGTAGAGCCTCTTCTTTTCAGCGGTGCGGTTATTTGCTGGTTCAGTTGTATGTCCGAGACAGGTCCTTGAGGTGCCCTTTGCCAGATGGTAAAGTAAACCTTTGCCCACAATCTCCAGATCAAGGGGGAGGACTCCGGTCAAGACCTGTAAAGCGTGGGTGCTCACCGTGCTGCAGGCACGAGAAGTAAATAATAAAATCGACCTTTGGGTTGAGTTGATGATACGTCGGTTGACTGCGGTAGTAGCCTTGTGATACCATACGCCAGAGGCATATGTGATTATAGGTATGAATATGGCTTTGTAGAAGATATGTAGCGTACGCCGGCCAAGGCCCCAGTCCCTTCGAGCCACCCTAGCAACGAGGGCAGCATATTTCCTAATCTTGGTTCGGATGTTTTGTAGGTGGTCTTTGAAGGATAGGTTGTGGTCAAGGATGACCCCTAGTACTTGAGTTGTTTGGAGAATTTTATTGTCGTCTGGTTTATCTTAATTTGAGGAGGCCGTCGTAGGTCCAAGTTCCCTTTCAGCAAGGCTGAGTTGGTTTTTTCTGGTGATATTCTCAGGTGATTCTGTTTTGCCCAGTTCTGCAGTAGCTCCAAGGCCAGGTTTGCAGATTCTTCCAGTTTTGCCCTTGAGTTCGCCGAGACGGAGAGAATGAGGTCATCGGCAAATGCTTGAGCATCCACTTCTCCGAGGTCCGAGACGAGGAAGCTGTCCAAGACGATGTTCCATAGGAATGGTCCCAGGACCGAACCCTGCGGGCAGCCCCGGTGGATGCTTCTAGAGAGGGTCTGATAGGGCGCATTCACTACTATGAATCTGTTGGATAGGTAGTTCTGTAAGGTCTGATAGAGGTTACTGGGAAGATTTGTAGCTCTGAGTCTGGCCAGGACGCTCGGCCACCAAAGTGTGTTGAATGCCCCAGCGAAGTCCACAGAGATCACCAAGAAGTATTTTCTGTTGCAGTTCTCCACTTTCCCCAGGAGGTGCTGGTGGGCATCTATGGCAGAATGACCCTGTCGAAAGCCGAACTGGTTGGGCGTTGCTAGTCCTGCAGTATTGTAGTGATGCTGGAGACGAGCATGTAATAGGCGCTCGAAGAGCTTGCTGACCACGGAGAGCAAGGCTATAGGCCTGTAAGAGTCTGGGAGGATAGGCGACTTGGAAGGATTTTTTAGGATAAGTTTAACATTGGCAACCTTCCAAGATGTTGGAAAGGCTCCTGTCTGGAGGCATTTGTTGTAAAGATTTAGCATCAGGTCAGGGGCATGTTCTACTGTCTTTTTAACAATTTCTGGTTCTAGCAGGTCTGGCCCTGGGAATTTATTTCCTCTGATAGTTGATGCTGCTGCAGTTAGCTCCTCCCTGGTGAAAGGCATTTCCATTGCTTGGTTATTGTAGGTCGCATTATCTTGGCACATTTTCCTCTGATCGTCAGTCTGATTCAGCCGGTGGTTGAAAGACCACGTCAAGAATATTGTTTATGGTGCTTTCCCAGTTTGTAGTCATGGTACCTTGTGGAGTTCTAGTAGTAGCGACAACCTCCCCCCGAGGGAACTTGTTTGTGGTGATCTTGTAGACCACCCCCCAGGGATCGTTATTGCCAGTAGTTGTGACCAATCGCTGCCATGTCTCCTGTTTGCTGTGACGTATCTGCGCGGTGTAAGCATTTCTCGCTTCTCTGTAACGCTGCCGTAAGGCCTCCACTTCTGCAGCTGGCCAAGATCTTCGGGCCCTTTGAAAAGCCTTGCGTCGGATATGAGTTTCCTTTCTAAGGTGCTGCAAGTCCCGGTTCCACCATGGCACTGCACCCGGGGCTGGGTGTTTCCTAGGTATTGTAGCTTCACAGGCCTGAGTGATGAGGGCTGTTGTCTTTCGCTGAAGGAGTTCCGGGTTGCTAGTGGTCTGGAGTTCGGCATTATGTTCCTGTAAGGCAACTGTGATTTCAGTCTGGAAGGTGTCCCAATTTGCTTTCTGAACAGCGTACCTGTGCTGTATTTGTCTTGGTACTGGGTTCCTAGTTAGTGAGCGGTTAAGCTGGAAGGTTATGGCACGGTGGTCAGAGGTGGTCCAGGCATCTTGGACCGACCACCCAGTAATATTGCTGGCTATGTTTCTGGAGGCCATGGTGACATCTATAGTTGACTCCCACAACGTATTGCAGAAGGTCGGCAGGTTGTGTGGGAGGTTTAATACCGTTACTGGTGCGTTTGCCAGGAACTCCTCTAGTTTTTGACCGTTCCTTGTGCCCGGTCGATCAGGTGTGTGACTGTGCCACACCGGGGATCTGCAGTTGGCATCTGCGCCAATGATTATTCTCGAGTTTGGAAAGGTGTTGATTACCGTGTAAAGGTAATTTATAGCGAAGGTGATGTCCTCACCTGGGCGGCAGTACAGGGCCACAACATAAAGGGCTCCCATGGCGGTAACAATGTGAGCACATGCGGCCCAAGCAGTGCAGAGGTGGGTAATTCTGGTAGCTGTGATGTCTGGATTCCGGATGACAATGGCTGCCCAGGGAGTCTCATCCTCCGCCTGGATGACCTTGTATTTTAGGGGATACCTCCGGACCATTTTCATGTGGGCATATGGTTCTTGCAAAATTAAGACATCAATGTTCTCCTCTTCAGCTTTGAGTCGTAACTGATCGGCCACTGCCCTGGCCCTTTGTGCGTTTATTTGTATGAACTTAACCTCAGTGGTGTTGTACTCCTTAAGGCGTGTCCCCATAATCGAGTCTTTCCTGGTATAAACTCTTAGCCTTAAGGTACACTGGGCATTTGCTGTCTCTTATGGAGTGCGCAGAGTTAATTTTTAGGCTTTTACAATTTGTACAAACTGGTTGTGTGCTTTTATTTGGGCAGTTGTTATAATAATGGCCTTTTTCAGAACAGTGACCACAGGTTGGTGCCGTTTGTTTGCAAGTATGTGTAGTGTGGCCATATTTGCAACAACGGAAGCATTTGAGCACACCCACGTGCTCGCGGAAGCGGTGGCTGCTCCAGTTTACAAAGATCCTTGTCTGTCCTTTCAGGGCCTGCCAGGCGACCGGGGTAAGTTCCACAATCCAGTTGGTGGATCTAGCGTCTTTAGATTTGTAGGAGTACTTTGGGGTGAGCAGGTTTTGGGCATCAGAGTTAGGTAGGGAGTTGGAGAAATTTCTCTGGTAGATCTCGTCTGCCAACTGGTTTGGTGTCAGGTCATTTTCTAAGTCATATTGTTATGGACGGTCCTTTTCGCTTGGGCAAGGTCGCGGTAAGGCCTAGTTCTGGGATTTTTGGGTTATTGATGATCTTTTCTGCTTCTTCTTTTGTTTCCGTCTCTATTAGTATGCCGGTGTTTCTGGTCTTCCTAACTGCTTTTATCCTCGTTGTCTTGAGGTCATTTCTTAGATTGGTGATTACTTGTGTCTTGAGCTCTTCGCTGGATTGCGTTTCGTCCAGTGTCGCAGGGCGTAGAACGACCAGATTTGGTTGCTTTAGGAGTGTTTTCCGTTTGGCAGGTTGTGCACTAGAGTCTGCACTCGGCGTCTGGTAAGGTGTGGTCCTCAGCGCTTGTGCGTAGGAAGGGGCACGCTGTGGCATTTGATTTGCCCTTCCCTCCAAGTAGGCCTCCAACTTGGCAGTTGCTTTGTCATATTCCGATTGTGTAGAGAGGAGGATAGTCTCCAATTTGCTCCATAAGGAGACGATTTCGGCGCGGAGATTTGTTGTAACTCTGTTCGCTTGTTCTTTGAACAAGCTCTCTAATGCCGTCCTAAGGGTGAGCACCTGTTGCAGGACGGGGTCCACTCGCAGTGCGGGGTCCAGAGCATGCTCCTCCTCCACGCAGTCGCACTGCTGGCTCTTTTGTTCAGTTTGTTCCTTGGATTCAGATTGAGATCTAGTTTCTCTCTCAGGTTTTGGGATTTCTACCTTCCTGTTGTGCTTTTTTGGGACTGGAGCGGGCTTTTGGCTTTCCACATCGCCTTTTATGCCTACAGTCTGAACAGTTCCAGAGGCGTTTTTCATGCTTACTTCTGAGTGGTTTGAGTATTGTGAAGGCATTTTCATAAAGTTCGGAAGAACGAGGTTCCGGATTGCCTGCATGTCAACATGGCTTTCTTTACCAGGCTGGCCGAGATATACCTGTTCATAAAACTGGGTGGAATACACCTGGCTATCACTGACGTGCCGCCTTCTATTCCGCTGCAGTGGGCAAGGTGGCGTTAAGTGGGAGTCGGACAGAACTTTAGGGGAAGAGGCCAAGACTGAGTGGGAAGGGCTCCCTTGTTCATTCGCTGGCTTTTTCCGGCAGCAGTATGCGACAAATTTCGCGCGGGCTGCGCTTGATAGCTTTTTCAGGCTTAATTGGGAAAGGCCTGTGCAGCTCTGGCAGATTTGAAATTTGCATTTCGAGCATTTAATATTTACACTTTTGTTTAATTTACTGATTTTCTTTTTGCATAATTTGCAGATATCTGCATTTTTAGTACGTGGCTCTTCTTCCATAATTGAGCAAATAAATGAAAACTACATATTCGGCGCTCACACAAAATTTAACCCTGTTATTCACTGCTGCAAACAAAAGCTTTCTCCAAATGCTTACGGGACCTCCTGCTGTAGAGAGATTGCCGCAGGCAGGGAGGTGACACGAAACGGAGCAAGAGGGAGGGAAACGTTACTGGTCAGCGAAGCACTTAGCTAGTGTCCACTAACTGCCGTTATGCTGTATAAGAAATAACTACAGTACAATATAGCGTCCATCTTGGAGAAGTGCATTGTCGCAAACCCAAAAGAGAAATTAGTAAAATACTTATCTTTTGCTGGAGCTACGCTGCTGAAACTTCATGTATAAGTAGATAGGCAGTCGCTGATT
Organism: Mastigoproctus giganteus; assembly: GCF_048544385.1. Lineage (NCBI taxonomy): Eukaryota > Metazoa > Arthropoda > Arachnida > Uropygi > Thelyphonidae > Mastigoproctus > Mastigoproctus giganteus. The sequence goes on from NC_143587.1 coordinate 142,893,093, forward strand.
GTTACTTGATCACTTGAAAGTTCAGGCAATTAATATAACTCATCTAAATTACTTAAGATTAGGAGCACAAGGTACACAAGGTATATTACTAAGCGCCACCTAGCGAATCAATAATGTATACGCTGGACAATCTAATAATAAAACCAGGGATGCCGTCAGGACCTTCACTACTATCAGGGCGTATTTGGTTAACTGCACGCTGAACTGTATTCTTGTTCACAAGTTGGTTAATTAGCAGGGCTTGACCCGGAGACACATCATGTTGCACGTTGTCTACTTGTTCACAAGAATTAAATGCTATAAATCTGTTTTGTATACCTTCAGTGAAAATGTCAGAACTGCTTGTTTCCATATTGCATTTTATCCATTCAAAAACTAGTTCATGCTGTAGGGTAGCTGTTGTGTTTTTGTAGAAAGTGCTCGTTTATTGTGGTTTAGCGTGGACATAACATAATTTTTGTATGACTGAATTTTTTTGAGTTGAAACAAAGCTCTGCTCTTTTTATATTTTGTGTGCTGATGAAGAGCCGTATTTCTTCCACTGTCTGTGGTAATTCTGCTTACTTTTAAAGTAGGTTTCAGGTGAGATTTGAACCAAGGTTTGGAGTGAGAAGATATTCTAACAAGTTTGGATGCCGACTCTGTTTTCAGTTGATTCAGCCATTTTATAAGAAGAAAGGTGACGTCCTGTATAGGAATATTTTTAAGAGAATCCTATGGGGAGTATTTTAAGAGCTGCAAAAATTTAATTTTAACAGACTTCAATTACCGACTACCCTATAATTTCCTTTTTCGAGACAGTCACGGAATGTTTGGTTTATTAATTTTAGTTTTAATATTCTCCTTGCAATGAATGCGTGTTTTCCTTCATAATAGCAAGAAATATGAATTAGAGATGCAGCCAATTCCTGTTTAAATTGGATTGATCACTATTAATATTTATCATTCTCAAGAAGTGACCACAGATAACGAATTATTTCTATCTGGAAATCTTTCAGTGGATAGTTAGGTCACCATGGGATTTTAGTAAAAGTATTTCTCAATGAAAGCTCTTACTCCGCCTAGGGAAATTGTTTGATAACTTTGGAGTATAAGTTTTTTTTCCCTTCCACGTAAATGCAACTTATAACCCACAACCTGACATACGAGATGTGACCAAGTTCCTGGACTGTTGCACTTGCGGTCACGTTCGATGAGTTTATTTTTAAACGGACGTGGTATGTTTTAGTTAATTTCCTCCAAAAGATGGTGGTAAAGATTGTCCAGTACGCTGACAGGTTGCAAGTAACAACCTTTTCGTTAGTAGCGTTTAACGTTCCGTGTGTCATAGTTTCTTCAATTGAGCAACGAACCAATATCAAATTTTGATTTAACCTGGGAAAATCTGCAAGAGAAACGTATGAAATATTAAAATCTGTTTGTGTGATAAAATGTTAAGTCGTACCAGTGTTTGGATGGTATAAGCGGTTCAAAGACGGACGTGAGGATGTTCGAGTTAACCCAAGAAGTTGGCCGTCCGTGAACCTTTAGAAATAAGAGTTGCAAAAGTTCGGTAAATTGTGACAAGAGAATCTTTTGATCCTTAGAATGATGGTTAATGAGTTAAATAAGAAGACGATTCGTAAATTTCTGCATAAAGATTTAGGGAAACGCATGGTCTGTCCAAAATTTGTGCCTTACAGACGATCAGAAACAACGAAGAGTGTTGTCATGCAATGACTTCATCCAGATTTGTCAAGGCAATTCTAATTTTCTCGACTGTCACTGGAGATGAGTGCTAGGCGCTTCAGTACGAACCAAAGATGAAGCGGCAGAGCAGACACTGGACTTTAAAATCATCACCAAGGCCCAAGAGTGTCGTTTATAAAAGTTTAGAATCAAGACTATGCTTATCATGTTTTCGATATATAGGGTTGATTCATAAGGATCTACCCTTGTGAATTTTGTATACTGGGGGGGGGGAGAGAAAGATGCGTTATGTACAGGTGCTTCAAAGACTATTGAAGCGCATTTCCTGGGTAAGGCCACAGTTTCGAGTGAAAGGTAGTTGATTCTGGTTGCACCATAACGCCCCCGCCCATTTTGCACTTTACTTGTTGTAAAGACATTTCTAGCAAAACATGGCATTGTGAAGAACAACCTTCCAGTCTACTCATCTGCTCTAGCACCAGCGGACTTCCTTGTTCCTAAGGTGAAAACTTCCCTAAAAGGAAAGATTTCCGGATGTTGAAGACATAAAAACGTAACCGCTGAACTAAACCTAATCCCTTAGGACACCCTCGCTGACTAATTTTAGAAACTTTTAGAACGGTTTAATAAGTGCATTCGATCAGTTGTTGATTATTTTGAATAAAAGTAAAACCATTTCAGATCCTTCACTTTGCGTTCTTTTTATTGGATAATTCCACGAACATCATTGCCACACGTAGTATAATGGCTGTAGTAGTATTAGGTGCTTGGCGCTTGCCTTAACTAAATCATTGTACTCTAAGACAGCCAATGAAAGTTCTACTGGTGAGGCTCTCGAGCTAACAGAGTGGTTTTACAGTCATTGTATGTTTCCATTTGATGATGTTGTTGCCTTGGGACAAAAAATTAAACCAATCGACGAAACGTTTCGTTATTTATATGATAAACTAACCAATCAATAAAAAAAGCGTTGTGTGTACCCTTTACGCACGAAAGATGCTTTATTTCACGTAAAAACATCACATCTTTGACGAAAGTTAAAATCGTTTAAATTTTTAAAATCTAAGAGCTAGAACCGAAGTTATGAACGATGTACAGAATAAACGTTAGTGACTGAGTTAGCGTCATTTACTTACTTACTATCAGTTTATTAACACAAGACTCACCCCTTGTACAGCAAGTGGGCTAAGAGGTTAGAAAATTACGTAATTTCCGTCTCGCAATTTCGTTACCCATCGGTTTTACTTCAGTCCGAAATATTTAGTATGAACGATGTAACGTTATGTTCACCCAGCTACTTTACCGAATCAACGTTAGTGACCAGTTAGCGTCATTTAGGAAGTGACGTCATTTCCGTCACCAATCGGTTTTACATCAGCCCAAAAAAATTTAGTAGCTGCCGCCAAAGATGTTTCACATCAAAAGCATTGATACAGTAGTGATGTAGATAAAGATGCCAGGACAAAGTAATTTTTACCGGTTAAATAAGCTATTTTTATTTTATTCTAAAGATTCCTTCCTCCTTTATTCAGGAATACTTATTTCATACTATTTATAGCAACTAACTTCATAACGTGTGGCGCAATATGTGACAGCTTAATAGCCATCACACTCTTCCCGCATGTACAAGTTACGTTTACAGCATTAGACAGCGATGTTATTATTGAGATTCAGACAGCAAGCGTGTAGAAAGAAGCGTCCACCCTAACCTGACAACAGCGGTCATCCTGTTTAACAACTCTTTTTCTAAAACGGCAGCCACTTTTCCCTCTATTAAAATTATGCTCACGAATTTTGAAGTGATGTACATCTAGCCACTTGCGTTATCAGAATCTGTGGCTAGAAGTATCAGCGATGCCAACCTCCTTTAGTTGACTTGGTAAGGCCCTTCTCCCACTTTTGCACATGATAGGTCATTGCCGAACATGCAACATGTTCGTCAACTATTCTTCAGACTATGGTTCTCGAGAAATAGGTGATTTAGCATTTATATCAGAGTGTTACGTTTCTGTACTGCAATTTTTCAAAACTTGGGTTTTCTTAGAAACATGTTTGACTTTAGTGATAGGAGACTCCGTTTTATTAAGAAAAATCAGACTGACGATCTCTCTATTGTGGGGAGAAGCAAATGAACTTAGTCAAACAGTATAATTAGCTTTGCTGAAAGAGATTGGTTTTTTTTTCATTGTATTTGTAATCGTTATTTAACAATCAGGTTTGGGGCACATAAGAAGTGGCGTCGGGGGATTTCTTCGCGAAGCTTACGTATTGATTTCAGTTCTGTGAGCCTTCAGAACTGCCCGACATTCAAAACCAAAAAAAAAGTGCCCAAGGTTTAGGAGAAGACTTTTGGAAATATCTATAATCTGTCATGCTCTGAGGATAATTCTGTACAATTATCAAACTGGTTCGGCTTCTTTTTTCTTTTAAATTATTCTTTCTCAGAATTTTATTCTATAAAAACTAGCGCTGCTGCATAAACTGGAAGTAGACAATGCAGAAACACGCAAAAGAATAAACGCCGAAACGAAATTTTAATTTTTCTAGAAGGATTGATTGATAAACAAAACATCTCTGGACAGTTGGTCTTGCTATCAATAAAAAAAAAGAGCGAAGAATGATCTAATGGGTTAAAGAATGTGTTGGAGCAGTTGCCGATGCGCATAATGTACTCAGAGCGCTATATCAACAAGGGTTATTGACGGGAAATCTGACTTTTCATCGTGAAAGTTAATGCACAGTAAGGAATGCTCGGAAGAAAGAGAACTAGCATCTAAGAGTGGGGATTCTCTGGAGAGATGCCCCCTCAATACATATTTTCATCTTGATAGAAAAGCTGGAATATAGCACCAGAGCGGGGATGCAGCCGGTTTGAAACCTGGGACACTGTCCAAATGTGAAGCAGCATAGCGATAGTAGTGTTGATGGGTTGACCTGTTTTTCGTGGTACAGTGGGTGGAATTTTATCATGATTAACCTCCGTCTTCAGTGAAAAGCTGGAAATTCCACCATGTCTTGATTTACTTGGAATTTGCGTTGAGGAAAAATAACAGAACTGTGATACAGAATCCTTCATTTATTAGAATACTTTGCGCATTGGCTTGGTTAATAGAAAATAAGGTAGTTCTGATGGACTAGTCAACCCTTGCACCACCACGATTACTGTGGGTCGAATTGAAAATATGTTTAATGGCTGGCCCACGGAGATAAATTTAACTTGCCAATCAAAATAAGTAGAAGAATGGAAAAAGAAGTGTAGAAGAAGGATAGATGTGTTTACAGGTCAGGGGAGGGTTTACGCCGTATTAAAATCTTATCTATAAACTGCTCGTGTTTTTTGTTTTTTTTTATCTTGGTGTGTGTCTCAATACTTTTGGCAAATAGTATATACTGTCTTCCGACACTGTCCATGAATTCCCTAGTTAAATTTCGAGCTACATGATCTCGAAAGTGAACGATATTTAAATATGGAGAATTTTCTTGGGCAGATGTTAGCGTTAACCATATCCTGTATAAAAGTGAAGTACATACTGACAGAAACTCTTTATTGACAACAAGACACCCAACAGGTAACCATTAACAGTGTATCTGAGAACAGAACAATGAACACAATTGATAACAAAAATATGAAATCCAACAGGAAGATAAACGTTGATATAGATTCAAACATTAAAATCGTAGGTACAAAAGAAGATTGCATTAAGTTAAGTTACCGTAAAATACATTGTAAATTAATTAGTTAGAGAATAGAAAAATAATAAAACACATAATAATAAACTACAATAATTAGATGAGAGCTAGTCACTTTGCAGTTTAAGAGAAGAGGCAAATTTGTGGATGAAGTTCATCAGTGATTGGGAGTTGTCAAAGAAGTCAATGAGAGTGATTTGCAGATTCTGTTTAGTGGACTGAACTTCATAAAGTCCGTGGTGGCAGAGTCGAGGCGAAACAGTGTAAAGTTCCCGACCTGTCTACAAGGAGCATTGAAGTTTATTTTAGTGAGGATATCAGATGCTTCATAAGTTCCAGTGAATACTTTGGCTAGAAGAGTGATGTCAGCAGTAACTCTTCTAGTGTACAGAGGCCTCAGAAGAAAGTAATCACACAGCGATTCATAGTACACTGTGATAAAACAGGATTACGTAAGGTAGCGGACAAAATATTTTTTCGTCTGCTTCAATTTTGTTAGTTTTCGTGTGAGGATTCAAGATGGGTGAGCTGAATTCCAAGATTGGGAGAACTGTAGTTTTATAAAGAATGATAGCATATCTGTAGTTTTTGAACTTGTAGGTGTTCCGTTTGATAAATCCCGGTGTTTTGAATACTTTGCTGGTGATTTAAGGATATGGGAATCAAATTTAGAACTGCTGGAGAAGAGAATTCCCAATTCGTTAACTTGGTCACACCTTTCGATGATCACAGAGTTAGTGTACTCTGTATTTATTAGTTGTGGAGATCTGCAGGATGAGAAAGAGATTACTTTGCACTTCGAGGGGTTAGTAGACAATCCATTCAGATATAGCCACAGAGAATTTATTGGGGGCGCACTGAAGCTGTTGAGAATCTGTTATCTCCTTCACTTCTGAGTAGATCTTAAGATCATCTGCATAGAGAGCAACTCGAATATTGGAGGGGCATATGAAAGAGGGATTTTATGAAAACAATGAAAAGAATAGGACCTAGGGGAGAGCCTTCAGGTACTCCCCTTAGTGGTATAAAACGGTCCGAGTTTACTTGATTGACGATAACGCTCGAGGAACGATGCGTAATATAGCTGCGTAGCCATGAGAGCAGAGGGTCACGGATACCATATTAAAGTTTTTCCAGAAGTTTTTCGTGCGAGACTTTATCAAATGCCTTAGATATATCTGTGTAGACTGCGTCAACTTGAAGGTGATTATCAAGCACTTCAAAGGTATATTGCTAGAAAGGAAGCAAATTTGTGATTACAGACTTGCCACTGTAGAAATCATGTTGGTTCTGATCAATGAAAGGCCTGAAGAATTCGAAGAGATGTTTGTGTATTGCTGTCGAAGAGTTTAGCTAGAATGTTTTGCAACGATATGTGTCTGTAATCATTTACATCATTTTTATCACCTTTCTCGAAAATTGGAACTATATTGACATGCTTAAAGTGGTTAGGATACTTCCCCTGCCTGAGAGAAAAGCTGAATATCCGCAGTGAGTGGTTTTAAGGTAGCGACAGTCATTTTCCAAAATAAGCCAGGAATGTTATCTGGACCTCTAGTATAGTAATTTCTCGTGCATTTTAATGCTGACTTTAAATCTCCATCTGCGATAAAGATATTGATCAGAATATCGTCTTTAACACGTGTGAAGTCAGAAAATGAGGCAGGTCTCAATATATCGTTTGTTTGGATTCTGGAAAAATGTTTGGCAAACTCTTGGGCAATACTGAATTCGTCCGATACGAGAATTCCATCTGCGTTATGGAGTTGAAACTTTCTGCAGGTTATATTCTTATGCTTCATGAAATTCCAGAATGGTTTAATATCGCTGAGTAAGTAGACTATCCTGAATTGATTCTGTATACAATTTGTAAGATTTTAATGAGGATTTTCACTTCTTTGCGGAGTTGGCTGAATATTTTGTAGTATCGACTGTCACCTGATTGCTTCTACTTGTTTCTGTAGAATTCTTTGGATTTAATTTTATGTATTAATTCGCTGTTATACCAGTGCGAGTATGTAGAACGTGCCGTCAGATGGGATTGAGGAACAATATCAGAAATAACTGATTGGACACAGCTGATCAGGTTATTGGTGAGCACATCGATGTCATCAACAGCATCAAACAGCTGATTGTCCATATTGCTCAGAACTAGGTTGAGCAGAGGCCAGTTAGCCATTCTGAAATTGAATCATGGAGAACCGGAGCTGCATTTCAAGTTATGAGAGGTCAGTGATGTCAAAAGTAATTGGCAAATGATCCGAGCGGAATATAGAATTGTCTTTGCGAATTTCAATATCAGTAGAGGAGAATATTAGGTCAAGATAAGCATTTTATCTGGTTGGAAAATTGCAAACTTGTTCAAGACCATAGCTGTGGAGCATATTAAAGAGAGCCCTAGTCTGCAGTGATGGGGAGGAAGATCCTAAATTAGCCAGTTAACAGTTAAAGTCGCCCAAAACTATTGCTATGTCAGTAGATTGAATTAGCGGTAAGATTACCGCTAATTCAGTACTCACTGTGCTACCGCGCAGATGAGAAATGCAAAGAACAACATCCCAAATGACGATGCGCCGCACACAGACGATGGTGAATGCTGTGGGGGGGGGGGGTCAACAACACACTGGTGTGCAGAAAAATAGTGCATAGGTCAGATCAGTCCAAATACCTGATGCAACACGCCGATAGACGTCTTCGTGTGTGGCTCGATCAACACGAGTCTATGAAACCATGTATTGTCCCCACTGTCGGTTCAGGCAAGTGGCAGTGGTTACTAATATTGGGCGTATTTTGCTGGCTAGAACTAGAATACCTGATACGTATGGACCAACGTTTCATCGATGAAGTCTATCGACACCCCTTAGGAGACCATGTGCATCCTGCCATGTTGCATTTTTTTCCCGGAGAGATGCAGGATCTTCCAAGATGATGATGATACGCTGGCTCATTTGGTCTGCACTATGCCGAATGGTTGAAGGAACACATTGAAGATATCAACCATCTTGATATCTTCACTGCAGCATGACCGCAGATCCCTCTGGAATGGTCCCTTTTCACTTTTAAAAAATCATAACTCAAACTATAGGTCATATCGAAAAATGGTTGAAATGGTAAAAAATCCCACGTGTAGATTATATGTACGAGTAATCTGCACGTGAGATTTTTTTAAACCAATGGAACAGTTCGAAATTTGAACAACAGTGGGTTGGAAAATGTGATTAATTTATAAAAATAACAAAATGGTAAATTTTTCACCAGTCTTTATTGATGATCAAATCTACCTGTGTCCAACGTTATTTTCTAATGAAGATTTAGCTTTGTGTTCTCCACAGCTGACTTATTTCCGAAGGAATTTTCATTACCTCCCAGCCGATTACTTTCTTCAAATCTGAAAGTGTTTGAAGGAAATGTCTGTAAACAGATAATACTGACTGTTAATTCTCTGTTCTAGAAGGTTTCTCGTAAGTGGTTATTGGAACTTGTTGATACAGGGCATAGCACCATCCTAAAAAAAAAAAAAATTAGGCTTCCGTTGAACCACGTTCATTAATCTGTGGGATAATTTAGCTCCATAATGAGCTAAGATATTGTGTGCCGTTAATTGTGCATGTCTGAAACTGTCCGATTGTTAATGGTTTCAAAGAAAATGGGACCAATAATGGCGTGTTCTGCAAGTACACACCATCCTATAAACTTTAACGGACGGAGTGATTTCCCCAACGTTGCACACGCAGATTTTCTCTGGTACAAATTCGACAATTGTGCCAATCACAGATCCATCACGCTTCATTTGTCTATGGAGTGTTAAATATTCTTGAATATGTGCAACCTTGTCAGTCATTCGCAATAGTTTTGATAGTCCTATGGTTTAAATCAATGTAGATGTTTGATTTTATAGAGAAACTGTTTTTAAAGCTTTAGGACCCGTGCTCCAGAGAATACCAATCACAAAATTTGTATGACAAGCACTAGATAGTCTGAAGGAATCTGATAGGATTGTTGTTGCACCTCATCAGCTTTTCTTTGAATCACGCCATGTGGTACCGACGTAGAACTCTTCTAAGTTTAGGAATTGGGTAGGTAACAGGAGGCTGTTTAGGAGTTCGGTAAGAACTCCTTAAAGAAGGAGCGACTTTAGACACTTTCTGATTTCTTATAAGGGCTGCAATAACATAAGGTGCGTAACCAGGATTTTTCGAAGGGGATGCTGAGAAATGTTTTGCCATTTCTTCCTTAAAAGTAATAAAGAATGGTAACTGGATGATTATAGGTAGAGAAATCGCCTACATGATTGCAGAAATTAAATACTGCGTTTAGTTTTAACTTTATTTTTTAAAGAAAAATATCACAATTTAACAAAAATCACATTAAGGGGGTAAAAAAAAAAACAGATGTGAAAAACATTTTGACAAATCCTTATAAAATTAAATTCGCCGATTGTTTTTTACTTCTGGGAAATTTATCAATTACTTCATCACAGGGACTACACAAGGACTTGTGTCCCTGTGCAGTGAAAAAAGGCCCACTCCTACCAGACGAATTCCTATATGGTGGTTCTCAAAGATTTTGAGCAGGACGTACATAAAGGAATGTTTCCGTCACGAAGAGCTAATGCTTTAATGGTAGTAGTTGGCAAGCTTTTTTTTATTAACTTCATTTTCTGCGGCTCATTCCATCCAAGTAACATTGGGCATTCCCGATAAATCGTCTTCCTAAACTTCTGCATTCTTTATCTTTTATGGCATATGCAGGAATGAGGCAGAAACAACTGTCTTCTCATTTCAACATATACGTGGAACTGCTCTCGTATTTTCAGTTTTATAGATGAATCATTGACAGACAACTGTTTCACTCGCAGATTGGACTTTTAACTGGCTTGTATAACATTCTACCAATATTATTTATGAATTATGGTCCTTGACAAAATCAGTCGTGTCAAAATAACCCGATCAAAAACGTTTGCACACCATTGCTGCTATATAACATTTCTTTAACTTTTTTCAAATATCGCCATTACAAATAACGATCTTGGTTCAAACAACGAGGGTTTACAGCAAGTTCCCTCTTTAAAGTGTGTTACATTATTAAATTATTGCACGAGATACACTTTTAATCCAAAAACGCCTTGCGGCAATTAATTTTTTTGGAGTGTGACAGATCACTGCCTTTGTTATTGCAAGCGCCTATAAGTTGCTGGAAGAAGAAAACTTTCTCGTTAACCTGTAAAAAGAACGGATCATTATCTCCAGACAGACACCCCCCCATCTCTTGATTGCGATTTAATGAAGTCTAAGGGAATTCACTTTATCCCCAACGGCCGCAGTAACAGCGACAGGTCATCGCTTTTGTCGCTGATATTATCTTCAATAAAAAAAAGCAGTCTTCTCGGTAATCTTAAGTTTGTCTTGTATACTAATTAAGTGAGTTCATTAGGTTTTCCAAGACAAAACAGGTAGTCGCGCTACTTTTTTTTTTAAAAGTCCCAGTGCATTATAGCAGAACAACAACAATCAAAGGAATGATGTTTTCATGAAGAATTTTGTTATATTTTACCGATAACTTAATCTCTGCGTCCGTTTTTATTTTCTCGTGCAAATTAATAAGTTCTTACTCATTGGCTAATAAAATTAATTCGCCATTTTGTTGTAACGATGTTCAGTTGTCAAGCTTTGCAGTCTGTACTTCCTAAGCCGTTTTTCATATGGACATCGATTGGCATCCATCACCAGTTTGGTTCCCATTGTTTTGAACTTTTGATAGAAGTTCAATATTTATTTCTTCAAGTTGGGTTTCCAGACAGGAACACAATATTCTAAGCGTTGTGTTACTGTCATCTTGTGTAGAGGGATGGTAACATCCTTTGCCCTACCGAAAAAGGATACACATGCACCTTCTTGGTTATATTTTTTTTTTAGGTCGCATGGAAGATTTCATTTCTGACTGAATTATAATAACCTTACAGAATCATAATACCATAATATCCTTATCCCCTAAGTTTTTTTTCATCCCTTTCCTGGACCACTTAACTCCACTTTCTCAATTTGTAACTCCTGGATTCTGTTTGCTAGCTTTGAAGCTAGCGAACCAGTAGTTGGATAGCGAAGAAACTTTAAATTTAGAAACAAATTTCAGTTGCCATTTTTCAGACCATTTGTGCAACCGACATGCCATCCTGCAGCAAAATGGCTTGCTTCTGACCCTTAATTACCCTTCCTACTTTTGTCAGTTAATTTTGATAGTTTATCCTTTACTCGTTCGTCAATGTCATTAAGGAAAATGATAAATGGTCCCAATAGTGATCCCGAATTTTTCCACTTGCTACAGTGACCCTGAGGTACGGCCATTTATGACTATTCTGTCGTCTATCTTTTAGAGCCCTTGATCTTACGAATTATGCTACCCCAATTAGCAAATGTGGACATGTGCTGTCTTATATACAGCGTCACTGTGGTACATTATGATGATACAGAATTATGTAAATGACCAAAAGTGTATGTGGTTGTTCCTGGTCACTTTGCTGACAGGAAGTCTTCTTCCCAGTGCCTGTGAAGCCACGAGGAGGCAGGCTAGAACTGTGCATGTGCTGTACTTATTGGGCTAAATCATGTACCCAACAGTGTTGCAAGTAGATTCCAGCAATCGTGAATCATAGTGTGACGTCCTGTGCCATTACTCCATTGGTCTTTATGGAAGCATACAATCCATGAAGGATAAAATTACGTAATTGTAATTTTAAAATATCGATAAAAACCAAGTTATCTCGGAATTAATGTTTTCATTGTTAGTTATGGAACATTAATGTACGAGAATAGGCAAATGTTTCACATATTTAACCGAAAGCTTGTTCACAATATATTTTTTTATATCTTGGGGGGGGGGCTCTCCATGATGATTCATTAAATCACACGTATGCTGGAGATCATCTTGAAACTGCTTACGTTTTTCTATTCAATGGTTTTTAATCTAGACGTTTAAAATAGCTGCTGTTCGATGTCACAATTCACATTAATGGTTTAGATTTTGTTCTTGTGTTTTATGTCCACTAAATGCAAAACAATCGTTTGCACTTATATGGAAAAGTGACCCTCTGTCTCATAAGACTGCTGAGCAGCTCTGGCTTAGTGATAATCTAAGAGGAACGTGAATTTAATGTACGCAAGTGGAAATGTAACGGTTTGAATTTCATTAAGGGATTCCAATAAATTCATCGAATAAATTCAGCACGTTGTCTGGATACACTGGGACGATATGGCGCCATTGTTTGAGCATGAACTATGGCCGAAACTAGATTTTATTTCAACATTACCAAGATTTTATTTCGCACATAACCTGATGGACGCGAAATAAAATCCTGGTAATGTCGAAAGGAGATGGTTTTCTTCCATTAACTACTGGTTATAAGAACAGTATTAAACTAAAGAAAGTTATTTCCATGCAGAAAGCTCCTGTTTCATAGATTATTAGAGGAAGTCTCTACAAAGAATTTCAATGAGGGCTCACGTGGTGGATAGGGTTATTCTTCCAAACACTGGTATTTCTTCTCAAGAGGCGCCTCCGCGGGCAGGAGTAGCAGTGCGTAGCACACGCTTCTTGATTAGACCGGGGTTCGAGCCCGTCACCACCAAATACGGAGGATGAGGAAAGGTCAAGGAATGACCACCGCATATCCTGGAGTAATATGGTAATATGGCCTTAGTTGCTAATGCTCCTAAAAACCCAACAACAACCATTCTTCTCAAGTGATTGCAAACTGACCAATAGCTCCATCTGCATCTATGGTTACATTAAAATAAGAGTCGTTGCCGGTTTTGTTCAAAAAGCCTCGATCAGTTGTTAACTCATCAATAAATATTGACTGGAAAAAAATTTGACACCATAAATTAAAATGGTGGTTCGCCACTTTTAATGTAAATTGCATTAGCCTATGTAATGTATACTTGATAATAATACAATATAAAACGTGATGAAATGCAGGTTTAAGGGCTATAAAATTGCGTGCGCATCCCCATAGGTTTTGGAAGAAAATAATCCCTCCTCAATAGAAATACAAAAGCTACTTACATAAGCAATTTCTACATGAAAAATTGGATGAGTTGTCCAATGTAACGGTTTGAGGCCGTTGCAACTTCTGGTGAACAGTCATCCCTTCAACCAACTGCTGCTAATATAACTGAGGAGATCCCGAAGTTTGAAAGATGGACCGCGTGGCAAAGAAATCATGGGAACAGCATCTTTATAAAATATGAATAAATGGAAGGTTATTGATTCAGAAAATGGGATAGAGGATTAGTTGGATTCTAATTTGAGCTGGCTTAAGGACGATTAGATTCTTCCCAGTCAGTGGCAATTTCACTGAAATACGCTACAGCATAAAGCTCTGAGAGGAGGAGAAAAAACATAATTGCATACCACAAGCCTATTTCGAATAAGGTCTAAAAAGTTGCCGAGTTTTTTGGTAACAGATTCTCTAAATCAGAATACAGGCATTCAAACTGAGTAATTTCTTTCACTGACTCCGGCACAATAATGCGTACATGTGAAGTTAACTGCAGGGGCATTCTCGTTCCTGTAATATCCCTGCTCTTTTCATCAATTATAGGCATAACGTTTTTCTTTTTGTATGGACTCAATCACCTTCCTGAGGCTAGGCTCTGGAGATATCGCTTTCCCCAATCCATGGGGTTCATATATCGGTGTTCCTACCAAAATACTACGAAAATGTATATGGTTGGAAGTATTCATTGCATCTGAGTTCATGGATGTACATAAACTCCGTTCACGGGGAAAAAGGTTCATTTACACCTTCCGAAAGCTCTGCAACGTATTTTGAGTTTATTTTTTTTCATTACTACCTTCCTGCTGTTTTATGTTTTACTGCGTTTGGTGAAAGATCGAGTAGTTTTATCGCATTTAACTTCAGCAGAGAGACTTTGTTATTATAATGTTGTATAATTTATTAATATTAAAATTTATTATCTGCACCCAGAAATTTATTAATATTAAAATTTATTATCTGCACCCATTATACAACAATCCAACTCCAGGAGGAAGCTTAAGCTTCCTCCTGGAGTTGGATTGTTGTATAATGACCTAAGACATATCCACTGCGGATATGATTAATTTCTGGATTCAACTGAGGAGAAGCATATATTTTTGGTTGTTGACCTTAATTGCTTTATTACAAATAATCCAGTTCAAACTTTATCGATGCCACAGAAGCAAAAAGGTCAACAAGCGAAAAGTGGCACGTAAATTTATTACCATGCACCTGGGTTTGTTTTTGCATGAACAAATTTTTTTTCTTTTTTCCAGTTATCTCTCTCTCTCTCTCTCCATCTTCCAATAAAATTTCTGCTTATACGCCTTTTGGATTACCACTGATTTGTAATGAAAAACGGTTGGAATGTATAAAAATTGGTTTTAGGAAAAAATACTTTCCCACTTGACCTTACCACTGTGCAGATGATCTCTTTCGTCGATCAAGTTCGCGATTTCAATTTTATTTAAATGAAATTAAACTTTCAACTTCCATGACTCTAGATTTCTACTATCCGCTGAGTCAGTGTAGTGCACTATGACGTTTTGTTTCACTGGGATCTGAGATAGTAATCATCATTTTAGTCCACTTCGGTGGTATTTTAACAGTCCCTAAAAGCATTTCGTAGTAAATTTTCTCGACCTATATCGTCTCAATTTCGATTTATTCTCGCAGATTCCTTCATTGATTTGATTAGGTGCATTACCGAAACGTGCATGAAGATAAATGTATAAAATTAAGCTCGTGCACAATAAATTTAGTTCAATGAATTATATGAAACAAACTTCCGATCCGACTGTTTTTTTATATTTTAGTAACACCATTCTATTACGGTAACTATTTCGCGATCAGGGGAAATGGAAGTGAATAGGAAATTGACCCGAAGATGGCACATATTTTTATCATAATCACCAAAAAGAGTCGAACAATTTAATTGCTTTAAGGATCATTTCCATCGTAACTGGTGTCCATCATTTTCAACCTCCACATCTTCGGAAAAACATTTGCCACCAAGCTGCTGTTTAAGTGGACCAGAAAAAAGGAAATTATTGGGACAGAGGTCGGAGCTGTAATAGGCTGATCAAGAAGTTCCACTCCAAATCTTTGGTCTTCCAAGCTGCATGTGTCTTATGCAGCATTGTGTTGTCGTTCAGCAGCAGTACTCGGTCCCAGTCGCCCTGTACAATGAATCTCCAAATTCCATCAGAAGTGTACAATACGATGCAGCATTAATGTCATCTCCAAGCTTTTGTAGATGGTCCTAGAAAAGTCAATATTACCTTCCCTTCTGATGTCTAAAGACTTTTAAATTCCTTTGTAGACTAAGGTTGGCGCCAATGTAAAAATAACGCTTTATATCATCGTGGAATATTTTTTTTTTTTCGACTACTGCTAAAAATTCATAATCGTTCATTTAATATTTACAGAGCTGTAATTGTGACTCACTGAATTTCACGTAGTTAATCAAAGATTCTGTGGAATAGAATAGCTGTTTGCTTAGGATGCCTCAAAGAATAGTTTTCCACCTCTGGCTGAACATTATAAGACAACTAAATTCTTCTTTCTGTACTTCAATTAAACTATTTTTATTATTACCATTACTATTGCTCAGACTTCTTTTTAAGGCTTAGGAAGTCTTAATTATACTAGAGACTGAGAAATGTTTTATGAGACAAACAAAC
The DNA here is from genome assembly GCF_048544385.1 of Mastigoproctus giganteus. Lineage (NCBI taxonomy): Eukaryota > Metazoa > Arthropoda > Arachnida > Uropygi > Thelyphonidae > Mastigoproctus > Mastigoproctus giganteus. The sequence goes on from NC_143587.1 coordinate 142,909,191, forward strand.
TTTTGTCTCCATTTTATGTTTTTGACACATAAAATACAAAAACTAATTGCGTTAGCTTTCTTTTTACAGCTCACAATGAAATGGGCCTCCCAGATTTTCTAGTTTCCTTGTGCTCTCCGGATTTCTTTTTATTATTATTCTCTTACAGAGTACTTCTTATAGAATAAAATGTCAAGTCTTTCTAACATTTCTTTTTATTTTTAAACTTGGAAAAATAGATTTTAGCCACTGCTGCAGTCAGGCGCTGATTTTAAGATCAAAAACTTCACAATAGAATTGCACATACGTGGAAATATTCTAATTCTGCATTGTAATTTATACATTAACTGCACTAAATCAAGTAAAAAGATATAAAAAATCATTAAAAGTAAAATAAACCCCCGACAGAAAACTAAATAGTTTTTAGAACCCTTTAATAATGTCTTTTAGCTATTTATATCATGAGGTGGTATACGAAGATGGAATAATTTTTTCTTTGATCTTTTTATGGATGATCTAATTTTGAATTTGCTGAGTAGCGAATTGAAATTAAGGTCAACGAAGTATACACTAAATGATTGTTACCCGAGATGATTTATGAAGGCTACTAGATGGTTGTAGGATATGCACGAGATTGAGAGTTGGCACGTACAAAACGACGCCCCATGTCTGTTAGCGGACAAGTTTATGTTTAAACTAGTCGGCTTGTTTACTTTCTTAAAAGTTCTGTGACGGGTTGCATAATTACATGCCTGGGTGTATTGTAATTGGTCTTTATCTCATCTTTATTAATATCTTGAAGGATGGGATGGAGGAAATTGCTGCTGCTGGTTATTCAAGTTAAATGATCGCCTACAGTGTCAGTAAGGCGCCATTTAACGTTACACTTTGAGAAATGAGTCGATGTTGAGGATAACGTATTTTTCAAGCTTCTGAATATTTCTGATTTTTCAGTATTTCTCTTACCTGGTAAACTGCAGTTTTGCTTAATTCTGCAAGCTCTTAAAGAATTTTTTACGTTACTTATTTAAATGATGCAAATACTTTAGTGTTTTTAAAACAATAAGCGATATTATTTATTGGGATTTCTGTTGGTTAGTAAATTTCGTAATTAACCTTCTAGTATTACAATGAACAACATAAAAAGTAAACCATAAACAGAATTAATTTAAAATAAGCTGCGTCACTTTACTCCCAACTGAAGTGGGGCATATTTGCTTTTTCTATTGACGAATGATCTGGGGTATAAGATCCCTGCTGTATTTAAATATCAAACAGTACAGTTGGAATAACCGTAACAGAAGTAATTAGTTTGTATCCAGAGGAACAGGATGAGTAGAATATAGCAGCAGTCTGATTTCCCAGTTGAAAGTCTGAAAAGGGTTTCAAGAGCCAGTAATGAGTCTATTTAAGAACTCTGTCAGCGTGATCACGCTTCTGTTGTAGGTTAAGGATTTCTGGGCAAACCAGTCAGAATAATATCTATAAGTGTAATCCAAATATATGTCGGAATGAAAGGTTTTAACGAAGCTCTTTTGAGTCTTTTCAGCTATGCTTCTGAAAATGTGTGTTGGAAGGCTGATGGTATATTCAGACATCCCCACACACAATTATGCAAGGTCAGGTTTAGTGATAACATAAAAATTGATATACTCGTGGTTATTGAAGGACATTCGTGGCATACTGAGATTTAGCATAAAATATTTCTGCATGCGTTCAGCAATTATTTCAATGGATCGAAAGAATAAAGTTTCATAAAAGTAAACACCAAAACAATTTCAAATGCAAAATCGACTTGCTTTGTTTATGAATTCTTTGTTGAATCCCCGTCTTCGTGCTTAAGGTTTATTCCCCAACCAAATTATTTGCTTTAACATCGATATAACTGCGGTAAGGGGATACTCAGAGTTATATCGATGTTGCAACACAAATTAGGCTGGCGATTACTGCACAACGGGATTCAACAAAAATTCTGAGACATAGACTTGGTATTAGAAACTTGTTGTTTCGATTTATTGGTGCGTCTACAACTTAGGTTGTAATACATCTATTTCAGTCATACTAATTCGCTTTATTTTGTGAAAATTTGACACAATAACATAATATTACACTGTGTAACAAATTTTCAAAAGGTTCTCTATTTGTTTCTTTATGAATTCAGGTAATTTGATTTCAAAGAGGACAATGGTTTTTGTATAGCATTAATGATTTTGCCAGAAATGAAAGAAAGTAAATATGCAATGATACTATATCAGCTTTATTAACAATATTCAGCTTCTGTAGAGAATAGTAATATTTGCTAAAAGTAAACAATAAGATAAAAGAATCGCAAATTATAAAGTGGACACCTCCGTCCCTTGAGATCAACTTGAATTAAGGACCAGATATAGTTTCCCATTTTAGCTCTAACCCACTTTCCTTCTCCGTTGACAGATTTCTGCCTTTTGACTGTCCTGGTGAAATCTCTCTCTTCATTAACATCGTCCATATTTGGTCTGAAAGGATCCAGGAGAGAATCCAATTTTCCGCAATTTTGTATTAATTTTCACTTTTTTGTTACCAAGAAAGCCACATATTACAAGGCCAAATGACTGCTAGGCATTTATCTGAGTATCAGTAATTCCTTCTTCCGTTTCTTGTGAAACCAACATCTTAACCTAACTAGTTAAATATTCCCACCTTTCACTTTGCAGAAAATTTTGGAAACAGATTGTATATTCTTGAAGGCGCAACTTTGAGGGTCCAGCACTTTAAACAGATTCTTTGGCCAACTCATGTTAAAATTTAGTGGTGCGCTAAGCCTTTTTTTGGAACCAAGGGATTCTTTACTACATTGTGTGAGTCAGGCTGTAATCCAGTTCTGGCACACTATTCTTTTTCTGTAGCAGTGCTTGATATACTGTCCTAATATCCCAGAAGCAGAGAAAGTACTGAAATTTTTAGTGAAACCACTTAGAAGTCAAAGTCCACACAGAAATACCACTTATACTGGTATGAGGAGAGAGCCCACCATTATGGTTAAATTGTCATAATGATGGGCCTCTCTCCTCATACTTGCACCACTCTAACTCATACTTCACATTTACGTAGTCTTTTTTATTTATTTATTATTATTTTTTTTAATATGAACAGATTTCGATACCCAGCAGCATTCGATTGGCGTATATTCCCAGTGTGAAGCAACACAGCTTTCAAACTTTTTACTTCAATATGCTACTCTTTGGGATTGTAACCAATACAAGTTTCATTATAAAGTCCATTCAGGTCAAAACACGTTGAAGCACAAGGATTTTGCAAACGGTGACAGAACGTGATGTAACTTTTTTCGGTATGTGGAAATCTTGCAGCCGGAACCCAGTAGATTCCATTCTTTTAAGATAATGTCAGGAACTCTATACAGAGTTCGATTAGACCCAAGCCCCTCACTTAATTCTTGCCAATTAGGGAAATGCGGTGCTTTATTTGAACAGGCTTCTGAGGCGTAATCGAAATAATTTTGTTAACCAGATTCACCATCCATTTCTGATCTCTTAAAAGATGGATTAAGAATTATCAAGTCTCCGTTGTATAGAACCGGAGCAGTAGAGGGTGGTATATTGGAGTCCACTACTACTTCTCAATACGCAGAATTTTTAAACTTTCATAATATTCACATACAAGAGTAGAAATCGTCATAACAGTGTGCTCTCTCCTCTCATTTTCGAGACATAAGAAGAATATATTTACCCCTATTACGAAACAATCGCTATAATGTTGGACGACAACAGTAAATGAGTTCCACAATTTGCTTTGATCACACATAGGCTTCATATGCAATGCAAAACTTGGTGTTACCAACAATTTTATGCTTCACCTACTTTATTGATGTCCAAACATTAGCAGAAAGAACGGTCTTATTTCAACCTCTTCTGATAGCCGAAGAGGAAGAAACTGAGAGAAATTACTTTTTTTATACCAGCAGTTAGACTAAATATAATGGTCGATCATCGCCAAGGAAATCACAATGTTTATTGGTCTGCAGTTATTTGGATTTTTCACTTGTTTGTAAAGACCGGAAATAAACATTTACTATTATATTTCACTCCACTGTGGACGAGTTAGTCGGTCCGTATAAAAAAATTCTACTTCTTTGTTTGCAATTTTTCGTCTCAAAAAAGCAAACGGACCATAGCTTGCACGCCATTCATGGTCCACGTACCGAATCTTCCTAGTGCCGGACTAATATAATAATAAACAACCCGCACTAATATGCGGATTATTTAGATCCAACACGAAACACTTGTTGGATTTAAGCGAGTTGAGTATAGCGTTCGTTTAGCATCCTCTTGGTCTACTTACCATTTCGATAGGAGAGAAATTCTGAGAACATCAAACTACTCTCTGAAATGTAAAGAAGTAGAAGATCGATATATGCTTGGGTTGTAACTTGGCTGCGACTGCTGAAATATGACAATAAATTACGTGGGATATCTTCGCCAAAACCTTGCTGCGAACGTAATACTTGTAATATTGATATTTCTGAAGTGTAAGCGGATATCTGTAGCAAAGAAACGACATTAAATACACGCTTCTTGGTACTGTTGCCTTCTTTCAAGGTCGGTTCAAATTGATAAATGGAAACGAGCACAGACATGAGACTAATAAATTTCATTTAGAGACTGCAACTTCCAATTGTTTTCTTTAATGTATCAGCAGTTAATATCTTTGAACTGCTAATGTGTTTAAAGATGTTTTTATTTTATCTGTTCCTAACTTTCTTATGCTTTAATAAGTTATTGTCTTTTCGTGTAGTTTTATGAATATCTTCTGCTCCTATTTTCTTATATAAATATCCCTTTCGTGTAGTTAAGTTGGATTTAACCTGCTTAGATAATGGAGTTATATAAAACCTCACAGCAGTTTAAATCCTGTTGGCCAAAAAAAAAAATGGCGCACTTAATTTATAAGGTTATGCAGTTATAGAAATTAGAAAGTCATAACAATTATTTGCAATGCAATTATAAAAGCAATTAACTTTTGAAGGTTGGAAAATCCCTTCTTCTAAACTAATATCGGGAATTACAAAAGATAACATGGCCATTTTGTCTTAAAACTTGTCAATTTAGGAGGTAATTCTAAGGTTTGAATTCTGTCAATGACTGGAGCAACGAAAAGAATTGATAGTTCTGTTAATCATCCAAAATGAGGTAGACTGCCTCTCATCATAAAAAAACAACTGCTTTTCACAGAAAGAATTGAATATCCGACTAATGTAACACAATTTATAATAAGTGGTGGAAACTCAGCTTGATCTTTGTCAAAACACACCCAAACTTAAAGGTATAGTGATTCCGATTTCTTAGATTTCTGATCTTTATCTTGTCCTACTTGAATTCTTAATATGCGGAGAGAAGAAACAATTTATTCTTCTGAAACATAGAAGAAAGATTCCCTACTTAAAAAGAAGCCTACCTTTAAGATTTATGTAAAACGTTGCTCATAAATTACGATTATGAAATCCTGTTGTTACTTTCGTTTCTGACTGGACTGTTATTAGCAGAAATACACTCGCTGACCAAAAAAATTAGAAACCTTTATTCAATATCTACTAGTGCCACTTTTGCCCAAATTGCAATCCGTAAATGTCATGCATGGATTCCACTAGGTGTGTGAGGAGTCCAGCTCCAGATTTGACCATTCTTCTATCAGGATATTTGCCAGCTGCTATTATGGTCGGTAGAGAACTGTGATGCCGAACTGCACTTCCAGCATATCCTAGTCCTACCCTAGCTTGAGTCAGATCTGAAGAATTAGGCGGCCAGGATAGATGGTGGAAACCTTGAATGTTTCTCGAATAATTGAAGTACAATTTTTGCGGGGTGTATAGTTCTCTTTTTGTCTGGAAAGAGAATCCATCGCAATCCGGGAAAAAATAAGTTTCAGAGTGATGTTGGGCCAGTACGACAGAAAGCTATTCATTGGAGGTAGCATGTTCTTCTAACGGTATGAACGGACTCCGTGTGTACCATGATACGACCTCCAACTACTTTAGTGGTGGACAAAAGTCCCTGGATCCATGAGGTTCACGCCACGCTTTCACCCTGCCATTGGTGCAAAATTTTTAAACCAAGTCTCATCAGCCCAATCTCTTTCGACCGTTTCAGTCTTGACATTGGCGGCACCACTTCAGCCCGGACTTTCGGTATTTTAGAGAAAGAAGTGGAATTCACATAAGTAAACAACTGTCAAGTCCTGGTTGCTTTAACTTCCTCTGCATAGTTTGGTTGTAAATGGATCTTTCTTTGCCTAAACTGATATTTTCAGTCATTTTCTGCACACTGGACCTTATATTGTGACTCCCAATTCGCTTTACATTCCTTTGATCTCGTTATTGGAGTACCCTCTCTGTGCACATCTTTCTTTTAGAGCTGCATTCTCCTTCCGTCTTTGGCTCATTATATTCGACATACCAGTGATTTCTTTTGCCATTGTGGTTCCTGCTAAACGTTCTCCAACAATAACGTCTTTCTGAGAATCGGAAAGATCACCTGTTTTCCACATGCGCCATAGGAAAGCGTACAGTATGAATCTGATATACTGTGACAATTTACATTTGCATACCATACGTTTTAATTACGTGTTGACGCCAATTAGAAAATGTTTCTAGTTTTTTTTTTTTTTGACCAGTGAGTGTACGTATGGTTCCTCAAGTTGTAATGGACTTAAGTAAAAGCAAGTGTTTTTGAGTTCTAAGTTACCGGGTGCTTACAAGCCTCCACTTTGAAAAGGTATGCGTGCCAATCATCTTAATTAGCCGATCAAGCAAAACTGATTTCCTCCAATCCCATAAAAAAGCGTTCTTAGCGTATATGCAATTTTCGGAAAAGTTGGCATATAATGGTGGAGAACATTATGTGCTAACTTTTCTTGGCCTGAAATGCCTTGGCACAAACAGCCTACCTCAGCCAAAGAGTTTGCATCCTCATGTTTTCCAAGCATCTTTTTCTGTTTACTTTATACGAGGGGAAAAAGTAGCATTCATGGTGTTACTAAAACCCTTTTCTTAGTAGAGGCACCTGGCAAGCACGAGGAATAAGTTTTTAAGTTTTGGTGTTGTGAATCGAATAAAATGCGCACTTCAGAAAGTTGATTTTTTTTTATGGAAGTTGCGTAGCTCTTATCTTCCTGATACCTGTCCATTACGTATCGCTGAATGATAAAATTATCTAAAATTCAGATCTGTCTGGCGGCTGAGACATGAATTTCGTAGTTCTCATGTTTATTGCATTATTCTTTCCCTTCAGATTTTTAAAGCGAAATTCTGCTATGGCTTTAAAAACAGAAAACGTGGATACCAGCCAAGTTAGTAGTTTTATTCGTTTTATCCATCAACCTGGAAGTTGTGCAGTTTTTTAAAGCCTAAAAATGTATCTTGCATCAAAGCTAGGTTATTCCTCCTGTCTGCCCAAACCATATTTTATCTTGCAGTTCATTTTTTTAGCTTCTTGCGCATCTGAAATTGCTCTACATATGGACAAGGGTGTATTACACATTCTTTCCATCCTGCTGTCCAATAAAGGAATATCTTAGCTAATGCGCGATAAAAGCATTGAAATATCTCTGGTTATCTTGCTTCTCTCTCTCTCTCCTTTCCTTATTCTGTTTTATGGTATATTTCGAGACGAAAAGCTTTACGTTTTACTTAATCTTTATGACTGCGTGGATTATATGGAAATTGGCTTGGAGAAACGGCAAATATTTCCCATAATTACTACAGAATAAAGTATATGGTGTGCTGAGCATTGCGTTCACACATCCGCAAAGAAAATACTACGGTTAAAATTGCTGCGTTAGTATTGGGTTTCACACGAAGAGCCATCGTTCTGTTCGCTTGACTGGTTTAGGAATTTTGTCTAGAAATGCTGTTTTAAATATGGAATTCTTATTCCGTAGCTGAGTGCTTAGTGCGTATGTAGAGTTACACCTCCAGTTCTAATCTACGTGATGTAAAACGGTATTGATTTTTATTATCAATGATTAATAGATATTATATTCACTTAACATTTTTGTAATATAATTATCTCCTGGATTATTAATAAAAATAGAAATTAAACGCAAATTTTTCAATCAAATTTGATGAATTGAACAAACGGCAACACTTACCTAAAGATTATAGTAAGCCGTCAACACATCCGTAATGTACTTTACTTATTTCTTCTTGCATTCTAATAATATTTCAAGTATAACACGTATTTCATGGTTTACTCTGTGATAATGAAATTTAGGATGGCTTAAAGTAAATTTTTCTAGAAGAACTAAATATGAAATTTCAATAAAATATTCCCATTGGGAATCGAGTTGTTACATGCGGGAAGACAGAAATGGTGAAATAGGAGCTTTATGCAAATATATGCGGAGCTTGATGAAAGATGCACTATGAGAACACGTTCAACATAACTCTGTTTAAATAGTCAACGTTTCACTAATGAATTATAATTAGATATTAATATTTATGTATATTTCGGCATGAGTTGGCGCCCCCACTCGTTTGGCGTAGTCCTTGTTTGATTTCAGTCTGCGACTAGAGAAAACATTACGCCTCTTTAATTTGGGTCTAAATAGCTCAAGGAAAAACCCTACTCCATCCGCCTCTTTAATCAGACGGATGTAATAGTTTTTTCTTGGATTATTTGGTGCTTTTCCATCCGCATAACATAAATCGATCCATGAAAGCACACACGTTGAATAGCCAAAATACATGTGGTCCGTATTAAGATTAGTCACTCAATATGGAAGAAAAGTGAAGTAGATGATTACAAAAAGAACCGACATTACTTCGTTAGTCATAGCTGTGGCTAGCGAAGTAGAAAAAGAAATCCAAGGATGAGAAAAATAAGCCCTCAGTTCTCTGGAAGCCAACTGGTGGATCCACCACAAGCTCTCATAATGGCTGAATTCAGAGAGAGCGGAATTGTCGTGGATTCTGACGTAATCTTGGAGACATCGAGGCCTAGTTCCTACCGGAGTTTGCAGGCGATATATTTTAAAGGAAAATAAGGACCATACAATGCGGAAATCCAGCCTATTATAGAGACAGATAGCCCTGGGGATAGTCCTGCTCACCCTGAAGTCTCCATCCTAGTGGGTAACCATATCTGCGCTGTATATTTGTCACTTGCAATCGACATCTTCCAGACCTTGATAATTTCATTAAGGAAATTCCTTCTGTTCTTTTATTAGGGGGATCTCAAAGGACATAATACCATCAGGGGTGGTGCAGACACTTATGTGAAGGGCTGTACAGCACAGTGCATGTTCGAAAATAATGAGCTCTCCCTCCTAAATTAGGGAAATAATCTGTTTTCACATTAGTCTTGTTTGTACGATTTCTACCATTGATTTCTATCTACTCTTCTCTCCTCTCTCTGGAAGCCGAAGAAAATCACTATGGAAATTATCACTCCTATGGGATGTCTGTTCTGACTGAGAAAAGACAAAAGTAGCCATCAAGGATATCACGGTGGAAGAGAAAGCAGACAGTTTGCAAAGAGCAATTTTCATTGTCTTTCCAAAGCCAGCAAATAATTAACTATTGTACAAATCTTTGACAAAACTATTAGTGCAAGATCGTGAAAATAATGATTAATGCTCTCCCCTTGTGATATTTAGAAACCGGCGATCTCCTTTCGAGGATACAATGTTTTTGAAGAATTGCACAAAAATTTAAACCATTTAATTAGCGAATGTGCGTTAAATTTTGTTTAACGCACATTCGCTAATTAAATCCGCAACTGGTGTCTGTTTCCTTTGATAGTGAAAAAAGCATATGTCACAACCTGGTGATTTATATCACAAGACTTCAGTAAATTTGGTCATAGGGAATCATTTTCCTGTTTTTATTAAAAACTAAGTTTAATTGTCAATTTCAAGTTCGTGTGGGATCTATACTCTGGAGTGTTTTTGACAACAGGAAGGCGTTCCACAAGGATCCATTATAAATGTAACATTTGTCGCAATCAAACTAAACTAAAGCAGAAACACTTCCAGCAACTTAAACAATACCCTCTGCACTAATGATTTTATATTTTGGTATTAATGCAATATTAAGGATCTCACTGAAAGCTAACTGAAAATAGCCAATGATCATTCTAGATATTGGCTAATACATCGTTTTTTCATTCTGACGCAGAATTAAGGCTTGCGTGGGAGATCTTCACAGTAGTAGAAGAAACTCACTGATGTCTGGTCGCTTCATCTACAAGCAATTCATCGCAGCAGGAAATTGTGCAAAACATCGTTTGTACAGATGGCTCGAAGTCTGTGTCATCTGCTGTCCTCTTAGTCAGCGAAGGACATAGTGCGCAAAAAGACATTTTTCCTTTCCTTTCCTTCCCTCAATTTCGGTGGATGCTGATCGATTTACACTACTACGCCTTTCCGTGCTTTTGTTCGTCTAACTTTGTTTTGTACTGTCCGAGAAAGTGCGCTTCAGGTTGCTAGATCTAGTCCCCCCATCAGGCCGTCCGCGTTTCTATCTCTCTTCGACCAAGCAGTTCTTGCAATACGCTTTTAAAATTCAGTTCCTGTCTGATATAGTTTTTTTTTTTTTTTTTAGTCACTATGGGAAAAATTGTATAACATCTGCCCTTTGGTATTCGAATCAGAGGCTTATTAACTAATTTAGGTACTACTGAGGATAACGTTGCTTTATCACCTAGGCAACTCATTCCATCCTGGCATGCAGGCTACCTGACATGTGACTTTTTTCCTTTAGAACTGGAGAAAGGATACCAGACTTAAATTCATCTACAAGAAATTCTTCGCAGCAATCGATCAAAACATCTCTATTTACTGCTGGTTTATACAGACTCAATGAGTCATCTGCGGGTCAACTATTACGCAGCAAAGTATCCGGAATCTATGATATACATGGGATAGAGATAGTCTTGAATAATTAAAATTCAGATAACCATAAGTACATTTTATACACACACTCCTCAATTTCATTGCAGGCTCCACTTCGCTGTGTCCTGCCTTCAGCGGATGCTACCATCCAAATCAAAATTTTACCTGTACTTCTGTTAGCTTCCAAGCCGCTTTGGGATCAAGGGACAATAATTTGGCTGATGATATGCAGCCAAATCAGCCACTTCCCTGGATTATCATTGCTTTTCAGTTTCCTGTACAAACAAATCTGTAACAAACTATTTCCAATGTTAGCGTTCTTAGCATGGACAGACTTCAAACAATTTAAAACAGAATAAGATTCTTCCAGTCAGCTTAAGGTTCGAAAAGAGCAAGTTGTTTTTGCTCGGCTCTACATAGGACGTAATAATTTTGCGTATTATTTTCTACTGAGAGCAGATGATCAACGTATGTGTGAATATTAAACAGCAATCTAACAATTTTGCTTACTTTAATTGATTATTCTCGTTTTGTTCATGCCCGGGATGTATATTTTACCACTTTTAGTCATCTGAATCTCATAAATGCAATAATATTTTTGACTTTTTAATTTTATAAAATTAATTATGTTATATAAATAGAGTATAAAGTTTTAACTTATAAAATTTTATACTGTATTTTTATCCATTATTTTAATTGAATTGAATTATGACATGGTAACTTATTTATAGGTTACCATCACTGGGTATTTCGATTTGGTGCATTACGGCTTAAGTTGCTGATGCCCCATGAAAATAATAAAATATTCAGCCAACTTTTTAACTTGTATAATATACACAGCCTACTAGCCGTTGTATTTTATTATTTTCCAGTTTCATGGCGTATTTAGACCACTTTGCCCATAGTTTGCTAATAAGTGTACCAGTTTAGGTGTTAGGCCTGTTCAAGTGGTTTGTTTGTAGGCTGTGCGTAACTCGAGGGGTGGCACATACTTCCTTCTGAATTGGATTAACTACAGCTCCGATAGAAAGACACCTGATGGGGTCTCCGACGAAATTCTGAAGGAGCCAAGACTACGTTACTAATTCCGGTTACTAAGTATATCCGCATGACCAATGGAAGGAACTGCCCGCGCTTATTTCAGAGAGCTATTTCCAGTGCGGTGTATTGAGTTTTTTCATTACTCAATTACCATTTTTTTCATTCATTAAATATTGTTAAACGTTACAACATCCGAAGTAGTAATCTGGACAAAACGCAGAACTCCATTATTGACTGTTCGAGTAAAGACCCTAATCCATACCGCGTTATTTGATGAAAACCAGTTGGAAGATTTGTGTTATTAGTGCCTTGGGAAAGTATCAGCATGAGCTCAGCCTCTGTTAGCAGGGTATAGCACAATCGATATGTGAGCAAACAGAAATAACCAACACTCGCAATCTACACTAATAACTGCAGCAATATCTATTAGCGCTACCATAAAGTAGGCTGTACGTTTTTCTTTATTAAGAAATTCCATTTTCGTTTTCGAGATGCTTCATGTAATAATGAACGACTGAAGGCTAACACTCATCCACATTGTAACTAAGTGGAGTTCAATAAATTACGTTCAGGTAACGTACCTGATTGGAGAACGAAAATATCTAATATAACGACATTGGCAGTGGAACTCCTTTCATGATGCAACTAATGGAACAAGCAGACAGGGAAGTTCCATCCAGCGGTAGGAAGCGTGGCACAGAAAAGATGTAATATTTTCTTCTTCCTTATTAAATTAGTTTTTTAGAAGAAAAAGAATTGACAAGAATTGGATACGCTGCGGTCTGGATTTTGGGTTACCATTCAGAGAATAAGAAATGGAAGCAGTTGGTTGATTCGCATATCGAAATACAATAATTTCCTGAAATTTTCTCAATATTTATATTAATATACGTGTATTGATAAAATATCTGTTAATTTTAGCAATAATATATTAATATTTGTGATAAAATCTGCACGGTTAACTGCGTCATTTGCTGTTAACTACACCTTTTCCTGGTTGGGAAAAGGCGTAGGCTCCAGTTTCTTCTAAGGCTGAGTTACAGCCTTAGAAGAAATGCTACGTAGATGGCTACGTAGTCCATCGAAGATACAGGATCTTTAAAATTTTCTGTGTTTAATAGAAAATTTAAATATCTGCATGCTATCTAGTTGCTGATACGAGATGATTTCTATTGAAATGGATTTAGAAGGGCATGCTAATTCAAATTAATTGAAATGGGCCGAGCCAAAAGTTTGATAGAATTTAACTGAAAAGATTGTTTTGCGGATCGATCACAGTCCAGTTATTATCACCTCTTTTGTGAAATCCTTCTGGGAAGAAAAATAATGCTATAAATTCTAAGCGAAGATCCATGTGTATCCATGTTGTAAATAAAAGAAACATCAGTGTACTTTACTTTCCAGACATTCCTCGTATGTAAATGACGTTCTGTTGTTATTTGAATAATTAACTAAATACGATATATTACTGAAGCTTTTTAGGAAGAAATGTTTTTGCAGTCATCCGCGAAGCGGTTGAGAAATTGGAACTTAATTTTCTAATTTGGAACAAGAAGATTCGTATACTAGGAATCGATGCAATGCTAATTACGATGAAAAAAAAAATCTTCGCATGAAACTGGTTAGCTAGCAACAAATATATTATGGGCAGAGCTTCGCTTATAGGACTTCGATACTGCGGTAGGGAAGATTTAAATTACATTTTTTTCTTTTTAGATTAATGGCACTGAAAATTGAAGCGACCACTAGAAAGAAAGTTCAATACAGTATGTTCCTGGGATAAGATATCAAAGGAAAGCGCCCGCACAATTATTTTTTGGCTTCTTTAATTTGCTTATTCGATAAGCACAAAGGTGCCCTTCGTGGAATAAAGTTTTCAATACTTTCGATTTGATATACAGCAAGGCATTAGAGATGTCGAATACAGTATTTTTTCCCGACTTCTTGCTCTTCCTTATTCGAACTTTGCAGTCATCTATCTTTCTCTCTGTTCATCATATCACGGGAGTTCACAGAACTCGCTGGATTTAGTATCACGCACACATGAGCAGAGGGCTTATTATTTTGTTCCAGAATTCACATTCCTTTGAGATACTTCCGATTTCTCCTTACTTCCAGTTTTACTCTGAGTCAACAATATGTCGCATCGCTTATTCCAATGAGACCACAGTGAATCGGATGCAACTTTCCCTCTAGTGATTTTATTTACATAAATCTTGAAGGCACAAACAGAACAGTAAATCGAAAAAGCTTTTTACTGTTTTGAGGCTTGTGTAGGGAACAAATCCATGTCTACAGAAATGGAGGAATTGGTGCATTTATAATTGATACAGAGCATCTCGTAAAAAATTTCAACGATATTAAATTGACTTAAGTTCTATTGGGTATAAAATTGTAACGTTAGCCTATTTGGGAACAAAACGCAAAACAAATGGAACTCTTAAAGAATAGGACTTGTATAGAAATGGTCAGTTATGACTTTTTATTTAAAAGTCACTGACTGAAGAATTTAGTTGTAGTTGGGATTTGTTAATTGCTGCAACAGATCTGGTTGAGAAAACTGAAGGAGTATTAACCAGTAATATAAATTAATTGTACTTAATGTGGCCCATTAAATAAGAATCCCTTGAATAGCTCATACAATACAATATCTGCTAAAGTGAAAAAATTCTCCGATTGATCATTGAGCGACCAGGAAAATGTCGAGTCCTGACAACGTACGGTTGAATAAAATTCATGAACAGCAGTATTTAGACTTCAGGTTTGTAGAGTCGGCTTATTTTCCTTAATTGTGAAACATTTTATTGAAATTAAAGATTCAGCTGCAGTAATTCTTAGAAGGAAGGAAAACTATTCTGTTTGAAATTGATTGGAATTATTTAATCTTTTCCTTTTTCCGTATAAGTATCCAATACAGAAGTTTTATGCGAAATGATTTGTCACTTAGAATATAAAATATATGTATTAGCAATCTTGTATTCCACTACGTGTTTGTGTAATACGAATAAATTTATCTCTTATGACTATGCAGCCTTTCTAACTCACAGGCCTTAAAAATCTGTACTTTGGATGAAAAACCGAAGTTCTGTAGTGTTGCGACATTCTTTTTTTTTTCACCAATTCAAACTCAATCCTAATGGTATAGAATATCTCTACTGTTGAGTTCTAGCCCTCAATCTAGTTTTGGATCAGATACTGAACTCTGTCCTTCCCTCCCTTAATGTACATCGATTCTCAGTGCCATCTCTGTCATAAGAAGCAATATCGCCGCCTTTTACCCTACAATAATACACAGATAGTGGCATAGTATTTAGGGTTAGGCGCCACCTGTGGCTTCCCACATCACCCCCGTATGTACTCTGTGATGCGGAACTACTGCATAAACCAGAAAAAGTCTCTGGCCAAGTAGCCAGAGAACACAACAAGAAACACTATCTTCTTGCAATAAATCTATCCAGACTATCATTCGTTGGATCCCAGGACATTTTGGCCTGGAATAAAATGAAAAAGCAGACGTCACGGCCAAACAGCCATGTAGTGCAACTTCAAAAATTTTTTTCAAGTTCCATATATCGACTATAAACATTGTCATAAACGTATTATTAGTAATTTTATCGCAACTTAGGATTGGGCATACACATCTCGCACACCTCCTAATGAATGCCAACGCTTCTTTTATACACAATTCAACGTTCATTTATTAGTAGGTGCCTCACAGTCTAACCATCTGCTCAAGTACATTTTCAGTAACTTAATGTACAACCAACGCTGACATTAGCATCATCTCCAAGCAGGAGAAGATAATGTGGAAGAACATTTTACTCATTTGATTGAGACTAGAATATCCAATAAAATATGATTTGTTTTTTATAATAAAGTTTCCTCTTTCTTCATAATCATTGGACGAACAGTTTGGTACTGGCAGCCCTCGTGTCGTTCATTCTATAACCATGCAGAACTACAATAAACATGACTACGGACTGAAGGATCCACATAGGTATTCAGTGTTTACAGCGATTATTTACATCAAGGCATATTACGATACAATCTGGCTCTACGATGGTAACCATGGGCTACTGGCCTGAGTTTGAATCCAGTAAAGATAGGGGAACAGAAGAACTTTTTACAGGTTTTCTTCACTCCATTAAAACATGCAGTCTGACTGATGCCATATAAATTTATTTGGTCAGAAATTTGGCATACCATTACACACAAAGCCCCTTTTTCAAAACTAAAACCTTATTGTGTGAATTAGGGTACATGATACAAACCTGAAACCCCTTCCCGTTGATATAATGAAGTTTTATTCTCTAACCAGAAAATGTGTGCTGTAGTACGTGAGAGCATAATCGTAAAACTGCAATCAAGATTGGATTTTCTAGCCCTCAGGAGGCTCAATTTATTGACACCTTGAATACAGTAGACTGCAGGGTGTTCATATCGTGGGTTTCTGCTAATCATGTAAATACAGAATTGTGAATATAAATTCTATAATCAGCTTCGTATTAAGCGAATATGTTATACCACGCAACCTAATGCGTGTTTTAGTTTATCCTCGGTTTGAACAAAATACCCTAGAAGTATAAGGCTGTCCAGGGATAACTCGGGAGGAACCATTTTTGTACGTAAGAAGAATGAGAAAATTAATTAAAATAAAGAAACAAACTTGTTTTAGTTTCCCCTCCAGCATTATTCATAGAAACTTCAACTAGCGATTTTTTCATTCAAAATAGTACCATCGGATCAAAAGTTACAGATTCCAAAAGAATTGAGCAGCTTCGAAAAATACCAAAATTATGTCTATCACGTTTCTATTAAAAGATATTCTAAAACTTTAGTAACTTAAGGAAAGGCCCATTTCAAATATCATACAATAATGCATGTGCTGCCTTAAAATTAGACTTATTCATTTTAAGATACTTCAGTTAAATATGGACGTAGAATGTATTACATACATTCTACATCCATAGAAACGTTGCTACTCAGGTTATCGTATAGTCTATTTTGCTTTATCTGTTAAGAAACTACCACGAACTGCCAGCAGTAAGTGGATATCCTGAAACGTTCTCCTTGCTCTCACTTACAATTCCAAAATTGAGGTAAAAACGGAGATGGGAATGAGTCCAATTGTCGAAGACGGTCAGGAGTCCATATCTTTATAACATTGCAGTAAAGTTGACACCAGAGATTCGTAATCATCTTTTCTTCTTCCAAGCAAAACTGCTAAATGATCAAGCTGCTAGTTCAGTATCCTATAGCATTTGTTTCAAATGCATAATCTTTGAGGCCCGATAAATTCCTTCTTTCAGTTTCTTACCTGTTAAATTGGAAACTCTTCCCTTAAGTAGCAGAATCCAATTTCTTCTTTATTTAGACCCTTAACAAAATTCTTCATTAATCAAAACTTTATATGCAAAAATGGGAGAAGAACCGTTTTTGTTTTAAACAGTGGAATATATCTTACTACTTCTCCTGGTAAAAATTCCTCCCTATTTTCCACTGCTGGAATATATTTATCTATTTTCTATCCAATATAATATTTTTCTCTCGCACGACTATCCCACAATATTATTTTGTGAAACTTCCCTGTAGACTAGTGAGTAATGTGTTTACCTTAAGATAACATACAATTTCAAGCAAAGTCATGGTACTTTATTGCCCTCAGGAGCTTGGACCTTTGTTTATTTCAAGAGAATCAAATATAGGAATCGATGGGAATGTATTTCCATCATTTCCAATGTGCAGCCACACTGCTTTTAATGTCGTTGTGCAGAAAAACTTTTTAACGAAATTATGAGGCATCAATAAGACGCCATTAGAATTGTGCTCAATGCCCAGTTCTGAAGGCCACTAATTTCTTTAGAGAAATACATACCGTATTCCATAAATAAATATTTTAAAAATATTGTGATATTTTAGATATACTGTAATTTTGTTCCTGCTTCAAGAAACTTCTATTATATCCTAGAACCAAAAAATTCTTGCTCTTTAGATAAATTTAAATCTAGAACTAAATTATTCAACTCTTCTTGCTGAAATAAGTGCGATGATTTATAATTTTATGGTTGTTAGTCCAAATCTGTTGAAATGGACCGGCCAGAAGAGTCTGCAACGCAAAAATCCTCGCTATATTCGTTACTCTTTCTTTTATCTCATAATTTTGGGATCTGGTATCACCAATCCCAACAAAAGAGTACATAGAATATGCACGTTTAGTAATACCATAGATTTTCTTCATCTTATTTTTTTGTTGTTGTTATAAACCGCCCACAAGACTTACCTAATATGAACTCTTATTTCGGAAATTTTTTTTTGTAGCCTAGATCCGATGCCACAGGGTTGCAGAAAAAGTAAGCATTCCAAAGGATTGGTTCTTTGTTGTCTCTTTCCGTTTTTAAATTTTATTCCCGTGGTGTAAGCAAAATTAATTAGTATTTAATTGTAAATAACGCCAATTATTGAGGATTATTTAAAAACTTTACCCGGAAAGTTTTTTAATATTAGAAATTTTGTAATTCCTGCATAAATTTAAGCCTGAGATGAAAGTCGATGAATTTAACAAACTGTAATAGTTGGAGTTTATCAATAATTAGCGTATCTTTGCACAACTGCGTTAACTTCATATTATGACCTTAACTGGAAGTGCCTTAACTTCCAATTAAGGTCATTTGAAAACAAGGTTAAACTTTAATAGAATCTATTTCGCTTACGATATAGTCTTTAGGCGATACTCGTTTTATGAATGTGATAAACGAAGAGGTCTTACCAAAATTAAGTGAGATTCGTTAGTATATTGATATGCCAAATACTTTAGAATATAGCCTTAATACTTTTATTTTTGGATATTTTGATGAACCAAAATTCTATTACCGTTTTTAATAACAGAATACACAAATTAACAGGATCAACTATTTTAGAAGTTCACTTTTATAATGTTTAGACTTAAGCAGAGAACTTTTGCTTCTTGGCGGCTCAATTTTAACGAAATAAATTTTGAAAATACTTCGCCACAGAGAAAAGTCGCGATTTTGTATCGATAATGATTCCATATCCCGAGAATCATACACCAGCAAGGCAATTAGTCTGCGGTATATTGTTCGTTAAAGAATATTGATTTAAAAATCGCAAGACTTCTTGATTTAAGATTTTATATTGCAAAGCCTTCATTATTGTTTTGACATTCCAAATGTCTAGTTTATTCTATCTTCATTTAAGCAAGCAAAAGTTGTCTCGCTCTCACTGGCTACCCTCTTGAACTTATACCTCTTTCTGTTGCATCCATGGACTCTGCTCATTATGGACCTGAATACCATGGAGCCATAAAATAAATCAATAAAAACAACCCTCGCTTTCTACCCTTCTTTCTTCACGTTTCTCTTCTCATCTTATCTCTGTTTCTTTTGTATAACGCATTCTAACTCTTTACCTATCGTGGCTTCTTACTTTTAACCTTAAGAAATGTTTAATTATTCGAGAAGGAGAATCAAATATAAGATGCAGTATAATCTTCATATGCGCACATTGTTCTTTCGAACAGAAGTTCTCCTAAAGGTAGCTACTTCTGCGGAGCCTCTTTAATTAAAACCACCACGTGCCTCGTGCTTTTTCTCTTCCATTAGAATGTCCAAGAATGTCTCTTGAGAACGGTCTTGACAGTAGAGCTTTTCTCCAAGATATTTTAATTATTCACCATAGCATTCTCTGATCAGGAGAGGCACGTGTGCCTCTCTTACAAAGTCGCCTTATGAAAGAAGTTGGTCCTACCGCAATCAGATTTTTAAAATTAGGAACCATCCACCGTAAATAGTTAATTAAAATAAGTAATAATGACACTGCTGTTAGTTTTCATGGCTGTTGAAGGAGATAATTTTCTTAATGTGGAATTAAAAAGCCAGCCTTCGATAATTAATTCTGAAAACCCCATTCTCTTCCGCTAAATCTGAACTCATCCGCTCCTGTCTTAATTAAGCGACTTTAAAAGACTGTCCATTCTCTGTGAAAGGAAGGAACTTTCTGTTTTTTTTTTTTTTATATTACAATGTGAATAATGTGACTGATTAATTAACGTGATTCTGATTACTTTTTGTTTTTTCAGGAAGCTCTGTTTCTATAAAAGCATTCCTTCATTTCACTACAGCAAAGCGATTTTATTATTCTTGGTCACTGCTTAGTGGTCTTCGGGTGCTAAGAATCCAGTGATTTAGCGATTTCAGTTTTAATCCCATTAAAAATCCCGTTAAAACCTTTTCAGGGTGCATCCATTCTTTTTTTTAATTGAATTATTCTTCATGCGTGTTTCTAACTGAAGCTGCTAAGCACTGAAACAACAAACTTTCAGCATAAACTAGTTTACGACGTTGATATTTTGTTTTTGGATCTTCAACGTTTTAAACTCCAGTCTATAATCTTCTATTGGGTTGTAATTAATTTTTCTAATGCTGCATAAAGGTCGAAAGAACTTAAGAAATAGATTTCAGTGTAGATTCCAGTGAGTTCTAAAAATAAAGATTTCTAGCAGAAATATAAATCGTTCGTATCCAGAAGACGATCGACATCTTCAGAACCAATGTTTACACTGGCACCTCTGTGCTCATATAGAGCAGAGAAAAAAGATGAGAGAAACTGAAAAAAAAATTACAGCAAGCGTTGATGCAGTACGACCTTCAAAATTTTTCCTATATGTGAAGTGTTCTGAAGGTCATTTTCTGTCAGCTTTATGTAACTTTGGAATTTTTCATCTTATTTTTTTTTTGCTCAATATAAAACATTCGTCATCACCTACGAAACGTCAGTACTGATATTTATGCTGTAATTGATTATTAACGTTATGGTTCCATTTCGAATGAAATAACATTACTTTAGAACATAATAACTACTGTTATTTTCATGGAGCATCTTATATTTACAAATTTCTGGACTAATTTAGAAAGAACGTTACATTCGAAAACTCTTAAGCAGGTTTTTAGTAGAGGGCGAGGGTAGATTTATTTCACATTCACTCTTGTGTCAAGAATCCTGTACCGTCTGTTCATTCTGATAAGACGCAGGTAGGCAATATTTGTAATTTAGCCAATACGAATTCTTTAATTATTGAGAGTTTAAAATCACCCCCTTTCTCTGCTTCACCTTGTGCATCTTCCTAAAACCATGTTTGAACACCCTCTTGGGTATTACAGTTGATATAATCGCAGTCCTCCCCACATCGGATTGAAAAGACTAGTTCGAATCCGATAAATGACGGGAGGAATCTTTATGGGTTCTTTTCAAATCGTGGCCGAGTTAGTCGGTGTCGGGCTAGAAATGCATGTGTTTTTCGGCCAGAGAATACACGAAATTTGCAGACATACATACGCCAATATGATCAATATGACATTAAACCTTACAACAACCAACCAATATTTGAACGGAGGGGGAAGGAAAGAAAATATGATTAATTATAAAACATTATTAATATTTGATACTTTAATTTCCACATAATTTCATTTGTTGAATCTGAATTACATTTATATTCAAGTTATAAAACTAACTTATTAGTAATAAGTAAGATATATCCATCACTGTTATCTCACTGACGTTATCCATGTCATAATGATTAATAAAAACAATTCTTAATCAGCAGTTACAGCTCTCATTGATCCGTCAGCTGTTGCAGTCTCATAGAAAAATCGATGTTCACCTGTGTACTAAGATTCCATTATAATCTAGGTAATGGAAGTTTTATTTTAACGGGTTGCCCAGGCAACCTTAGCATTTGATGTGTGTGTTATCTGTTCTAATGATTTTCAGTGGACAGTAAAGGTGAAGTAATAACCTTTGTTGATTAAGCTTTTCTCTGTGATTCACGTTTAGACTAGAACTTCTTTTTTTTTTCTAAGACGCAATGTAAGAGCGAGTAATCAGTGCCAAACCTTTCAAGTGCTAATACAATTAGGTGTAGTTTTGCATTAATTCCAAACAAATCGTTATGTTCCTTCCCCTTAAGTGCTCTGTCGAATGCAGAAAGCGTTGCAGCTGTTCAAGTACGATTACGATTCTTTGCAGGAAATTTCTAATTGAAAGAACTGCAGAAATCTTAGCCACTTCAGATGACAATATCTCCATATAGTAGATGTTTTCCTTTTTGTAATATTTTTGTTTTCTAGATAATTAAAAATGCCTGAACTTTCTTTCCCTTGGAAAACCACTTTCCACTGGGATACGGAGAGTTTAAAAAAACTGACAAACTATGGAACAATTTTGGATAATTGAGGAGATCGCAAATAGCTTTCGATTTGGTCGTAAATATAACATTTTGCTTATAAATTACAGAATTTATAAACTGAATAGTATTAATAAATATACAGATTATCCATTTAATGGGCAGCCCACTGGCCAACAGACAATTAATTGTAACCGGGTATGAGATGCAGAATGAGTCACTTTTAACCGGGTTTCAGTAGTATTTTAGAAGCAGCACATTTATTAGTGAAGTGCATAAAAGAGGTTTTTTCCCGAGAAGAGGATTTTGAAATCATTGTATTCAAACTACCTTGGCAGTGAGAAAATATATTCAGAAATGCTATTCAAAAAGACCTGAAGCAAAACACGACGACGAACTGCATTTTCGCTAGCGATGACTATTCCTTCGCAAAGTTGCATCAAACAGAAGGAATGCATTCTACGTAAGCGATGTGGTTACTTGCATATTATGTACGTAGCAATGAAATTTTAGTAAAATTTTATTGCATTGCAACCAGGGTTGGATTTTAATTGGATAATCGTATTACAGTTCAATTAATATTAGAAATGGGATTTGAATAAAATACAATTAAAAGCTTGTATTGGTGAAAACGGTGGTAAAACTAACATGGGTCCAACTCCACAAATTGAACCGGAGGGAGCAAAGAGGCAGTGGGAGGATTCTAGCAGCTGGTATGGTGGTTTGGTGAGCTGCTGCATTTATGTTTACCACTATTTTAAGAGCACCTGAACTTTTTCAAATCCGTATAATTTGCTCGCTGTAACTTATGAACACTCTGCAAAGTGACTTCTTAAGCACTGTTATTTTCCCAATCACTTTTTGTTGCAACGAATTCCAACACCTTTGGACTAGGAGGCAGGCTTCCCTTGTTTATTCAGAGCTTTCTCCAGGGAAAAACCTTTCGGGTTAGTCAGCTAAATGTTGTTTCTAGAATTCATATACAGGGGGAGGGGTTTCCTCAGGGATCTATTTTGAGTTCTACGCTATTTTTAATAAGAAAAACAATATCATCCATGATATTCCAAATGCAGTAGAATTGCATCTCTATGCAGATGACCTCATGATTTCGTGCCAAGGGAAAACTATGAATTCTATTGAGAGACTGCTTCAGGTCTCAATTAACAAAATTTGAGCTGTGGATGTCTCGCAATAGCTATCGCTTATCAGCACAAAAATCCAACTGTATTCATTTCCGAAAAAAAACGTAAGACTCACCCTGAGCCTGAATTACAACTTAAAAATTTCACCATACTTCCTTCCAATAACATCAGATTTCTTGGCTTAGTCCTGGACAATGAATTAAACTTATTACAACACATCACATACCTGAGAACCATTTACTTGAAAAAATTAAATATCCTCAGAGTACTATCTTCATCGACGTGGGGTGCTGACCGATACACTGCTTCGGCTATATCGGGTATTAATCAGATCTCGCTTGGATTATGGAGCTCCAATCTATGACTCTGCCAGGAAAAGTGCACCAACTCGGCTAGACACTCTATCACAGTGTCCTAAGAACTGCTTTAGGAGCGTTCAGAACATCCCCTGTACAAAGTCTATATATAGAGGCACACGAACCTCCACTTCATCTTCGGAGGAAAATGCTGCTCCTCAACTAATGAAGCAAAAATACGAAGCCTTCCCTTTCATCCTTTATTAGACCACCCTTTTGAGACCACCTTTTATTAGAACAAACCTAACGAAAATAAGCCTATTGGGATAAGGCTGCTACAGTTAACACAGTGCTGGAGTATAGACCTTGGTAATATCTTTCAGGAAACAAGCACACAACCCTTCGTGGTCTGATTATACGCCTGTGTGATTTCTCATTCCAACAATGGAGAGAGGGGAAAGCAAGCAACAGATCCCACCATCAGGAAGGTGCACGTGTAGCAAAAATTCTCGATGTTTTCAAATATATAAAGATGGTTCAAAAACAAGTACGACAGTGGGCGCAGAGGCAGTTTCTTCTATCTTTTCTAGTTCTGTGTCCCATCCAAAGGAATGCAGCGTCTATTCTGCTGAACTGTGGGTGATTAAAATAGACCTGGATCACGTGATTAATCTGTGCAGTAAGCAAACTGATCTACTCTGATTCTCTGAGTGCAATAACATCATTGAAAAATCCATCTACGTCAATCCACCCCTACTTAAATCAAATCAGATCATAGATAATTGCATTACAAGCTATTAACCAATCAGTCACTTTCTGTTGGATACCAGGACATGTAGACATCAAAGGAAATGGATATGCAGATCAAACTGCTAAACATCCAATCACTGCGAGCTCTCTAACTACGAAGTGCCGTATACTGACTGCAAATCAGTCATAAAAGACGTGTGTGAAGAGCAATGGTTGCAAATTTGGCAGGCTCAAGGCGGCAATAAGCTGCTTCAATTTAAACAGGGACCTAAGCTGTGACCATCAAACATGCAATCAAATAGGAAAGTAGGGGTGATCCTGGCTAGGACGTATTGGACATACGTATCCAACCCATATTTATCTACTCATAGGGAAGATCCGCCTATTTGTACATTGTATCAGTATACACTTACAGTGAGGCATATTCTAATAAATTGTAACCATTATAATAATTATCGAAACAATTTTCATATCGCTTCACATCTTGCAAGAACCTTTAACATTACCATCATCTGATTGGAGACGATGTAAATCTAGACATTCTTTTTCTTGAAACAAATAGGATTAATTAACATTTTAACAGGTAATTGCACTATGGAATAGAATCGGGCATAATATGGCCTTAGTAGCAATTGTGCCATTAAACAACATATCAATCATCAGGACATTTCGATTTTTTTTTTCAGTCTTCTGAAACTGATTAGAAAATATCATTTTGTCAGAAACACTCAAAAGAGTTATGACAGGAAAACTATTAGGTCTACTGTACCCTTAGTTGCCGATGTATTATCATATCAAGGACGCAAATTAACTTTTGTCCTTTATTAAAGATGGCTTAATTAATACCCTTTAAAAATAAACTTTTCGTTTATTTTTTTTACCATTTTCGTGAAATCAGAAGATGTATATCTATTGATTACCATCCATCACCATCCTTTTGGGAATAAGAGCATTAGTTATTTGTTTCCAAAATTTCACGTTTTTGGCTAGTTCTTTTTTCTATTTACCTTTCAAAATGCTTTAGTGTTCTCAGGTTCCATTTAGGGTATTAAGTATAATGCCAGTATTGAGCTACCTTGTCTTCCGATATTTTTCATTTTGGAATTTTATTAAAGAATTAAATGTCATAGTAGATTTCCGAAAGACTTTTTGTTTTCTTTTTCTATTTCGAAATTCATTTCTTTATGTCTGTATTCGTTCCTAAACGCAAGAGACTGAACGCATAAACAACACCTGTCTCTTATCGGGTTTTTTCCCGATATCCTCAAAGCAAATTCCATTTATATCTTGTGCTTACAATATTTTACATCACTGCCTACTTAAAATTAACTTCCGTAATGTATTTTACAATCTTCCTTCAAAATATATAAGAAATAAATACTTCAAAAAACATTTTTTCGTTCGCTGAAGCAAGCGCTTCCTATTTCGATTCTCTCTTCCAATTTAACCGTATCATTCCTTTCCTCTCATCTGTGCTATCAAGTTGGCGATCTGATAGTAGCTTTCTCTTCGTTTTTATCATTTTCCCTAGTAATTAAATGAAGTCTGATTCCTATTTTATAAAGTAATCCAGCTGGAAACTGCTTCAGGCATTCGTTAAAAAGAATGACTTCTATTTTTCAAAAAAAAAAAAAAAACTAGAAGGGTACGCATGCAAAATACTTAATGCTTCATAAATATGTAACATAATAAAATACCAGTTCATTTGCGCATTTTCGTTTTTATCTAAGAATTTTAGGCTCTTTTATTATTTTAAAAATATATAATCAACCTAAAGAATGAAAGAGATTACATTTTATTTGAAGGCGAGTGTACAATTTTACAAATTCATCCTTCGCAGATTAACGGGTCTATAAAAGCCACAATCTCGAATGAGAACTTTTAATAGCACTCGGCTTTCAGTTTACAGACATGAAACACGTCATGTGTAAATAAATCTGGAAGCGTTTTTTATTGTGCGCTGGAGTATAACCCATCGTATGATGACGAGGAAAATTAGTATGTAAATACTCCATGCTACAAATAATTTGGTATTCTAAGATGCACACTAACAGCTTCTGCCATAGCATGTACTTACAGTTGCAGAAGTTTTAAAGTGTGGCCATTAGTTGGATGAAAATGAGAGGCTCGGTGATAAACTGGAGGGTGAAGTTTAAAACAAATTGTCGATATACTGTATCACAGGTATATAGAAAATCTGAACATCACGGCAAACAACGTTGCCCAGTATTCGAGGCAACCATTTCCATGCTTATTGACTATTTTTGTATCCTATTGAAGAAATTGATATGGCACTATAATAATATAAATGTTATTATGTTTAGTTTTTTTTCTCTTAAATTTGGATTTGATTTCAGATTATGAAGAAAATTTGAAATGCTTATTGGAATTTTAATCTGCCTTTGCGGCAATAGCTGTTATTTTCTGTTTTTGTTTTCGATTTTTGTGGTCTTGCAGGCTACAGAAGAAATATCAGTGGGATACAGAGCAGTAAAACACTTTCATGTGGCCTAATTTAGATAGGACCCATCGCTCGTTATCTTGGTGAGAGCGTATTACTCACAACCTCGAAATAATTAATCTGAGGACCCTCAAATTCTCAAACTAATAATCTGAATATGTGCAGCCAATTTTAAATTTATTGCTTGCCTATTCCAATTTAACGTTATAACAATGTTTCTATCGCTCGGAGACAACTGAAGGGTTTTATGCAATTTCTTTGGAAGATTACATCAAGCGCTCCAAATTGTTGCCATACTCAACTGAAAGCTGATGGTAAGTTGAACGTAATGGCATATTGGTGTGAGATTTCCTCCTATCCCCTTCTCTCTCTCTCTCTCTCTCTCTCTCTCTCTCTCTCTCTCTCTCTCTCTGTATTCGCAGCCCCGGGTGCCAAGCGATTGTGACTGAGCAATTTCTCTGTGCTTCCACTGCGATTTTCTAAAAGGTGAATTCTAGTTCTCTTTTACGTTCCACTCATTAAGAAATCCTTTTATTTAATAGTAGCCCTTCTATCAAAAGTACTGGTAGAGAGCAAGGAAGGAAAGTAACCTTTTTTATATTTTATAAGCTAACTCCTAATTTCGCTTGGTCACATCTGGCACTGCTCCTGCCTCCCCGTGGCGGGGTCGGTAACCTTGGCAGAAAAGTTCATCTGCCAGGGGCTAAAAGAAGCCGGTATAGAACAGTGTTTCCCTCTTTAGAACTTACTAGAGTTGGACAAAAAATGACCATGATTCGTTGCAACCAAATAGGCTTTAAACCAATTCCTCGGCGATAGCGTTTCCTGCATTCTTAATAATGCACTCACTTTCAGAACAGCCTCTTTGTAAGCTATCCCCATTTCTAATCCAAAAACACTTGGAAAGTATTGCAGGGTCTCCCAAGACGGTTAAGAGATTGCATTCAGGGGATTTATTTGTAGAAACTCAACCGCAGGCATTCTGAAAAACTCTTACAAATGACAAATGTTGCTAAAATTCCAGTGAAAATAACTCTCCATGCAACCCTAAACACATCTAAGGGTGTTATATCTAGTTGGAATCTTTTGAATGCGACGGAGGAAGACACTAAAGGAGAGCTTCATGATCAAGAGACAATATACTTACACCTACCAGAAATATCATTCTCACCTTTAACAGTCCAAATCTCCTCTCATCAGTAAAAACAGGATATCTACTTCGTCGCATGTGTCCTTTCATTCCTAATCCGTTGAGGTGCTATAAATGCCAAACGTATGGTTACTCTCAAACGGCATGCAGAGGGAAACCAGTTTGTCCCAACTGTGGATCCTGTGGTCACAATCAGTGATTGTTCGGTGAAAAAAAATGACCTGTCCCAACTGCATAGGTAATCATCCTGCTTACTCTAAGACATGAGAGGTGGAAAATGGAGAAAAAAAAGTGAAATATAAAGTTGAAAACTAAGTTAGTTATCAGGATGCAAGACAATTAATTGCACCCAGCATACTTACCCGTACCTATGCCAATATTTCAAAAAATGTCAAACAATAGCCACTCAAAGTGATGTTACTGTTCCGTCTAACATATCAATCTCTGACTGGGATCGAGCTGTCCTCTCTCAGCAACAGTCCAATGCCCTGAGGCACTCAGACCAAACAAGTAATAAAGCCTCTTACGATACCAGCGAAACCTCCTCCGCCAGTGATTGCTACTACTTCAAATAATCCTAGTTCGAATTCAAAAAAGATTATTCAAGACACATCGGTGGACGCAGAGTACTCATCCAAACAGGAAGATCCGATTGTAGAAATATTTGTAGAAGAAGATATAGACACCAGTAGCCCCTACCTTTCCAAAAAGAGACAAACCAAAGCCTGAACGCCATAACACAGCCACGTCAGGTACAGCTTCAAGTAATGCCTTATATTTTAAAGTGGAATTGCAGAGGCTTTCGTGGCAACATTGACGACATTCAGTACTTAGACACTACTCTCCAGTTGGTTTCTGTCTGTAGGAAACCAACTTAACTCCTAAAATTTCTGTTTCCATAAAAAACTACTCGAAGCGATCGGAATGACAAATTCTTCCCGTTGTAGTGTAGCAATTTTGATTTAACTCGGATCCCTGCTAGCCAAATTCTCCCAACCCTAATTGAAGCCATTGCTGTGTGTTTTGATTATTTAGATTGCATTAAAACTAGTCATTCTATCTTTAACCAAATAATACGTACTCTTATAATGATCTTTAAGAGCTTTTTATCCAGCTACCCTCCCCTGTCTGTTTGCTAATGGATTTAAGGGGCCACCACCTTTTATGGGGATCCTCTAAATTAAATAGACATGGCAGACTGATTGAAACTACTAGAGAAACAAAGCCTCACCATTTTAATAGTGGTGCACACACCCATATACAGTTAACTACTGGACAGACTTCTGCAATTGACCTCTCGATTTGCTCCCCGATACTGTTTCCAGTCATTCAATGGTCCTATGGTTGATCCCATGGGCAGTGACCATTTTCCAATTGTTTGTAACCTGCTCACTACACAACCACAGTTAGACCAACCTTGCAGGAAATGGAAATTCACTGAAGCCTTTTGGGACAAATTTCAGTCAGAAATCACTCTGGACAAAAAACTATTCAACTACAGCCTATATATAAAGCAACTGATTATATCACATCCCGTCTTTTAGTTGCAGCTAAATAATCAATTCCATTATCAAATCACCCAACCCGACGGCACTTCAACTACTGGTGGGACGAAAAGTGAACAAAAGCGAAGAAGGAAAAAATAAAGCATTTAATTTATTCCGTCGATCTCCAACCACAGACAATTTAATAAGTTACAAGAAGCTAAGGGCAAAAGTGTGTTTCATTCAAAGGCAAGCCAAGAAAGATTCTTAGACTTGGTTCACATCTGCTATCAATAGAAACCACGACTACAGGTTAATACGGAAGAAAATTAGGCAGCTTTGTGGCAGGTTTCCAACCATCCCTTCCCCAATTTTTTTTTCTGCAATGGGCAAGAACCCTCTGCTCCTCTAGATAAAGCGAATGCCTTGAGAAAAACCTTTGCCCAAGTTTCAGCTGCATCACTTCCATATAATCAGCCTCTTTAATATTGTGAAATTTCACAAGCTATCAGTACACGAAACAGTGCAGTTGGGCCAGATAGCATATGTTATGTCATGCTGCAGAAAGTCGATGACAAAAACTTACAACTGCTGCTAGGCTTCTTTAACTGGATATTTTTGGAAAATATTTATCTAACCTCTTGGCACTATGCTACACTTTGGCCTTTTTGAAACCTGTAAAAGATCCCCCCCAGTCCTAATAGTTATAGGCCAATCTCTGTCAAGTTGTCTTGGTAAATGTCTTGAAAAAACGATCCACAGTTGACTCATTTGGATCATTGAAACTCGACATCTACTGAGCAATTGTCAATATGGCTTTCGCAAAAACAGGTCCTCCTTTGATCTGATGATCAAGGCTGAATCTGAAATTCGCAATGCCTTTGTAAAAAAACGAACACCTTGTTATGGTCTCCACAGATAGAGAAGGCATTTGATACTACCTGTCAGTATGGCATTCTCAGTGATTCCCTTCATAATCTTGGTCTACGAATCAACCGAGCTATATTTATTAGGAACTTCCTCCAGAGCAGCTTTTTCCCGGTCCGATACCAAAACTTCTTTTCTACATTCTCGCAGGAAGGAGTACCACAGGGGCGGTATTGAGCGCAACTCTATTTGTCCTTGGAATTGATTCCTTTACAAAAGAATTCCCAAATACTGTGGAGGCGTATCTTTATGCTGACGAACTCTATTTATCGCCGTTCCCAGAACATGAGATCTATTGAGCAGTAATTTCAGATGTCCCTTAATAAAGTACAAACGTGGGCTGAGTTCAATGGATATCGTCCTTCCCATTAGAAAACAGTTGCAATCCACTTTTTCAATCAACGTAAATTGCATATAGACCCTGAACTTCGGATATCAAATTGCACCCTTCCGATTGCCAACAATATCAGATTCTTGGGATTGATCCTTGACAGCAAGTTACACTTCTTGGAGAACATTAAATTAATACGTACTACCTGTCTGAAAAAGCTGAACATGCTAAGAACTTTATCTGCCCTGTCTTGGGGAGCAGATCGTACAACTTTGCTGCTCTTATATAGAGCACTGATTAGATCCCGTTTGGATTATGGTGCTCCAGTTTATGATTCTGCCCGAAAGAGTGTATTACGCTGGCTCGGTCCTGTACACCACAATGCGCTGCAGATTGCTCTTGGTGCATATAGGACACCTGCAACCTATAGTCTATATATTGAATCCCATGAGCCCCCTCTATATCCGCTACCAAGTATATATGGATTGATCTAAGGCTGAGCATTTAGTAGGAGGGACAATGATATTTCCAGGCTTTCCAGTTTCGAAAACTATTCCTTCCATCTATAGTATACTGACTACTGAATTATATGCAATGAAACTGACTCTAGATAACATTGAAAGGCAAAAAACTTTGCTTGTCCTAATATATACTGACTCTTTCTGTGCTAAAGGGGCTTTTGACAGAAACAACCCTGCTGTACGTCTACTAGTAAATTATATCAGAAACAAGATTTAAAAAAATTTGTGAGCTAAGTCAAGGTATAATATGTTAATCACCAATCACGTAGGCATCAGTGGCAATGAGAAGGCTGATCGAGCGGCAAAAAAAACCCAACTGAAGAAATAATTTCCAATTTCTCCCAAATAGAATTTTAGTTTAACCATTAGAGAAAGGAGTAGACAGGAATGGCGAATTTGTGGGGAGACCAAGCATGTAATAAACCGCGTATAATAAAACCTGAGATGCATAATTTGGATTCCAGCCTTCTACAAAATCTACGAGAAGAGGTAGTTTTAGCAAGCTTGAGAACCGAGCATTGTTTCACTACCCACATATTTATTAGTACGAGGTTAGCCCACAAATGAATGAGCCAATATGAATGAGCTTCACAATTATCTGAAAAATTGGACTCTGTGATCAAATGTATAGTCCCAATATTAACATGTATATAAACCACTTCTTAAATAACAAAGGAATGATATTTTCGCCATAGTTGCCCAGGTATCACGAAACCATCACCACAACATCGTTTATATGGAAAAGGTGTCAAAAACTTTTTATCGGGTCGTTTTTTAAGTCCATATGAGGAGGGAGTTCCTGAAGGGTGAATACTTTAAGCCATCAATGTGAATTCCATTACAGAACGATTTTCAACATTTACAGTTGAAAATCACATAGCAGGGAATCCAACGATTTTCAACTGTAAATGTTGAAAATCGTTCAATGACCTTCCTATTAGTCCTGCAATGCCTTCAAGTTCTCCCTACATACATTTTTGTAGCAAGCGTAATCTTCATCCGGAATTTGAATTGAAACTTGGTAAAAAAAATGCTGTTCCAGTAGCCCTGTACACAAAATTTTTGTCAAATTTCATAAATTTTTTTTCAATACATCCGTAAGAGGGTTGAATATCCTCTGCTTTTTCCTTTACATCGTGTGCTATAGACAGGTATGGAGAACTGTGGAGAGACCAGGCATGTAATAAACTGTGCAGAGTAAGACTTGAGATGCATATTTTGGATTCCAGCCTTCGACCAAATCGATAAGAGGTAGTTTTAGCAAGAATGAGAACTGAGCATTGTTTCATTACTTTAACTACTTCTGTATCGCGCACTTCTGCATTTGTCTGAAACAGCGTCTTTCGGTAGCTTAAACCGAATACCATCAGGTTTCTTAAACGTTACACCAGGCTGTACAATATGTGCCGCTGCTCTAGTGTTATCTGTAATACCATGGGAGCATGTCAAACATCTGTTCAGTCTGTCTCAGTAAATGAACTATCCTGATTGCTTCGACGAAAGCATTTGTTTTTACAGTATGCTTTTAAACTAAATCTTTGTTAGACCATCCCACATAGGCACCCTTTTTTGAGCCAAGCTGGGAAAAACTTTAAAATACCCTTCAGGCTATCTTTTCGGTATTCGCATCCAACAACTACTTATAAATCTATTTATCGTGACGACAAGTTTGCCCCGTCAACAAAAACCAGCCTGCGACGTGGCCTATATTAACATCTTGAGGAAAGCTACCACTTCTTTATACCTGTAGTTCTACTCGGCAAACAACTAAATATTATGAATTCTTGCCGATTTACATAGATGGCTCGCAGCTGGAGCTGTGAAAATGTAGGATCTTAATGCGATATCCCAGCAGATTACCTCCATGAATGCAGCATCTACACTGTAGAGATTCAAGCTGGGTTTGGATCACATAGCAGGGAATCCAACTATGCGAGTCTGATCTGCGCAGGTATTCATATAGAGGAAGTTCTATCTCGATTCCGTTTAGGATAGCCTTATTGTACATTATTTAATGAACTGAGCCACTTTTTAACCAGCAAATATATTTATCGAATGTCAGATTTTTTTTTTTTTTCAATTTACCTCCTTTATATTTTATTACTTTTAACTATTTGACTGCGCCTCGTACAATCTGCCAGATTTTATTTGGCAAAGATAACATGGCCGAAATTTTTCAAGTTTTAAAACATAAATTTGTATGATATTTATATGATATATAATACTGTGTAATATTGAAGACAGTACCAAAATGGATTTAAAGAAACGCAAGGGGTAAGTAAGGTAAGGTATGAGATGTACACAAAAAAATTAAAATATATACATAACTTATCGTTGTCTACCCACAATCTAGATGACTTGAACTGGGACGAACCACCCAGACTGAAGGCAAAAATCGACAAGGAGTTCTCTGTTTTTGTGATGATCCATATCTGCTAAGATATTACTATTATTATTACTAGCCAAATAATGCATGGAAGCCCGAGGCTTATGCTGCACCAGCTAAAAAAAAAAAAATTTCCAAATTACCGAGAGAGAGAGATATACATACAAATGAATCAATGTTGAGCCCCTGGGGTTATATATTCAAAGATAAAGTCATTATATTATACTAATAAAGTTATTAGAGTATCCTAGTAGGTTAAATTAAACTTTATGGCATTTTTATGTTTCAAATATAGCTTTTGGAGAACATCTTTTAAATTGTTGGGATTGATACTAGTGAATAAACGGTTAAAGTCAAATGTTTGTATTTGCTGAATATTGCTATTTTTTATTGCATTTATAATCGGTAGGTTGTTATTTATTATAATACTTTTATTTACATTAAATAATGTAATAAAATATTACATTATTTAATGTAATGTTTTTTTATTAATTTTAATACAAATTTAAATTTTTATTAAATTAGAATATTAATAATATAAATAAAACTATTATAATAAATAACTTACCGATTATAAATGCAATAAAATTAGCAATATTCAGCAAACAGAAACATTTGATTTTAACAGTTTATTCACTAGTATCAAACTCGACAATTTAAAAGATGTTCTCCAAAAGCTATATTTGGAACATAAAAATGCCATAAAGTTTGATTTAACCTACTGGTATACTCTAATAAATTTATCTATTTTTAATAATTACGTATATGACGGAACTTCGTTATACATTCAAGTGAATGCCACCCCTATGGGAAATCCTGCATAATTGCAAACCTCTATCTATATTCTGCAGAAAGAACAATCCAAGATAACCTTATGTTCATATGCTTAGATGATCTACGTGCATTTAATTGTCCACATTTCGTTCAGGATTACAGCAGATTATATCCAGAACTTGTATTAGAAAAAACTAGTAGTTCTGATATATAGAAAATTACCTGGATCTTAGTATAGAAATATTCCATAATAATAATATAGATGTAAACATATATAATAAAAGAGACGCATGTCAATGTAGTCGTCCTTACGAACTGGAGATTTAATATATCGATATCAGTGCATGCTAATATCATTTTATCCCTATACCTGATGATTGCTTCTATTTGCAATAAAAATACTACCTGTGCAGCAAACATAATAGCATTGTACAATAAGTTGGTAAATAATAATTTCCCTATCGCTGACCTGAAATACCACTGCAGGAAGGCGATAAATATAATTAATTTCAAAAATTGATTTCCTGAACCCATTGCTTCAATATAATTACGGATTTAGAGCCATGTATATTATGTACATAGGATACGCCTTGGTTTCTTGGTGTCTTACGGCTTAGAAAACTTGTACCCACAGGCCTGAAAATTATAGTGTATCATTTTATGTTATTTTATCTTATTTTATAACAACACTGTATATACTTAAGTTCACGCTAAGGTGACATGCAAATTGAGCTCAGGGTCCTATTCTAGAAACGGGTTTCCGATCCCGGGCTTACCCGAGCTACAACTTATATCTTGAATTGTCTTTAAACTGTCCTACACTCTGTTCTTATTTCTCCGAAATTATTAGGGTAATCCGAGGATGTAGAAGAAAGTAGTTATTTGTACTACTTACTATTTTCGTCTTCATGGAGTTCAAGTTCTATTATTCCTACTCTATTAGTTTTTATTCATCTTACTATCTGCATGTTTCTCTTTGCGTTAACTTAATTTTAATTAATTATTTATTTTTACCATATCCATCACATAGGGGTCACCACTTGTACATTAACTCACTAGAGGGATTTCTATTTCATGACGACTATTGTTGTTACTACATTATGTCCTGGATACGGTAGATATGCCTCATACTTTACATTTATTCTTATTTTAATTATTAAATTACGTTCTCTTTCGGGTGAACACATGTTCAATATGTGCTTGCATTTATACTATGTTTCTTTTGATTCTAAAAATTTAACTATCTTTAATTGGTTTAGGTTCAAATTATTTAATCTCTGAATTTATATATCTTAGCAGATATTGATCATTACAGAAATAAAGAATTCCTTGTCGTTTTTTGACTTCTGTCTTTGTGGTTGGCCACAGTTGAAGTCACCTAGATTGTGGGTTGATAACAATACGTTTTATGTATGTATATATATATAATCATATCTTACTTTATCCCTTGCGTTTCTTTAAATCCATTTTGGTATTTGTCTGCTTGAATTGTCGTCAATATTATACATATTTTATACACATTTTGGTCGTAATGCATAATTGCTCTAGCAAGTGTATTGGCCCATAATTTTAGTTATAGTTTGTTACAATTTATTAACGTTTCTTTCCATATTACTCGTATATAAGGTAGTAACCTGTTTCATCGTTGAGTTCTTAAAACATCTTTCTCCGTTTGAGGAGAATGGTTTGCGATTCATGATCAGGATATCTTCTGGATCCTTGCATATCTTCTCTATAAAGCGAAGGGTATTGTTATGTTATGAGATTCATTTCAATACATTAATTTCAGTTCATTTCAATAGATTCACTTCTGCAAAACTGACGTAACGTATTCATTATGAAATGTTTAAAAATTAAGGTTGAAAAACACTTAATGGAACTAAATGTGGGAATCATAGGTCTTCTACAAATATCCTACCAATATCAAATTTAATTCCATAATTGGGTTAAGAATATCTGTACTTGTGGCTTCGTACCTCTCAGTCACTTTGGTTATTGTAAATCTTCCAGTTGAGCCCTTTCATAACCTCTTTTTCTCTTTTTGAAATTAACTTTGCAGCTTAAAAATAAATTTGAAGAAATTAAGGGAATGGCAAACAAACCTGTCTTTCTTTTTTATCATTTCGACTGTTAATTCTTTCAGAACTTTATTTTTTCCTAAAAGAGTTGTGGCGAGAAATTTCATAACCATTAGGCAAGTGAATTCTTTAAGAGAACGATCAGGTCAATGATTTTCAGTCTTACTTCTTTTTATCAAATATAATTAGTCCACTTCGGTGTCTCCTATTCGATTGAAGTACGTAATTTCTCTGTTTGAATGAAAATAACAGCCCATTAGTATGACATTACAATATTAAAGTGCAACTCCTCTCGTCGGCGGCTAAATAAGCGTAATAAAAATATCAAGGTCCGTTAGGAGTGCCTTACATACAGACATCTTTAAATGTTTTCTTTAATGTTACTGATTGCTTCTTGAAGAGAACTTTTTCAGTAGGGGTTCAGCATTAAAAGCAAACAGGATCTGAGTGGCTTTGCTATTTGATAGAGATCAGAAAATAAACTCCGCGTGATAATGTAAATATTTGCTAAGCCATAAGATGTTGAGATTACGTATAAACAGAGAAGATAGATAAGTCGCTGGAAACGGGGATTAAATGTATATGCATTTAATTGCAGTTGTGATCTGCTGTACAGGATTATGGTGGGGGTGCCAAAAAGAGTAATGGTTTCGAGAAAGTCAAATTTACAAACTCAACTGATACGTTACCGATAAGGAGATTAACTCTGTTAATCTCCATCGGTATAACGGGAAGACGGTGAAAACGATTACTGTCAGGTGGAATTGAAAGCTACCTCTGTAATTCAGTGTGACAGTGTATTTGACACAACTAACACTATGATTTAATAAACCCAGAGTGCCTAAGGACCTGAATCATGCTAATAAACTTTATTTTAGACAATACATTACAGGTTGACAAATACCACGAATAGGAGGTTGATCGATAATTGCAGTCAGATGCATCTTTTAAAAAAATGCACCCATTAACAGCAGTGTATGCTGGATAGGTGTGCTAAATATTCACAGGATGTTGTCAGTTGAAAAGCACATTACAATTGTTTGGAACCTCGCTACAATAGCAATGATTTACCATTGCTTTTTTTTTTTTTTTTAACTCTGAGCTTTTGTGATACAGTATAGAATAGAATAGAATCTTTAATTGTAGCAATGTTTATCCTTTTGATACTCATGGTGAACAATGCCATTAAAATTTGTTTACATAGCTCTTTCATGCTGGAAATTAGAGCCCTTGGTTTCATGGATACCGATTAAAAGGATGCCAATTAAAAATTCTTCAGCAGAAAACCATCGTTTAACTATTTAATTGTACCGCCTTTTTTTACAGTTTTGGAACGAAACTATTTACTTTATAAACTTAACGCGATTATAAACTCACATTCAAGTTCCTCAACAGAGCACATTCATAGAAAGTGGGAATTAACATCTTTATGTACAAGAAAGATGTTAATCCTTCATAATTCATTCACTGCGAACTCAAACTCTAAGCAAGCTTTCTCGTACAGAAAAGTATTGAGGCAATTGTGGAATCTTCCAAAATGGTTCACTTCAATCAGGGGTTTTTCAGACATATATAATCTAAGCCGACCGGAACAGTTGTTAAAACAAACTATCTGTATTCGACTCATTTTTACAGTTACAATTAAATGGAGCTATAAAGGTGTGGAATTTATTAAGTCTCGGAGGAGAAACAATTTTACACCCAAAGGAGGCCCCTCGTTCGAATCCCGTCAATGATGCGAGGAACTTTTATGGGTTTTTTTTTACTTCGTGGGTGAGTTAGTCGCAGGGCGGATTTTCCTAACCGAACACTCGTTTTTCATTCAACGAAAACAGGCAAACCCATTAGAGGACACAATGGATGAGCGTGTTCTCAGATAACCCTAATATTACAGCATTTATTTATATATATATATATAAAATTTTTTTTTTTTTTTCTTACTGTGAAGACATCTGTTTAGCACCATGGTCCAGACTAGCGGTCAGAGGAAGACTGGGCACGAAGAGTATACCAAGGAAATCACGCTAGAAAACCTCTGATTCTCGTTTTTAACGAGGAGAGACTCATTGGAGAAGTAGTTCTGAATGATTTGTTACAGCTGATAAGAGTTTTTAACACGAGCACTCCAACTGAAGGGAGCTAAATCTAAATTAGTATGAATAGCCAACACAGACTTGTGTGCTAGAGCGCCCTCACAGGAACGTTTTTGGCAAAAATCGTATTGCCTAGGTAGGTTTGGTTCCTTTCATCCTGATACCCCTGCAATCAGTCTCTCGAGGACTTTCCCAAATTTAAGTTTATATCGCGCAAAGGTTGAGGTGAGAAGTTTCTCTGTAATGACCGATCTTAAAAGATGTTTAAACCTCTGAACAGTGCAGATGACATTTATTTTTTCATTCTCCTAAGTGTCAACATTTTCTGCCCCATAAAGCTGTCCAAGGAAAATTTGTGGTAATTAACAATCTTATAACAAAATAGTCCACGAATACATCATTCCTAGTTCTGCAGAATCTAAATTCCCGTTACCATCAACAGTGTGTGTCACTTAAGTCAAGAAACATTTTCCTTCCTTGTGCTTTGACAGGAGTCGCATGCATAACGCTTCTAATTTCATGCCCCAGGAAATTCTATCTCCTGATTCTTTCCCTTCACTTATTCTCAGTTCTCTGACTGACGAGAGAGGAAGTTGTATTTGCAACTTCGAATGGATGGTGAACAGAACGTGCTGCATATATTTGAGGCATTGGATGCTGATATAAAGATTTTCCTTCCAGTATTCGCCATGGATATGAGTTAGGTTGATACTACAAGCGCAAGTGAAATGTTCACATTTTGCGTCATTCGCCTCTCTTCCTCAATTTTATGAAAGGCTCAGGAACAGCGCAAGGACGTGACTTTCATTTAATTTGGTCATTCATGTGATTATTGCTCCAGTTAGCCTCGCACGAGAGGTTACATTTCCTGATGAAGGGTAGACGTTGGCAGTGATACATACTAAATGCTTGTAGCATTTCACCTTGAAATGATCTCAAGTAGAAGCTATCTGCTGTTCACGAGCTCAAAAAAATTTAGTCTTGTCACGTGGGAGGAAACTTGGGAAGAATCATCTGAAATTTTCTCTACCAATTTTTTGTTCGAAAATTTATTTTTTTTTTCGTTTACTTGTGATAATACATTCATTTTTAAGAGGCATTCCTTGACGATTGAGATAAAAATTTGATGAACGCCCCATTGAAAAATATGCCCAAAGGATGTAAGCGGAAGATAAAAGAATGCAGTTAGTGAATAGAACGTGGCAAAGGTTTCAGCAATCTTTGAAAGAAGACGTGCAGAAAACAATATTCAGAGTGTAATATGAGTATATCGAGGATACTCCTTAACTCGATGGACCTTTTCCGGCCTTGCAAGTGGAATGTTGTGAATGGATGTTAAGCGCTTGAAACAGAAAATTCCTTTAAGAAATATAATTTTTTGTTATTAAAAAAGAAAGGAGCAGTACTACACTATGGACAAGCTTAATATGATAACATAAAATACACAAGTAGGCTTTTACAAAGGAATAAAATAAAAGAATGTAAAAAAAATTCATTGAAAATGGGGATAACGGGTCTGCTAAAGTTAGTTTGACATAAGTGAATCGACATGTATAATAGTTTTTCTACACACTTTGTGAGGTCACACGTCTATGCTCGGAAGAAAATTAAATTACTTATTAACATCAATAAGTAATGTCTGGGATAGTATGTGGTCATTTGGTCTTAAAGGGTTTAAGTTGTGGCTCCTTGTTATGTGGCGTCTAAACCATAGATAAGAGTGAAATTAAATTACAAGAGTAAGGAAAGTAGCTCATTTAGTAGGCGAGAAGGTAGTACTAAGAGTAATATTATCTACACTCCTCGTGGGTGTAGCACAATTGGTAAAATTGCCGTCCTCCCCACACCTGGTGGAAAAGGAGCCCCATCCATAACTTAAGGAATTTATGGGAATTTTTTACTACGTAGCTGAATTAGTCGGTTTGAGGCGTGGGTATCATTGTTCTTTTCCCCCAGCAACTAGAAAATCAATCGCAGAACGGCGCAATTTAGCAGTATGTTCTTAGTCGCTGATTCTCCTAAAACCCTACTACAACTACCTACCCGGCTACTAACGTTTCCGTTTCCTTTGCTTAGCTACTAGTTAGCACTGCTCCCGCATCCAGAACGGATTGACTCGATCCCCACCACAGAACCATGATAAGCGCAAAAGATTTCTGTCAGATAAAGATTTCGAACCAAACCTGTTTAGCTTTTTTTTTTGTTTACAGAAAATAAACTTGTATCATGTCTCTCAGATTATGGATTATGTTAACGCTGTCTAGAGTTTGGTGTGTGGCCCTAGAGCCTAGCCTCAGTAGCCGATGCATCATAAAATTCTAAATCTATCAACCATGTTTTATCCATAGTGGATTAGAAGAGTTGGTAGAAACATTCTGCTTCAAACAGTCGCAGAAAATATTGAAAAGAACATAAAAGTTATTCCACCTAATACCTCGAAAAGGGAAGTATAAAATGGAATGGAATCTCTTATGTTTGCAAAGAGAATCTGAAAAGAATTAAAAGATCAAGGAGACAAAAAATATCACAAGACGAAATGGAAACACGACATGTTATACTTACCTTTTATACATCCATGAACAATATTAAAGCAGGATATTTGAACTGTTCGATAAAGCCTTGCGTTCTAAATCCAGAGATGCTTCAACTGTCAAAATTATTGTCATTTTAAGACAGTTTTAAGGTCATTTTAAGATCGTAGAGCAGTAGTATACGTAAACTGCAATTCGCAAGATCCTAATAGCTAGATATACAGTGACACAGCGTCAATATGTTCCTATATTTGACCTTCATCAGTATAGTGGTTTTAATCACTTATTTACTTGGAGAGGTGTGGGTTCAAATCCCATTGGAGACTGGGGAATTCAAGGCTTTAATCGGGTTGTAATTAGTCGATCTGATGAGTAGTGTCCCCCGTAAGTTGTTTGTGTTTTCCAACCCATGAACATCAATGTATAGAGATAACATACTTTGTGGCCTAAGTCTCTATTTAAATAAATATCACCTTCATATTCTGGGGTGTCCGAATTCCGGAAGAATGGGAAAAATATACGGAAGCAGTATGCAAAAGAAACTATCACATGCCAAAAAACGTTCACTGCGTTTCTTGGCATGTGATAGTTTCTTTGGATTACGCTATTTCTATGGTTCTAGAAGCTGCGCTTTCGTGATTGTGAAAAACAATTTCAAGTCTTTCCCCCATCCTTCTAGTGCCGGAAGCGGAAGGTCAACGCTGTGCTTAACCCGACAACAACCGACTTAAAGGCCGTAACGTTAATCTTTGTCTCCAAAAATGTCTTCAGCAACGATGTTATTGTGAATTTTAAAGGTTAAATCGGGAGATGACATTAATTCCATTTAGCCTTTTAAGCGTATAGAAATTGGAACCACCAATGTGAGCTGAGAAAGAATCCCTTGATCTGATGAGCAAAATGATGATCTTGATCTGATTGGGAAACTTTCCTTGAAGTTGTGTGGTTTTTTTTTTTTTTTTTTTTCTGGGTTGCTATATTGTGGTGTAGTAAGTCATATCGATTTCCTGAGTGAAACTATAAAATTCAGAAGAATATCGTTGCTGTACAGGAAAACCTATTCCTATAAAAAAATATATAATTTTGAAACAGTTTTTAGTAATGATTTTCCGAAGGGCTTCACTCTTCCTTTGTCCACCATTTTATCGTGTTTTTATTTATTTTTTACTTTTCTGTTTATTAAAATAATAATGTGATTTATTCATGAATTCTGTTCAAATTTTTTGTACAGTAATTTGTTTATTTACCTTTTAAATATATTTTTGTATAATTGCAAAAAAAAATGTAAATTGTGGAACTGAATGTTTTCAATATGGACAGAAAAAGAAGAGATATCAAAGCACAATCTTTGACCAGAAGGCATTTAATGATAAGCAGGACGGGAAACTCCTGTTAAGTTGGAAATCTCAGCTACGTTGCCATTCTATGGCTGCTGGCCTTTGTGGTTATTGTGATTATTTTGCTTTAAATAATTAAGCAAAACAGAATGACATTGCTGATAGCCAGAAGTCTAGTCTTTCTGCTTGGAAAGTCGAGCTTTCCTGTCAGCAGTTTGGTAGTGCTTTGACTCTGAATAGCAAAAGTGCTATCCAACATTAATCCGTTTAACTATATTCTGATTATCAAAATTTGGATGAAAGGAATACATATTGTGCTGCAGCAGAGGCTACTCTTAACCCTGTTCAAGAAAATTTTTGCCTTACTGAAATTTCAGAACTTCTTTTAATCCGTATGTAATTAATTTCAGCCTTGCCTCTCTTTTGCTTTATGGTTATCTGTAGTATTTCCATAAAAGTGGCCTGTCGCATATTTTTTATAGACATTTCCAAATTTAATTCAATGACAAAAAGATAAGTATTCCACCCCCCCCTAAAACCCGTTTGTATTAAAATCGGAAACTGCGATTTAGAGTTCCTGCCATTATTCTATACTATAGAACTGGCTTGTGATATATATGCAGTGACTCTTCCCAAGCCTGACGTTGCACCAGTGAGACAGGACGCATTGATACACCTAGTTAAAACAAATGCCTTAATCATGTTTAAGTATTAATTACATTTAATTAAAGCTTGTTTTTATTTTAAGACTAGTTTAAGACCTGTTAAGTTGGAAATCTCAGCTACGTTGCTTTATGATTTCCATTACCAAGAATGAATCATGAAAATCGGTACAATCGTATTTGATTCATGTTGCACACTTTCTCCTGTCCATAATAAAAACACAGCTCTACTACAACTTAATAATATA
Source organism: Mastigoproctus giganteus (assembly GCF_048544385.1). NCBI lineage: Eukaryota > Metazoa > Arthropoda > Arachnida > Uropygi > Thelyphonidae > Mastigoproctus > Mastigoproctus giganteus. Next base: position 142,952,464 of record NC_143587.1, read on the forward strand.
GAAAAAAAATTGCTCACAAACTTTGTGCAACCCAAATAAACGTAAATTCTAAGCATTACCGCCTTCAGATAATTTTGTCGATACAGAGCATGTGCATTACCACTCTAGAAGTTTTGATGGGCGTGTTAGAACACGCTCTTGCACCGTTGAAGTAATTGACCAAGTGAACACTGTCTTATTACTGTGATTTCGATTGCGCTTTTCTTAGAAACTGAACTTTGGAAACTTAATTTTCTTAATTAAAAGCTTTGCAAACATAACACAACCGCACAACAGATTAAAATAAAAACTGTAAGAAAATCAAGATCAAATTAAGAGAGACCTCTGTTAAAGAAACGACTGTTCAATAACTGTATTTCTTGGCGAATAACTTACGGAGAGGAATGTATAGCTCTTTCTAAAGAAAGAGCTATACATTCCTTAAGGGGTTTCTTGCAAAACCCCTTCACACTAAGTTAACTGAAGGAGATGTTGGAAATGAAGAACAAAATTTGAAATTCAAACCACTCCTAGCAGACAATTCTCTCCAGTACAACTCATTCAGTGAAGTGAACCCATTTCAAAGTTCATAGAAAGCGAACCCCGAAAACATACATCATATACAAAAAGAACAGTCGCAGCTGCTTCGATGTTTACGAACCTCTCCTACTTGTAAATTAAAAATTAATCACACCAAAAACGTCATCGGAGAAAACAAATCTTCTCTCAAATGTAAACGGAAGTCAATCTTGATGTGTACTTTCTTTGGACAATGTCTGGATCAACTTAACTTGATTAAATCCAAAAAAACAGATTTTCTCATAAATAAAATAAAAAAAAATATTTTTTTTCATGCAAAGTTCTCCTACGCAACTGCTGTTTGACAACGAGAAGCTTGGGAATCAAAACACCATGAAATGAGACTTTATTGAAGTTAACAAATCTTTAAGAACTAAATAGTTTTGTTCATGAACTACATATCCAATCAACTCGACCATCCTTCCACCGCTCACTTCTATTTCCCCCCCCCCCCTTCATCAGGCCACTCGAGAGGGTGACTTTACGTGTTAAGGGGCATCACGGCATGGAAACCACTTTTACGTGGACAATCAACTCTTCGAAGCTAGGGTAAATCTACCTTCCTTTCAGGCCCCGGGTGCAAAGCGTTTCCGTGGTCAAGCGATCACTGAGCTCTATAAAGAGATTTCATGCGTTTTCCTTCAAAGGAATTACTTCTTATGAAGTTTAAAGTTACTGTCTCTTAAGTTTTTTCATAAAGCACAGTAGACTTCATCTTATAAGTAGTAAGTTAAGTCAGGAAAGAAAAGACATTTTTATTAGAGTTACTAACCCAACTAACTTAACAATCGCTTGGCCACTCGTGGCATTACTTCTGCCCCCCGTGGCTGGGCCGGTAACCTGAGTGGGAAAACCAACCCTCAGAGCCGAAGGAGTACAAAATGGACAAAAACCTTTCCTCCATTTGATCCACTGAAATCCTCTACCGATGAAGACCAACCTGATCATGACTCATATCAAAATGAAAGACAAAAAAAACAATCTGTCAAAAAGATCACCCAGCCTTTCTCCTTATTCATTCTCTATCAGATTTTCCTTTGAGCAAATTATCCCAATTTCTAATCCAGAAATGCTTGGAAAATGCTGCAGGATCACCGAAGATGGTAAAACGATTACGGTCTGGAGATCTGCGGTCTTAACAGACCAAAACAATCAGAAATATTAATGAAACTGACCACATTTGGTGGAATTCCCGTGAAAATAACGCCCTATGCCAATCTGAATACCTCCAAAGCAGTTATAACAGGGTGGGACCTCATTAACATCTCGGAGAATGAAATAGTGCAATAATTGGCAGATCAAAGAGTGATACATGCAAAAATAATAATAATAATAATCCGGAAAGATCGACAATTAAAGCCTACGCGAAACATAATACTGACCTTTAGTACTCCAAACTTACCAACAATGGTTAAAGCAGGGTATCTAAATTGTCGTATACGTCCATATATACCCATAATGGCCGTCACCCATTATGGGGATCTTCCGACATGAATCAAAGAGGACAACTGATTGGGACCTTACTGAACTAACAGCAGTTAACAATACTAACTACTGGCCATCACACTTATTTACATTTTCCCGCAGGATCCACCTCAGTAATTGATCTGTTCTCCAATTTTTTTTTTTCCCAGTGTGGAGTGAACAATCCTGATTGATCTGCACAACAGCGATCACTTTCCTATTATATGCAAAATTAAAACAAAACAATCTCACTATCCAAATTAGAGTAAAATGGATAGTGAGATTGTTTTGTTTTAATTTTGCTGATAATTAAAGTATCTTTTGATGATAAATTTATTAAAATACATTTATCATCAACTGATACACGACGTCACTGAGCACATTTCAACAAAAATTTTGAGAGCAACATTGGAAGCAATCCCTCAGTCGTCTGCACACCAACACAGACATGTAAAACACTTGTGGAATGAGGCTTGTAACAGTGCCAAAGAGTAAAAAATAAAGCCTGGAATATATTTCGTGGGTTCCCACAACTGCCAACTTCATATTATGCAAAAAAGAGAAAAGAAACTAAAGGCAAGAGCACGACAAATCAGAAAACAAACCAAAAAAGAATCTTGGATAAGATTTGCTAGTATCACCGTGAAGAACACTAGTAGTCGGTTAATATGGAAGAAAATCCAACAATTAAATAATAAATGCATTCATTTTTTTGCTCCAATCTTGACTGAAAATGGACAAGAACTGTCCTCTCCTAAGGAAATAGTTGACTTCCTTGGAGAGACTTTCAGTCAAATATCTGCATATGACAATTTTTTTCCTGAAAAAATCCACTTTGGCAGAAAATATAAAATAAATTAATGCCATCCAACCTTTTCCTTATATTCAGCCTTTCATCTTAACTGAACTCCAAGACAGGTCCTTGAGGTTGCCACAGACATTCTCTCAGATATGCCTGACAAGCGTACTTGCTACCTGGGAGTCTAAAACGCTGATGGAACTGATATTCGGGTGACACACAAGTCAAGTGGACCCAAGTTCGGCAAACGTCCGGACGGTCTGTGACAGCCAAATCCTCTGCTTGCACCTTCACGATGGTGGGACTGTTAGTAATCCTGGGTATAACCTCCATGCACAAGTACATGGTGGGTGACCACCCAGGTGTAAACCAACTTAAGCAGGAGTCGAGGTGTGGCGCCCACACCTCATGGAGTAATGCCGCCCCTCTGATACCAGACGGTACTAGGTGGTGGATGACTCATCAACCAGTGCAATGCCACCACTTTGCTATTGGAGGCTTGAGGTGGTGGAACCTATGTTTAGTCTCTAGAGCTAAGTTCCGGTCACCACTTCCCCATCTCTTCCATCATGCAGTGTGATTGACTTTTGCGGTTATGATGAACATCGTGGGCGAGATCTAATGTTCCTTATTTCGAGGGTACAGCTCTAAAACGGTGTTCGCAGGCCGGCCCCTAGTTAGTACACCGGACCGAACCTATTGGTAACTCCCTAGGAGGCTTCCGGATCAGCTAGTGTATAATCTTGCTAACTCTACTCTGCCAGATAGTGACTGGTGGGAGTCCGAGTAGTGTATATGCTCGGGGCGTTGTCGACGCCATGTTATGCCAAGGATCTGGGTATATTCATACCATGTGTACGCCATATTCAAAAATTTCATTACTTAATACAAAATGTCCCACCTACTTTTTCTTACCATTGAATATACCATGAATTTTCAAACTAATAGAGCAAGCTTATTTGCGAAAAGATCTAAATTTTCCAAACACTTCCAATTCATTTCACAAATATACGTGGTCTCAATTCTAATCTCAACGATGCCCATTTCTACTTGCAGTCTGCTAAACCCCATGTACTTTCTGAAAGAATCTCAGTTATCGGTAGCTTCAACTACTGCTCATCTCAGATGCCCAAATTATTTACTGTATGATTCCTTTCGCCTCAAAGGTGGTACTTGTGCATATGTCCGTTCTGATATTCCCTGTCAGAGACTTGGCAATTTAGAATTTCCTCTATTCGATCTTCTCTGGCTTAATCTCTCTACCTCATTGTGTCAAATTCATCTGCTGTCTCTACCGTTCTCCCAACTCCACTAATCACTTGGAGGTCTTTGACTTCGTCTCTTTACAACTTGACTTTCTCCAGTCCAACTTTCCTAACAGAGAAGTAATTTTTCTTGGTGATTTTAATGTTCACAACTCCAGCTAGCTTCGGTTTTCTAGTCACACCGACCCAGCTTGTCGAGATGATGAGGCTTTTGCAATTACTAATGACCTTGCACAGATTGTTCATTTACCTACAAGAATACCGGACAATCCTAATCATGCAGCCAGCACGCTTGATCTTTTTCTCACAAACAATCCTATGTATGCGGTCGAAGTGATAGGTCCTTTAGGCACTTCAGATCACAACTTGGTGATCGTCTCTTCTCCAATGGAACCTTTATCTCATGGCTATTCCCAACCTCGTGTTGTTTGGCATTACTAGAATGCAAAACGGGATGACCTGCCAGATTTCTTTTCTTCTTTTCCTTGGTCGGATTATTGTTTCAAAACTTCTGATGCCAACGTTTCCTGAGATCGTGTCAGTGAAATTATTCTTGCAGGAATGGAATCCTTTATCCCACACTCCACTTTAATATCTCGTCCTTTATCTAAACCTTGGTTTTCCAGTAAATGTGCTAAGGCTGTTCAAGAGAAGAACGATGCATATCGTAATTGGCTTGTTTCTAATTCTTCAGTTTCGTTTTCTGCCTACACGAAAGCTCGCAACAATTGTAAAGCAGTTATTAATCAGTCCAAACTAGAGTTTGAACAAGCTAAGAGTAGAAACCTTGCTTCTTGCCCTGTGGTAGCCGAGCATTCTGGCCTCTTGCCAAAGCTATTGGCCGCAACTTTTGCCCATCTCTGCTCCCACCTCTGTCCAAACCAGATGGTTCTGTTGTCACTTCAGACAAGGATAAAGCTAACATGCTACCATTCCATTTTTCTTCCAACTTATGTATTAATGATCTTGGTAAAATACCTTTCACCATTCGCAACACACTCCATTTAATGCCTCTTCGGTCAGAAGGATTTTGACGAATCTTTATGCTAAGAAAGATCCATGTCCCGATGGTATTTCTCCACTTGTTCTCAAAACCTGTGCTCCTGAACTTACTCCTGTTCTATGTCGCCTTTTTTTCATTTTCTTATTCCAAAGTTGTTTTTCTTTCTGCTTGGAAATTTGCTCATATCCAGCCAGTTCCCAAAAAGGGTGACAAATTCCCCCCATCCAATTATCGTTCCATTGCAATTATTTCTACTCTTTCTAAAGTAATGGAGAAATCAATTAACCGCCAACTCTTAAACTACCTAGAAACTTTCCGTCTGATAGTAGATCGCCGGTATGGATTCCGTCAGTGGTGATATTCTGGCTTATGTTATTAGTATTAGTATTAGTAACGGCCGTATGGTGCAAGAAAGCCTATGGCTTATGCTGCACCAGCCAAAAAAAAAAAAAAAAAAAAAAATCCGAACAAAACAATGATAAAAACAAAAATTAAATAAATAAATAATAATAATTAATAAATAAATAAAATTATCCATTTATGGACTAATTCAATGGAAAGGTTCGATGAAACTCAAGTAGTTGCTCTTGACATCTCAAAGGCTTTCGATCGTGTCTGGCATAAAGGTCTTTTAAACAAGCTTCCATCTTATGGTTTGCCAACTATTTTTCTTTTGTAATTGGTTATCCAGTTTTCTCTCTGATCGCTCATTGAGGGTAGATGGCTCTCTATCTTCTAACTTCTCCACTAATGCCAATGTCCCCCAAGGTTCAGTTCTTTTCCCCACTCTTTTCCTCTTGTATATTAATGACCTTCTTCCATTGACTGGAAATCCTATCCATAGTTTCGCCGATGATAGCGCATTGCTTTCCATTTTGAAAAACCTTGCCCTGCTCAATCAGCTTCAACTTCTCGAAAATCTGCTACCAATTCCTTAAATGCGAATCTTCAGGTAATTGTCCAGTAGGGCAAAGACAACTTAGTTGATTTCAATACTTCTGAAACTCAGTCTTGTCTTATATCTCACAAAAAGGATTCTTCTGCTCCTATGCTTATCTTTGGTGACACTCCGATTTCTAGGAAAAATTATCTCTTTTGGGGTTACCCCGACTTCTAATCACTCTTGGCACAAGCACATTACAAATATTGCTTTCTCTGCATCTAAAAAACTTGGATTTCTCTTTCGTTCTCGGCGTTACTTTTCTTCCAAACATCTGCTCACTCTGTATAAATCGCAAGTCCGCCCTGCCATAGAATTTTGTTCTCACATCTGGGGTGGTGCTCCCAAAACCTCTCAGGCTTGTTGATTCCATTCAGAAGAGGGCAGTTAGGTTAATTAATGATTAATCTCTAACAGTCTCTCCACTCGCTGTCTCATAGACGTAATGTTTCTGCTGTACCATTACATATATTTCCATGGGCACTGTTCTTCTAAATTGGCTTCTATAATTCCCGCTCTCTTTCAAAACAGTCCGAACACGCGCAGCCACCAGCTACCATCCATTTTCTGTCCAACTTCAAACTCACAGAACCAACTTCATCTTCCTCGTTTATTGATTCAACTGCCGTTTTCTGCAACAACCTTTCGTCATACGTATTTTCTGAAAATTACAGAAGTTGAAGTCTAGTATCCACAAATATATTCTTTCACTTCTCAACCTCCAATCCAAGCACGGTACTAAGTACTATAGGTTCTAATACCTCGTGTTTGGGGTTTACATAAAAAAAAAAATATATATATTTAATGTGCACAAAGAACTTTAACTTGCTGTCCAGTATCAATCCCAAGATTCTAATATTGTTTGTAATCGGAATGGTGGAATTTGATATCCGAAGTTCGGGGTCTATATGTAATTTATGTTGATTGCAAAAGTGGATTGCAACTGTTTTCTGATGGAAAGACTATATCCATTGAACTCAGCCCATTTTTGTACTTTATTGAGTAACATCTGCAATTGCCGTTCAATAGACCTCATGCTCTGAGAATGGCAAGAAAGAGTAAGATCGTCAGCATAAATTTGGCTTCCACAGTGTTTGGAAGTTCTTTTGTAATGGAATCAATTCTAAGGGCAAATAGGGCTGCGCTCAATACCGACCCCTATGCTGCTTCTCCTTCCTGCGAGAATGTAGGAGAAAAGGAGTTTTGGTATAGAATCTGGAAAGAGCGGCTCTGGAGGAAATTCTTAAAAAATATTGGCAGGTTGCCTCGTAGACCAAGATTATGTAGGTCACTGTAGTATCAAATGCCTTCGCTATATCAATGGAGACCATGACAAGGTGTTCATTTTTCACAAAGTCATTGCGAATTTCAGATTCAGCTTTGATCATCAGATCTAGGGAGGACCTATGTTTGCGAAAGCCATGTTGACAATTATTCAGTAGATGTTGTGTTTTAATGATCAAGGTGAGTCGCCTGTGGACTATTTTTTAAAGAATTTTACCAAGGCAACTTGACAGAGATTGACCTGTAACTATTAGGACTGGAGGGATCTTTTCCATGTTTCAAAAAAGCCAAAACTGTAGCATGGTGCCAAGAGGTTGGATGAATATTTTCCAGGAAGATCCGGTTAAAGAAGGCTAGCAGCATTTGTAAGTTTTTCTCATCGAGATGCTGCAACATTACATAATATATGGCATCTAGCCCAGCGGCACTGTTTCTTGTTGTTCTGATGGCTTGTAAAAGTTCACAGTATTCAAGAGGGTGATTATACAGAAGTGATAGCGAGGTTCTAAAGTTGATGGTTCTCTCTTCGGTGGAGGTTTTAATTTTTTGGAAATTGGGAGTGTAGTTTGATGCAGCTGAGACTTGGGCAAAGGTTTTCCCCATTGCATTCTCTATATCTAGAGGACCAGAGTTCTTGACCGTTGTATGAAAGAATTGGGGAAGGGATGATTGGAAACTTTCCAGAAAGCTGCCTAATTTTCTGCCGAATTAGTCTGGAGTCGGTATTTCTGTTGAAAGTACATGCACACAGAGTCCAAGAATCTTTCTTGGTTTGCTTTTAATGAACCGCGCTTTTACCCTTAGTTTCTTGTAGCTAATTAAATTAGCTGTCGTTGGAAATCGACGAAATATATTGAATGCTTTATTTTTTCCTCCTTTGCTTTCGTGCACTCCTCGTTCCACCAATAGTTGAGTGCCGTCGGGTTGGGGGATTTGATAATGGAATTCAGTATTTAGCGGCAATTAAAAGACGGGATGTGATATAATCAGTTACTTTATCGATAGGCTGTATTTGAATAGTTTTTGTCCAGAGTCATTGCTGACTGAAATTTGGCTTTAGAAAATTTCCACTTCCTGCCGGATTGATCTAATTGTGGTTGTGTAGTGAGCAGGTTACAAACAATTGGAAAATGGTCACTGCCCATGGAGTCATCCATATCGAATGAATGGAAACAGTATCGGGGAACAAATCGAGGGGTCAATTGCAGAAGTCTGTCCAGTAGGTAACTGTATGTGGGTGTGCGCACCACTATTAAGAATGGTGAGGTTTTGTTTATCTAGTAGAATTTTTCAATCAGTCTGCCCTGTTTATTTAATTTAGAGGATCCCCATAAAGGGTGGTGACCATTGAAATCCACTAGCATGCAGATAAGGGAGGGTAGGGATATCATTCAGTTGCCATCAGTGTCAGAAGTGGCATCCTCACGGTGGAATGATGTGAACTACCTTTTTATGCTGCAGTTCTAGAGCCGTTTCTCGTTTTAAACCCCCCATTTCAGTTCCTGTACAGTTAAGGCTATTTGGCACTTCATATAGTCTACAGAGAGCATCCAAACTCTTCATGCAAATAGATTTTGCCAAAAATCTTGCAATGGCTGGGCTGCAAATTAACCACGAAATAACCACAGATGACGTTCACAAACAGGATCTGTAAAAACAGTATCCAGGCGTTCGTAAATGGAAAAATAGCATAAAATGGTCTTATCCCATACATACCTCAACCTAACCTGGGATGAATACCTCACTTTTCAGAAGGGAAAAAGAATAAAACCATAGGACATTTTGGGAAATCCCGCAGGAGTTAACAGGTTGCCGTAACGTATCCATAATATGGAGGGTTGATTCAGCCTTTTGATAACGATTTTTAGTCCTTTAAAACTACGAAATTCCGTGCCGCCACCACTAGCTGTCTATTTGTTTTCCCTGCTCATGGACTATTGCACGGCATCGCAATTGCTATTGAAGTAAAGCCCGCTGCAAAACTGCCAAGTCGATCTTATCCCATTCCTGCTGGCAGACTTTCCACAAACCTACAACAGTTCTGGGTAGGCGGTTTTCGAGAGCTCTTTTCAAAAGTTCGAATGTGCAAAAATCCATGGGCGCGGCGTCAGGTGATTTAACAGGTATATCTTCAAACGGGATCGAACGAATATCTGTCACCGCTTCCATTTTCCGCAAGAAAGCACGGGTGGAACGTAACTGTGGCTGGACGCTTTATCTTGGTGCACCCAGCCCTTTTCAGCGTCAGAACCGTACAGTGTGCGTATTTCACGTTCGAAAAATGGCTGTAGAACTCCAGTCTGGTAATGCACTGAGTTTACTTTCACGTTTTTAGCGACTCTACGCAACTCAAATTTGCCGTTATAACAAAAACCGGCTACAACCATAATCTCGGCCAAAACCTTCCTTGCACTGATGCGCCCATGTTGGAAAAGGCCTTGTCACCCTGTGGACGGTAAGAAATTGCTCGAATTTTGTTGTACACCCACGCTTCGTCCAATGTTGCTACGAATTTTCACCTTTCAGCTGCTAGATATTTTTCGTAGGGTTTTCGAGCATTGATCCGCCGCTCTGCAATGTGCCTTGCTGCTAGGTGGTGTACGAGGACCTTGTGCTTCTTCTCCAGTTGGAAATTTTAGTTGATTATGCGACAAACGGTTGACTTGGATGTTCCCACAAGTGGCACTATAGCTCTTTGGGTTTTTGGATTTTCACCGACAACAAGCGACTGCACGTTTCGTACTACCTCCCTCGTTCGACTTGGAGCAGGTTGCAGTTTCTTCGGTGTTTTCCGCCCACTTGCAGCAGCTTCGCGGAATTTTCTTTGGCCATTCAAACTTTTATGGATACCGAATTCGATACACTAAAACTTTTCGACTTGCACATATCATCAATAATTTTCGCATAACTGTAGCCTTCTTCGGAAAGTGCGGTTATGTAACCTTCCAAACATGGGTCCAATTTCCGAGGTATGTCGCCATTAAAACAACTAATACACCTGTTCATAAGGTTTGGAACTGCGCCTCCGGGAAAAAAAAATTACATTTCTGCCATAAGTCCCAAGCAGGATTAATGTCAAAATCGTGATCAAAAGGCTGAATCAACCCTCCGTATGCCTATATATATAACAAGATGTCTCGCACCCATCGTCCTATATGCTTCAGAGATCTGGTCCTCTGCACCGACCTATTAGCAAGAAAAGATATATTTTTAATTGAATATTGGATTTTAAGATGACTAAACCGACTAGGAAAGATGTCATCCACTATATCCCAATGGACATTGCACGCTAATATCGACATGAACACTTTGGAAGCTTCTAGTAAAAAATATCGCCGCTCTGACGAAATTACTGAGAAAAAGAATTGATAATCCTAACATGAATCCAATAAAATATTTCAAAGAATTCAAATTACACTTTCAAACTGACCGAAAATAAGGAACACACACGCAAAAGCAATTCAAGAGAATCTGTATCTCAGCCTTACTTGACTCATGCCTCAATACCTCGTTATCTTATTTTAACTCAAATAACCTATGTAACTATCCTTTTGCTTCCCTCTAGCTTGCATGCTGTTGTAAGGGGATGAAAAGACAGTAAACTGAATAAATAATAATGTGGCCATGCAGAATAAACAGAATTTGTAAAACCAGAAATTTTCACAAAAAAATTCTAAACAAACATACAAACACGTCAGTTTACTTACCTCGGCAGAGGTAAGTAAACTGAAACCTCAAAAGACCTTGTTTCAAAAAAAAAAAAACATTAAAAAAATGTTCAGATCGCTACTTCACTCACCAGAACTACTCAAAGTAGAACATCGATGACAGGCCATACATTACTTCTTTGAGTTTAGTATTCCCACCCCCTCAAAACTCAAACTGGACTTATCGATTTATCATAAAACATGCCATACTCAATTACGCAAATTGGAGAGGGACTCCAACCGTAGTACGCATTGTGAAATCGGAAACTTACCAGCTTTACTGAGTGCAGTTGTTGTGCATGCTGTTACTAAAGAAAGCGGGAGTCGCGCGTTCAGATTTATTTCATTTTATTTGCGCTGATTCTGTACCTCGGTGCAATTACTATGTAGTCAGCTCTGTGAATCGGGATTTTAAAGTGAGAAACCATGCACAAATGATATAATAAGCTCTTGATACACGAAACCATGATGGACGTGACAAAAATGGAGAGGCGATGAAAGCAAAACTTCGAGCGAAGGAGAATGTTATGGCATAACGAGAACGTCTTTAGGGATTTTACTACTGATGCAAGACGGATTTACGCTATAAAGTCTGGTTAAAGATAACTGAAGACAATTGTGAAAATAAATTCGTCTTTGATAAATACTGACAGCAGATTTTTAAGACGATATTGATTTCTCGGTGTAATACAGTAAGAACAATGTCAAAACTTTATACTGTATTCTTAGAAACATTTCTTGAATTATGCGAAGAATTTTGAGTTAATGCAGAATTGAAATTGACTTCTATTGAAACTGCTTGCACTGAATTTTTAAAACTAACTGTATTTATTACTAAAATCTACAGTATAGTTCTTAAAATAACAGAAAAAGTTAATAAAACGCCTTACTGTCCACAAGACAGCTTTATGGGTCTGTTAGATTTTTTTTAACGCTGTGTACGCGTGGTGACTCCAATCTTGGTGCTATATATATATATATATATATATATATATATATATTATTTGATTTCAAGATATCATAAATGATCAGAGGAGTTTACAAGAGAATACATGCAAATTAACGTATTTTGTGTTACCACTTGGATTTGAAGATGCAGCCTAACCAGCTCTGACCTTGTGCTCTTACTGCTCGGTTACGCTCGTACATGTTTAATGACAGTAAATTTGTCAAATCTTCATGGAAGAACGCCTCCCTAATTTGAGCTTTCACTTCTACACGATTTGTTATGCAAAAGCTTCGTTCTTCAAAGAATTATGCAAATAACATTCCCTCTCGCTATAAATTAAGGTGGCTTACAGGAAGTCAGACCTCTCCGTGGTTCTGTAATATTTATTTATGAGGATAACCGCATTAATAATTCAAATATAGTAAAATTTGACGTGTATTTATTCAGAATCAGAAACCCATTGAGTGGAAATACATGTAATGTCAAGTTAGTTTGAAGTATCGATTCATTTGTAAACAAATATGCTATGAGTTATTACAACCTGTAAACAAATGATTTATGGTGACATAAATTAAATTTTAAATTGTGGTAGTTGCCACCTTATATTTCAGAAAAAAAATTAACCTTTTCCTGAAATCTAAGGTTGTGACTCTAGCGATGACCAATTGGATAGTTTTTAAACTGCTTCATTTTAAAAATGGGGAAGATTCCTTTTTATTCCAATATTTTACAAATTCTGCATTTCCCGATTTCACAAAAATAAGTTGTTCAAAAATACCTGATTTTTATATAACGAAGTATAGAAAAGGTAATTTTTCTATATCTTTTTTTTAAAGCGACTCCAAACGAGATGGATTTGTAAAGTTAGTACCGTGAATGGGTTGAAGATTGAGAGGACTTCAGATCTGTTGGATTTGAATTTTCATAGGCTGTAAATTTTCGGGAAATAATTACGAGGAAAGGCTCTTTAAAAAGAAAGATGGAAGAAGTAGAAAGGATAAATGAAGAAGAGAAAAGGCTAGTTGGTGAGTTAAGTTAAACAGTGAATGAACGTTAAATAGTTGAGTCGTGTTCAGACTGGTATAGAAAAAAGACCCGATATTACAAGCCCCATCTCACAGGAACAGTGTCTATGGAAATATCTATAGAAAAGGAAAAACAGCAGAAATTTTGTGTGACACAGAGTGGAGGAGTTTGAGGGTTGGAACAGCTAGCTACCCAATTGCAAAAATCACAAATCAAACCATGAAGTAGAAGGCATTATGAGAAGCCTTAATGTCAGGAACTTCAGTTTCTCTTAATTTTTCCATCGTTTGCGCACTGTAGACAAGGTTGCTCGAACACCAAATCAGCCCCTTCCACCCTGGCATGCTCACGTTCCAACATGCAACTTATCCCTTAAAATCTGGGAGAAAGTCGGACACTCCATCGCTGTCTACCTGCAGCGTTTTTCAGCACACAGAGCTGAACATTGAGTTCGCGCCAGTTTACACAGACGGCTCGAAGTCAGAATTCATTGTAGGATCTGCTGCTGTCTTTGCAGACACCACTATATCAGAGCAGATTCTCCCTGAATGCTGTATATTCGCTGCAGAGCTGCGCGCTATACAGTTAGCCTTGGATCGTATTAGTAAATGCCAACACCAACGGTTCTTTTTATATTCGGATGCTTTGAGCGTCTTACAGGCTTTATTATCTGTCAGATGTAATCCTCACCCAGTTCTGTCTCAAGTTCAGCAGAAGATTCACTCTTCTGCTGAACTTGAGACAGAACTGGGTGACAGAACGTGAATACGATATCCGCTTCTGCTGGATTCCCAGCCACATTGGGATTAGGGGAAATTATTTGGCTGACATTGCAGCCAAATCAGCAATTTCTTCTAATAATTGTTGCCTGTCAGTCCCCTATACAGACTACAGGCAAGTAATACACAAAACGATTCACACCTTGTGGCCAAGATACATGTAACAGACAGACAACCAATAAATTACATCAGATAAAGCCTAATTGAACTGTGGCAGTCTAGTCTGCGCAGAAATCGTAGCGGAAGTTGTTCTGGCACGGACCCGCATAGGACACAGTCATCTGACACATTCTTTCTTGCTGAGGGCTGATGACCCTCCTATGTACGAGTCTGATACAGTTTTATCCCTGAAACATTTTAATAATATGCGCTTTACCGCTTTTAACCATCTGACCGAACCTTATACACTCAGTCAGATTTTATCCGACAATGACAAGGTGTCAGCTCTTTAATTTTTTGCAGCTTACTGATTTATATACATGTATATAAAATAAGCTTTATACGTTTTTAGAATATATACCGCCTTTTAAACTTACGCCTTATCTTTTGACCAAGTAGCCTCTTTTAAAGTTACCAGAATCTATTTTTACCTTTTTTTTTTCTTGGCGCATAATAGCCACTGCTGCTAATGCGCCATTAAAATTTTAAACCAAACAAACAAATCGTCTGTGCACGGTAATAATCAATCTTTCCACACCGAATGAAAAGGCCCACACCCGGTGTATTCCATCTTCCACACACCGGGTGGATTCCGGGTTCCAATCTCGTCAATGATGCGAATAATTGTTTTGGGCTTTTATCACTCTACAGGTGACTTATTCGGAGTCATACGTAAACCCCGGGCTGTTTTTCACTTCCAGGCCGACTTAGTCAGTCTCATACCTGGACAGCAAAGTTTTCCCCCTGGATACTTCGGTTTTCGTACAGAAAAACAGGAAAATCGACCGAAGAACAGGCACAATTTATTACATGGGCAGATTAGTTTGTTTTTGGAAGGCACTAATATTACTGTTTTGAACTTTTCCATTGATTTTGCCACGATGATTTTCATAAGCAGAGATAACACTTGTGGAATTCACATTGGATATCGTTAATAAGTTGCAAAGTTTCAAGATAGCCTAAGAGAGGATGGATTTCTTCATTATTTTGGAAAGAGTTGGTTGCGGTAGAAAGTAATTTGGATTTGCCACCCTTCTACGAATTGATTGGACATGAACAAATTTCGATGCAGAAGGAAAAAAAGATTAATCTTGTTATTGGGTGACATACTCAGTTATATTTATTATTACACTTTATTTACAGATTCGAAACCTTTATAGCCATGTTTAAAGAGTTATTTTGTAATTTTATTCACCATATAAGGGAAATTAAACTGGTGGGTTTCTTTTCATTTAGGTTGTCTTAAATAAAATCTACCATTTTTATTTTGCTCTAGATGTCTTTTCCTTGGTCAGCTTTAATCACTATCCCGTTGATATTCCATTTTTTTTATCTCAACTTTTTTTGCTCCCCCCCTCAAAATTTTGTGGATAGATAGATCGATCGATCATCTAGGAGTATATATAACCATTCAAATGAAAGAATTCAATGAAAATCTGATTTATAAAATGGAATATAAGAATAATTCGTAGTGCAGTGCAAAGCTACCGTAAAATTAATTTCGCTATGCAATCCACGAATAGCAGACCAGTAGTTCACGGTGTTATTTCAGTAACTCTACGAGTTCCTGATTTGAAGTAGTTAATAATCACTTGAGATAATAGTTTTCGCATCACGAGGTCACCCGAAAAATGAACATCGCGTCCAAACTGGGGTATCTTCCTCGACGTACACTGTGACTGGATTACATCTCACAAAGGCAAACCTAATCTCTTTTACGACTGCTTAATTCCAGTTTGCATTTCGCAATTTAAGAGAAAGACCGGAAAAACTCACATTCAAATTTTCTTTTGGAACTTTTAGCCACTAAAAACCCATTATCTGCTTGACAAATTTTCCAACTGATCTCTTCTGGAAAAAAGATCGAATCCACTAACTCTGCATAGAACTTTCTTCGCAAATAGCTACTTGGATTCTCATTCCGTTCTCGCCGAATAAACTCTGTTTACATTGGTGAGCATTAAAGAAACAAGGTTTCTCTCATTATTGAACGAGATTGACGCATTAGTATGAATATGCACGTCTGACGGACAGAGACCTGCTTATTTCAGGTTATGAGGGGAATATTTATGCTATCGTTTGAAGTAATGCTTGTTATTTGGGTTTTAAGAGCATTAGCAACTAAGGCCATATTGCTCCGGGATATGCGGTGGTCATTCCTTGACCTTTCCGCATCCTCCGTATTTGGTGGTGACGGGCTCGAACCCCGGTCTAATCAAGAAGCGTGTGCTACGCACTGCTGCTCCTTCCCACCTGGCTACGGAGGCGCCTTGAATTAATGTTCCATAAGTAAGTTAACGTTAACTTCAGTTTGAATCAGCGAGTTACTAATGGATAAATGTACTAAAATAAACCGTGTTGTCATACAGATGACATAATATTGCCCGTCACTTACAAAACATGAATATCATAGAAAAATAGCTTCAGTTGGCGATAACTGATCTAGAATGTTGGACGATGAAATGGTTACCGGATTTCTGAGCCAACAGCCATCTACGTTTGCAAGCAAAGTGCGTTACACTTGGACTCAGAACTGCCGATAGATACACGTTTGTAAGCTCATAACTATAATTGCAAGAAACTTAATTCAGGTTGGGTTTTATTTTCAAAGAGAAACGTTTCCACCCTTTGCTTCTGAAGAGGGCATTGTAAATCTTTCATGTCAAACTTCATAACTAACACAGTGGATGGAACCAAGTACTTATTAATTAATATAAATAAATCGCATTATTGCCTTGGTTTCTAAAGCGCCAATGAAATCCAAATGGATTAGCTAATTTCTTTATTACTTGTATTGATTATCAATTAGTTTGTGCTTTTGTGAACGAATTTCTGCTTGCTCATCTTCGCATTTCATCAAATATCGTACTGCCATTGGGTGATAATGAATACTATAGCTGTGTAGTTATTTTGTAAGTACAGAAAGCAGTGTTCGAAAACACCTGATACTGCAAAGCATGGTAATGTTCTTGGGCCATCTTTTAAACTTCTTACGCCCTGTAAAGGACATGAAATAAAGTCGTTTTTTTTTTTTTTTTTTGAATTTTTTTAAATAAACAGAATAGTTCGTAACGTAATAGCATAATCTCGTCTACTGGGGTTTCAAATTAAGTTATTTTAATGTCCCTTAACTGTTAGCCTTTAAATTTCCGCTTCGTCACTAAGCGGTATTGCTTCTGCCCCTCCCCAAAAATCCTACTGATATTTAATCATATCAAATGGTTATGACTGAGCATCAAAAGGATTTTCGGAAGGTTCAATCCACTCTGTGTAGTCACATTACAACTGAGGCAAAGATCCAAAATACATTTATTTTTGGTAATAGTGTCTGGATTTTGATGAAACCCTTTGCTGGCTTACGGAGATTTAATATTCTTCATGACTTATATAACCTGGGCTAACAGGATGGTTGTCCCCACTTTAGTTCTTCAGCTCCAGAGCTTTACATTCTTTATCAATTCTCGTTTTCCCTACAAGTTCAACCAGCGGAAACATAAAAGGGTCCATTCTCAGTACAATAGTATTTTCATTCGGAGTAAATAATGACTCACAGTGAAAGTTAACCGGAGAAATAGTTAACACGACAGGAAGAAAAGTTATTAGAATACATAATGGCATGCCCATTTCACTCATTTTCATTTGCTAATCATAGACACTCCATTGCAATACCCTAATTTCAATACCAACTTAGAGTTAAATGTATACTCATTGATTGCCCACTATATATCAAAGAGCGACGAAAGGCTCTCCTTTTCATGTGTGTTATGGGTCTTTAATGGCGCAGAAACTAAACTGGCTATAGTGTGCATGTCCGTAGAGATGTGTTAGGAAATAATTCAGAATTGAAGGCATTTCATTTTAGAAACTATTCAGAAGGACAATATACGCTAATTTTTTTCAGAAAACAAAAGTTGATTAATGTTTGCTTGGTCGCCATTAATATGCTCTAGTGATATTTGTTCTTGCAGTTTAGTCAGAGAAAGCAGGACTGATGTTCTGTCCTGGTGATATTGAGGACAGTCAATAAGAATATGTTTGACTGTTAGATGTACTAATCAGCGTGTACACTGAGCAGGATCATCACTTGAGTAGATGGAGGTGGGTCAGATGAGTATGTCCTATTCTTGCCCGTGCAAATACCACTTCTTCCCTTCTAGTTGTTTGGATGCTTGAATGCCAAAATTTTGGTTCCTGTCTTAACTGGAAAATTTTATTAGTCTGGGTGTGCCATAGCTCTTTCCACTGTTCCAGGCATGCTGCTTTTATGATGATATCATGGTCAAAGACTGGAATACGGAGAGGTCAAATATAATGTGTAGGGATTTTTTTCTGATATATGCCCCAGTTCATTACCCTTTATCCCTGAATTTGCTGGAATCCAAAAGTTCACTAAATGTTGACGTTCAACTTTCGAGAGCAAGTTCCTGATTTGGTTTAAAATAGGGTGATTCGTAGAGGAGCCATTTTGCATTGCTCTAATTCAGCTGATTTTCACATGTATTATACTCATTGGCCATACAGAAAGTCCCTGAAGATAGAGAAAACATACATAAAATGTTCATATTTCCTAAGCAAATCCATAAGTGTTGTAAAACAGATGACCTACTATTGTCCGTCACTCCCAAAACATGAATCCCATAGAAAAATAGCTTCAGTTGGCGATAACTGATCTAGAATGTTGGACGACGAAATAGTTACCGGATTTCTGAGCCCATAGCTACACAGATCTACCGATAGATAATAATAATACTCATCTCAATACTGTCAACTTCTGGGTTTAAGGAACTTTAATTTTACCATGTGCAACATCTCTGCGAATCACCTGCTTGTAGAAATCAGCAATTTGCGATCACTAAGTTGCGATGTGGACAAATATTCACTATATTTGATTAATGCTACATAAAATAATCAGATAACGAGCTCGGAAGGGCATTTTTATAGAGTCTGAACGCTATTCAGCGCAGCTTTTCTTACTGCCCGTGGAGGCTTCAGAATTTCCCAAGTGCAAAGCCATAGAAAAACAGCCGTCTACTTTAGGAGTAAATGAACACCAGTTATTTCTCAGGAGGCAAACGATCTTATGTCTCTGTCGGATACAAAGCCTTCCGAGCACACCAACTAGAAGTGTTTGACCTATAACGATTTTCTTTTTATCAATCTGTTCCTGGGGGACTTAGACCTATGAAGCTTCGCTGTCCGCAGATCTAAATTTTTCCTTATGAACTTTTTCCTTATGCCATAATTTATATAGATTCCTTTAACGCAGTATAAACTTCTTATCCAATATTACCTCCATCACAATAAAGATCTAAAGAAATAACTTTCTTCTTGATACCAGGATATTTTGGAAATTTTAAAAGCTGACCGCGGTATTTTATAATATTACAGTCATCTTTAATTTTCTCGAATGGATTATAACACATCATTTGCGAAGCAAGGAATCGTTAATTAACACAATCTATTTAGAGATTGATCCAGTAACCAACTGGTCCAAATCAAAAAAAAAAAAATGAACAGCAAATATAAACACACAGCCCCAATGAGAGTAAATTATATTAGCAAGTTTGCAGTTTGGCAGTAGTAGCCCTCGCGCCAAAAAATACCACCACCAACAACTTCACTTGTTCAAAATGTTCCTTGTTAAGCATCAGTTTTGGAAACTTCCAGACTCTTAACTTGACGCCTCAAACATTAGACCGTGTTATTGGAGACAGTCTACATGTACTTTCCTCTTCCTTCGATAACATTCTAATATGCAGATGCCAATCGTGTCTAGAAAGTGAATAATGAAAAGACATTTTGGCATTAGTTGCCCTTGTGGTTGTTAGGTTCTTATCATAACATTTTGAAATCTGGGAGGATAAGAAAACTCGATTATTACCAAAAACCTTTATTTCCCCTCCCTTGTTTTAAGTTTTCGGGTATTATAGCGGCTAACAAAAAATAAGAAAACCAACAATCTCCACATCCATATTAAGCACATTTGGTAATCTAGTCTATAAATCTCTCAATTGATTTATAGTTAAAGCAGTACAATATACAAATGCATAAAGTTTTTTTTTATAATAAAAAAAAAATGTTTAAATTTGCCCACTGTTACCAGTTAAGTGTAAGTGACAGTCCAACGTGCGCAGAATTGGTACTTAGAGCATCATATTTCGTAAAATCGAGACGATATAACACGTAAGATTCTTGCACATTCTTTTTTGATGGATGACCACCTATCTAAGGGTATTGCTATATCGTTTAATTACACTTACTGGAAATTAAAATTCTTCCACCTAGCTAATGTCTTTCGAAGTGTTCTTCAGTTCTGCTAAAAATTAATATGTATGACCTTATTTACTATACTTTAAAGATCGACTATGGACGTCTATTGACTGGGGAGTCATCAATACGTATGTGTCGATGAACGGCGTTTATATCTATATCCATAACGATGGTGAATGAATTAGCATTAATTTATATGCGAAGTCTTCCTGTGGGTAATTATCAACTCACGAGGAGTGAAATTACCTGCTAGATGAAAGGCAGTTTGAAAATTAAGTGTCGTTTGAGAGGCAATAGTTCTAACTGCTGAATAAACGACGCACCTTTCCAAACTGCACATTGCTTTGACAGTTTTATGGGTTAATTCACTTTCAAAATGAGTAAATTTTCCTATTAGAGATAAGTCTGCTTGCCTTTTGTGAAGTGAACTCCGTAGATGGCTCTTGAGGGCCGGGAGCGCTGTGCTTTCAAGTGAGTCGAAACGCAATTTCCATATTTTTGTCATAAATATCGAAATGTTGCACGTGGCCACATGCTGAAAGTGGGAGCGACATTTCTAGATTAACCATCTGTGGAATGCAAAATTTGCTTTGTGCCCGGAATGTAAAATTTAAGTGGTTTTCGTGGAATGCAGATGACTGAAAATTATTCTATGATTCTGACACTTTAGAGGAGAACGGCATTTCAAGAACTTAGAAACTCCTTGAGGGAACGAAGTGATTTGGTAAAGTTGAAAATAATTTCATGCTCTACCTTACAGACTACTAAAAATCAAAGTATAGGAGTTTTGAAGTAATCGGTTTCAAACCTGCAAAAAGGGGTTTTGCTGTTCCTCACTGAATCATTTTGTTAGCAACAATTTGCTATCTCACAAAAATATCAATGCAATTATCCCATCCCAATCATAGGACCTAAATAAAATGAAAGGCGTATAGATTCTTTCTTATGGAAAGAAGAAACAACCGAAATCCCCCAAACATCCATTCTTTGCCGAAGTACGAGACAAATTAGAGTGTTTCATAATTTTCATTTTTTTCCCCATATTGTAACTGCGGATAGGAGTATTGTCATTAATGAGAAATTCTTCAGCGTTTCGGCTGGTACGAATTTTGCGTTTTTAAATTTCACTTTTCTATCACTTGTTTGCTTCTTAGGGTTATATTTCGAATTTTAAAATTTAATAAATGAAACACTGGAATTTTAACATGGACTTTTAACATTGAGATACAAAGACCAGGGGCATCTGAGGACAATTGTCAATGATGTCTGAGAGGCTGGATCTTAAGGAATTTACGTTTGTTCAACTTGTAGAAAACAAAGCTTCCCTTTTTTGCTGCATCACGAACAACAAAAAGCGTTACTTTCCTGCATATTTTGGTCAACATTTTCTCAGCACAAATTCTCTATGAAAATGAACTGCTTAACGCAATATATCCCTACCATATTCATTGCTTGCCAGGTAGCGGGCGTCTAATTTATTTCGTGGATCCTGGTCACTGTACCAATTAAAATCTGTGAATCCTGATAATCTAAATATTTTTTTGGGAATCTCGAACACTGTCTCGATCCGAAATAATGCCAGAAACCAGCGTATTATCGCTACAACAAAATAGGCCCAGAACTGAAGACAAACAGGGCTAACGCCTAGATTCCTGATACTCATGAAGATAATACATAGAGAAATGTAAGGTTACATGGAGAAAGAAAAGGTTACGTAGAGAATTTTATCCAGAAGAATTTCGAAGACTCCCTTAAATCTGTAATAAGGGGACATTTTCATTGAAACGAAATGTGGCAAACAATTCCTTCGAGTCACATATATTGGGATATATTAATCAAAGTAAACACTACAAAAGACAATAAAAAAAATTCTTGTTTATACTCGGGCACGACCACCAAGTCAGTGGAGTTTACAATAAATCAATCAATAAAAATGTTAAATCGTATTTAGCATTCACGTGCTTGAACCCCGGTCACCTCAAAAAGCGTGTGCTACTGCACTTGCGCTTCTAACCACTCATCTCTCGACGTGATCTATGAATTGGACTCTTCCTGAAATGTCTGAAGAGAAAATATGTGCTGAGTTAATCGCACGGACTGACAGCTTGAACTGCCCAATAAGTCCAGATGTACTGAATTTTCTTTTTCAGGTGTTAAAAATACGTATACTCGAAAATGACATGTGCTGCTCCTGCATGCAAAAAATATTAATGATAGACCATGAAATTGTGATGTTCGTTGCCAAAAACCACACGCAATTAACTGCCGAAAAGCGCACCTTGCGTATTCCGGAGACTGTCAGCGATGGAAAGAGAAATCACAAATGCAATCGAGCCCGTCACCACCAAATACGGAGGATGCGGAAAGGTCAGGGAATGACCACCGCATATCCCGGAGCAATATGGCCTTAGTTGCTAATGCCCCTAAAAACCAAATAACAAACAAACACACAAATGCAAATATTAATGGTAGAGTTGAATATAGTATGCGAGGGGGCAAAAAAAAAAAAAAAGAGGTGAAATCTATAAAATAGCAACAAAACTTCCTACGTCCAGAAGGTTGTAGGGAGATATTCCATCGAACATAAAATGAAGTGACTGTTCCATTCAAAGAGTCGCTTACTCCCATCGAGCCCTATTTATTAATCTCTCAAAAATCCCCAGAGAATTGCTTGCGGCGCCACTTCTATATTCTATATCGTCACCCTCTGCCAAAATTCGGTGGTAGAGTGGAACCTCCAAAACTGAAGTAACCGCTGTTGTCACACAAGGGAAAAAAATAATGTCGAGGTGAGTGAGGTACCCTACAACTGAATCTTGGAATACATTGCGGAGGAAGAAAGGGACACAGGAGAGCGTCCATACTTCTTCAAAAAACATAATTTCAAGGCTAAGAAAAAGAAGCCCTCAGCCAGCACTTCGGAAGCCGACCGACAAATCTACCAAGTCCAGATGATGACTAAATTCATACATATATCCAATTTTAAAATTCATACATATATCCAATTTTTAATTTTTTTAAAAAATTAATATTAAATATTTTGTCCTTCTATAGACACCATCAGGTAGTGGCTTCTTAAAAACACAGCTTTGTATAATGGCTTATATTAATTTTATTTGAACATAAATCATTAATTTAATTTATATTAATTTGCACTTTTTTTTTTACAGGTGACGAAAGTGGACCGATCCATTAACAACATGTGGTCATGGCCAACTCTCTTCCTCAGAATGATGCTAGCAGTATTAACCTCATCGACAGTAACACGAGCGACAGCACGTTTTCAAACACTCGGCCAAGCACATTATCCCCAGGACATATGGCGATCCTTGAGATGCACGCCAATAGCCAGTCCAATGCTATTATCTACGTGGTTGTGGTCCTCTCGCTATACGCGGTTGGAATGATCATTGTGATGATTAAATATATACGAACAGAACGTTACGAAGCGCGACTTACGAGACTCTTTCACGAGATCATGAGAAGAGATCGCTTCTTTCGTTTGTCCAGGAGACGGTCGTCCGTTCAAACTAAAGAAACTCCAGCACCATCTACAGTAATCGAAGATGACATGCCACCGACACCAACCCAAGAAGCTACACAGGAGTCCGTGCAACTGGAAGTCATCGAAAGCAACTTGTAGTATACAAATTAAATTTGATATGGCAAGTTCGGAGATCGGCAACTTAACTACAAAATGTTTTGTACGAAAGAGAAAGAACTGAAAACTTGAGCTTATGTTCCCTATATTTTGTAATTGACACTATATGTTGTGAATATAAATATATACACCATTCCCTGACCAACAGTGTCTAGCGCTCCAGAAACTGAGCCTTATTAGCAAATGACCCTATGCACTAAGTGGTAAATGTTGTTTCGTACTGCAGACCAGTCTTGTGTTAAAATTCATTTTTCTAAAAGATTTTGTGAGATAAGTCTCATTTTATCCTGTGGCCTTTGAATCAGTATCTGTGTATGTGCGTTTGCAGTATGAGTATTGTAATATCGAATTTCTTAATATACAATCCTCCATGAGACAAAGTATGTTACGTGAAAATGCATTTCGAAATTTAATTTCAATTTTTAAAACTTCAAAGATCAATATATATAATCCTTAAAATTTTCATATTTATTTAAATTCAGTCCTATTATGATACATCATAAACGTCCTCAGAATCATATTTAATTTTAATCGCAATTAAACTCAAGTGAATATAAAAGGCATTTTGCATAATGAAAATTAAACTTCAAAATCCTATCAACTTTGTTTCTTTTTTTTTTTTTTGGAATTTAATGGCTGTCAATAAATACTACTGGGTACTTTAATTGTTTGTTTATTTGAGTCACAGCTTGGTTATATCAAATTATGGATAAAACTGGTTATGATAAACGAATAAAATTACAGGTTTAACAGCAAAGGCGCAATAATATTTTAAAATTGATCGTATTATATTTAAAGTACGATGCTTTTAGAACTTCCTTTTACAAAATAGCAAGAAGAGAATGGATTGATAATTCCACTAACGATATTTCTCCTCTTGACATTTAAAAATGTGATGTGTTCTATAAAAGAAAGCTTTAAAATAATTGACACCACTATTTCTCGTTTCAACGAGAAACTTAATTTCCGTATTTAATTTAAAAATGTGGTTTATTTCGCAATCTAAAACAAGAATACTACTAAACAACTTGTATAATTTAAATTTATAAAGGAAAAAAAATTATTAAAATGTGACATGTGATTCTCAGTTTTTAAGATTAAACTTCCATTTTGTACAGAAACTACTTTAAATTTTTCTGAACTTTTTCTCTTTCCGGGACTTGGTTAACATTCATATTCCACAATGTGGATAGCACAGTTCGTCGCACAATGGTCTTTAAACCATTTGAAGCAGCAGTTCATGGAATTTTCAAATGTTTAAGATATTCAACTAGTAGATTAAGATGCTTTGAATTTGTATTTGCACACAATACATGTAAATAAATGTATATATGTGTCTTTTCTGGGTGTATATGTTTAAAATGCCTCTAAGATGGCTCACTTCTGAAAATATTCAATACACTAAAGTTTGTTATAAAATAGATATTTTGGCCAACGAACAATGATTCTTTTATACCATTGCAGCTGTTGGCAACATTGCTTAGTCTTATATCTTTCACTGGAGGGCATCTAGTTTGAAAACGTTTAGTTTATGGTCTCGAATTACGAGCGATTTAGATACCAGTTGAGTTTATAGTGTGATATATGGCATTCTACCTAGAAACGATCTTTTACTAGCTATTGTAACTTAAAGTTCATCTATCATAGTACTGCTGACCGCTTCCCACCACATAGTATTTAATTTTCTTCCCGAAGAAATTGATATTTTTCAGTATAGAAATATTTGAAAATGAAGACTGCATCGACCCTATCAACAACAATAAAAACGAGTTACCACGCTTGTTGTATTCGTCCATAAATATCAAACTCAATAAAGTGCTATAAGAGACAAAATGTGGGTACTGGCCCCTTTGACAATCGATACTGAACACAGAAAAAAACTTGAGTGATGTACTGGTGCGGTTAATTGTATATAAGAGATATTCGTAAGTTCGAGCATTCAAGTTATCTGTAGTATAGTATAAAATGTCATTTCAATGAATCTTAGAAACGAAAGAAATCTTTAATTCAGAGGTATGTTGCGCGTCCATTGGGGAATGCTTCTTAAAAGAAGCATTCCCTTCTTTTAAGGGAATGCTTCTTTTTCCAAGTGCAGAGTTCGAAACTTGGAAGACAAACGCCCTCACAGCGCCAAAAATGAGCAAAAGACCATTGACATTAATCCTAACTCTTCTGGGAGGGCCCAACAAGTTTACCCAAAACGAACAGGAAAATGAAGAGAATGACAGCACTATTATTACAAAAGACAATGTACTCCGTACTACAACTTTCTTCAGATTTTTCTCAATGGTTGATATTTTTTATTTATTAATGAACACAATTTCTGTATTGTAGCAATTGAAAGGAAGTTTTAGAAATACTACTTCTCTCAAGGAGCATCCTTATCGCAGTTCCTTGCTTCGATTGTTTCCAAGAACCCACTTAGCGTTCGATAAAAGCGAGGAGGTCCGTAAAAGACTTTGGGCTGAGCGGAAGAATCGAACGCCGAGATAAACATAAATAGACCCGGATCGCCGAGAGGCAGATATAAATCGTTGGCCATTACCGATAAGGATGAACTGAGCGTGTGGAATAGTTCGGTTCTCATGCGAGGCTGGAGAGAAAAAGGATACGGGCGACTGACATTGCTCCATTCGAGCTTCTCAATACGCATTACAAAGAAGACCCAGAAGCATTTTAGAAGGTTTGTTTAGATGCCCATTGCTCCCATTATGTCAGGTTCCAAAATGAGCAGTAATGTGGAATAATAGGGTGACTCGTCTGTGGACTAACGATGTCGTACTGATGCGACCATAAATACGACACTGCAACGTCTCCAGGAGATACGCACACAGTATACGTTTAGAAGTCTTCGAAGAATGTGTTGGGAAAACGTAATGATTAACTCATCAACAATTAATGATTTAAAATGCAGTGAATTCTCCCGTTAAACTTAATTTTTTCAGGAATTTTTCAAGACGCGATTTATGATTAACTAAAAACGTGTCGAATTAAAGACTATAATTGATGTTAAATGAAGAGAAAATTTTAAATAAAAATGCATCAATAAAAAACTTAAATGATTCGATTAGGAAAGGATGTTGGTCAAACCATTCGAAATAGGAAGGAAAATATTTGGATTAATTTTTATATAGTAATATTTATGTAATTGTTTGGAATAACATTTGAATAACTTTATGTATCTATATATATATATATCCTTGTTATTTAAAAAACTTCGTAGCCGAATAAAGATGTGTGAGGTGAGATAACAAAATGTTTCTCGTGGAAACTCAAGTTTTTCGTAAAACCAACCAGAGAACACATGTAATAATGGAAACAATACACATAGGTCGTTCTCTGGTAACCCTAATGCTACTTTTTTTCTTCTTTTTCAGGTGACCAATATAAGTTGTGGGCAACAGATATAACTGGTTGAATAAAAGGTAAAAGTTGATATCTTTTGCAATACTCCTGATAAGGAGGAGAAACGATGGTCATTGTCACTTTTGTAATGTTAATGAAACTGGATTCTCAGCGAAGAATAAGTACAAGATTGTTTATCCAAACCTGTAATCAACGATGAGATCAATCCTTTACAATGATAGCATGACAGTTCTGGTATCTCAAAAGCATGAACTAGTCTTTAGAAGAAGAAATGGAATGCGATGAAAGTACTATTAGCGTCTACCTGAAAACTGCAGTCTATCCTGAGTACAGATCCGACAAAGAGATATCAGAGCTGGAGTTCTTTACCTAGAAGAATTGAATGGCCTTATTAAGCATCTAGTCCTCTTCAAAGGTAAAGCCGAATTTCTCTCCTCGAGACTAAAACAAACACTTCATCAAGAAGAAAGTTAAGTCACATACATTCTCTCAGATATGCCAGACAAGCTGTACTTGCTACCTGGGCGTCTAAAACGCTAATGGAACTGATATTCGGGTGACACTCAAGTCAAGTGGACCCAAGTCCGGACGGTCTGTGAGAGCCGAATCCTCTGCTTGAAACTTTACGATGGTGGGACTCTAGAGTGTGTTTAGTGTAAAACGGCACCGGGAGGGGGGGGGCCGTTTTTTTTTTTGGCTGATGCTGCATAAGCTTGCTTTTTGGCATTGTATACCTCTATTAATGCTAATTCTAACACATTTGACGACGCTGCGACCCGTGTAAACTCGGAAAGGGATGTTATCGTGGGCTTTGAGGAAAGCAGCTTTTACACTCAACACTTTGGCCTCTGTTTCAACAAAACGGGTGGTTCTGAATGGCTAGGCCAAGATCAATCGGCTAGCCAGTTCGCCTGAAAAAGTCAACAGTGTCAATGCCATGCCATGCCACCCTCATGATCCGAGGGGAGGATTCAGAATTGTGATGATATGGGTATAATATATTGTCTGGGTGGCTCTGGCATCCAATTCTCAATCACATTTATTGCTTGTCGTGTAGTTGGTGTCCCATTTGGTCAGTTTCCGTGGTGGGAGGGGGATCCAGGGCGCTGAACTTAAACAAAAACCCATGAATATTGATAACGTAATTTCTCTTGGGCTCCACCATGTCCCTATCTGGAAAATTAGAAATTCATCCAGCTGATGTCACTTCACCAAAAAGGCAAGGTAAATGAGATCCAACTCCTTGTTACTTGATAATACACAGTGCAGGTGTGAAAGCTAGAAGAAAAATGTTATCCTTTATCCGGAACGGATGGTAGTATCTCCTACGTCAGTAAAACTGCTTTGCTCAGGCTACAACTTTGCAGGGACTAGGAGGTACAGACATTCAGAACAGCTACTCAGAGTCACATCTATCGGCGGAATGCATATCACAGTTACTCTTTCCTTCGATAGGAAACTTGTTCACACTAGAAACATCATCTGAAAGTATACTTCACCAACATCTCCAAATGAGATCAAGGATAACTGTATTAATTGTCCGGTACACCCATATGTTCCGAATCCTTAAAAGTGTCTTAATTGGCAGATGACACTCGCAAAAGGCCTATTGTGGAATTCTTTGATGTGCTCGATATGCTGCAAAGCACCACAAAGCTAAATCACATTCAGTTACAAAACTTTTCTACATTTACAGCCAAAGTTTGTTGCTTGGTTTTTAGGAGTTTCATAGTGGATCAGCATCTAAGATTATATATAGTGCACCAACTGCCAAGGAACGCATGTTGGATAGGAGCATGTCAGAGGTGCAAGGAAAAAAAATAAAGATTTAAGGCAAAGCTGAACATATATCAGGAGGCAAGAAAAACAGTGAAACCTATAAATAAACCTATCTACACTCAGACGGTAGCAGAGAGGTTGCTCCCTTGGAACTAAGACGGAAAAGACCATTCCACCAAACGATTCACTCCCATCGCTCGCTACCTATTAAGTTCGAAAAAAACCTGCACAGAAGGATCAATCAGCTGCTACTCCTATATCTATCTCCTAGTGCTATAACAGTAACAAAAGAAATTGTTCAAGAAAAAGGGGCTGAATTTCATCCTATTTGATTCAGTCTTGGAACTCATTGTGGAGGACAAAATGGACACCCTGTGTCCATTCCTTCCCCAAAAAAGACAAATCCAAGATTCAGAAAAGTAAGCCTTCATCACTTTGGAACCGCCTGACAGACCCACCAAGCCAAAATACTGGCTGAATTCCTACAGCAGAATTGTGGATTTCGTCAACGTAATGACGAAATCAAGGTCTCCCTGCAAAAGCACGAGCCAGTTCACTTTTACTTGTAGCAGACATATGAAGGAAAATTAAAACCCTCCCTTTCATAAATAAGGACAGCACTGGTGACGGACTTGCCCGTTGAGGAGTTGCCATCCGTGTGGGCAACCAACCTCATTCCAACCTGTGCCGCTTTCCAACTGGTGGGACCTCCCGGTGACGCTGCTGGTCCTCCAGATTAGCATTATTGGGATCCAACGCTCACAGCCCAGGTTCGAGGCCAACACCATAGGAATCTGGCGTGTTTGCCGTGAGCGGCGACCAGTGGAAACTCGGCAAGGGGGGATCCTGGTGGTTGAGGGGCCCAGCTTCAACATACCACTGCTTCGACAAGACGGGTGGTCAGGGCTCGGCCAGGATCAGTCGGCTAGTAGGTTCTCCTGCAAGAGTCAATGGCGTCAAGGTTATGGTCCGAGGGACAGGATTCAGGCTGCTGGCGGTGAGGGTATGGTGTATGGGTAGCCCTGGTGCCCCACTACCAAGCGCGTTTATTGCATGCCGGGTAGTGGGCGTCCCTTTGGGCTCCGTGCTGGGTGGAGAGCCCGGGAACTGAACAACTACAGAACTATATGAATCCTGATAAAATTCTCTCTCCTGGGGCCGCAACGCGGTCCCTATCCGAAAATTTAGATCTTGATCATGCTGATGTCACTTCAGCAAAAAGACAGAAAACTGAAACCATATCTTGTCTAACACCCCGTTTCCTGATTATGCACTCTACAAGTGAGAAAGACTTAGGGAAAATGTTACCCCTCTTCATCCGGAAGGGTTGGCAGGCGATCCGAAATCAGTAAAACGACTTCGGTTGGGAGACATCCTTGTAGAGACCAAAAGCGATAGACTCTCAGAACAGCTTCTCCGTACCACATTTATCGGGGGAAGTCTTATAACAGTTAGCCCCATAAGACACTTAATTCATCCCGCGGTGTCATTGCCCAATAGAATCTGATGGATGTGACCAAAGAGGAAATCTATTCTGAATTGCAATCCCAAGGAGTGACAGCTACGAAATGAATAGTCATGCTTAGGAATGGGAAACTCGTACCTACGAGAAACAACATCCTAACATTCAATTCACCTACGTCTCCTAATGCGATCAAAGCTGGATATATTAACTGTCCAGTGCGTCCATACGTACCAAATCCCTTACGGTGCGGCGCCTCCGTGGGCAGGAGCAGCAGTGCGTAGCACACGCTTCTTGATTAGACCGGGGTTCGAGCCAGTGCCCACCAAATACGGAGGATGCGGAAATGTCAGGGAATGACCACCGCATACCTCCGGAGCAATATGATCTTAGTTGCTAATGCTCCTAAAAACCAGATAACAAACAAACCTTACGGTGCTTTAAGTGCCAAAAATATGGACACCCATAGATGGCTTGTCGTGGTGCCCTTGCAGGCGCTCGATGTGGTGCAAAGGACCACGAAACAACATTTTCAGCTGAAAAACCATGATGCATTAACTGCAAAGGAGAGCACCCTGCGTACTCACGAGTATGCCAGAGGTGGAAAGATGAAAAATAAATTCAACGACTTAAAGCAGAGCTGAACATATCTTATCAGGTGGCAAGAAAAACGGTGAAATCTATAAATCTTAACAAACCCCCTTACGCACAGAAGGTGGCAGGAAGATGTTCCATTGGAACCCAAACAGAAATGACTATACCACCAAAAGAGTTATTCACTCCTATCGTTCGCTACCTGCTAAGCTCACAAACACCCACAAAGAAAGATTAATCAGCCGCCACTCCCATATCGGTACCAATTAATGCTCCACCAGTTAAAAAAAAAAAAAAAAAAAAAAAAGGAGAAAATAAGAAGCCTGGAGCAGGAAAGAATAAGAAACCTCAGGTACATTCCAGTGCCCAAGAAAAGATGGATGTTGAGGAGAAGGAGGTACAAGATGATTCAGTCTTGGAACTCTTTGCACAGAAGGAAATGGACATGGGACAGCGTCCGTACTTCCTCAAAAAAGAGAAATCCAAGGCTGACGAAAGCAATCCCTCAGCACCTTGGAAGCCGCCTGATGCACCCGTCAAACCAAAATGATGGCTAAATTCCTACAATGGAATTGTCGTGGATTTCGGCAAAACAATGACATCAAGGTCCTCCTGCAAAAGCATGAACCAGTTTGCTTTTGCTTGCAGGAGACATACTTGAAGAGAAACGAAAACCTTTCCTTTCATAATACTACCATAATTCGAAGGGACAGAACTGGGGACGGACCTGCCATTAGCGTAGTGTGTTTAGGGTCAAGCGGCACCAGGGGTTTCCCCCATCTCTGCGTAGTTTACATTGTGGGTGAACCAGTTGACTGGAAAAGCCAGAGATTTACAAGGGTGTGGACTTTGTATATGCGTGATGCCTTGTACCATTGTTCATCTGGTCATTTAGCCGCCAGACCCCCTACTGAGGCCCGACATTGTCCCACTTTCGCCCTGTGGAGGCAGACCAGGTACTCATTAGTATATAGTTCACTCTGGCAGGTTGTGCCACCTAATTTCCTGAGATTTCAGTGGCTAGGACCTAAAAAAAAAAAAAAAGTCACGGGAAGCGCTAGGAGAAGTCCAAAATGTTGGACAAAATTAAATTTCGATTGGTGATTTTAGATGGTGTGGGGCATGTTCACGTTGCTGTCAGATAGTGGGGTGAAGGCTGAAGACTGGGGGGCAGATAGACAGAAATATGGAGCCGAAAGGGAAGGCAATTCCAGTTTACAGTGGGGCATGCCCATGCCCCACCAGAGGGAAGAAATAGGGTGGCAGGGGGAGGGGACAGCAATATGTCCCCTCCCCATCCTGCCAGGAAGAGGTGAGACAGTGAGCCAGACAAGGGAGCTGGCTCAGGTTGCCAATGTGGCCTGTGTGCATGGGTGGGAGCAAACCATACCGCAGTGTCAGGTCTGCACCATCCAGAAAAACTTGAGGCCCAGCAGAGGCGATCCAATGTTGGTTTGGCTGAATAGGTTTTGCAAAATGTCATAGTTGGGAGTCATTCATGGGACTGTTGTCCCGTCCGTTAGTCAATGTTCTGGGAAGTGGAGTTTTGTCACTTCTCAGAAGAGTTCCAGTTTTGTCCTGTATGAAGGATCAGGCAGTCAAACCTAACATCTGGTTGGGGGTCTCTGAGAAGCTTTGTTTGACACATCTATTCGACGTTTGCAGGCAGAGG
The DNA here is from genome assembly GCF_048544385.1 of Mastigoproctus giganteus. NCBI lineage: Eukaryota > Metazoa > Arthropoda > Arachnida > Uropygi > Thelyphonidae > Mastigoproctus > Mastigoproctus giganteus. The sequence goes on from NC_143587.1 coordinate 142,985,201, forward strand.
AATGGTCAGGTTCTGGGCAAACTTGGTGAATGCTATATATGAGGCTTCGTCTTCCAGTAAGTAGTGTTCCCGGTTTTTGGGATTAAGGCGCACTTGGATGATTAATTCAACACGAAGATCTTCATAAAGTTCGCAGTCATACATTTGGTGTCCCCAAGTCTCCACAGAGCCACATGCACACATTGGGTTGTCTTCGAATTCGAGAAGGTGTAATTTGTGGCGGATCGCTCCATGTCCTGTTAGAAGATACGTGCTGTACAATCCAGGGCAAAGCCATGCCGGATATTGTGGGTATATTTGTTGTAGATCGGGGAGGAACCTCCGCGTGACTTACCCCTTTGTGGAGGTCGTCCAGCGCTGCTGCCATATTGATCGCAAATAGATCTGGAGTCTTTTCTTCTCCACTGTCCGATTTGCAGTTGGGTCTGTGGTGTGATCCTGGAAGGTAGTTGGATTTCCGCGTCTAAGCTGCTGTAACATACCTAGGCGAATCACTTTAAGATCAAGGGGGAGGGTCCCAGTGAGTACTTGCAGCGCATGAGTAGATACGGTGCAGCACGCTCTGGTGAGGGTTAATAAAATCGGTCGGTGAAGGGTGTCGAGTAGTTGAAGATTTACCGCCGTAGAGGCCTTATGGTGCCAGACACCAGAAGCATATGCAATCGCAGGGATGATGGCTGCTTTCTAAAGTATTGCTAGGATTCTTCTTTTCAGCCCCCAGTGGCGGCGGGTAATCCTGGCAAGCATGGCAGCATAGTTTTTCATTTTCTTCTGGATGTATTTAAGTGGGGTGTAAACGATAAATTTCGGGCCAGGATCACTCCTAGGTACTTGAGTTCTGTGGCCAACTTGATCGTTCTGTTGTAGATTTTTATCTGCGGTGGTCTGGTAGGAGTTAGATATCCCTTTAGTAGGATAGATTTGGTTTTGGTGGCAGAGATATTAAGGTGATGAGTTTCAGTCCACTCTCTTAGTGTAGAAAGTGCTGAGTTGGCAAGCATTTCCAGTTGTGCTCTTGAATCAGCAGAGAGGATTAGGGAGAGGTCATCTGCGTATGCGAGCGCTTGCACGTCCCCCAGTTCCAGGGAGAGGAACTCATCCAGCACGTAGTTCCATAGGAGGGGACCCAGTACAGAGCCCTGGGGGCAGCCCCTGTGTACCTGGCGTTCAACATGCCTAGACATGTTGAACGCCAGGTTCACAGGGGAACAATAGGAGGTTCCTGCACTAGGACCCTCCTATTGTTCAGGTAGCTCTGAATGCATCCATATAGGTTTGTTGGCAGGTTGGCAGCTCTTAGTCTTGCGAGGATGCTCTGCCACCAGAGGGCGCCAAACGCTCCTGCAAAGTCCACAGAGATGAGAAGAAGGTACTTTCGTTGGCAATTTGATGCGGCATTCATGATATATTGCATCCAGAGTTAATTTCCCCGTTTTGAATCCGAATTGTTTGTCTGTTGTTAAATTTGCTGCGGTGTAATATACTTCAAGCCTTTGTCTAGGAAGTTGTTCCAGGACTTTGCTGAGTACAGACAGGAGGGCTTTAGTTCGGTAGGACTCCGGTATATGTGGCTGCTTTGATGGGTTTTTTATGATTAATTTTATGCTGGCTACCTTCCAATCCGAGGGGAACCAGCCCTGACGAAGACAGTGGTTATATAAGTATAACAGCAAGTTCGGAGCAAACTCGGCCACCTTTTTTTACCAGTTCTGGTTCAAGCTTGTCCAGTCCCGGGGTTTTTTTTGTTTTTTTATTTTTTGTACGGCAGTTTGTAAATCTTGCAGAGTGAATGGTTGTTCCACTCGGGCGGATTGGTAGGTTTTGTTGGCGTGGCACAGCTGATGCCGTTGAGGTATGTTGTCCTCTTCGATGGGTTTGAAGGTGGCATTGAGAATGTTGTTGACGGTGTCATGCCAATTGTTGGTCATGGTGCCTTGTGGGGTGATGGCGGAGGGTAATGTACTTCAATGATGCTCCATGGGTCTGTATTGCCGACTGTGGAAACCAGATACTCCCAGGACAGTTTCTTCCGCTGTCTGATCATCGCAGTGTAGTTATTCCTGGCCTCCCTGTATTGTTGTCTGAGGGGTTCAACCTCAGGAGGAGGCCAGGACCGTCTGGCTCCTTCGTCTGGCCGGAAGGCACGTCTTTTCCTGTTCATATCTCTCCTAAGTAGGTCAAGTTCCTGCGACCACCACGGCACAGCGCCTAGCCGGGGGGGGGGGCTTCTCTGGATCGACTGGTCCACTGCTTGTAGGAAGGCGTTAGTGACAGCACGCTGGTGTTGATCGGAGGTTTGGTTGTGGAGGTTATTGGAAGACAGGTTCTCTGTGTTCCTAATTATGGCTTCTTTAAAGTTGTTCCAGTTGGCCTTGTCAACAGCATATCTGTTGAGTTTGTAGCCCGATGAAGCGATCTGTGCATCGTGAAGGTGATAGCCGTGTGTTCTGAGGAGATCCAGTCTTCCTGCACCGTCCAATCATTTGGGTGCCCAGCAAGAGATCTGGTAGCCATTGTTGCGTCTAGAGTGACCTCCCAGAGGGTGATACTAAATGTGGGGAGATTGTTTGGTCGATTTAGGACAACGAAGCTACTGCTGTTGGCCAGGAATTCCTCCAGATATTGGCCATTCCTGGTTCCTCGACGTTCAGGAGTCTCACTATGCCACAGTGGCGAACGACAGTTTAGGACCGCAGATACGAAGATCCTGGAACCCACAAGTTCTTTTTGTACTTGATTTAGGTATTGGATGGCTAGTTGGATGTCTGCTCCTGGGCAGTAGTGCAGAGAGATGATATAAAGCGCTCCCAGTGGAGTAACAATGTGAGCGCAGGCCGCACACTCCGAGCAGAGGTGTGCTATTCTTGTCACAGTTATGTCGGAATTCCTGACAGCCACCACAGCCCAGGGGGGTTGCTCCCTCTACCTGAATAATTTTGTAGCTGAGTGGGTAACCCCGGACAGCACCCGCGTAGGTGTAGGGCTCCTGCAGCTGGAGGATGTCCAGGGGTTACCCACAGCTTTTTCTTCAGCTTTTTGTCTAATTTGACCAGCTACGGCAATAGCCCGCTTCGCATTCAGTTGAAGAAATTTGATACAGTTGTTATTGTACCTTTTAGGGAGAGTTCCCATAATTTATTCTTATATGTTGTGCACTTCTTGCTTTTACGTATACGGGGCATTTGCTGTCTCGAACAGAGTGCGTGTGGGGAAGCTTCTGCCACTTGCAGTTTGCGCAGGCTGGTTCTTTACCTTTGTTCGGGCAGTTAGCATAGTTGTGCCCCTTCTCGGCACAGTGTCCGCAGGTTGGTTCCTGTTGGGCGCACATGTGGGTGGTGTGGCCGAATCGGCAACACCGGAAGCATTTTGGCACCGCGATGTGTTCCCTAAAGCGGTGGGAGCTCCAGCATAAGTAGATCCTTTCTTGTTTTCTGATGACTCTCCACGCTTCAGGGTTCAGTTCGAAGAACTAGTTGACCGAGCTGCCATCCCTGGTCTTGGTTTGATGTTTGGGCACTGCTAAACTTTTGTAGTCTCCGTCGGGGAAGTCTTGTTGCAAATTTGCGTAAAGATTTCTTTACAGATTGTCTCCGGAGTCAGATTCGGGTCTACGCCAAATATGATGATTGAGGGGGCCTTTTCTTTAGGAGTTTCCGCCATGAGACCGAGTGTAGGGATCTTGGTGTTGTTGATAATCAATTTAGCGTCTTCTTTATTTTTCGTTTCGATTATCACACCAGTGTTTCTAGTTTTCTTATGGAGCGGATTCTGGCTGTTTTAAATTCCTCCGTTAGCGAGTCAATAACCTTTTTTTTTTTACTTCTTCACTTGTTTTCGGCGTATCTGAGTTGGTCGGTTTGAGTAGCACGAGATGTGGGGTGGGGAGCAGTGTCTTCCTAGTTGCTGATTTTGTGGTTGTAGTGGTCATGGTATCGGCAGCAGTGGCGCTTTTATGACTCAGCGCTTCAGAATATGTCGGGGCGCGCTGTGGCATTTGACTTGCCCCGCATTCTATGTAAGCATGAAGTCGAGTGGTAGCTCGCTCACTTTCAAGGTACTGGTCATGTAGTATTGTTTTCATCTTGTGAAAAATTGTCACAATTTGGGATCTAAGTCCGGAGGACACTCTGTTTGAATTCTCCTTAAATATATTTTCTAATGCTGTTTTAAGGAAGAGGGTCTTCTCGTAAACAGTTCCCTGTGGTAGGGCGGAGTCGAGGGGTGATCCTGCTGCTTGTGCTCATTGGTGTTCTTTTGCACCGAAGTAGCTTCTGGCCGCTCCCTGTTCTCCGTCTTGGAGCGCATTTCCCGTTCAGGTATTGGGACATTTTCTTTGCGGTTTTTCCGCTTCGTTGGGGGGAGCCCGGATGGGATGTCCTCGCCCTCCTCCTGCAGATCAACGATGATGGGATCATCCTTCTTCCTCTGCAACTATTTATCGCCGTTTTTACCTTGTTTTCCCTCCATATTTAGTGTAATCCGGTCAATCGAGAACAGTTCGGATTATCGGGATTACACCTCTATGTCAGGATTGGGCTTTGGGAATGTTGACGAATCGTGTTTTCCACAAGTCCGTGGTGTAATTTGGGGGTTTCTAACGAGCTTTTGAAGTTTTGGAATATCCCCCAGTGACAGTTTGGGGGGGGGACAGCCAAGTGCAAAAATACCCCTAGAAGGTGGGGATTTGTTTCTTTAGGGGGTTCCCCTTATCTGCAAAGACGATGGTGGCATCAGATTTGCTGTAATGTGTTTCAGAGCAGCGTAGCTACCCGTAACACCCTGTGGGGTAGTGGTGACGTTAATGGAAGGAGACGTGTCATAGAGCATATGCTCAGTGACAATGACCTTTCTCTTCTAAATGTAGGCACTAATACCTTTTTCCACATGCCTACCCGTACATTCTCTGCCATTGATCTTACTATATGCTCCCTTTCTCTCCTTGCTACACTCACTTGGGAAGTAGAGGAGAACCTCTACGGAAGCGATCACTTCCCCCTGATAACCAGCCTAATTAACGGAAGGCCATGTCTACCTTTTAGGTTACAGCGGTGGAAGGTTGATCAGGCTAATTGGAATGCCTGTCAACATCTGGTAGAATTTAACATCAGTACAGTCAGCCAAGGGACTATCAATGGTGCAGTGGCGTGCATCACAGAAAGCATTGTCCATGCAGCTGCAACTACAGTTCCGAAAACATCTGCCCGGTTTCCACAGTTTCCAAAACCTTGGTGGAATGCTAAATGCATAGCAGCAAAAAAGTCACAAAAGAAAGCTTTGGGAGATATTTCGACGATATCCCACCACAGGCAATCTCTTAGTCTTCAAACGTGCACGCGCAAAAGTTCGCTATATTCGTCGTCAGAGCCAAAAGGCATCGTGGATCCACTTTACATCCACTGTTACTCAGTCGACCAGCACTAAAGCTATCTGAGACAAAATCTGGAAAATGAAGGGGAAATATACATCGCACCCTTCATCGGTCCTGTAACCTAATGGATGCGTTACTGCAGATGAAACTACAATACCTGATGGTCTTGGGGAAACTTTGCTACCGTCTCTTCAACGTCCTCTTACTCCCCAGAGTTCTTGGTTCTGAAAAACAAACATGAAAGGCAGCCTATTAACTTCAAATATAAAGTTCCTCATCCATATAATGGACCGTTCACCATAGAAGAGCTAAAACTGCTCTTATTCTTACCAAGACAAGTGCTGCTGCACCCGATCTCATCAATTACAAAATGATCAAACACATATCAACTAAATCCATAAACCATTTGCTTTTCTATACAATAGGATCTTTTTAAAAGAGCAATTTCCGGATTCTTGGCATAAGGAAATCGGGCTTGCCTTTCCTAAGCCAGGAAAAGATCCAAAAATCCCAACAAACTATCATCCTATCGCTCTGACTAGCTGTCTGTGAAAAATCCTGGATAAAATGGTAAACGCCCGCCTTATATGGTATTTAGAAATAAATGGGCTCCTCTTCAGATTACAGTGTGTCTTCCAAAGGAATAGGTACACTTTGGACATTTTTAAAACGAGAATATCTCGTGTCAGAGTTCTTCGAAATGGAAAAAACGTCTGACACAACTTGGAGATTTGGAATTTTAAAAGACCTCTATAGCATTAGCCTTAGAGGTCATCTCCTTAAAACTTTGATAAAAAGTTTTTATCAAAAACCTTTTAACCCACCGTTTCTTCCAAGTTCATGTAGCATCCGCCCTATCTCGGCCTTTCAGCCAACAGGAGGGAGTACCTCAAGAATCCGTCTTAAGTGTTACGATTTTTGCCATCAAAGTGAATTCCATCACGGAACAACTTGCTCCAACTGTGAATTGTGCCCTTTATTTTGATGATTTTAACATATTCTGTCAGTCTTGCAACATGAAGGTAATCGAGAGACAACTGCAACATGCCATTCACCACCTGAGCTGAAGGGCAATATGGCTTTAGGTTCTCTCCCCAAAAGACCGTGCACTTTTGCCGCAAGCGTAATCTTCATCCTGAACTGAGACTAGGGCAAAATGCTGTTCTAGTAGTAACTGAGACTAGATTTTTGGGGCTCGTATTTGACAGAAACTTCACCTTTCTACAGCACATTCGTCAACTTCCAGCGAAATGCATGAGAGTCTTAAACATCCTACGTGTCATCTCATGTATCTCCTGGGTTGCTGACCGATGCACTTTATTACGCCTGTATCGCGCACTCGTGCGATCTAAGTTAGACTACGGGTCCCAGGTATATACATCTGCTAGACTCAGTGTACTTCGATGGTTGGACCCAATCCACCATCAGGAGATTCGTATTGCCAGTGGAGCATTTTGTACATCTCCAGTTCAAAGTCTCTATGTTGAAGCATGTGAGCCATCACTCTCGCTTCATAGGAAATAGTTGTCTTTACAGTACGCTTTCAAACTAAAATCCCTGCCAGGCCATCCCATGTGGCCATCCGTTTGTGAGCCACGATGGGAAAATCTCTAAACCCGTCAGACTGCCAAGCGTCTCTTTGGTATTAGTGTATAGGAGCTACTCAGAGAGTTCAATATAACCGTAGAGAATGTTACATATCCACAAGCCAACCAGCTCTACCGTGGCATGCTCGAACACCACCGTGCAATTTCTCTATTAACAAGTGGGGAAAGGCCACCACTTCGAACTCTGTATACCAAAAACTATATGCTGTCCACCGAGCCAAATACTCTGACTTCTTGCCTGTCTTCACTGATGGCTCGAAGTCGGAGTTATCTGTCGGGTCTGCCGCCATCTTCCCAAATAACACTATATCTGAGAAGATACCCGACGAATGCAGTACATACTCAACAGAGTTGTATGCAATTGAATTAGCCCTGGGCCATATAAAAATCCACAACTACCAAAGGTGTATGGTGTACACGGACTCTTTAAGTATACCACAGGCTTTATCAGATATGAAATATAATCCTCATTCTTTCCTGACTCAGATTCAGCTGATGTTGTGTTCTTTCTTTGATTGTTCTTTTAACATCCGTTTCTGTTGGATCCCTAGCCACACTGGGATCAAGGGTAATTAACTGGCTAACGCTGCAGCCAGATCACCGCAACCCCAGAAGAACCGTTGCCTGATAGTTCCCTATACAGACTACCGGCAATTAATACGCAAAAGATTACTCTTCATTGGCAATAATCGTGGCACGGGCAGGTCACGAACAAACTATCAGATAAAGCCTGTAACAAAACCATGGCAGTCGAGTCTGCGCAGGAACCGCCGAGAGGAAGTTGTTCCAGCTCACCTCCGCATAGGACACAGTCATCTTACTCATTCATTCCTGCTGAGGCAGAAATGAATTGTTGAACACTTCATTCAATAGTGTTCATTCCTGTTGAGGCAGGAATGAACACTGTTGCACATTGAAATCTAATGTACAAATTGGAGCAGTATGGTATTAAGGACGCTGCTACAATGGATAAAAGGGTGGTTGAATGGGAGAAGACAGAGAGTGGTAATCAATGGATGCCGCTCTTCGGGGACTAATGTTATTAGTGGAGTCCTCCAGGGTTCGGTGTTGGGCCCACTGTTGTTTTGTATATATTTATCAGTGATATTGATGAAGGTATATCAGGCTTAATGTCGAAGTTTCAAAATGATACAAAGGTTCGCAAGGTTTTTAATGACACTGATGGCAGTGTACTACTGAAACAGGATCTAGAAAAGTTGGGCAGATGGGCTGAAAAGTGGCAACTGAAGTTTAACATTGACAAATGCAAAGTACTGCATATGGGTAGAAGTAACCCCAGAGAAACGTACCAACTGTGTGGTACTACACTTAGGGTGGGAGAAAATGAAAAAGATCTGGGAATCATTGTGCTGTCAGGTATTAAGCTTTCTGAGCAATGCAGACAGGTAGCTAGAGCAGGTCATAGGGAATTGTCAATGATATATAGGAATTTTGCTAGCAGGAAAAAGAAGGTGATTATCCCTTTCATAAGGCAATGGTCAGGCCACGCCTTGAGTACTGCGTACAGGTCTGAAGGCCTAATTTTAGGAAGGATGTAGATATGCTTGAGCGAGTACAGAGAAGGGCAACAAGATTAGTGGGGGTACTAGGGGGTTCTCTTACCAAGAAAAGCTTAAGTTCTGCAAATTGCAGTGGCTGGAGACTAGGCACCTGGGTGGTGATCTGATTGAGGTGTATAAGGCCTTGAATGGGTGGCCCCGGGTGCCAAGCGATTGACTGAGCGATTTCTCTTTGTGCTTTCACTGCGACTTTTTCATTGGTGAATTCTGCGTTCTCTTTTACGTTCCTCTCGTTGAGAAATACTTTTATTTAGTAGCTCTTTTATCAAAAGTACTGGTAGAGAGCAAGGAAGGAAAGTAACCTTTCTTTATTTTTCATATTTAATAGATTAACTCCTACTAATTTCGCTTGGTCACTCCAGGCACTGCTCCTGCCTCCCCGTGGCGGGGCCGGTAACCTTGGCAGAAAAGTTCATCTGCCAGGGGCTAAAAGGAGCCAAAATGGAACAAAATATGTTTCCTTCTTTACAACCGACAAGCAGTCGGCTAGACACAGAACAGGAACATGACTCTTCACATGCAAAGAGGTTAAAAACCATTTCCTCTGCGACCGAGTTTCCTGCATTTTTAATAATGCATTCATTATCAGAACAGCCTCTTAGTAAGCTATCCCCCTTTCTTATCCAAAAACACTTGGAAAGTATTGCAGGGTCTCCCAAGATGGTTAAGAGATTGCAATCGGGGGACTTACTAGTAGAAACTGTCAACTGTATGCATTCTGAAAAACTCCTGAAAGTGACAAACTTTGCAAAAATTCCAGTAAAGGTAACTGCCCATGCAACCCTAAATACATCTAAGGGTGTTATATCTAGTTGGGACCTTTTGAATGTGACAGAAGAAGAAATTAAAGAAGAGCTAAATGAACAAAACGTAATTGCTGTCAAAAGAATCATGACTAAAAGGGACAATATACTCACACCCACCAGAAGTATCATTCTCACCTTTAACAGTCCAAATCTACCCTCAACAGTAAAAGCAGGATATCTACTCTGTCGCATTCGTCCTTATATTCCTAATCCGCTGAGATGCTACAAATGCCAAAAGTATGGCCATTCTCAGACGGCATGCAGAGGGAACCCAGCTTGTCCCAACTGTGGATCTTCTGATCACAGTCAAAATGACTGTTCGGCAAAAGAAATGACTTGCCTTAATTGCAAGGGTAACCATCCTGCTTACTCTAAAACATGTGAGAAGTGGAAAATGGAGAAAAAAATTGTAAAATATAAAGTCGAAAACAAAGTTACTTACCAGGAAGCAAGAAAATTAATTGCACCAAGTATATCTAACCGTAGCTATGCCAGTGTTGCAAAAAAATATCAAACAATAGCCACGCAAACTGATGTTACTGTTCCATCCAACATATCAATCTCCGACTGGGCCCGAGCTGTTCTTTCTCAGCAACAGTCCAATATCCAGAAGCACTCAGATCAAGCAAGTAATACGCCTCTTACGATTCCAGCAAAATCTCCTCATTCGCCAATGATTGCTACCACACCAAATAATCCCAGTTCAACTTCAAAACAGAGTATTCAGGAAACATCAATGGATCAAGAGTACCCATCTAAACAGGAAGATCCGATTCTTGAAATATTTGCAGAAGAAGAAGAAGAAGATATGGACACAGGTCGCCCCACCTTTCCAAAAAGAAATAAACCAAAGCCAGAACGCCATAAGACAGCCACGTCAGGTACAGCTTCTTCTAAACTCAAATAATGCCTTATATTTTACAGTGGAATTGTAGAGGCTTTAGATGCAACATTGATGACATTCAGTACTTAATTAGACGCTACTCTCCAGTGGGTTTCTGTCTGCAGGAAACCTATTTAACTGCTAAAATCTCTGCTTCTATAAAAAACTACTCAGTCTACCGAAGAGATCGGAATACATCTGACTCTGCTCGTGGTGGTGTAGCTATTTTGATTAACTCAAAGATCCCTGCTAGTCAAATCATTCTTCAAACCAAAATTGAAGCCGTTGCTGTGCGTCTGATTGCTGAGATTGCATTTACGCTAGTCTCAGTCTATCTCCCACCAAACAATACCTACTCTTTCAAAGATATTGAAGAACTTTTAGTACAGCTACCCTCACCAGTCTGCTTGCTAGGGGATTTTAATGGCCACCACCCTTTATGGGGATCCTCTAAATTAGATAGACAGGGCCGACTGATTGAAACTCTACTAGATAAACAAAACCTTACCATTCTTAATACTGGTACACACACCCATATACAGTTACCTACTGGACAGACCTCTGCAATTGACCTCTCGATTTGTTCTCCGATACTGTTTCCAGTCATTCAGTGGTCCGCTATGGATGATCCATTGGGAAGTGACCATTTTCCAATTGTCTGTAACCTGCTCACTACACAACTACCATTAGACCAACCCTGCAGAAAATGGAAATTTTCTAAAGCCAAATGGGCCAAATTTCAATCAGCAATCATTCTGGACAAAGAAACTATTCAGCTACAACCTATAGATAAAGTAACCGATTATATCACATCCAGTCTTTTAGTTGCAGCAAAATACTCAATTCCATTATCAAACCCCCCAACTCGACGGCATTTCAACTACTGGTGGAACGAAGAGTGCACGAAAGCAAAGAAGGAAAAAAATAAAGCATTCAACTTATTCCGTCGATTTCCGACAACAGCTAATTTAATTAGCTACAAGAAGCTAAGGGCAAAAGCGCGGTTCATTCACAGGCAAGCCAAGAAAGATTCTTGGACTCGGTTTGCATGTACTATCAACAGAAATACCGACTCCAGATTAATATGGAAGAAAATTAGACAGCTTTCTGGGAAGTTTCCAATCATCCCTTCCCCAATTCTTTCATACAATGGAGAAGAACTGTCTGGTCCTCTAGATATAGCGAATGCCTTGGGTAAAACCTTTGCTGAAGTCTCTGCCGTATCAAATTACACTCCGAAATTCCAAAAAATTAAGACCTCCACTGAACAGAGGCCCATTAACTTTACAACCTCGCTATCACTTCCGTATAATCAGCCCCTTGAATATTGTGAACTTTTACAAGCCATAAAAACAACGAGAAACAGTGCAGCTGGGCCAGATGGCATATATTATGTCATGCTGCAGCATCTCGATGAGCAAAACTTACAAATGCTGCTAGTTTTCTTTAACCGGATCTTCCTGGAAAATATTTATCCAACATCTTGGCACCATGCTACAGTTTTGCCCTTTTTGAAACCTGGAAAAGATCCTTCCAGTCCTAATAGTTACAGGCCAATCTCTCTGTCAAGTTGCCTTGGTAAAATTCTTGAAAAAATGATCCACAGTCGACTCAGCTGGATCATTGAAACTGAACAACTATTGAGTAATTGTCAACATGGCTTTCGCAAAAATAGGTCCTCTCTAGATCTGATGATCAAGGCCGAATCTGAAATTCGCAATGCCTTTGTGAAAAATGAACACCTTGTCATGGTCTCTATTGATATAGAAAAGGCATTCGATACTACCTGGCGATATGGCATTCTCAGTGACCTACATAATCTTGGTCTACGAGGCAACCTGCCTATATTCATTAGGAACTTCCTCCAGATCCGCTCTTTCCAGGTTCGATACCAAAACTCCCTTTCTTCTACATTCTTGCAGGAAGAAGGAGTACCACAGGGATCGGTTTTGAGCGCAACCCTATTTGCCATTAGAATTGATTCCATTTCCAAAGAACTTCCAAATACTGTAGAAGCCTATCTTTATGCTGACGATCTCTCCATTTCTTGCCACTCTCAGAACATGAGATCTATTGAACGCCAATTGCAAATATCCCTCAATAAAATTCAAAAATGGGCTGAGTTCAATGGATATCGGCTTTCCCATCAGAAAACAGTTGCTATCCACTTTTGTAACCAACGCAAATTACATACAGATCCTGAACTCCGGATATCAAATTCCAGCATCCCGATTACCGGCCCCGAGTGCCAAGCGAGTGATCAAAGCGAATCTACAAGTGAATTTCAAAGCGACTTCTCTAGAGTTAATAGATTTCAGAGAAATTTCAAGTGTTTCATTTGCTAAGTTATATATTTTCAGCTCTTCTAAATAAAGAAGTAAGCTTTTCAAAAGAAAGGAAAGGTACCTTTCTTCTTCTTGTATATAGAAATAACACATAACACACTAACCACTAATCTCTAATCGCTTGGTCACTGGTGGCACCGCTCCTGCCTCCACGTGGCGGGGCCGGTAACCTGGAGGAAAAGTTATCCTCTGGGGCTAAAAGGAGCAACCATGGATTATGACAACTTTCCAGTACTTGAGCCTAGACGCTCATGTGGGGAGGGGGCATGGCGCATCGTCCGTGCGGTCACGTTTCTTTGTGCTCTGATTAATAAGTGATTTTAGTGCCGATTAAACATAGAATTACTGTTCGGCAAAGATCTGGACTTGAAGAACTAATGATACTGAACTACCAGGTAATTTTATGTAAAACTCTGTGTGGATTTAAAGAACTTATCTGAGTTTTACTAATTTTACACTTGACAGCGTTGTGCCTGCACGTAGCCCGTATGCGCAGAGCCAATAGGGCTGCCTTCACGATCGTCATTATGGCTGCCAGACACGTTGTTTATTTCACGCTCGTAGATTTCAGTTTAAAGTGTTTTTCACAGCAAGAGTGTATACAGTGTTTCTTCAACTCCAGTGGACTCTCAAGGTGAGAAAATTTTCTGTGCTTTGTTGGGAGTTTGGCTGGTTGGAAGCGTCACTATTTGTATTCTTTGTGTCAGACCGCAAGGTCACCTTGTGGCTGACATCTGGAATATAGAGAGGCGACCGATATAGCGATCGCCACGCTTCTACCCTGCTCTTGACTTGGGAGGTGCAACGGTGCTTGTAACCTTGGACAACATTTGTGTCCCAACATTTTCCACTAAACTGTGTGCTAGTTTTACCCAAAATAATGACATTTGTGTGCACCCCCCCCTCTGCCATAGACTTATCATGGTAAAGGCGGAACATTTCTAGGGTAGATTCTACTGTCTTTAAATACCACTATCGTGTTGGCCGCGCCCAGAAACCCCACAGGGAAGTAGTCCCGTTGTTCTAGGTCTATTTTTACACCCGGCTATCTCCCTCCCCACATGTGACTGAGGGGATAGCCCAATGACTTAAAGGCCCACAACTCAAATTCTTTTGTGCTTCGCACTTGTGGCTGATTTTATTTACATAACGCGCACACTGCTTCTTGATAGTAGAAAGGAAATCCCGATAAACCGACGAGTCTCGGTCATCCGGAAATAGTGATATGGAGAGGAATACGGACAAAAGCAGAGCCCCTCTTAGGGGAACCCAGGGCGACGAATGCATAATCATCACAAACCAACAGAACGAAGGGATAGATCCCCGCTCCGGGACCCCCCAAACGGGTAAGAAGAAAAACAAAAAAGGCTCTATACCAAAATTTGAGATAGAAACCCGTTCCCAGACGGAGATAAGGGAAACGCAGGAAAATCTCACAGCGATTACGACAAAGGAGACTAGCGACGACAAGACACAGGAAACCTTCCTGGATCCTACCTTACCCGAAGGTACAATGTATGAAAAATCCCTGTTCCTGAAAACTGCTCTAGAATCCCTCTTTAAAGAGCAAACAAACAGAGTCACCACTGCACTAAGGGCTCAAATAATAACATTGTGGAACAAACTCGATGCACTCCTTGTCGAAGCCTACCTCGAGAGCGAAAGGGCCAAGGCTAAACTGCAAGCCTACGCTGAATGTGGGGCAAAACAAATGCCACAGCGTGCACCCACATATGCACAATCGCTGAGGACCACTGCTCCAGATACCTCTCTACAACTGCCACGTGTGGCAACTACTACAAAACGCAAAACGCTCCTGCCGACTCCACACCTAGTAATATTAAAACCGACCTCAACAGCACAACACCAGACTAGTGAAGAGGTGAAACAAACCATTATGAAGAACCTCTCACAGGATCTTAAGACTACAAAAATCAAATCTGTCCGAAAAATAAGGAATACAGGTGTCATCATTGAAACCCAGACGAAGGAAGACGCAAACGAAATCCTCAACAACCCAAGGATCCAGACACTCGGCTTAGAGGCAGCGTCCCCCAAGAAAAAGGGCCCCAGTATAGTCATTTTTAATACCAGCAAGGATCTAACACCAGAAGCTCTGCAGAAGGAACTATATTCCAGGAACCTTCAGCATGAGTATCCAAACGTGGAACCAACGACACTAATCACCCCAAAATTCCAAACAAAATCCAGGACAGGAGACCACACAAATTGGGTAGTTGAACTTACACCAGAGGCATGGAAAACGATTGCACAAACAACCAGGGTTTTCATACATTGGGGCAGCCATCGCTTCAAAGAGCATGTGTCTGTTCCCAAATGCTTCCGTTGCTGTCGATTTGGACACACGACGCACACCTGTGCCCAGACAGAGCCTACTTGCGGCCACTGTGCAGAGAAAGGCCATGAATTTGGCACCTGCCCTAAAAAAGATGATCCGCCCACCTGTGTAAACTGTAAATCACAGAAGATGCCAGCGGACCACTCACTCAGGGACAATCAGTGTCCCATCTACATCAAAGCTAAGGGTGCATACCAAATGAGGATTGATTATGGACGCACGCCTTAGACCTTTTAACCTAGACAGGGTAAACTTCGCGCAGCTAAACGCACAGCGATCTAAGGCCGTGGCCGGACAACTCACCAAGAAAGCGAATGAACAGAACCTCGACATCCTACTTATCCAAGAGCCATATGTGCACAGCCGGGGGGTGAGAGGATATCCCCTATCCTACAAAATAGTTCAGGATAATAGAGACAACCCCTGGGCTTGCATCCTGGTTAGGAACCCTAGTATCACTGTAACCAAGATTTCCAGCTACTGTACATCCTGGGCCGCATGTGCCCATATTATAACCCCGCTCGGCGAACTCTATGCAGTCTCACTGTACTGCCGCCCAGGGGGAGATATCCTCCCAGCTACCAGGTACCTGCAGAGTTTACTCACAGAATTCCAGAATGCCAGGATCGTCGTGGGAGCGGATGTGAACTGTCGATCCCCGGCGTGGTTCAGCCAAACCCGAGGGCATCACAGCGCCACAAATGGACAACACCTAGAGGAGTTCCTGGCAAACAGTACCTTCACTATACTCAATCAGCCAAATAACCCCACCACCTTTTCCAGCACAATGTGGGAAGCCACAATTGACATTACACTCGCCTCAAGGTCTCTGGCTGGTCACCTCTCGGGATGGATGGTCAGGGAAAGCTGGACCACATCGGACCACAGGGTCATAACCTTCACTCTTCAACGCACCATAGACAGACAACAACCAACCCGACAAATCCAACATAGATATGCCATACAGAAGGCAGACTGGTCTCTCTTCCAGACTACCTTAAGAGAAGCAGCACAAACCCTCCAAATAGAGGGGCTGAGCCCGGACCAGCACCAAACCGCCGTGGTGGATCTCATCACTGCCGCTGCAAACTGCTCAATTAAAAGGAAAAACCCAACTCCAGGGGCCGTCCCCTGGTGGTCGCCGGAACTACAACAGCTCAGACGCGAGGTGAACACAAGGAGAAGACTATTCCAGAGAGCACGACTTTCCTGGCCAGCAGCAGAAATAGACCAACTCCGCGACCACTATCGCACCGCAAGAAATGAGTACACGGCTCTAATCCGACTCAGAAAACAGCGCTCATGGGAGCAACTTCTTTCTACAACCGGAAACGAGCACCCCTGGGGGGTTGTCTACAGAATAACGACAAACAAACTCCCCAGGGGAGAAGTCATCCCTGCAACAAAGACGCCGCTAGGCACTTATACCAAGACCTGGCAGGATAATGTCAACAACATCCTGGACAGCATGTTTCCTGGACATATTACTCCCACTACACCAGAACAGCAAAAATTATGTCAAGACAATGATACCTATACTACCACCAATAAGGAAGAACCACTTACCATCACGGAACTTCATACTGCTGCAGGAAAACTGCGCAACAAGAAATCACCGGGTATCGACTTACTGGAGCCTGAAATCGTCAAGAAGACCATCGAGACAATTCCAGAGGTAATACTCACCCTCTTTAATCACTGCCTTAATGAGGGATGCTTTCCACAAGCTTGGAGGACTGCCAAATTGCGCTTAATCCTGAAAAGTCCAAACAAGCAACAGGACCTTCCGGAGTCATACCGACCAATAGCCCTTCTCTCTGTACTAAGTAAACTCTTTGAACACCTCCTCAAAGTTAGAATCGAAACTTGCTACATGGCTGCAGGCCTAGAATCACAGAATCAATTTGGCTTTAGGAGGGGCTGCTCCACTCTGGATGCCTTGGAAAACATTACCAGAGCTGCTGAAACAACAAACCATAAATATCTACTTGTAATCGCAATAGATTTTGCCGGGGCTTTTGACACCCTGTGGTGGCCAAGCGTCCTCGGCAGGCTCCGGAAGGCCAACATCCCGGCCAACCTATACCAATGCGTCAAAACATATTTTGACAACAGAATGGTCGTTGTAGAAACTCCATATCATTCTATTTCCAGACAGATCTTCAGAGGCTGCCCACAGGGCTCAATCTTGGGCCCGCTCTTCTGGAACATGGTTCTCGACGGTTTTCTAAATCTAGACCTAGGTCGTGTGGCAACTCAGGCATACGCGGACGACCTGACCCTGGTACTGCGAGAGGACAGCAGAGCCAGGCTAGAAACTTCTGCTACTCGCGCCATTGACATCCTACAGAAGTGGACCGACGAAAACAATCTCCGCATATCCTCAACCAAGACCAGCTCAATACTGTTAAAAGGTAACCTGGACATCAGGAGACCACCACAAATCCGCATCCAAGGAACTACAATTAAGCTGACAAAGGAACTAAAACACCTCGGGGTTGTCCTAGATAATAACCTCTCATTCACCCCTCATCTGACCTACATTCAGAAAAAGATCAGAAGATACTCTGCTCTGTTCATGAGGGTCTCCCGCAAGGATTGGGGCCTGCGGAGGAGAACCCTCAAGCTATTCTATAAAGCTGTATTCCTGCCTGCCATAACGTATGCCGCTGGAGTGTGGTACCGGAAGGCTACCACGGCCGTCAACAGAAGAAAACTGGACACCACACAACGGTATATACTACTTATAATAACAAGAGCCTGCAATACTGTAAGCACACATGCCCTCCAGGCCCTGACAGGGACTCTTCCACTAGACCTTGAAATAGTCTTCCGCGGCCTAATATATCAACTCTCCAAGGGACGTGAGGCTAACCATCTGAACTTCACTTTGGACCCTGAAACTGACCACAAATTGGAACGCAAACGTCTCCTCACACATCTCAACCAGAGCTGGCAAACCCGCTGGCAGACATCAACCAAAGGTGAAATAACTAAAAAATTTATTCCTGATCTACAACTGGTGTACCCAAACTATCCACCTTGGCTTTCTCCTGGACTACTCGCCACCTACCTGTTGACCGGCCATGGCGCCATAAGAGAAAAACTCCATGGATTCGGATTGAGTGACACCCCCCTATGCCACTGCGGACTACGCGAGACATGGGGGCACTTGATGTACGACTGCCCACTGTACGAGGATCTCCGCTGCCGATTTATAACCACCACCCAAATAATGCTAAGAGACCAGGAATATCTGATACTAACTGAAAAAGATACTTATAGTGCCTTCACTCAATATGCGCAAGACCTCTTCACAAGAAGGCGGACTTTCCCGCATCCACCACCACAACAACAACCATGAAATGATATGTGGACCACCTTCGGACAGGACACAGCCTCACGAGTGACTTTCTATCCAGCTGAATTCCAACCAGCCCAATGAGACCGCAGAGCTTTCTGCATATGCCAGCCATAATGGCAATCGGTGCCGGCGCTCTTGCTGGACCCATCTTTCTTACCCCCTCCCTCGGCGGTAGGGGAGGAGACAGGATTTTTTTTTTTTTTTTTTCCCCCTCCTGCCTTCTCCCCTACTCGCCAACCCATATTTCCTCCTGGTAGGGCATGGGCATGCCCCACTGACTTTTAATGGGGTCGCCTCCTCTATCGACCCCATTTCTTCTGTCTTTCTCCCCCCAGTCTTCAGTCTCCTCTCCCTCTCTACCTGCTCACCAGCGTATATCCCACAGGTCAAAACTTAATAGCTCCAAATTAAGTTCGCTCACATTTCGGTCTTTCAATCTAGCGATCAACCCACGCAAACGTTTTTTTTTTTTTTTTTTTTTTTTTTTTTTAGGTCCTTGCCACTGAAATCTCAGGAAACTAGGTGGCAGGGCCTGCCAGAGTAAATAACTGTAATACTAGTGTACCTGGTCTGCCTCCACGGGGCGAAGTGTGGGCAACGTCGGGCCTCAGCTGGGGTCCGGCGGCTAAATGGCCAGAAGAACAACGGTACACAACATCACACACCTCAAGATCCATATACTTTTAAATCTCTGGCCTTTACAGTGAACTGTATCACACCACAATGTAAACTACGCGGAGATGGGGGAAACCCCTGGTGCCGTTTGACCCTAAACACACTTTACACTTTACACTTCACTTTAGACGCTCATGTCATGACTCAAATGAACCCGAACGTGACGAATCACAATCTAAGAGACTACGCAAAAATGAGAATCAGCAGGAATATCCAGCGTTCCTCATATTACATTCTCTTTCTGCCAAACCTGTGAGTTCACTTTCACCATTTCTAATCCAGAAATGTTTGGAAAGTGTGGCTGGTTCACCGAAAATGGTGAAAAGACTCCGATCTGGAGATCTTCTAGTCGAAACAACTAAGCACCAGCATTCTCAGTCTCTACTGAAATTATCCACTTTCGGCGGAATACCAGTACAGGTCACCCCTCATGCCACTTTAAATAGCTCCAAAGGAGTAATAGCAGAGTGGGACCTGATGAATGTCACTGAAGACGAGATAGTAGAAGAACTAAAAGATCAAAAGGTAGTTCAAGCAAAGCGGATAATAATTAAAAAAGATGGTGAACTTGTTCCCACTAGGAATATTATCCTCACATTTAGTACACCAACCTTACCATCATGTGTCAAAGCCGGATACCTTAATTGCCGAATACGTCCCTACATTCCGAACCCAATCAGATGCTTCAAGTGTCAAAAATTTGGACACTCGCAAACAGTATGTCGAGGAGACGCCATCTGCCCAAACTGTGGTTCTAAAGCTCATGCACAAACGGACTGCAATGCAGAAACGCCACAATGCCCAAATTGTAAAGGCCAGCATCCAGCATACTCAAAATCATGTGAACTCTGGAGGGTAGGAAAAGAGATCCAGAAATACAAAGTTGAGCAAAAGGTCACCTACCAGGAAGCTAGGAAAAAAGTTATGCTCAGTATGCCAAAAATTACCTATGCTGCGGCAGCCAAAAAATACCAGTCAGCTGCAACACAAACGGCAGTCACAGTACCTCCATCCATCTCAATTGCTGATTGGGCCCGATCAGTGCTGTCGGTCCCACAGCAGCCACCTACAGAACAATGTAATGTGACTTCTGCTAACAATACTCCGCTAACAGTCCCACCAACTGCAACTGATACTCTACCAGAAACTGTGAAATTGAAAGCATCATCCCCAAATATTGCACAACAACCATACTCAGGAAATATGGACACAGATACTGGTACCCCGCATGATGAGACAATATTAGATTTACATGCAGAAGATGATATGGACCTTGGGCGTCCTATCTTCCCAAAAAAAGAAAAGATGAAACCAGAACGACACAAGCAGGTTGGATATAAAAAACAGACAGAACCATACTCAATCCCAAAAACTAAATAATGCAGAATATTATACAGTGGAACTGTAGAGGTCTACGAAGCAATATATTTGATATTTATGACCTAATCAAACAGCACAGTCCAATCAGCCTCTGCTTGCAAGAAACCAATCTAACTCCGCAGGTGACTCCAGTGATTAAAAATTATAGTATCTATCAACAAGACATAAGCAATACTAACTCAACCAGAGGAGGTGTAGCCATACTAGTTGACAACAAAGTTCCTACAAAACAGATCTCCCTGCAGACCACATTAGAAGCTGTAGCCATACGTATTGTTTTAAATTTTACTTTAACCATTGTCTCTGTATACCTTTCCCCAAACAAAGAATTCACTGTGAAAGAACTGGAGGACCTTATAAAGCAGCTTCCATCTCCTTTCATTCTACTAGGAGATTTCAATGGGCACCACACTATGTGGGGATCTCCCCAGATAGACAAACGAGGAAAACTTATAGAAGCAGTTCTTGAGAGCCAGAATCTCATATTATTAAACACTGGTGCTGACACTTATATTCATTTTCCCACCGGAGTATCTACTGCCATAGACTTGTCAATATGTTCCCCAAAACTATTCCCAATCATTCAGTGGATAGTTTCAAGTAACCCACTAAACAGTGACCATTACCCAATTATTTGCAAATTGCAAACAAACAGAACCACACATATAGCCAGCCGCATAAAATGGAAATTTTCAAAAGCAGACTGGAACAAGTTCACAGATTCAATTTCCTTTGATAATGAAGTAATCAAAAGCCAGTCCATAGATAAAGTTACCGACCACATTACTGCACAGTTAATAACAGCTGCAACCTGTGCTATACCAAAAACCACAGCCAGTCCTCGCAGACATGCCAATATCTGGTGGAATGATGCATGCCGTGATGCTAAAAGAGAAAAGAATAAAGCATGGAATCGATTTCGCAAGTATCCAACAACTGAAAACTTGATTAATTTTAAGAAACTTAAAGCAAAGGCACGTTATGTGCAGAAAAAAGCGAAAAAAGACTCTTGGATCCGGTTCGCTTCCACTATTACTAAAAATACAGAGATTAGAAAAATCTGGAATAAAATCAAAAAACTGAATGGTAAACTGTTCCCCGAATCAATGCCGATTATAAGCTGGAAAGGTAAAGACTTCTCCACTCCAACAGAAATTGCAAATGCCCTGGCAGATTGCTTTTTCCAAATCTCCGCAGCATCAGCATATGAGTCTACTTTTAAACAGCTAAAAGCTAAAGCAGAAAAGCATAACCTGAACTTCAATACAAGGGCATCTCCTCCATATAACCGACCTTTTACATCATTTGAACTAGAGAGCTGTCTAAATAGGTCGGGTGATAGTGCACCAGGGCCTGATGGGATATACTATATAATGCTTAAACATTTAAACAAACAAGCTTTGAATTCATTGCTAATATACTTCAACCGGATATTCTCAGATGGCTACTTTCCTCTTTCTTGGCGTCACTCAATAGTTCTAGCGTTTGCTAAACCTGGAAAGGATCAATCAGATCCACGAAACTATCGGCCAATATCTCTCAGCAGCTGCCTTGGTAAGACACTAGAAAAAATGATCCACGCCCGTTTAGTATGGTATCTAGAATCTCATTCGGTGATGAATAAGAATCAGTACGGATTTCGGAAAAATCGGTCAACTCTAGACCTTATGGTCAAGGCAGAATCCAACATACGCAATGCTTTTATCCGTAAAGAACATCTAGTCATGATTTGCTTGGATATCGAAAAAGCCTTTGATACCACCTGGCGGTATGGCATACTTCAAAATCTGTATGCCACAGGGCTCCGGGGTCAACTACCCCTTATCATACAGAGTTTTCTAGAAAACAGGACCTTTCAAGTGCGTTACTGCAATTCACTCTCCCGTACATTTGTCCAAGAAGAAGGGGTCCCACAAGGATCAGTTCTAAGTGCAACGCTCTTTGCGGTTAGGCTAAATAATGCAACAGAAAATATTCCGGCTAATGTTGACACCTATTTATATGCAGATGACCTTACTATATCCTATCATTCACAAAGCATGCGGTCCATTGAGCGACAATTGCAGCTCTCGATAAATAAAATAGAATCATGGGCATCCCGCAATGGCTATCGTCTCTCTGCAACAAAAACAACTGCTATCCATTTTTGCAAAAAGCGTCAGCTCCATCCAGATCCCGAGCTAATATTAGGAACCCAAAAAATATCCCGAGCTAATATTAGGAACCCAAAAAATACCACTTAGCAAAAGTATCCGGTTCTTGGGCCTTACACTTGACACCAAACTTACCTTTCAGGCACATATACGACAAATAAGAACTCAGTGCATGAAAAAGATTAATATCCTCAAAGTTATATCTTCCATGACATGGGGAGCCGATCGCTTCACTCTTCTACATCTGTATCGAACCTTAATAAGATCTCGTCTAGATTATGGAGCCCCAGTTTATGATTCTGCACGAAAGACAGCATTGGCTTGGCTCAATCCGGTCCAGCATAGTGCTCTCAGGATTGCCTTAGGGGCCTTTAAGACATCCCCAGTGCAAAGTATGTATATAGATGCCAATGAACCTCCACTACATCTTAGGAGAAAAGTACTGCTTCTTAGTTATGCAGTCAAATTACGTAGTCACCCGTCTCATCCCATCTGGACATATCTTTTTGAACCGCAGTGGGAAAACTTATATAGAAATAAACCCAACGAAAACAAACCTGCTGGTATTCGGCTACAAGAGGTAACTCAAAATTGGAACATCTATCTTGGAAATATCTTTCAAGCTACGGACGCAGTACAAGCACCATGGGCAATGTATATACCTCATTGCGATGACTATTTTCTTCAGTGGGGAAAACACTCCTTATCGAACCACAATCTCAGACAGCTACATGCGAATCACGCATTGACCAATGCTCACAGTCTTCAGATATACACGGACGGCTCCAAAACTGATGTCTCCGTGGGAGCTGCAGTAATGAGTCCTGCATGCACTGTCTCTGTCCAATTACCACTTGAATGCAGTGTTTTTACGGCCGAACTATACGCAATCAAAATGGCTTTAAAACTCCTTAACGATGTTCCAAACACCCAAGTAATAATATATACAGACTCTTTAAGTGCGGTGAATGCTCTGCAGAATAAATCACAACATTTGCATCCATTCCTCTCACAAATCAGGTCACAGTTATGCCAACTCAACAAAAATAATCGGACTGTTACGTTTTGCTGGATACCGAGCCACGTTGGAATTCCAGGAAATGAGCGTGCAGACGAAGCAGCAAAACACCCCACTTGCTTCGATTCCACCCCTGTTCCTTTTTCTGACTACAAACCAGTCATACGGCGGATATGTACTGAGATGTGGTCTGAAATGTGGCATAATCAAACCGGTAACAAACTTCTTGAAATAAAACACAATCCACAGCTGTGGAGATCCAGTTCCCGATCAAACAGGCAGGAAGAGGTCGTGCTGGCAAGAGCACGAATTGGCCATACACATCTTACACACCTATTTCTACTGCTAGGAGAAGATCCTCCACTTTGCCCGCATTGTAGTTCCATACTTACTGTAAAACATATTATCATTGAGTGTACACATTACCACTCAGCTAGAATCGCATGTTTCAAATCCTTAATTAGCTCACAAAAACCTCTGCAACTAAGCCATATACTTGGAAATGATGCCACTTTATCAGAACTGTTCACCTTTCTAAAAATGATTAACGCATACAATCACTTCTAGAATAGTCTCCTTTCCTATATTGACAAACACTCCAAAGTAACGGTATAGGCGCAATATGGTCATAGCAGCCCTTGCGCCAATAAATCCCACTCCAACAACAACAACAATCCCGATTACCAACAATATTAGATTCTTGGGATTAATATTAGACAGCAAGTTAAATTTCCTTGAGCACATTAGAGTAATACGTACTACCTGTCTGAAAAAGCTCAACATGCTTAGAGCTCTATCTGCCCAGTCTTGGGGAGCAGATCGTACAACTTTACTGCTCTTATATAGAGCACTGATTAGATCTCGGTTAGATTACGGTGCCCCAGTTTATGATTCTGCTCGAAAGAGTGTATTACGCTGGCTGGATCCTGTACAACACAATGCACTGAGGATTGCTCTTGGTGCTTATAGGACATCACCAACCTATAGTCTATATATTGAAGCCCATGAGCCCCCTCTTTACCTCCGCAGAAAAATGTTACTACTTAAATATGCAGTCAGAATACGAAACTGTTCTCCGCACCCCATCCAACCATATCTCTTTAATCCACCATTTCACAATCTCTATAGAAATAAACCAAATAAAATACGCCCAGCAGGCCTACGGCTCCTTGAAATAGCACAAAATTGGAATGTTCCTCTACAGAGTAGGCAGCACAGAAAGAATTATTCTTGCCCACCATGGACCCCATTTCCTCAACCAGCCTGTGATAATTATTTTCTCCAATGGGGAAAGAATCATCTACCAACTCTGAATGTGCAACAACTTCATGCTAGCCATATTCAAAACTGTTTTGACTTCTTACCAATATATACTGATGGTTCCAAATCTCATTCAACTGTTGGAGCAGCAGCAGTGTTTCCCTCTGCTATCATATCAGCCTCTCTTCCACCTGAATACAGCAGCTTTTCAGCGGAATTATATGCAATTCAATTAGCTCTAGAAAATTTGAGTCTTTACCCATCTGCAAAATACTTAATTTACACTGACTCTCTGAGCTCAATTAGAGCAATGCAGAATTTCTCTCATAAGGATCACCATATACTAAATCAAATCAAGTATTTGCTGTTGAAAATCGAAGAACGCCAGCAACGAGTGAACTTTTGCTGGATTCCAGCACATTCAGGCATCAAAGGGAACGAGTTGGCTGATATTTCGGCTAAAAATCCATCAACAGTAGACTTAACCTCTGCCTTTATTCCAGTTTCTGATTATAATATTATAATTCAAACAGCATTTCATGCACAATGGACAGAGCTATGGCATAAACAAGCAAATAACAAACTGTTCCAGATAAAACAGGACCCAAAATTTTGGCACTCATGCATTCAGACAGTTCGGCGAGAAGAAGTGGTACTCGCGCGGATTAGAATAGGACATACTCATCTGACTCACCTCCACCTACTCACAGGCGATGATCCTCCTCTTTGTTCACAATGCTCTGAGCATCTAACAGTCAAACATATTTTGATTGACTGCCCACATTATCAACAACATCGAACTTCAATATTTCATTCTCTGGCTAATTTCCGTGAACGGATAATATTAAATGATATCATTGGTGAAAATGCCAATATTAATGAACTTTTCTGTTATTTGAAACAAATAGGAATATATAAGCGACTCTGATTAGTTTCTGGCATGAAATGAGATTGAACCGTCTTCACATTAATTATTTATTTTATCTTTTCAACATACCTATGAATAGGCGCAATATAGCCACAGCAGCTTGTGCGCCATTAAACACCCATACCACACACACACACACACACCTTGAATGGGTTGAGCAGACTCAATTCTGACGGGATTCTTCCTCTTGATCAGATTACGAACCTGAGGAGGCATAAATTCAAATCGAGGAAAGACAGTTGTAGAATAGATGTGCGGAAATTTGCCTTTAGCCAGTGGGTAGTTGATTGCTAGAACAAACTTCCATCTGTCGTTGTGGAAGTTGATAGCTTAAATAAATTCATGGAGGAACTGAACAAACGTTTAGAGGGAATGGATGTGCAAATTTTTTTTTTTTTTGGCTGATGCTACTTAAGCTTGCTTTCTTTCCATCACATGCCACTACTATTACTCACAGGAGAGGATCCTCCTCAGTGTCCAATCTGTTCAACTCAAACATAAAAATCAAACATATTCTGATTGAGAGCCTTCATTATGAACAGGAGAGAAATCCGTCCTGTTTTCCCTGAGAAATAGTAATAGTAATAGTGGCATGTGATGCAAGAAAGCAATCGTATGAGCTTATGTAGCATCAGCCAAAAAAAAAAAAAAACAAAAAAAAAATTCACACAACCATTCCCTCTAATTGTCTGTCTAATTCCTCCTTAAATTTATTTAACCTATCAACTTCCACAACAACAAATGGAAGTTTGTTCCAGCAATTAACCACCCACTGGCTAAAGGCAAATTTCCGCACATCTATTCTACAGCTGTCTTTGCTCAATTTCAATTTATCTCCCCTTATGTTCGTAATCTGAACAAGTGGAAGATTCCCATCAGAATTCAGCGTGCTCAACCCATTCAAGGCCTTATACACCTGAATTAGATCACCTTGCAGGTGTCGAGTCTCCAGCCGCTGCAATTTGCAGAACTTAAGCCCCTCTTACCAATCTTGTTGCCCTTCTTTGTACACGCTCGAGCAACTCTACATCCTCCCTAAAATGGGGCATCCAGACCTGTACGCAGTACACAAGGCCTGGCCTGACCATTGCCTTATACAGAGGGACAATCACCTTCTTTTCCCTGCTAGCAAAATTCCTATATATCATTGACAAAACCCCATGACCTGCTCTGGCAGCCTGTCTGCATTGCTCAGAAAACTTCATATCTGACTACACAATTACTCCCTGGTCTTTTTCATTTCCTAACTCCCTAAGTGTAGTACCACACAGTTGGTACGTTCCTCTGGGGTTACTTCTACCCATATGCAGTACTTTGCATTTGTCAATGTTAAACTTCAGTTGCCACTTCTCAGCCTGTCTTCCAAAATTTTATAGATCCTATTGCAGTAGCACACTGCCATTATTGTCATTAACAACCCTGCCAACCTTTGTATCGTCTGCAAACTTCGACACTAAGCCTGATATGCCTTCATCAATATCATTGATAAATATACAAAACAACATTGGACCCAACACCGAACCCTGTCGGACTCCACTAATAACATTAGTCCACGAAGAGTAGCGCCCATTGATTACCACCCTGTCTTCTCCCATTCAACCATCCTTTTATCCATTGTAGCAACTTACCCTTAATACCATTCTGCTCCAATTTGTACAGTAGTCTTCCATGCGCAACAGTGTCAAAAGCTTTCCTGAAATCCAAGTATATGATATCAAAATTGTTTTTTACATCCAGTTCCTTTGTAACCACATCATAATATCCTATCAAATTTGTCAGACAAGACTCTCCCTTAACAAACCCATGCTGTGTCTGAATTATTGCTGCAGTCTTGTCTAGATGATCCTGCAATGCATCTTTAACCAGTGACTCCATTATTTTACCCGGAACAGAAGTTAAACTAACTGGTCTGTAATTAATCGTGTCACTCTTCGATCCCCCTTTTGTGAACTGGAGATACATTTGCACTTCTCCATTTCGTGGGGACCTCCCCTGAGTCCAAGAATGCTCTCATAATTATGGCCAAAGGTTTGCTTATTTCCTTTGCCGCCTCCTTTAATATAAC
Source organism: Mastigoproctus giganteus (assembly GCF_048544385.1). Lineage (NCBI taxonomy): Eukaryota > Metazoa > Arthropoda > Arachnida > Uropygi > Thelyphonidae > Mastigoproctus > Mastigoproctus giganteus. Next base: position 143,012,992 of record NC_143587.1, read on the forward strand.
TGGATAGATCCTATCCACCCCAGGTGCCTTTCTTATGTTTAACTTCAACGATGTCTCCTTCACTTTGCTATCAGTTATTACAAAATCATTAAGCGCCCTGCTACAATTTGATAACCTTCTTGCATTTTATTTTCAGTCCTTAATAACTCCTCATGTGTGAATGTAGAGTCAAAATCTCATTCAGTTTGTTTGCTCTCTGAGGAGGATCATCAGCAGTAGAACCATCGATATGAAATGAACAAATCTAATTCATCCCCTTCCTTTTAGAGTTTATATAAGTAAAGAAATCCTTGCTGTGTTTCTTAGCATCCTTTGCCAAAGATTTCTCGTAATCTGCTTTCGCCTGCCTAACCTCCTTTGTGACTTAATTACAGACTAGCTTATATCTGCCATAGGCTTCTGTGTCGCCTGATAATTTATATGCGCCCCATGCATTTTTATTCTCTGCCACGAGTCTCATTAGTTCATTTGACAACCATTTTCAAGAAGGCCCCGGGTGCCAAGCGATTATTAGTGTAGCCAAGCGATTTCCAAGCGATCTATATATTGTGTGCAAAGCAAATAGTTTTCTTTAGGTTTTAAACACAGTTTTCCTCATTTATTTGTATTGTGAAACTTTTGCACTACAAAAAGTAGGCAGAGTTCCAGGAAGGAAATTCACCTTTCTGTTTCTTGTTATCTTACTAACCAAACTAACTCAGCCGCTTGGTTACCCTTGTGGCACTGCTCCTGCCTCCCCGTGGCGGGGCCGGTAACCTGGAAAGAAAAGCTATCTTTCCGGGGCTAAAAGGAGCAAAATGATCTCTTCTACAGGACATAAAGATCCTAATATGGCTGCTCATGAGACAGAAGACTCTAACTCATGCAGTGCTAAACGTCAAAAAACTGACAGTTTACTACAAAGAAGGCATCCAATGCACCTTGTATTGCATTCTACTCAAGAAAAGTCTCTTGGTAGTCTCTCGCCTTTTAAAATTCAGAAATACCTAGAAAATCTAATAGGATCTCCGAAAACAACTAAGCGTCTGAGATCGGGCGACTTGCTCGTTGAGGTCTCAGATGAACGGCAATCACAACGGCTCCAAAAACTGACATCCTTTGGAGGATTACCGATTACTGTCTCCCCTCATGCTACTCTAAACACCTCCAGGGGTGTGATAGCTGAGTGGGATCTCATAAATCTCTCAGAAGAAGAGTTGAAAAACGAATTGCAAGACCAGGGAATTGTGCATGTAAAGCGCATATACACAAAACGAGACAATGCTCTAGTTCCAACACGGAATATAATACTAACATTTGATAGCCCCAAACCTCCAGCATCCATCAAAGCAGGTTATCTGAATTGTCAAATAAAATTATACATTCCTAACCCTACACGCTGTTTTAAATGCCAAAAATTTGGGCATTCCCAAAACGTGTGTAGAGGTTTAGCCACTTGTGCCAACTGCGGTTCACGCGAGCACAATCACTCTGACTGCAAAGCAGAGCAGCACAAATGCTCAAATTGTAATGGCCCACATACTACCTACTCCAGAGATTGTCCCCTATGGAAAAAGGAAAAAAACATTCAACGGGTCAAAGCCGAAAAAAACATCTCGTACCAAGAAGCTAAAAAATCTGTACAGGCTCAATTTAACACTCGACCCAGCTTTGCTGAAATAGTCCAAAAACCAACTGTGGTAACAAGTACTGTGCAAAGAAGAATAACGACTGGTACTCAAACTGAGGTAACGTTTCCCCCAGACAGATCAATGTCAGATTGGGCTCGGTCAATTTTGGAAGCTATGCCCCTTTCTGGTAAACCATATAAATCAAACAAGGCTGTTAACACACCAATCACTGTTCCGCATTCTACCAATAATCCAATGTACTCAAAAAGTGTTGATATTTCTAAAACTGATTCGATTGAAATGGAAGAAAACACTGACCGCGAAGATCCCGTTCTCGATCTCTTCCCAGAAGAAGAGATGGAAACAGGAAGACCGTACTTCCCAAAAAGAAAATCTGGTCACCATAAGCCAACAGTACCTCGGACAGAAACCGAGGACCACACTTTACCCAAATAATGCCCAGTTTTCTTCAGTGGAATTGTAGAGGGTATCGCACCAACCTTGATGATATTCGGGATCTCCTTCTCCAGTATAACCCAGTTACCTTCTGCCTCCAAGAAACTAACTTAACAGCTTCTTTTGCTACCTCAATTAAACATCATGTTATCTACAGAAAAGATAGAGTTTCTCATTTAAGCAATTCGGCTCATGGAGGGGTTGCTCTTATAGTGAACTCCAATATCCCTTCCCGACCATTAATGTTACAAACAAATCTAGAAGCAGTAGCTGCTCGAATATCTTTTCCTTTTTCTTTTACCATTGTTTCCTTATATCTTTCCCCTAACCAAGACATTTCTTACACTGATCTTGAAACTGTTGTATCTCAGCTCCCTCCTCCCTTTTGCATCATGGGAGATTTTAACGCACATAATCCTCTATGGGGTGATAGAATACATGATAAACGAGGAAAAATACTAGAAAAGCTTTTAGATAAATTTAATCTGACTCTACTGAATACTGGTTTACCCACTTATTTTCATCTACCTTCTGGGTCAAGCTCAGCAATTGATCTCTCCATATGCTCACCAGTCCTTTTTCCGCTATTTGATTGGTCTGTTCATGACAGTCTACTGGGTAGTGACCATTATCCAATAGTCTGCCGTGTAGAATCAAATTCTCCACCTTGTCATAATCAAACTGCCAAATGGAACTTTGCCAAAGCTGACTGGGAAAAATATAGGCAACTAGCCACCCTGCAGAAAACAACTGTTTCAAATATGTCAATAAATAATGCGGTTGATTATGTAACAAATCAAATATTGCTGGCCACAGAAGCAGCAATACCAAGAGTGTGCACAGATCATAGAATAAGACCAAAACCCTGGTGGAACAATGAATGCAATCAAGCTAAACGAGAGAAAAATAAAGCCTGGAATAAATTTCGCAAAAACCCTACCGCTGCTAATCTAGTACACTTTAAGAAAGCCAGAGCCAATGCTAGACGCATTCAGCGTGCAAGTAAAAGAGAGTCATGGAAACGTTTTGCCTCAACCATTACACGGTCCACTAAAACACAAACCATCTGGAAAAATATTAGAAAAATGTATAATAAATATCCTCCTTCGCATCTATCAATACTGAATATAAACGGCAATGATGTTTCACTACCTCAAGACATAGCCAACACTCTCGGAGAATCCTTTGCTGAAACCTCTGCTGTATCCTCATACTCGCCAAACTTTCAGAAATTAAAGTCTCTTGCTGAAAAGCAGACCCTAAATTTTAACACAGACCACCATCAAATGTACAACTGTCCCTTTACCATAATTGAACTACGGCTTGCTCTTAACAGCTCGAAACACAGTGCTGCTGGACCTGACGGAATACACTATGTCATGTTGAAAGAGCTGAGCGAAAAGTCGCTTTGTGTCTTACTCCAGCTATATAATCGGGTTTTCACAGAAGATACTTTCCCTGATAACTGGCGACACTCATATGTCATAGCATTATTAAAACCTGGCAAGGATCCAATCAACCCGCGTCACTATCGACCTATTGCCCTCACCAGCTGTATGGGAAAAATAATGGAAAAAATGGTAAATTCTCGACTCACCTGGGTGCTGAGCAAATACAACCTCATCAATTCATCGCAGTGCGGATTTCATACAGGTAGATCAACTTTAGACCTATTGATACAAATGGAAAACCAGATTCGCAATGCCTTCTTAAGGAAGGAACATTTGACTACAGTTTATTTAGACGTTGAGAAAGCTTTTGACACAGCTTGGCGATACGGAATTCTCCGTGATCTACATGCATTAGGTTTCAGAGGTAATATGCCAAGATTTATACAGAACTTTTTGAAGCAGCGATCCTTCCAGGTCCGTATTCAATCCACTCTTTCCCGAAAATTCATCCAAGAAGAAGGTGTTCCACAGGGCTCAGTTTTAAGTGCCACTCTATTCACTATAAAAATCAATTCAATTACCAAGGTCATTCCAGCCACTGTATTTACTACCTTATATGCAGATGATGTCAGTATATCTTGTCACTCACAGAACATGAGAATGATTGAGAGACAATTGCAAGGAGCTCTTAATAAGATTACAACGTGGGCCACAGACAACGGGTTCCGCATATCACCTGAAAAAACTGTTGCAGTTCATTTCTGTAGAAGACGTAATCTCCACCCTGACCCACTTCTAAAGCTGGGGAACCATGATATACCTGTTGTGCCTACCATTCGTTTCCTTGGATTAACTTTAGATAAAAAATTGACCTTTCTTGACCATATTAAAGAACTTAGAACCACCTGTTTCAAGAAACTAAACATTTTGAGAGTATTATCAGCTACAACATGGGGTGCTGACCGTCAAACACTCCTTCATTTATATCATGCTATTGTAAGATCAAGGTTAGACTATGCGTCACCAGTTTACAACTCTGCTAGACCTAGCATTTTGAGGGCTTTGGACCCTATTCACCATAGTGGCCTTCGCATTGCTCTTGGAGCCTACCGCACATCTCCTGTGCAGAGCCTGTACGCTGAAGCTCATGATCCCCCACTCTCTCTACGAAGACAAATTTTACTGCTGAATTATGCCGTCAAAATAAAAAGCCAACCCCTGCATCCATCGTGGAAACATCTATTTACACCAGATTGGGAGAACTTGTATGCCGTTTATCCATCAATAAATCGACCCGCTGGCATACATCTTTGCTCACTACTTGATAATTGGCAGCTTGATCTTTCTAAAATAGCCACCACTAGTTTCACGACTCCTCCGTGGGCATTTTGCCCTGCCACCTGTGATCTGTCCCTTCAAGAATGGGGGAAAAGTACTCTTTCTTCACAGAATGTAAACCAGCTTCATAAATCTCTACTTGAGAAATATGAATCTTATACCATGATATACACAGACGGTTCCAAAACTGATCACCACGTCGGTGCTGCTGTTGTTCTTCCATCATCAACAATCTCTAATCAGTTACCTTTAGAATGCAGTATCTTTACTGCTGAACTTCATGCCATTCAGATGGCGCTAGAAACTATAAAGCTGAAGCAGTATACCCATAGTATTATTTTTACCGACTCTCTGAGTGCCCTTCTCGCTTTACAGCAACCAAGAAAGCATCATAACTACCTACTTGGTAATATTCAAAACTTGCTGGCTCATCTTGCTAAGAACACGAAAGTAATAAAATTTTGTTGGGTCGCTAGCCATGTTGGCATACCTGGCAATGAGAGTGCCGACCACGCAGCCAAATCTACTGTGCAACCAATTCATGACTCTTTCAAAATTCCTTTCACCGATTATAAAAGTCTTATAACAAAGCGAAGTATGATTCACTGGCAAACCATCTGGCAAAACCAAGAAGGCAACAAACTGCTTCGGATTAAACCGAAACTCCAGTCTTGGCCATCTAGTTTCCGCTCGAACCGAAAGGAAGAAGTCACACTTGCAAGATTACGAATAGGACATACACACCTTACTCACCTTTATCTTCTCTCTTCCTCAGACCCACCTTCTTGTCCGAACTGCCATGCTCAAATCACAGTCCAGCACATCATTGTTGACTGCCCTCTCTATAATGGAGTACGGCAGACCACCTTCTTATCAAACTATGCAGCCCAAACCACACCTACTTTGGAACAAATATTAGGCGACAGATCTGATATTAATGCAGTTTTCACTTTCCTAAAAAGGATAAAATGCTATGACAGAATATAATGCTTAAATCTTCACATAGTGCACATATCTCTCTTTTAATAAAGCCTTTTGCCTCCTACCATTGCTTGGCGCATAATGGCCTATAGGTGCCGTTGCGCCGTAAAACATACAACAACAACAACAACAACAATTTTCAAGAACCAATGACATCACATTGATGTTTGCATCACCAATGTGATGACATCACATTGGTGATAATTCAAACATCAACGAGTTTTTCCTCTTTTCTGAAAAAAAATCGGACTATATGATAAATTCTAAAAGATCTCTGTAAACAAAATAAAGTGGTTACGCTGGAATTTTGTCCTTCAGCATTTTCCTTCGAATAGGCCAATTACAGCCACAGCAGCTTATGCGCCGTTAAACCTCCATGGCACACACACACACACACGCACATACACCTCTTTCTGAAGATGGATGATCCACATACGTGTAAGAACTGTAACTATTTTGACTGTTAGTAAAATGCCCTCTTTTTACAGATGCGTGGCGTTTGTGTTTCACGGCATTTAATAGTTTGGCTGAAACATTTACTGTACAGATTTTAGATAAGAAACAGAGATTTCTTTAATATAGATATATCGGAATTACTCTTTTTATATTCTTTGATTTATTGATTACTTTTGACGTTGTAATCTGTTTATAGGATACCAGACATACTCATATGTTTAATAATTTTTAATGTATTTAATTTTTGACTTAGCGCATCGTACCGTAATTTGCTTATGCCTCACAAAAATCAAATCTAACTTGGTAGCCTTGGTTGCTATGGCACGTAACGCACGTAATCTTACTTAACCTAACTTTAATTTACAGCTGATTGTATCATCCCAGTTTTGTTATTGAGATTTCAATTGAATTCTTTCCGGCAAGGAAGTCAACTGACCATTTAAAAATCATTTCAATACTACATTCGAATTACTAAATGTGATTGCTTTGATTGTAATTGATATTGATGATGTACTTTTATTAAAGTGGTAAAAGACGTACGTGGTCAGTTAAGATAATCCGTTATGGACGAGTTTGAATATTTTGAAAGGGAACAGAAATGCGCTTGTAAAAATGTAATTAAGTATTAAAGTGTTGAAAACAGCTTAAATGAATATAATGCTATAAATCTATAAGATATCTATTGTTTCACAATTATTCTCTTTGAAATATTTGTCTAAATTTCAATTTCAAACCAGCAATTAAATTTTCTCTTGTTTTAATATGAAGTAGTTGATGTGTGGCTCCATCTCGTGACAATAATAGAACTTATAGTATAATTGATTTTACACTTAACTTAACATGAAGAGACTTGGTTAGTTTTAACCGGGAAGTCAAAAATTTCCGTGCGGCGGCTGAGTTATTTTCATATTTTTATTAAAAGGGTAAATGCTGTATATTTGTCTATATTTACTGTATATTTGTCTATATTTACTGTATATTTATTGTTTATTTACTGTATATTTATTATTTATTTTCTGTATATTTATTGTTTATTTATTATATATTTATTGTTGTATAATTACTGTATATTTACTGTTATATGCAAAGTAGTATATTTACTGTTATATACAAAGTAGTATATTTACTGTCCAAATGGATAAAATTGTATCAAATGGTATACCTTACAAATAGTGGAAAAAAAAAAAAAAAAAAAAAACATTAACTAGATAATTATATAAGCATTGGAAACCTTGAATATGTTGAGGGCTTGTTGAATTTAAAAAGAGCTTTAATAAGACACTATACAAGTAGTAAAATTTGAATTGAAAAAGACTAACAAGTATACTTCAGTTATTTAACCAGCATATTTCTATAGAAAGGTCATAAACAAATGGCTCTAAAAGTTTATGGCGAAACGATAGTTTTATTTCGCGATTATAATATTTTAACAATTGGAACTCAAAATTTCAACTAACTATCCTAGTCCAAGCTATTCGACAGGTGAGAATTTGCAATATCGAAAAAATAGCTTAAAAATTACAATCAACTTCAACTCGCGATATTATGTTCTAAAGTGGGATATTATTTAATCTTTCTTCGACTGATTAAAGTATGGTTACAGATGGCGTTTTTAATGAAACGATGTACTCTTACATAAATGAATCATTTAACACTTAAAATAGACTTAGTAGCGCTTATTTGCTTATACTTTCAATTGGAGAGAAAAAGAGGCTTTAAAAAAGAGAACAATAACAAAAAAGCCTTTCATATCAAGAAATTTAGCCAGACGCTTCTGTAAACAGAAATAAGAGGAAAAATTTAGGTGGACAATGGAATGGGTCTTTAATATAGGGATACAATTATATAGAGATTAATAGAGTGTGGAGGGGGTGCTGGAGAACAGTAGACCTTGTTAACACTGGATAAAAGACATCTAATATGACGTGACGTTAGCCACTTGAGAAACGCAAATTTGTACCTGTTGTTCTTTCTCATTGTATATGTGAACAAAAATAGCCTAGTAAAGGGTTTGTAGCGTGATGGTTATTTATTAAAGTTATTTATGGTAATTTATAAAGTATTGGAATAGTCATTTCTTGACGAATTAAACAAATAAATTGGTAGGAATTAAACTAGGGTACGCTCTCAGCTGCCCATATCAGAGCTTGCACTTGATCATCAAGCATTAGCACGGCTACACCACCATGGCAAATACCCTTGACCAATGTTGACCAACATTTCCAACGATGGGGAAAGAATGCCCTTCCAGATTACAGTATTCAGCAGATCCATGCAACTCACTCTTTTCAGTTCTCTAGTTTTATTCAAATTTACACTGATGGTTCCAAGAGAGATAGTAAAGTTGGCGCAGCTGCAGTTCTGCCAAATATTACAATATCCCAGCAGCTCCCTTTGGAGTACAGTATTTACACCACAGAACTGTATGCTATCCTGATGGCTGTAGACAATGTAAAACAGTCATTATATCCTCAAACTATTATCTACATCGATTCCTTAAGCGCTGTATCTGCTCTTCAGTGTAAATTTCCTTCCAGTCATCCGTTTCTACAACAAATTCAAATCAAGTTAGTGCAGCTTCTTGCAAACAGGAAAAAATTAATTTTCTATTGGATACCTGGACATTCTGGAATCATAGGAAAAGAACAAGCGGATTTTAGAAGAAGAAGAACTCTTTATTGCATACAAGAGGTTGTTACCCTTCTCGTTTTTGCCTTTTACTTTTGGTTGTTTAGCTTATTTTACCTTAATATACTTAACATATCCGCCTTAACATATTCGCCTGTCTGAAATCTAATTCTGATTTCGTTTAGTAGGTTTTTATAGGACGAAGTCTCGTATACCCTCAGAATAAAGAGGAAGAAGGTACCTTCCCCTCTCCATCCCGCAGTTTGGACTTTTGCGCTGTTGATCATCGAGTAATAACTCAACGCCGCAGTTAACTTCTAATCATACTTTAATACTTAGCTCTACTACTTTAGTGGCTGAATGTAAGGTTTTGGCAGCAAAATAAGAAATCTGTATAATACAAAACATAACAGGGTTTAATACAAGAATGAACTTACAAGAGAGAATTTACACACTTCACTCAAAAGATATATTATGACATTTCATGTTCATCAAAATAGTCCAGCAGTTATAAGATCAAACTTTTAACTTTTAAGGTTTTACATTCTCAAGTATCAATAGGCTCAGATTACATGAAACTAGAAAGGAAACATTTTAACTGCATCATATTTACTATCATTTTCGTACTCATATCATTTTAACTTACCAGCTCAAGATATCACACTGGGTTGATCAGTCAATGGCTGTGGCTCTTCTATTTCCTCGGCCGACTCTGGGCGTTGGCTCAGCAGGACGACGGTCAGTTTCTCACTGGGCTCTTTGGCTCGCTGGTCCTTCCTTCGACGTCTCGAGTCTTCTTCCAGTGGAGGATTCTGCAACGGTCACGTCAGCTTCTCTCAGTCCGTCTCCTTTTCTCCTTGCGAGGGTCCGCTTTTTATGTCCCAAGCCCGCCCACACTGTTTATACAAAACTTTTTTCTCATTGGCGGGAGCCAAGTCTTAAGATGCTTGATGGTACATCATGGAAAAGCACTGGGTTCAAAGAGGTATCTCACATCGCCTCATCACGCCACCTAACGAATATTCCAGCGACACGTGGAGCCACTCTACCATCTCCCTTTTTTAGGTAATGGTAGAGCTATTGCTCGCATTTATGCAGAGTCTATATGGGCTGAGAGGTATCTGTCCATCCACATGAGTATCACTGTTTCTTACCATCTCCCTTTGCCCTAATTTGCATCTTAAAATGAACGCATCCATCCAGTGTTTACAAAAATCTTCCACTTTACACTTGTAAGTGGCTAACTGATATAGCTGTTGCTGGCCAACAACTGTAGGCCTCTTTAACACGTATCTATTACAGTTATAGCGACTAATTTTTGCCATTTCATTTAGAAAAATATACGCTTTAACTTGAGGATTTTTACTCTGCTTTGTACTTTTCATTTGGTACTTAAAGTGATTATTATATCGAAGCTTTTGAGAGAGATCTAGATAGGACGGGTACAGAAAATTAAGTCGTTGACTTTACCGTAAGTTTGAAACATAGGAAAGGGCAGGGCAGAATTAGCGCTATAACAAGGCACACGTCGTACACAATACCCTTCACGGCTACAAGCCAGGGGTTTACAGTAGAGGCTAATAGAATGCTGTTCCACTTGGCGTTTTTGCATCTTGAAAGATCTTCATTCCCTTGCCCTCAGAGGCCACTTACCATATTTCATACAAAACTTCCTTCAGCATAGAACTTTTCAAGTCCGCTATCGGCAAGTCCTCTCGCAAATCTATATACAAGAGGAAGGAGTCCCACAAGGCTTAATTCTGAGTTCTACCTTATTTGCAATAAGAATAAATAACATAACCAAATGCATACCCGCACCTCTAAACACATATCTCTATGCCGATGACCTGATTCTTTAATGCGTTTCACAGAACATGAACTTCATCGAAAGGAAATTACAAATTTCACTTAACAATATTGAACTATGGATGACACAGAACGGATAACGACTATCACATCAAAAACCTATAGTGTCATTCATTTTTGTAACAAACGAAAGATGCATCCTGAACCAGAGCTTCACTTAACGAATCATCCTACATCAGTCATGAAAAGTATTCGCCTACTCGGCAGCCCCAGTTGCCAAGTGATTGTGTGAGACTGATAAATTCTCAGCTCACGACGATCGGATAGATCTCATTCTTTGTTCAATAAATAAAACCGATATTCAGGATATTAGGGCGAAATTATCGAAAAACAGTTTTCAATTAGAATTCGTAATATTCAAGTTAGGGAAAGCCAAACCGAAAGTATTAAAGAGAAGATGTGAGTGAGCCAATGAGAAGGCAAGAGCCCATGACTAACACAAACTTACTTTCGCTCTGAACAGGGGATCGTAACGGGGGTAGAAAGAGTCAGCGAGAACTTCGGCCCCGCGCTAACGATAATAAACAAAATAGAAGGTTTAGGTTGATAGCAAAACCAGGCTCACACCTGCCTGTGACGCAGACTTGGGCAACTAAAAGAACAGGACTCTGTCATATTTATGACTTTCCCCACTGTCATTGGGAGGGAGCGAAGAATTCCTCATTGTTGAGTAATCAACGAAGAAAAAAGTTAAAGAGGGAAAGTAGCGCTCAAGTCCGAGATATATACAGGAGGGCTGAGTCAGAAAAGAGAGGAGGAGGACGACGGCGTTCACGACAGAGAAGGAGACAGATTCGGACGGAGACAGAGACGGAGAGAGGACACCGAAGAGAGGAGAGTTGGCTCTTCGCAGATGAACACCTAGTCGAAAGATCGCCAGGGCAGCGAGAGACAAAGGCTGAGAAGGAGCAGATCGGCCACCAGAAAAGTCGCCCGAAACCCAGTAGAGGACCCCGCCTAGATTTCGCTGAAGAGAAGGAGGCCGTACCACTGAATTCTAGGAGTGAGCAAATTAACTGGTAAGCAATTATATTATTCGTGTGAATGTAACAATCCGAAACCGAAACCAAAATGATAACCTGTTCAATGCTTCTTTCCTAACCACAAATGAATTACATGTTAATACACTATAGGTTAAACGACCAGAATGCTCTCATAGACACGAAAATCCCCATCCTGATGTTCACAAGAAAATGCAACATAATCGAGCGTGATCAAGCGCTAAGCTCCGAATGATGATGAAGGATGCACTGAGAGATAACTAGCAGCCAGGAGAACTAAACACACCCACTCGCGTTTAGCCTCAGAATATGAGGAGTACCAAAAAGGGTCTATAACATTCTGGACGATTAACCTAGAATAGTCTAGTACACTACCAAAAGGTAAGAATTGTGAAGAGTTAATGTTGCAAGAGAAATTACAGAATTTCTATGAAGAGCAGATTGTACTAGCTTAATACCTGATTCACACATTGACATTATGAAATGTAACTTATGCCTGAATGCCACTATTTAAACTGATCACTTAAGTAGAGTGCAAGTGTTGTATATTTAGTTTTGTTATGTGTTAATAAATATTGTTATGTGTTTTACTAAGTCTCATCCTCTCTGCCCATATCCAATCACACCAGCACAGGTAAGAACCATCTAAAATAAGTTATTGCGGGGAATCGAACCAACGCATCGCGATTGGTCGATTCTTTAACACAGCGCTAATTCTTTGCTGCAGTCACAGGGGTTATATAAACTTCTGGAGACCGAGGGCGGGAATTTTGTCCTAAAAGATAGTGAGTTGAGTGACTAGACAGAAAAAGGGCGTCGCCCCACAGAGGAGAGGAAACAAGATGGCGCCTTGAATCAGCAAGAGAACCAACCCAATCAAGACGTGCCACGTAACCAAAGAGAACAGGGCCATCCACAAGATGAAGGCGACACCCTACAAAATGGTGTCCGTGACCAAGGATGAAATAAGATGAGATTTATAGAAATTAAACAATGATTGCTGGTATCATTGGAATGTTGGCAGAATAAAATACTATATTATTTTTACATTTCCTACATTCAATAACACTATATTGTTGATGTCATTATTAACATTATTTAAGTACGCACAGCAAGAAGTAGCAACTGTTTCATAAACCAGTCTAGAGAAGACTAACCAAAAGATAGAAAATAGGTAAAATTTAAGTTGCTGCTTATTGCTAACATAAGCATTTTATACTATGTCTTTTAATGAATTTTAATGTGAGTATTAATATATGTATTTAATATATATGTATGAGAACTTCAAAAAGGTAAGTCTCTATTGTGTTGATGATATTAGTGTAGTTTAAAAAATATTTGTTTTGATATAGTGAAATATTGCAGGCGCTCTTTTTTTTCAGTGGGAAGAATTATATTGTAAAGTCAAGGTTATTGTTTGTACAAATAACAGTAAAATTAAAATATTAACCGAACATGGAGAGCCAGAATATAGATGGGGCAAGTTTAGCTATATCTGAAACATTGTTCCCAATGCAACCAGAGCCACCTCAAGAACAAGTAAGGGTTCAACCAGCCTCGATCGCGGGTTACCTAAACCTAATACCGATCTATCTAGGTAAAGATGATGAAGGACCTCCTGTATCCTTGTTTTTTGAATCTGTAGAAGAGATATCCGAAATTGCAAATTGGTCGGATCGCGAGAAATTAGCAGTAATTCGGTCTAGACTTAAAGGGCCAGCGGCCGAATTTTTCTCACATTCGCTCGAGTTAAGAGCGGAGAAAAATTATGAACGCTTTAAAGAAGCCTTCGTTAAACGCTTTGAACGACCAATACCTTTAATTTCTCAATTACAATTATTTAGCACCGCTAAACAGGAGGCAGGCGAGGCTGTAATACAATTTGGAACACGTTTAAGAAATTTATGCAGGGCTGCATTCAAAAGTCGAAACGAAACACAAGAAGTGGCAGTATTAAGAGACCAAACTTTACTGGCCCAGTTCATAAACGGGTTAAGCATCAAATTGAAAGGATTAGTTTTGAGCCAGAATCCAACTACTTTTCAACTGGCTCTGGAAGTGGCGATAAGAGAGGAGGAAAATGAGAAGTTAACACATGCAAGGCAACATGTTACTATTAATTTGGCAGATGCCACTCATAAACAATGTAAACAGAATGAGACCCCCATGGAGGAGAAAATCTCTTCTTTACAACAGTCTTTTGATCGTTTATCAACTAATGATGTTAATTTTAATGCTTTAGAAAGGCACTTGTCATCCCTTGATAGCAAATTTCAAAATTACGCAATGGGAATAGATCGACAACTAAAAGAAATAAGACGCGATCAACGCGAACCTTGCTCTTCCTACTCGCGTCCGCCCGAAGTTAGTGGACACACAGCTGGGAGGCCAATACGAGGGAGCGCTTCGCAGGGAGAACGCTATAGCAGACAGGGAGACAGCTACGGTCAGAGAGTATCACATGACCTAGGTCACCACAGGGGGCAAGCGTCGTTTCAGGGACTGGAAAGCAGCGACGTTAGCGATTATTTGGCAGGCAGACGACGCACTTTTATGCCGAGGAGAGGCAACTTTTATCGGCAGAGAATAGCGGGGAGAAACGTGTACACTCCCTCACCAAAAGTTGGGAGGTATTTTTATAGTAGAAATAATAACTGTGTTCCAGCTAGAATAAATGCAAATAATTTTAACACAGGATATAGGGAAGCATTCCAGGGTAGATATACTCAATATAGACAACCTAGGGGAACGAACCTGAGACAAATAAATCATTTGGGAATCTCTTCACGTTGGCAGAGTAGGGATAGGTCAAGTTGACAACAAAAATTTTTTCGAATGGGTATGAGAAGGAGTAGGGCAGAACACGGGGTATATACAGCAGATAATGACACAGATTTACCCCTGGTGGAAGGTTTTATACAGGGCATAAAAACAAGGTTTCTCATTGATAGTGGAGCGTCAGTTACCCTTCTTAGTGCAGGAATGTTTGACAAAATCAAACATAATAGATATTTAAGACAGAGGCCTCCCGATATTACTGTTTGTGGGATTGCTGGGAATATTGTGCCTCTCAATACAAAGATTACTGTAGAGTTAACTCTGGATGGGAAATCTTTTAAAGTAGATGCTTTTGTAGCTCTTGATAGATTAAGTCCGCGATACGAACTTATCTTAGGCTCTGATGTTTTAAGGAAATTTTCGTTTGTACTAGACGCAGGGAAAAGAATTTTAAAGTCAGTACCACTTGGGATTTGCATAAGAGAAATGGGAGTGAGAGAACGGATTATGGGCAACCAAAAGCCCTGTGTCGGGAAACTGACCTCCAAACACATTATTCCACCCAACACAGAAACGGTTTTGACCGTTCAGTGTGCAAACACATACCACCCAGGACAGTTGGTTCTTGCTGAACCCAATTATGATCTCAATAGCAGTGAATTAGCAGTTGGGAATTCTTTGGACAAGTTGTCCAAAGACAGGAAGGTGGCTATTTCAGTAGCCAACACGTCCTCTGAGCCGTTACATCTCGCAGCGGGAATGGCATTAGTGAAAATTGAGCCTATTAATATGCGCAAAGTTAATTTTGCAGGTGAACAAAGAAGGGCTGAAAGATCATCTCCGGTGACAATCGAAGATTTCGAGCTAGAACATTTAACTGTTACTGAACATCGAGAACTGGTTAAACTGTTGCATAAATATAATGATGTGTTCGCCAAGTCACCTAGCCAGTTGGGTCGATCCAATGTTGTGCAACATAGAATAAAATTAGATTCTAGTGTTCCAATTAAGCAATCTGCTTATCGCACTCCCTACGCCTTAAGATCTCAGGTAGAAGATCAAGTCAACGAACTTTTGGACGCTAATATAATCACACCTAGTTTCTCGCCTTACTCAGCGCCCATTGTGATGGTCAAGAAAAAGGATGGTAATTTACGTTTTTGTGTTGACTACCGTAAATTGAACGCCCACACAGTGGCAGATTGTTTCCCTATCCCTCAAATTCATGAGATTTTGGACATCCTTGGGAAAGCTAGATATTATTCCACTTTGGACCTACAGGCGGGCTTTTGGCAGATTCCAGTCCACCCTGCGGACCGACACAAAACAGCTTTCACTACTGGCCAAGCTTTGTACGAATTTCGACGTCTCCCATTTGGTTTAAAAAATAGTCCAGCATCGTTCGTGAGAGCCATGTCTATTGTCCTTGAAGGATTGAAAAGACAATCCATCTTTTGTTACCTGGATGACATAATCATAGCAAGCTCCGACCTCAAAAGTCACATGGAAAGAGTGGAAATGGTCTTTCAACGATTGAGACAATACGACCTTAAACTCAAGCCATCAAAATGTGAATTTCTAAAGCAGGAAATATCTTATTTGGGTCATAGAGTCAATTCAGATGGAGTTCTTCCAGACGCAGAGAACGTGGCGGCCATCAAAAAGTGCTTGGCACCCAGAACCGTTAAGCAAGTGAGAAGATTTTTAGGGATGACTGGGTTTTACAGAAAGTTTATTAAGGATTATGCAGAAATATCTCGTCCATTAACTAATCTTACGAAGAAGGATACTCCTTTTGTCTGGAATGAAGCGACGCAGGCGGCGTTTGAAAAGTTAAAAACAGCATTGATATCGGAACCGTTGTTAATCTATCCAGACTTTTCTCAGATGTTCTATTTGAGTTCTGATGCGAGTGATTTTGCGATTGGGAGCGTATTGGAACAGATTACAAAGGATGGCTCCAGGCAGCCGATTGCATACGCAAGTAGATTGCTGAAGCAGGCTGAGAAATCATATAGCACTGTTGAAAAGGAGAGTCTAGCTGTTGTGTATTCAATCTCGCAGTTCAGACCTTACTTATATGGCAGAAAGTTTGTCATAATATCAGACAACGCCGCATTGAAGTATTTACTTCAGTTAAAGAACCCTAATCCCAGATTAACTAGATGGAACTTGATGCTGCAAGGGTACGATTTTTCAGTGGAATACCGTCCAGGTCGCCTACACTCAAATGCAGATTTCCTTTCTCGACCAGTACTAGAGGAGGAGCCTGAGCCTAAGTCACGCAGAAGAAATGTCACAAAGACAGTTGCACCCTTATCAACTGAAATCACCCTAGAAGCATTGGTGATGCCAAAAAATGCCACTAAAGATCTGGTGAGATCATTACAGAGAGAAGATGACAAATTAAACCTCTTAATCACACAACTAGAGAATAATACTCAATCATCAGTGAAGATTCCAGATTCATACTATCTGAACGATGGAATACTATATCATTATACTCTTCCTGATGCAAGATCTACTAGAGAGGGACCTTTAGAACAATTAGTTGTTCCACATGCATTAAAATTGGAAATCATGAGAGCATGCCATGATCTTCCTCAGAGTGGTCACCTGGCGTTTGATAAGACATTACAAAGAGTTAAAAAAGATTTTTTCTGGCTGAATATGTTTACTGACATAAAAGGTTATGTAGACACCTGTGCCTCATGTTTGGAGAGAAGAGGATATAATCCTAAAGCAAAGGCAAGCCTTATGCGAGTCCCTGCTGAGGCAGCACCTTGGTACAGGGTAAGCATGGACATACTTGGGCCATTACCTACGAGTCTAGATGGGGACAAATATCTTCTAGTAGTCGTAGATTTCTTCACAAGATACGCTGAAGTGGTACCCTTGAAGACACAAAAAGCTGAAGAAGTGGCAACTGCATTTATTAATTCTGTTGTGGCAAGACATGGAATTCCACAAGTACTGTTAACAGACCGGGGTAGTAATTTTTGCAGTCAACTAATGGAAAGTATTTACAAACGCCTTGGGATTAAGAAGCTCGAGACAACTCCGTATCATCCGCAATGTAATGGCAAAGTAGAACGTCTGAACAAGACACTGGCAGCAATTCTGTCGCACGTGGTCAATACCACGCAGTCAGATTGGCATCTGTGCATCCCGCTAGCCGTGGCAGCCTATCACTCTGCTGTTCACTCATCTACACAGGAAACGCCTAATTTTTTGTTATATGGCAGAGATTTGGTCCTACCTCAACATATTTGGACATCTCAAGACCAGCCGACTTATGCTTCTTTAGAACATTACTCCGAACAAATGGTGGCAAGAATGCAACGCACATACGATATTGTTGAACAACATCTTCAAGAGGCAGCAGAAAACCAAGAACGTTACCGCTCCACCAGAGCTGTGGATAAACAGATCAGAGTAGGCAGTGTGGTATATTTATATACACCAAAAGTTAGACCAGGTCAGACACGCAAATTGGCACGGCAGAGTACAGGACCTTATAGGGTAATAGCACAAACCTCTCCTGTAAATTATCAAATTCAACACATTTATAAGCCCAAGGATAAACAATTGGTTCATGTAGATAGGCTTACTAAGGTAACAGATCGTAGACCTTTTCCAGAGCTACGGATCGAGCGCTCTGAAGCTGATACTCCTCCAGGCTCAACCTTGGAACAAACTAAACCAAAACAGTTATATGAGGAAATTGAAACTGAAGAAGAGCCATGGGATGATTCGATGGATACCTCATTTGCGGTCCCGAGGCTCCCTGTTTCTATACCGTTGAGATATTTACCAGACAAGGGACAAAAATTTCAGTCAGTAGTAAAACAGGATAAGCAAGCAGAGATAGAGCAGACCAGGGGTCCAGTTGAAACCGCCCACACACCAGTCCACTCACATGGTTACAATTTGCGTAGCCGGAGTCATGCAACCCATACTCCTCAAGTAGTAACGATTGTTCCCCCCACACATGATGAAATGTTGGTTCCCGAATCAGCTTCCGATGTAAAAGAAGAAATAGGGCAAAGTAATCCCTCCAGTGAAATGCAGGCGCAGAGAACTGAACCTCCAGAGCAAAATGTGGAAGTACAGGGAAATACAGATCAGGAGCAACAACCAGATAGGGCTGAAAGAACGTTACAGTGGATGCTTGGACCACTTGCTTCGAGAATGGATTCACGAGACAATGACAGAGGTTTTGATTTAGCAGGTATTATTAGAGACGCTTGGAGAGATTGAGAAAAAAAAATAATAATAATCAGGTTCTTGGTTATTTGTTGGAAGGTCGTTCTGTTTAACTGAAGCCATTGTCACCTTGGAGCCCTATTTCCCAGGTCGTGACTACTTTTTAAGAAGAGAATGAGCTTCAAAACTGATACAATATATTTCAGAAAAATAGGCCTTTCTTGCCCTTTGCAGGTTAAGAAGGTAAACGAGGTTATTTAGTAGAAAGTTTGAGATGAAGATTGACATGAGAAGAGCACTGCTGAGACATTGTGGTTAGCAGAAATAGGATTACAGGTCGTTTGAAAAAAAAAAAAACCGCCGATTATATCCTATAAAGTGTAGTTGTAACCATTAAAAAGGAAGATACAACCTATGTACAGGGGGGGGAGCAGAAGCACCAACCCCCACACTCAGATAACCTGGGTTTAGTGGAAAAGATTTGTAGGTTGTGTCACAACTCCTGATAATGAACAAACACAGGAAGGAAGTTCAGAACGAAATTGGGCGAATGATGGATATGATTATATTGTTAGGTTGATAGTGCATTAAAATGAGCTTATGGTTAAACCGCAAGAATTAGCATTTTCTTGTGTTGTCCTTACTGGCTTAATATGGCACTGTGCATCAAGAAGGTTACTTTAGTGGAAAGAAAGGAGAAAGGATAGATCTCATGGGACTCTATCATTATGTTTTGTCAACAGTTATGTTATTGCATAGATCAA
Source organism: Mastigoproctus giganteus (assembly GCF_048544385.1). Lineage (NCBI taxonomy): Eukaryota > Metazoa > Arthropoda > Arachnida > Uropygi > Thelyphonidae > Mastigoproctus > Mastigoproctus giganteus. The sequence goes on from NC_143587.1 coordinate 143,032,467, forward strand.
TGAGCAAAAAGTATCAAAATGGTGTAGTTAGAAACACAGGGAAGACGATTCAATTTATCATAACCGTAGATTGCAGGCAGAAGCATAAATTATTCTTCAAAAAAAAAAAAAGAGATTAGTGCCAGAACTTTTAATTAACTGTTATTGAACAAACACTATTATTGAGCAGATATCAATCTTTTTCCCCTCAAAATATATTTTGAGTATACCAGATTAAAGTTAGAGAGGAAGGATGCGATTGGTCTAGGGCTTCATGGGTACCCCCCTAGTTCCCTTTTGTTCTCTCTCTCTCTCATTGCATGTCTAAATTCAAGTTCAAGGAGAGGATCTAGTGAAAAAAAAAGAAAGGAAAAGTAATATTTGTTTTTGGAGATGAGAAGAGGCAATTAGCCTGGGGACGGCTGGTTCCTCCCAGTCACTACTTGTTTCTATCATTCTCTTTAAAGAAAAGAAAAAAAAAAAAAAAAAGGGGAAATTGAGATAACATCTGAATTCCAAGGTCCAAATACGAAGATTCTCTTCTTGTGTTATTTCGAAAAAAAAAAGAAGCCCAAATTTTAATCTCGAATAGAGGTTTGGAGCGATCTAAATCAGAACTTTAGTCCTACAAATAATTTTCAAATAGAACTTTATCTACTAACTCTAGCACGTAGGAAATTACAGAGCTAGTGATAATGCATTGGCATATGAAGACCAAGACAGAACAATTACATAATTATTATCAAAAAAAAAAAAAAAAAAGATAATATACATATATCTTTAAAATGCGAGGACAGAAATACATCCGACCGTCCCAGGCCTTTCTTGTTTAAAAACGTAAAAGAATTTTAAAGAAGCTCCGAAAGTAGGCTCGCCCCTTCGTTACTCCGAAGAAGTTGTCCCATTGATGTTAATGACACATATGTCCGAACATTTATTTCTCCCCGTAAATCAAATGGAGTAGGAGAAAGAAGTTTTGAATCAAGTTTTACGTCTGTTTTTTATTGCAGCTTCGACGAAGGATTACCTTGGTCACGATGCATAGTAGCAACAGCTCCCCCCGACCACGACTGTTCTTCACCAAGCTTTCGACCAGGGCATATGCACCTACTAGGATAACCCCGGAAGGCACTGCTTTTGACCTGTATAGTCCGAAAGAGTACCTCGTACCCCCATTATCAGGAGTCACCGTGCAAACAGATCTTCGGATGTCCCTTCCAGAAGGGTACATAGGAAGAATTTTGCCACGGACAGGTATCCCTCTGAGCCATTATCTGGAGATTAACACAAGAACCTCAACACTGAACAGTGGAGATAATGTGGCAATTGGAATGTTTAACCTTGGTAATAGTAACTTTGGGATCCGAGCAGGAGACAGAATAGCGCAACTGGTGATTGAACGTCCACAAATTGTCCAGCTATGTGAAATGGTCTTTCCAATACCAAGTGAGAAGACTTTACCGCCGGAAAAGGTGGTAGGAATTCCGCTACAAATGCCAACTGAAGATGCGTTCTACCCCATGACACACCTTAGACGTGGTTCTTGCATTATTTTCAGCAACAAGACCTTCCACGATTGCCCTCCCCTGGTGGATGCCAACTCCATAGAGAAAGATACTTCCAGACTGATCGTGTGCTTTTCTAGTCTGGGTTTCGACGTTGTTGTACACTACGAGTTTAAGGTCAGCGAGATCATGCAGGCCCTACGTCAGGCTGCAGATGAGGATCACACAGGAGCAGACTGCTTTGTGTGTTGCGTACTAACGCACGGAGAGTGTGGAGTTTTATGTGCTCAAGACGGAAAGTATGGTATGGAGCGTTTGTTTTGCCCATTTCGGGAAAGCTCCTCACCATCATTAAGGGATAAACCGAAAGTCTTTTTAGTTCAGACTTGTCAGGGCGGTGACGTTCTCAGGGGAGTTCCAATCGCACTTTATACCGGGTCAACGGTAAATATAGCACCAGAGCCCGTCCTTCAAGCCGATTTTCTGGTTATATACTCCATAATCCCTGAGTGTGTACACTGGCAACATGCAGAGACAGGCACGTGGTATATTAACAACCTCTGTGAGACGCTGGAGTGCAGAGCGGATAAAACGGATGTCCTCAGCCTTCTCACTGTGTTAAATCGCGGAATGATTTGGGAGGCTAGGTTTATGAGGCGACCTAATCAGGCTACTCCGGAGAGGATTCCCTTGATTACCTCCCTCCTCACTAGGAGTTTATGTTTTTCACCTAAGTGGAGAGAGTCGTCCACTTCTGGCGTCCTGGCACCTCTGGACATGCATCTAAATCAAGTACCATCAGTACCTCAGTGGAGCGAGGCGCCCACTTCTGTCACTATGACAACCCCGACCATGGGGGTGTACATGGTGTCACCCACACCCCACCAGCAGGAGACGCTTCTTGGTTTCCAATCGAGAGGAGTTTTTGGACCAGCGGCATCCGAGCTAATTCCTTCCGCTTCCAGTCAAAGAGACACCCCGCTCACACAACTATATGCGCTCATGCAGGGCACTGCATGAGTTGTCTTTCCTACTCGTGAATATAATCATGTTTTCAAACAAAAAAAAAAAAAAAAAAAAAAAAAACCGAAAGTAGCTCAGGATCTAGATCTTTATACTGTGTTCATACTATACCACAAAAGATATTTACTATTTCACCTCTTTCTTACCCTCTGATAGGCCAGAGAAGAACAGGAAAAAAAAAATCAAAGGACGTTATTAGCCAGAATGGAGATAGCTATAGGAATTCCGACAATCTTGCAAATCATGATAGTTGCACTATTGTTTCAAAGCTCAATTCTATACTCGGGACTTTTTGTTCGGCAACCACTAGATAAAGAAGCAATAGCAGGACAAACCGTTACTCTCCCATGTAAATTGGTAACAAATATCACCGCTACGGTAAAATGGGTTTTTGATGGGAAGAATATTGACAGTTACTACAGACCACGAGGTCTTCCAGATTATAAAATCATAGGATCGTCTAAAGAAAATGACTATGCACTACAAATCTCTCAGGTACAATTAATGGATGAAGGGAAATATTACTGTCAAGTACAAACCACAGATGCACATCAATACCAATCCAGTGTAGCTACATTGACTGTTTACGCAACACCGTTGCCACCTTTAATAGGAGAAGGGCCTTTCCTGAGCGGAATCGAGGGGGATCAAGCCACTCTCACGTGTAAATCCCTAGCAGGAAAACCACCCGCCATATTGCGCTGGATTAGCTTTGATGGAAACTCGGTAGTAAGATCGACGCAATCTAGTCAAGATCTATGGTCAGACCAGATCAGAATAAATACGTATCTAAAGTGGATCTTTACATTTTCGCCAGAACACGACAAAAAAGCAGTTACTTGCATAGCAAATCATGTTTCATATCCTCATCCAATGATGGTTTCTATAAGGATAATAGTAAAGTACAGACCCAGAGTTTCCTTGGAAACGACTTCGAAAGTTATTAGGGAATTCGACCGATGCAAATTGAAATGCGAAGCGTATGCAAACCCAGATGTGTTTCTTTACCAATGGTTTAAAGATAATGAACAAATAACGAAGGAAGGGAATAGTACTTTGGTAATTAGAAAGGTTCTCCGTAAAGACCATAATAGCAATTATACTTGTGTGGTTCGAAATGAATTGGGTTCAGCCCAAGCCTCATTAGTAATAGCAGTATCATATGGTCCCACGCTTCAAACGGCACTGACCGACATGGCCACGATCAAAGGAAACCCAGTGCAGTTGAAATGCGATGTAAAGGGAAATCCCCTTCCCGTGATAAAATGGTATTTTGAAGATCGGCTAATTCAAAGTAGTGTCAATTCCACTTTTTCAATTAAAAACATATCCTACGAGACATCAGGTCGTTACACATGTATAGGAGAAATCTCTGGATACCCCATTGTGAAAAGTGAATCGTTAGTCTTTGTAGAGGGACCGCCAAAAGGAAGCTGCAGTTCATCTACAGCACATTTGAGAGACACAGTTCAAGCGAAGTGCATTTTTAAACACGTACCACCATTGGGAAATGTATCTTGGAAAGGCCCAATAAAGAAGGAATTATTTGGAAAATACACCGAGGAATGGAATCCCAGAGAAGTCAGTACTACGTTAACCATTACTTCGATTCAAGCGAATCAATTCGGCTCATATGAATGCCATGCATGGAATGCTTGGGGAAGATCAATATTAACACTTCAAATTGAAAGGAATTGGTCCAAAGAGATCATGTATGCTATTCTAGGAATACCTGCTGTCTTCCTAATCGTAGCGATATTAGGAGGAGTGATCTGGAACTTATGCTCTGAAAAATTTAATAACGCAAGTGACATGGATACCTCATACAATACCTACCAGGTATATTACAACGAAAATCTGTACGAAGATGACGTCGATCATGTAGAATAAGAAAAGAAGAGATGATCAGATTCTCCTCACTATAACCCTTGAAACATCCAAGCTCTTAAATATAGTGCCTACAGTAATTCATGTGTGTGTTGTGTCTATTTCTGTGTGCAGTGATATCAGTGCGCGTTGCCAAGCTGCGATCTTCATGTTTATTCACCTGAAGTTTTCGACACCAAAGTGAAATATTCAACAGGAGATTCGCCAACCCATAAGGAAACACCCAGATTATCACATCCTCGATGAGATCGATAGTACGGGAAACAGTTTCCCTGGGAGGATGCAGAGTACTGCAGAGGGGTAGCCTTTCAGATGGAGGCCCATTTGAAGTGGTTCAATGCACCAGAAGAAAAAGAACAATGGACAGTATAGTACCAAAATATAATAGAAGTTCTCAGAATCGATGTTATGTAGAATTAGCTTAGAATTATTTGATAAAGTGAATGTTTTTGTGATTATCAATGCCTATATGAATGTTATCTGTAGTTTTAGGATTGTATGTAGCTTTGACACATATTAACCTTTGTATACCTTAGAGAATTGAAATATAACTTGTTACATTGATTTATGCTTATATATTTAGCAAAATGATAAGAATATAGACTAATACATTTATTCTTATTTCATGTCTACTCCCGGGAACACCCGGAGAAATTTGTAAAAATGAAGAACATGTGCACCTGTGTCAGGAATTCATACCAGGAAAGAGAAAGTGTTATACCCCATCAGTCAAGAGCTAGCGAAGAACGAACTTTGTGTATCACAGCTAGAAGAAGTGCAGATGGGATCACACATACTCTATTTGAACTTACTCCAGTGCACAGGCATTTATCCATTAATCAAATATGTATCACATATAGTATTGTAGCATTTATATTGTTAACGTAATTTTCACTTATATTCTAGAAGCATGTTCTTTTTATATATCAGGCAAATATACATTAGCGCCTATAATAATCAAGTATTTATCTTATGTGTTGTTAAAGTTAAATGTGTTAAAGTGTTTATCTTGTGCTATATGTATTCCAGTGATTTATATACTCAGATTACTCTAGATTAGTTTTTCTCAATATTATACACGATGGTAATAGGCTTAGTTTATTACTAGCCTGACACCTTTAGTATTTTTGTGTGCACACCTTATGTTACGATAACACAGATAATTTGGATTACAGTTTGTAAAGGAAAGAAGCATGAGGAAATTTTAAGTCGATGTCTTCACGTCCCACGAACAGAATCTCCGGATGCGAAGCCATTGTCCCGGATCCGGCGATTCTGTTGGTGAGAGCAGGGGAGAATGTGAGACTGATAAATTCTCAGCTCACGACGATCGGATAGATCTCATTCTTTGTTCAATAAATAAAACCGATATTCAGGATATTAGGGCGAAATTATCGAAAAACAGTTTTCAATTAGAATTCGTAATATTCAAGTTAGGGAAAGCCAAACCGAAAGTATTAAAGAGAAGATGTGAGTGAGCCAATGAGAAGGCAAGAGCCCATGACTAACACAAACTTACTTTCGCTCTGAACAGGGGATCGTAACGGGGGTAGAAAGAGTCAGCGAGAACTTCGGCCCCGCGCTAACGATAATAAACAAAATAGAAGGTTTAGGTTGATAGCAAAACCAGGCTCACACCTGCCTGTGACGCAGACTTGGGCAACTAAAAGAACAGGACTCTGTCATATTTATGACTTTCCCCACTGTCATTGGGAGGGAGCGAAGAATTCCTCATTGTTGAGTAATCAACGAAGAAAAAAGTTAAAGAGGGAAAGTAGCGCTCAAGTCCGAGATATATACAGGAGGGCTGAGTCAGAAAAGAGAGGAGGAGGACGACGGCGTTCACGACAGAGAAGGAGACAGATTCGGACGGAGACAGAGACGGAGAGAGGACACCGAAGAGAGGAGAGTTGGCTCTTCGCAGATGAACACCTAGTCGAAAGATCGCCAGGGCAGCGAGAGACAAAGGCTGAGAAGGAGCAGATCGGCCACCAGAAAAGTCGCCCGAAACCCAGTAGAGGACCCCGCCTAGATTTCGCTGAAGAGAAGGAGGCCGTACCACTGAATTCTAGGAGTGAGCAAATTAACTGGTAAGCAATTATATTATTCGTGTGAATGTAACAATCCGAAACCGAAACCAAAATGATAACCTGTTCAATGCTTCTTTCCTAACCACAAATGAATTACATGTTAATACACTATAGGTTAAACGACCAGAATGCTCTCATAGACACGAAAATCCCCATCCTGATGTTCACAAGAAAATGCAACATAATCGAGCGTGATCAAGCGCTAAGCTCCGAATGATGATGAAGGATGCACTGAGAGATAACTAGCAGCCAGGAGAACTAAACACACCCACTCGCGTTTAGCCTCAGAATATGAGGAGTACCAAAAAGGGTCTATAACATTCTGGACGATTAACCTAGAATAGTCTAGTACACTACCAAAAGGTAAGAATTGTGAAGAGTTAATGTTGCAAGAGAAATTACAGAATTTCTATGAAGAGCAGATTGTACTAGCATAATACCTGATTCACACATTGACATTATGAAATGTAACTTATGCCTGAATGCCACTATTTAAACTGATCACTTAAGTAGAGTGCAAGTGTTGTATATTTAGTTTTGTTATGTGTTAATAAATATTGTTATGTGTTTTACTAAGTCTCATCCTCTCTGCCCATATCCAATCACACCAGCACAGGTAAGAACCATCTAAAATAAGTTATTGCGGGGAATCGAACCAACGCATCGCGATTGGTCGATTCTTTAACACAGCGCTAATTCTTTGCTGCAGTCACAGGGGTTATATAAACTTCTGGAGACCGAGGGCGGGAATTTTGTCCTAAAAGATAGTGAGTTGAGTGACTAGACAGAAAAAGGGCGTCGCCCCACAGAGGAGAGGAAACAAGATGGCGCCTTGAATCAGCAAGAGAACCAACCCAATCAAGACGTGCCACGTAACCAAAGAGAACAGGGCCATCCACAAGATGAAGGCGACACCCTACAATTGTGACTGAACGACTTCTCTTTGTGCTTTCATTGCGACTTTCTGAAAGGCGAAATCTAGTTCTTTTTTACGTTCCTCTCGTTAAAAATCGTTTTCTTTAATAGTAGCTCTTGTATCAAAAGTACTGGTAGAGAGCAAGAAAGGAAAGTTATTAATCAGTCCAAACTAGAGTTTGAACAGGCTAACAGTAGTAAACTTGCTTCTTGCCCTAATGGTTGCCGAGCATTCTAGTCTCTTGCCAAAGCTAATGGTCACAACTTTTGCCCATCTCTGCTCCCACATCTGTCCAAAACTACAAGAACCGTTATCGCTTAACCACATGATTGGCAATAGTGCTAACCTAGCTACACTCTATACATTTCTGAAGGAAATACATATATATGAATTACTATGATGCCAAAATAGAACATATTATATTACCTTAGAATAATAATGTAGGACCTGGCACATTTTGGCCTTAGTTGCCCTTGTGCCTTTAAACACCAATACCAATACCAATACATCTGTCCAAACCAGATGGATCTGTGGTCACTTCAACCAAGGATAAAGCTGACCTGCTAGCATTCCATTTTTCTTCCAACTCATGTATTAATGATCTTGGTAAAACACCTCCCTCCATTCCCAACACGCTCCATTCAATGCCTCCTGTGGTCTTCTCAAAAGGATGTCAGAAGGATTTTGACGAATCTCGATGCTAAGAAAGCTCCAGGTCCCGATGATATTTCTCCACTTGTTCTCAAAACCTGTGCTCCTGAACTTACTCCTATTCTTTGCCGCCTTTTTTTCACTTTCTTATTCCAAAGGTGTTTTTCCTTCTGCTTGGAAATTTGCTCGTATCTAGCTAGTTCCTAAAAAGGGTGACAAATCCCTCCCATTCAATTATCATCCCATTGCAATTACTTCTACTCTTTCTAAAATAATGGAGAAATCCATTAACCGCCAACTCTTACCCCTCAATGTGGGCAGCTGTACGTGGTGAGGAGACCTCCTAGTGATGCTGCTGGGCTTCCAGATTAGCATCACTGGGATCTAATGCCCATACCTTGGTTCCAAGGTTACATCTTTGGAATCCGGCATGTGCAGCCGTGCGCCGCGACCCGTGGAATTCGGAAAGGGAGATCCTGGTGGTTGAGAGGCCCAGCCTTAATACACCACTTTGGCCCCTGCTTCGACAAGATGGGTGGTCCCGGACCGGCCTGACTGGTATCAATCGGCGGGTGGTTCTTACTGCTGGGGTCAACTGCGTTCCAATAAGTCTCCCTCCCTTTGGTCCTGGGACGGGATCAAGGCTTATTGCAAACGTGGGTATGGTGCTCCTAAGCTAGCTTGGCGTCCCATTCGTGTACGAAGTACCTGCTAGTTCACGAATGGGCATTCCCTCGTAGGGTTCCCTGGTGGGTGAGGTATTTAGGGCATCGGAAATTTTTATTTTACTCCTACGAGTATTATAAATTCAAATTCTTCTGGGGCCCCAACAAGGCCCCCTACCTAATCGAGATGATGACGCAGAAACACCTCTGCAAAAAGAGCTAGGACTGAGGATACACCACCACCATTAGTGACACCACTTCTCCTCATTCTCCATTCCACCGGAGAGCCCCTCGACGTGGGCACCTGTACGTGGTGAGGGGACTCCCAGTGACGCTGCTGGACTTCCAGACTAGCATCACTGGGATCCAACGCCCACAGCCCAGGTTCCAGGCTTACATCAATGGAATGCGGCGTGTTTGCCGTGCCCTGCGACCCGTGGAAATTCAGAAAGGGGGATCCTGGTGGTTGAGGGGCCCAGCTTCAATACACCACTTTGGCCCCTGCTTCGACAAGACGAGTGGTCCTGGAAGGCCCGGCTAGGATCAATCGGCTAGTAGGCTGGCCTGCGAGGGTCAACCGTGTCAATGCCATGCCCCTACACTCATGGTCCGAGGGACAGGATTCAGGCTGGCGGCCGTGCGGGTATAGTGTCTGGGTAGCCCTGGCGGTCCACTCCCGAGCGCATTTATTGCATGCCGGGTAGTGGGCGTGCCTTTGGGCTCCGTGGTGGGTGCTATCTGGAGTTCCCACTCCTGGAGTTTCCAGGACTGTGGACTCGCCCGTTGGCTTGTGTATATGTGCTAATATAGTGCTCATTACTGTGGATACTCTTGGATTAATTATGCAAATAGGATACCATTGGATCTATGAAGGGTTGGTGAGTACATAGAGATAGGTTTCACCGTGATTCCTGCAGGAATTAGTAAAAAAATTGTGGTTTTCTGAACGTTATTGAGAACAAACATCGTGCCGTAGACTAAACCAAAATTGGTTTACCCATTGAGAAGCTATCAGCGAACGTGTAAATATTATTTTTAATTATGTTTTTTAGGTTGAAAATTATGGCTGCCATAGCGTCTTCACTCCAAAAGAGTTGGAGAGAAAATTGAATGTCGCCAGTTTGGAACACAGCGCCACCTAGGATTTAGGTAATTGTTTTTCAGCTTAGAAATAAAAATCCAACAAAAAAAAAAAAATTAACAATCTTAAAATTTAGATGAATAATAAGAAAACAATGGATTCCGATGATTTAGTCAACTTGGTGAACAATTTTCCACCATTACCTTCACAAGTTGTTGAAGGTAGAGTTGAGGACACAGATTGTTCCTCAGAATTGGGTGTTAGGGTGGAGTTGCCCAGATTGGAACCCAGTGATAGTCCAGTGGTCGCGAACATGATTTCAACTTGGTCTCAGGATTCCCTGGATGCTACAACAGCCAGAGACGCTGTAGATACACTAGACCAATCTCAATCATCGCAATATCTTGGATCATATACAGACCAAGTTTTTTCATTGCATTCACATTTGTTTGAGGTTATTTCTGACGGTGGTAGATTGACCAAGACGGTTACCACGGACATTCAAACAACTTGGACAGCAATGGAGCAATTATTGACCAAAGTTATCATGGAGAATGAGCGGCTAAAGGCCAAACTTGAGGAAAGAGAATACCAACTTAGCAAGGTACAAGGAACTCTTGGTGGACCTTCATTGTCTTTGCCAACTACTTTGGCTGCTTCTAATTTGTCATACGCACAAGCGGCAAAAATCTACACTCCATCACGTGTTGCTACGCCAAGGACTGGATCAGTGAAGCCTGTGCCAGAGCAACACATTATACTTATTAAGGCTCAGGAAGGCAGCGCCTTTTCTACCAGTGAAGAGGTTAGGCAGGAGGTTAAAACCAAATTGGCGTCGGACATCAAGGATGTAAAAATCAAATACATAAGAAAGATTCGATCTAATGGGATACTTATTGAGACTGCAACTTCGCAGGATCTTGATAAGATAAGAAAGTGTTCAAAATTGCAAGATTGTGGTCTCAAATCTGAGACACCCAAGAAACTAGGACCCACAATTGTTATGTATGACATACACAAGGAGGTTAAAATTGAAGATATATTAGATGATTTATTTCACAAAAATCTGAAGGATTATCGATTTACCTCAGAGGAGGTACAGGCGCAAGTAAAACCTAGGTTTTCAACACGTCCCAAACCAAATCGGTCAACGGTAAATTGGATATTCGAGGTTTCCAGTGAGATTAGGAAAGCTTTGCTTTTAACTCATAGAGTTTACATAGGGTGGACATCGCACACGGTTAAGGACTATACTATAGTACCACGTTGCTTTAAATGCCTTGGCTACGGCCATTCAGTTAGGACGTGTACTCAAGAAGCTCAAACATGTGGTCACTGCGGTTGTTCAGGTCATAATGTTGCAGATTGCCAGAATAAAGACAAACCCCCAGAATGTCCGAACTGTAAGCGGAGAAAAAAGAACTATGCTCATTCATACAAAGATGCTAAATGCCAAGAATATTTAAAGGCGCTGGAAATTATCAGATCTAAAACTAGTTATGAATAATACACCTCCAATCAGTTCCAACACAAGCAATACAAATTTAAAACAATTAAATTTTCTCCAACTTAACTGTCAACGTGCGATTGCAGTTATGCATGACCTCACCACAACTGTTCTTGATCACTCTATTCATATTATGGCCCTACAGGAACCTTACTCCTTTAAGGGATTAGTAAAAGGTTTACCTATGCGATTTAGAGTCTTACAATCTGACCCAGACATTACTGGTACTGGCTGAAATGCAAGAAGGAGAATTTGGGCAGCTATTGTCATTGCTGACCCTAATTTAACTGTTACTCGGATTTCAAGTCTTTGCTCTGCACACGCAGTCTGTGCCTGCATTGAAGGCTGGTTCGGGAAGTTTTATCTTATCTCGATTTATTGTCAATGTGCCCAACATAATGATTCTATTCAACCATTTGTGAACTATATTGATTCCGCGGTGAGAGCTTTACAGAATGAACAAATATTCCTGTTAATGGATGCTAATGCCCATTCGACATTGTGGAATGCTCAACAAACAAATGAAAAAGGGGAACTTTTAGAGGAAGTAATTATGACACATCGTCTAAAAATTCTTAACACACATGGACATCCACCGACTTTTGTTACCACACATGGACAATCATTTATAGATGTCTCCTTGGCAACACTGTCTTTGGCCCAAAGGATCTCGGATTGGCAGGTTAAAACTGATTGGGTAACAAGTGACCATAATGTTATCAAGTTTACTATGACAGATATTGTTTCTCGTTCTAGATCGGATCCTTTTGATGTGCCTCGTTTTCACACTAGGTCTGCAAAGTGGCAGGTCTTTGACAAGGTAATAAAAGAAATGTTTACTCCTGAGCAGATGGGTATTATGGAATCTCTTCCTTTGGATAATCAAGTTGAATTTATACAGAACACTATTATACAGGCTTGTGAAGCCTCAATGAAATTTAGAAAGCGCAAACCATATCACGTTCCTTGGTGGTCTTCTACATTAACTGATTTAAAACAGCTTACTAGAAGGACTAGACGTGAATTCCAGAGGGCGAAGAGAAATCCATCGCGTACGGTACTTGAATTGACGGTTTTACAAAGTAGATACAAACAAGCAAGACGAAATTATCATAATGAGATTCGCAAACAAAAAAGGACTTCTTGGGAGAGTTTAATTAGCACCCAGGGAAATAGTGATCCCTGGGGACTTATTTACAAGCTTGTGACCAAAAAGATTCCACCAGGGGAGATTTTCACTTCTGTCACAACAGCAGAAGGTCAAAGTACCCTATCTTGGTCTTCTACTATAGATAGAATATTAGATGTAATTATACATCAAGATTCTGATACTAATATGTCACCGGAACAAATTGACATCGTACATTTAAATTCTAATTACACAGGATTGACTGAAGAACCTCCATTCTCTCTGGAAGAGGTCGAATGCGCAATAAAATCCATGCGCTCAGGTAAATCCCCTGGGTATGATAAAATTGAAGTAGATGTTGTTAAAAGAGTCTGGAAAATTGTACCAGCTTCAATATTAATTTTGTTTAATTCATGCCTACGAAGTGGTGAATTCCCTAGAGTGTGGAAAAGAGCTTTGCTCAAAATCTTGCTTAAGAATCCCAAAAAACTGGCTGAGGATCCATCATCATATAGGCCTATAGCCCTTCTCCCAGTTCTGGGAAAGGCGCTAGAGAAGGTTGTTGCCAGTAGATTAATTGCAGCATATGCCGACAAAAGACTTGCTTCTGGAGACCAGTATGGGTTTACCAAGGGACGAGGGACAGAAGATGCATTAGTTAGACTTCTAGATATTCAGGCTGATACAGATTCCAAGTATTTGCTCGGCCTCTTTGTGGACTTCAAAGGGGCCTTTGACACCCTTTGGTGGCAAAGTGCCCTGGCGAGGTTCCGGGAGGCCGAAGTGTCCATAAATATATATAAGCTTTTAAAGAGCTATTTTTCTGATCGTACCATTTCTGTCAAATCTGGACTGGAGGAGGTCTCTCGCAGAGTTACAAGAGGATGTCCACAGGGGTCAATACTTGGTCCCTTGTGCTGGAATCTTGTTTTTGATTCCTGGTTGGTTAAGAGTTTTCCAGCTATTCATATGATCGCATACGCTGACGATCTTACAATATTAATCCAGGGTAATTCTAGGAAAAGCCTTGAAGAATCAGCAAATGCTGTGCTGTTAGAACTCTCCAACTGGTCTTCAACACATAAATTGCAGATTTCTATTGCAAAAACGTCTCAGATGTTGCTTAAGGGAAAGCTTGACCATGGAAGACCTCCAGTTATTAAATATAGGGAACAATCCATTAAGTACTTATCGAAGACCAAATACCTAGGCATTTATATTGATGATGCTCTCAGTTTCCTACCACATGTTCAGTATGTGAAAGAAAAGGCTAAATTGTTCCTGAGCTGAATTAAATAGATAACAAGACAAGACTGGGGTCTTAGAGGTCAAACCTTACGACTTCACTATAATTGTGTGTTTTTGTCGATAATTTCTTATGGAGCTGGTGCATGGGGCTTTAGAGCTAATAAAGTTGCTGTAGTAAAGCAACTGTTACAAGCACAGAGGACTGCCCTCCTGACCATGTCAAGAGCTTGTCGAACTACCTCCACCATGGCTCTTCAGGTTTTGCTTGGGAAACTACCTGTCCATTTTGAAGTTCAGTACCGCTACCTTAAGTATCACCTTTTGAAGAAAATACCGTTGACCTATGATAACATCCAATTAGATCTAAGTGCTCCCATTAAGACTGAGAAGACAAGATTAGGGCAAATTTTTATTGCAAAATGGCAGCAAGAGTGGTCTTCATCTGATATTGGTGCAGTCACAAGGGACTTTCTGCCTGTAGCAAGGGAAATTAAAAAGGAGGAGTTAAAGTGGTTTTCGCCGGGCTTATATGGTATGTTTATATTAACTGGCCACGGAAGTATAAATAGTAAACTTCACAAACTGGGACTTTCACCAACAACATCTTGTTTGTGTGGCCAGGAAGAAACTGTTAACCATATTCTTCATCAGTGTCATTATTATAACGATCTTCGACGTGACCTACTTAGTGTAGTTCCTAACTTGGACTCCAGCAACAATAAAATTTTGGTTGAGTCTCAGACAGCTTTTAATGCTATGAATGTGTTTGCTTCTCGTGCATTTAAAAGAAGAACCGAAATTAGGTCCTAGTTTTACTGTTCCTGCGAGTTCTTGGATCCGTTTTTGGATTAGGAAAGAAATATCTCTCATTTTTGATTGGATTCTATATTTGAAACTGATTAGTATCATAAAGTGCTACACTATACTTTCCTGGATTTTATAATAGACTTGTTCTTGATGTGAAACTGTTTTCTGCAGAATAGGTTTTTACTATATAAGGAATTTTGCTCTACTCATCGAGATACTATTTGGCGTTTAGCGTCTCATAGTTTTTGGAATTAATATTACTTTGTGAGTGAATACCACACACAAATTGTATTTAGGCAAGAACTTTTTAAAACATAATTTTGAACCCTGCCTAATGTGATCTCATCTAGGGTTTGGACATGTATATTACTTTTGCGTTAACCCTGAAACATTTTATTTATTGGGCCAGGTTATGGCATTACCCTTGCATTACATTGGACGAATCTGTACATAGTGTATATTCTGCTGTGTTCCTGAAGAAGAAGATATTGTACATATTGCACGTAGTGTCTTTCTTCGTGGAATTTGCTTTCACTGTTTTTTTTTTTTTTTTTTTTTTTGTTAGAAGATCAATCATTTCTTCAACAACTGAAGACGTTCTGCCTACAAGGGGTTAGACAAACTGTAATTAAGATGTTTTGCTGATCCTAGTTCCTAGGATGGGATTTTCCATGAGATAGTTGTTGTTGTGCTTGGATTTTTCTGGTGCAAAGGCTACTTAGGCCATATTGCACCTATCAAAGTAGTTAGTACTAATTTTATTGGTTTCTATGGGAGCAGTTAGAAACGGTTATATAAACCTATTCGTTTCAGAAAGAGAAAGAATTCTGTAATGTTTGAGTTTTCGCCTATGATATGGCTAAGTGACAATTCCTGTAAGTTTGAGAGAGACGTGAATGAAATTAGACGGGAGTAGTTATACAAGATGCATTCCAAGAGTATGTGTTTTATTGTTAGTGGCTTGTGGCAATGTGAACACTGTGGAGGGTCATTACCTGATAACAGAAATAGATGGGTCAAATGGGTGTGGCCTATTCGGGCTCTGGCCAGGACGACCTCTTCTTGTCTGTTTGTACGAAAATTGGAGGCCCATAATTGCGGTATAGGTTTAATTTCAAGGAGTTTGTTATGAATGTGCGTTTGCCATTGTAGTTTCCATCGTTCCTTACATATATTACGTATATGTACTTTGTAATCCCTGAACGGGACCAGAAAATTCATTGGGGATGTGCTGGATGTATGCTTGGCAGCATCATCTGCAATTACGTTTCCCGGTGTTCCAGTATGGCCTGGGATCCAGCAGAAGACAACATTTTGCCGATGATCTCGGAGACGAATCAATTCTGATCTGATTAGCTGTAGTAGCGGATGAGTAGATGGGGAAATCTTTTGCATTGCTAATAGGGCACTTTGCGAGTCTGTGTAGATTATACTCTTTTTGATTGAGAGATGGGAAATGTTTTCCAGAGCAAGTTTTATGGCATATAATTCAGTGGTGTAACTGCTGCATTCTGTCGGAAGTGACACGGAAGTGATAGTGTCATGGAATACCACTGCTGCACCTGATCCATTCTCAGACTTTGAGCCGTCAGTATATATTTTCGCAAAGTCAGGATAACTTTGTAAATGTGCAGTGTGGAGCTGCTGGATGTTCATACCCGTTAAAGAGTGTTTCCCCCATTGGTGAAAATAATAGTCACAACACGGCATGATGACAGACCATGGAGGAACGTGATCTGTAGGTTCTTGGTGGACTTTATTGATTTGTATATTCCAGTTTTCTGCTAGTTCCATTAATCTAATACCTGCAGGCCTAGTTGCTTGTGGTTTGTTTCTATAAAATATCGTGAGTGGCGGATCATTAAATATTGACCAATTAGGATGGGTCGACTGACTTTGGATCTTGGTTGCGTAGTTCAATAATAACATCTTTCTTCTGATGTTTAGAGGAGCTTCGTAGGCTTCTACATAGAGACTTTGCACTGGAGATGTTCTGAACGCACCTAGAGCTATTCTTAGAGCTGAATGTTGAATAGGGTTGAGACGAGATAAGACACTCTCCCTAGCAGAATCAAAGACAGGTGCGCCATAGTCCAGACGAGATCTAATTATGGATCTATATAAGTGAAGCAGGGTGTAGCGATCTGCTCCCCAGGTTGTTGCTGATAAGGCTCTGTGTATGTTGATTTTCTTTTGGCAAGCTGTCCGGAGATGATCAATGTGTTTTTGGTAATTTAACTTACTGTCAAAAATTAAGCCGAGCAGACGAATACTATTTGCTATTGGAATAAGGTGGTTATCTAATTGGAGTTCAGGATCAGGATGCATTTTACGTATGGTACAGAAATGAATGGCAGTAGATTTCTGGCTGGATAGTCTGTAACCGTTTTGTGTCATCCAAATCTGGATCTGATTTATTGATATCTGCAATTGTCTCTCAATGTAGTTCATGTTTTGAGAGTGACAGGAGATTGTGAGATCATCGGCATAAAGGTATGAGTCCACTGTTTTCGGAATAAGTTCAGTTAAGTGGTTAATTCTAATTGCGAATAGAGTGGCGCTCAGAACGGACCCTTGAGGGACTCCTTCCTGAACAAAGTTTTTAGAGAGAATTCCTTGGTAACGAACTTGAAAGGATCTTTGTTCTAAGAAATTTTGGATGAAATATGGCAAATTTCCTCTCAGGCCAAGAGAATGCAGATCCTTTAAAATGCCAAAACGCCATGTGGTGTCAAAAGCTTTCTCAATATCCAGACAGACCATAACGAGATGCTCCTTTTTGATGAATGCATTTCTGATGTTTGCTTCGGCTTTAATCATAAGGTCCAATGATGATCGATTTTTTCTGAAACCAAATTGATTATTATTGATTAAGTTTTGGGACTCAAGATACCAAGTCAGACGGTGGTGAATCATTTTTTCGAGGGTTTTGCTCAGACAGCTGGTAAGTGAAATTGGTCTGTAGTTTTGAGGAACAGAATTGTCTTTACCAGGTTTTGGGATAGCCAGAACGTAGGAATGACGCCAGGAGCTTGGGTATGTATGTTCAGTGAATATTCGATTGAGGAAGAACAGCAGTGATGACTGTGACTTTGTATTTAAATTTTTGAGCATTATATAAAATATCCCATCAGGGCCAGCAGCGCTGTTCCTTGTGTTGGTAAGAGCATGCTGAAGTTCAACCATGGTAAATGGTTGATTATATTTTAGTGCACATCTGTCAGTGAAATTCAGTTTGGATTTTTCAGTTACACCTTTAATTTTTTGAAACGATTGGTCATAAGAAGTTGAGGAGGACAACTGGGAAAATACGGATCCTAGTGCATTTGCGATTTCTGCAGGAGTAGAGAGTTCCTGTCCATTCCAATTAATTAGTGGAGTAGATGTTGGAGGAATTTTGCCATTTAACAATTTTATCTTATTCCAGATCAGTCTGATGTCTGTATTTTTATTAACTGAGGAAGCGAATTTAATCCAAGATTCTTTTTTTGCTTTCCGTCTGATATAATGGGCTCTTGCTCTAAGTCGCTTATAATTAATAAGATTGGAAGTGGTTGGATGTTTGTGGAATTGATTCCAAGCTTTGTTTTTCTCTTTTTTTGCATTGTTGCACTCTTCGTTCCACCAATAATTTAATTTTCGCCTTTTCCTGACTTGGTATTGTGGAATTGCAGCGGTTGCAGCTGTTAGAATTTGGTTTGTTATATGTTCGGTAACATGGTTGATAGAAGAGCACTGTATGATATGGTTGTCGAATGAGACAAGCGTGCTATATTTTATCCAGTCAGCCTTTGGAAATTTCCATTTTACTGGATTGTCTGTTGGTAATGAACAGGAGGTTTGAACTTTGCATATTATTGGGAAATGATCGCTGTTGTTGTTGTCGTTAAGAGTTACCCACTGGATACTTGGATAGAGCACTGGAGAGCAAATGGAAAGGTCTATTGCAGAGGTTGATCCGGTAGGAAAATGAACATAGGTGGGAGAGCCAGTATTTAACAACGTTAGATCCTGTCTATCTATTAACGTTTCAACAAGTTTTCCACGTCTGTCTAAGCTGGAAGAACCCCATAACGGGTGGTGAGCATTAAAGTCACCTAGTAGACAGAAGGGAACTGGTAGTTGCAACACGAGACCTTCGATTTCCTGAATAGAATATGGACGATTAGGTGGAAGATAAATTGAGACCAATGTAACTGTGATTCCAATTACTACGCGTACGGCAACAGCTTCTAAAGAGGTTTTCAATGGAATGCATCTGGAAGGAACTCTTGAGTCCAACAGGATGGCTACTCCTCCATGAGCACTATTAGTGTCAGATCTATCTTGTCTGTAGATAGTGTAATTTTTGACTGTGGTGGAAACTTGGGGTGTCAAGTTGGTTTCCTGTAGGCACATAGCTACAGGATTGAAGCAGTGAATTAGTTCGTTGATATCATCGATGTTGCTGCGAAAACCTCTACAATTCCACTGAATTATTTTTTCCATTATTTGGTTTTGTTCGTGGAAGATGTATCTGACTGCTTTTTATAAGTTGATTGTTTATGACGGTCTGGTTTTGGTTTTTCTTTTCGGGGAAAAGTGGGACGTCCCGATTCATTGCTATCATCCATATCATCTTCTGCGTGTATTTCAAGCAGTTCTTCTTGACCGATAGAATCATCTGTATCCATGCTTGTTAGACCTGATACTTTCGTCTCAGCAGAATAAGATCTTTGCAAATTTTCTGCTGCCTGACGATGCGGAAGTCTCTGGGTTGGAATTGAGAGTGGCGTGTTATTGCTTTGGTCTGTTGAATTCGGTTTAGATGGATGCTGGATCAAGAGTACTGATCGTGCCCAGTCTGATATTGATGTATTTGGAGAGATGGATACTTCAGTCTGACATGCCACTGATTCGTGTCTGAGAGTGGTAGAAGCATAAGTGCGTTTTGGCATACTTAAGTTGATCTGTTTTTTCGCTTCTTGGTAAGAGACTTTATTTTCAATTTTATATTTTTGTATTTTTTTCCCTATCTTCCACAGTTCACAGTCCTTAGAGTAGGCTGGATGTTTGCCACTACAATTAGGGCACTGTGGTGTTGGAGCTTTGCATTCTGCTTGTGTGTGATTCTTGCAGCTGCAGTTTGGACATATGCGTCTCCACGGCATGCTGTCTGAGAATGGCCGAACTTTTGACATTTAAAGCATCTGAGCGGATTTGGGATATAAGGCCTTATGCGGCAATTCAGGTAACCTGCTTTGACAGAATCCGGTAGATTTGGAGTACTGAAAGTCAAGATTATGTTTCGCGTGGGAGTTAAGTTGCCGTCTTTTCTGATCATGATACGTTTTGCATGAGAGACATTTTGATCTTTTAGCTCCTGGACAATTTCTTCCTCAGAAACGTATAATAGATCCCATTCCGAGATCACTCCTTTGGAAGAATTTAGTGTGTTGTGTGGTGTAACCTGAATCGGTATTCCGCTTAAAGAAGTAAGTTGTAGTAGTAACTCAGAATGTCTTGAGTAACAAGTCTCTACTAGTAGATCTCCTGATTGGAGACGTTTAACCATTTTTGGTGAGCCTGCAGCGTTTTCAAGGCATCTCTGGATGATGAAAGGTGAGAGCTTGCTCACAGGTTGGGATGACAAAGAGTGTATTATTAGGAAAGCTGGAGATTCCTGCTTCCTAGTGTCTTTTTTAAGTCTCTTTGAAAGAGAGAAGTCATGGTCGGTGTCATTGTCAAGTTCATGTTGAGAGCACTTAGGCTCTAAACGTGGAAATTCATTTGTTTCCATCTTTGCTCCTTTTCGCCCCGAGGGTTGGTTTTTCCCCCAGGTTACCGGCCCCGCCACGTGGAGGCAGGAGCGGTGCCACCAGTGACCAAGCGGTTGTTTAAGTTAGTGGATTTGGTTAGTGATATATATAAAGAAGAAGAAAAGAACGGTGGATTGCCTTTCTGGGTTCTTACTTTTGACTTTTAAAGCACAGAACCACTTCAAGTAAATAAAATAACAGCCGCACTGGAAAATAAAGAAACTATATCACTTTGGAGATCACTCTATAATCACTGGAAGAAAATCGCTTGTCACTATCGCTTGGCACTCGGGGCCCCATGAGATAGGTCTCCATGGTTAGAGAAGTTAGTCCACTTCTCCACTTCTTCCTACTTTATTCTTGCTTAACTTCTTCTCACTTCTAACTATTGGAGAGTCCCTCTGTTGATTCTCCTCTATTCTATCCATTTACCTCCCCAGATCCCAAACTTCTCCCTCTGTATTCCTCTTTTTCCACTTCACTCTCTTTTTCGGGCACTCTCAGGTGTTATGCCCTGGGCTTGCCCAGCAGGAGATAACTGATCCTGGCCGCCTCCACGTGGCGGGGATGGGGGGTGAGACGTAGTGACCACGTGTTACTGCTTCTTATCTGCTAAGAGCCAGGCACCGGCCGATAACATAACAACAGAACACATCATAACACTTACACGACCAACACATTACATACAATTGGCCGGTTTTGGCATAAGCTTCAACACAAGAAGTACAATAGCGGCTTATGGGGGAAACCCTGGGATCCGCCACAACAACACATGAATATTAATAATAATATCCTGGAGTTTCCACGTGCTTGTTTGTTTGTTATTTAGTTTTTTGGAGCATTAGCAACTAAGGCCATATTGCTCCGTGAATATACGGTGGTCATTCCATGACCTTTCCGCATTCTCCATATTTGGTGGTGACGGGCTCGAACCCCGGTCTAATCAAGAAGCGTGTGCTATGCACTGCTGCTCCTTCCCACCTGGCTACGGAGGCGCCAAAAATATTGTTTGTTCGTTATTTGGTTTTTAGAAGCATTAGCAACTAAGGCCATATTGCTCCGGGATATGCGGTGGTCATTCCTTGACCTTTCCGCATACTCCGTATTTGGTGGTGACGGGCTCGAACCCCGGTCTAATCAAGAAGCATGTGCTACGCACTGCTGCTCCTTCCCACCTGGCTACGGAGGCGCCCTTCCACGTGCTATCTGGAGTTCCCACTCTAGTGCAGCCAGTTTATTTATTCATTCATTTTCATTTCATTTCATTCAATTATTTATTTATTTTATTTTATTTTATTTATTTTTCTCTTCTTAATTTTCTAAATCAAACTATTCTTTTCTTTATTCTTATTAAATTATTATTTTAATTTGTTCTTCACGCGCTCTGCCTTGAGATCCCACTCTAGCGCAGCCAATTTATTTACTTATTTTATATCTATTTTTATTATTTTTTATTTTTTTCACGCGCTCTGCTTCGAGTTCCCACTCTAGTGCAGCCAATTTATTTATTTATTTTATTTTATTATTTTTATTTCTATTTTTATTTTTTATTTTATTATTTTTATTTCTATTTTTATTTTTTATTTTATTATTTTTATTTCTATTTTTATTTTTTATTTTATTATTTTTATTCCTTTTTTTTATTATTATATATATATATATATATCTTTTTTAATTAATTTTTTTTTTACGCGCTCTGCCTTGAGTTCTCACTCTAGTGCAGCCAATTTAATTAAATTGCTTTTTTCTTCTTCTTCTTCTTATTTCTTTATTTTTTATTATTGTTTTTTTTTATCATTATTATTTAATATATATATTTTTTATTGATTAATTTATTATTATTATTTTACTCTTTTTTTTCCCCTAACTGCACCACGGGTGGGTTTTTTTTTATTTTTTATTTATTTATTTTATTTTATTTTTTTTTTTTTTTGGGCTCTTCTGTCTTTATC
The DNA here is from genome assembly GCF_048544385.1 of Mastigoproctus giganteus. NCBI lineage: Eukaryota > Metazoa > Arthropoda > Arachnida > Uropygi > Thelyphonidae > Mastigoproctus > Mastigoproctus giganteus. The sequence continues at coordinate 143,054,705 of NC_143587.1, forward strand.
TCCTCCCTCTGGAATGGGCCCCCAGAGGAATCTGTTCCACCTTCTGGCAACACTGGGTGGATCAGAGTCTCTCTTGAGACAGTACGTGTTTTTCTGGGACTGGCCCACCTTCCCGTGGTGTGGACGAGTACCCAGAATCATCTGTCCAGGCGACTGATGCTTCTGGGTAGCCAAGTGGCCGGAACATAACAACAGAACACACACATAATACACACAAACGTACGTCACACACATATCTGGCCCATTTGTAGTGATACTGTTCTTCACAGAGACACAAGGCGGAGTTGAACAAACGTTCTAGGTGCCGCCCTTACATATACACATGTCCACATGTCCACATGTCCGTGGTGGGTGGGGCGCCCGGGCACTGAACAATTTAAAAATCTTCATGAATCCTGATAAACATATTCCTTCAGGGGCCCCAATCCGGTCCCTATCTGAAAATATTGACGGAGAGGCAGATAGCATTATTGCTACAAAGAGGCAGCGAACCGAACTACCATCACGGCCTGTCCCAAGGTTCTTAATAATGCATTCCACCAACGAAACACCGATTGGTAAAATGTCACCCTTCTTTATACAAAAAGGGTTGAATGGGTTAGCAGGTACACCCAAGTCAGTTAAGAGGCTCCGTTCTGGGGACCTCTTGATTGAAACAAAAAATGACAGGCAATCTGAACACCTACTCCGAACAACATCAATCGGAGGAATCCCTATAACAGTGACACCACACAGAACACTAAATTCATCGAGAGGTGTCATTTCGGAGTGGGACCTTCTCGACGTAACCGAGGAGGAAATCTGCTCCGAATTAAAACCACAGGGAGTTACTGCCGTCAAGAGAATCACTGCGCGAAGGGATGGAAAAATTGTTAAAACCAGGAGTGTTATCCTGACTTTTAATCCTCCCAAACCTCCTGATGAGATTAAAGCTGGCTACATCAACTGTTCAGTGCGTCCTTATGTTCCAAACCCTTTACGGTGTTTTAAATGCCAGAAATATGGACATTCTCAAATGGCCTGCCGTGGAGTCCTTGCATGCGCTCGATGTGGTGCAAAGGACCACGAAACAACAGCATGTTCAGCCACGAAACCCACCTGCATTAACTGTGAAGGCGAACACCCTGCCTACTCACGAGCATGCCAGAGGTGGAAAGAAGAAAAAGAAATTCAACGGCTGAAGGCAGAGCTAAACAAATCGTACCAGGAGGCAAGGAAAGCAGTGAAACCTCTTAACATCAAAAAACCTACCTATGCCCAGAAGGTAGCAGGGAGGTGTCGATTGGGACTCAGACGGACATGTCCGTCCCTCCAAAAGAATCATTTACTGCCATTGCACGTTATCTTTTAAGCTCCCAAAAACCTGCACAGAAGGACCAATCAGCTGCCACTCCTATATCGGTACCTCCTAATGCTCCACAAATAACAAAAGCAAATGCAAAAGAAAAGAATAAGAAAGGTGAAATACCACCTAGTACCCAAGAAAACATGGATGTCGAGCAGAAGGAGGTACAAGAAGACTCAGTTCTGGAGCTCTTTGCTGAGGAGGAAATGGACACTGGACAGCGTCCATACTTCCCCAGGAAGGAGAAGGCCAGATCTGAAAAAGGTAAACCCTCAGCACCTCGGAAGCCGCCTGATGGACCCACCAAGCCAAAATAATGGCTAAATTCCTACAATGGAGGCCCCGGGTGCCAAGCGATTGTGACTGAGCGATTTATCTGTGCCTTATAGTGCGATTTCCAAAAAGTGATATATAGTTCTTTTGCGTTCCTCTCGTTAAGTAATCTATTTATTTTATAACTGCTCTTGCTACAAAAGTACCTGTACAGAGCAAGAAAGGCAAGCCACCTTTCTTTTTTCATATTCTTATTACTAACCCCCTACTACTTCTCGCTTGGTCACACCAGGCACTGCTCCTGCCTCCCCGTGGCGGGGCCGGAAACCTTGGCAGAAAAGCTCATCTGCCAAGGGCGAAAAGGAGCAAAGATGGAGCAAAATGATTATCCATCTTTAGAGCCGACAAGCTCTCGGCCACTTACTGAAATTGATCATGACATTTCACAACCCAAGAGGTTGAAAACAAATTCAACAACCAAAGAGTTTCCTTCCTTTTTAATTTTACATTCACTTTCAGAACAACCTCTCAGCAAATTATCTCCTTTCCTCATCCAGAAACACCTGGAGAGTATTGCAGGTTGTCCGAAGACTGTGAGAAGGCTGCAATCTGGAGACCTTCTTTTAGAAACAACAAAAAGTAAACATTCAGAGAAACTCTTACAACTTTCAAATTTTGCTGGGATACCAATTAAAGTATCTCCCCATGCTACCTTAAATACATCCAAAGGTGTGATTTCTAGTTGGGATTTGTTGAACGTGACAGAGGATGAATTAACCCAAGAACTTCAGGATCAAAATGTTATTGCATCAAGAAGGATTATGACTAAAAAAGACAATAACCTTATGCCTACCAGGAATATCATTCTTACATTTAATTCCCCAAACCTACCATCAACAGTAAAAGCTGGCTATCTACTTTGTCGTGTTCGCCCGTATATACCCAATCCCTTGAGATGCTACAAGTGCCAAAAGTATGGTCACTCTCAGACAACATGTAGAGGAAACCCAGTTTGTCCAAACTGCGGATCTTCCGATCATACTCAGTCTGAATGTTTGGCGACAGAAAAGACATGTCCCAACTGTAACGGTAACCATCCTGCATATTCTAGAACTTGTGAGAGATGGAAAACTGAGAAACAAATTGTTAAATATAAGGTTGAGAACAAGGTAAGCTTTCAAGAAGCAAGGAAAATAATTGCTCCTACCATGCCCAAACGTACCTATGCAAATGTTGCACAAAAACAACAAACAGTATCCACCCAAACTGAAGTTACCGTCCCCTCAAACATATCAATCTCTGACTGGGCTCGAGCTGTCCTCTCTCAGCAACAGTCCAGTAACCCAAAGCATTCAGATCAGGCAAGTAACACTCCTCTTACAATACCAGCGACATCTCCTACTCTACCGGAAGATCCAATATTAGAAATTCATGCCGAAGAAGAAGAAATGGACACTGGTCGGCCAGTTTTTCTAAAAAAAGATAAACAAAAATTGGAACGTCATAAACCAATCACCTTCAAAAAGCAGTCAGATACATCTCAAACAATTAAACACAAATAATGGCCATCATTGTACAATGGAACTGTAGAGGCTTTCGTTACAACACAGATGATATCCATAATCTAATTAATCAGTATTCTCCAGTTGCTCTCTGTCTCCAAGAAACTTACTTAACCCTCGCAAATTTCTCCATCGATAAAGAACTACTGCCTTTATCGAAGAGATCGCAATACAGCAAATACTGCCCACGGTGGTGTAGCAATCCTGATAAATTCAAAGATCCCAACAAAGCATATCCCACTTCGAACTGAAATAGAAGCTGTTGCAGTTCGTATAACTCTCCATATTGCAATAACACTAGTCTCAATCTATTTACAGCCAAACCATACTTATTCTCTAAAAGAACTTGAAGACCTCCTCATACAGATACCTCCACCTGTCTGTATATTAGGGGACTTTAATGGGCACAACCCCCTATGGGGTGCTTCTAAATTGGATACACGTGGTCGACTCATTGAAAGACTTTTAGATGCACTAAACCTCACCATACTGAATACTGGCACGCACACTCACATTCAGCTCCCAACTGGAAATACTTCAGCAATGGACCTTTCCATTTGTTCTCCAGTACTGGTCCCGACCATAGAGTGGTATGCTATAAACGACCCCATGGGCAGTGATCACTTCCCAATCGTATGCAAGGTATTGATAGCACAGACTCCTTTAACTAAACCCTGCAGGAAATGGAAATTTACAAGAGCAAACTGGGCAAAATTTCAATCCTCAATCTCTTTCGATGAGAAAAAAATCCGTTTCCATCATATTGATGATGTGACAGACTACATCACGTCGCATCTCTTAAACGTGGCTAAAGATACAATACCATTATCAAACCCACCGGGTCGAAAGCACTATAATTATTGGTGGAATGAGGAATGCACCAAAGCAAAAAAAGCAAAAAATAAAGCGTGGAATTTGTTTCGGCGTTATCCAATCACAGCCAATCTGATAAATTATAAGAAAGTAAGGGCAAAAGCATGTTTCATACAGAGGCAAGCCAAAAAAGAATCCTGGGCTCGTTTTGCATCAACAATTAACAGAAATACTGACAGCAAATTAATCTGGAAAAAAATTAGACAGCTTTTTGGCAAGTTTCCAACCATACCCTCTCCAGTCCTCTCATGGAATGGGCGAGATTTAACTAGTCCCTCGGATATAGCTAACGCTTTGGGCAATACTTTTGCTGAGATCTCGGCAACATCAGCTTATACTACATCTTTCCAACGAATTAAAAACAGTCGAGAACGGTATTCTATTAACTTCCAAACTGCCCTCATTCTGCCATATAACAAACCTCTACAATATCCTGAATTATTGCATGCCATTAAAACAGCTCGTAATGGTGCCGCCGGACCAGATGGGATCTATTATATCATGCTGCAACATCTTGATGACAAAGCTTTGCGCCTCCTCCTGGTCTTTTACAACCGTATTTTTTTAGAAAAAACTTATCCAGCTTCTTGGCACCACTCTATTGTTTTGGCGTTCCTGAAGCCTGGAAAAGATCCAACCAATCCCCATAACTATAGACCTATATCTCTGTCAAGCTGCCTCAGCAAAATCCTTGAAAAAATTGTCCACAATAGACTCGTCTGGATCATAGAGTCACAACATCTCATGAGCAATAGTCAGCATGGCTTTCGACAAAACAGATCATGCTTAGATCTCATGATCAAGGCTGAATTTGCCATTCGCAATGCGTTCGTTAAACACGAGCATCTGGTTATGGTTACTATAGATATACAGAAAGCCTTTGACACCACCTGGCGACATGGCATACTTAGTGATCTTTATTCTCTCGGTCTACGCGGAAACCTTCCCATATTTGTACAGAACTTCCTATACACTAGATCGTTTCAAGTAAAATACCAAAATGAGCTCTCTACAACTTTCATTCAGGAAGAAGGTGTTCCTCAGGGATCTGTGCTGAGTGCGACTCTTTTTGCTCTTAGAATAGATTCCATCACTAAACAGCTTCCAAACACAGTTGAGTCATATCTTTACGCGGATGACCTCTCCATTTCCTGTCATTCCCAAAGCATGAGATCAATTGAAAGGCAGCTTCAGATATCACTGAACAAAATACAACAATGGGCCAACCTTAACGGCTATCGACTCTCACAACAGAAAACAGTCGCCATCCATTTTTGTCGACAACGCAAACTCCATCTGGATCCTGAACTCCAAATTTCCAACTTCTCCATCCCAGTCAATAGTAACATCAGATTTCTAGGATTAATCCTTGACAAAAAATTAAATTTCTTAGACCATATTAAAAATGTACGTACTTCCTGTTTAAAAAAGTTAAATATACTCAGAACTTTATCCGCCCTAACATGGGGTGCAGATCGCACCTCCTTACTTCGGCTATACAGGGCATTAATCCAATCCCGTCTTGATTATGGTGCCCCTGTCTATGATTCGGCCCCGAGTGCCAAGCGTTTCTAGTGATCAGGCGATTTCTGTGCAATTCTAAAGCGATTCATAAAGTGAGAGTGTTAGATATATCAAGAGTTTAAAGTTAATTCTCTTCTGTAAATATATATAGTTACTGAAAAGTATCAGTGCAAAGGTTCCTAAGAAAGGAAAGTCACCTTTCTTTTATATATATTCTAGTCCTACTAACCACTAATCTACTTCCGCTTGGTCACTAGGTGGCACCGCTCCTGCCTCCCCGTGGCGGGGCCGGAAACCTGGGAGGAAAAGCTCTCACTCCCAGGGCCAAAAGGAGCAAACATGAATGACTCAAACATTACCACGAATCCCAAAGATCTGACTCCTTTGAGTCGGAAAAATGAGGACAATGTGACTACTGCAACCAAAAGGCAAAAAAAGGAAATAGCATCACTTAATGCACCTACCTTTATTGTCTTTAATTCTACGACAGAACAGCCATTAGGAAAATTGTCGCCATTCGTCATCCAGAAATGTTTAGAAAGTGTGGCTGGAACACCAAAAAATGTTAAGCGACTAAAATCAGGCGACATTCTAGTCGAGACAGCAAATGCCAAACACGCAGAAAGACTGCTTCAAATGAAAACATTTGGTGGGATCCCAGTAAAGGTCTCTCCCCATAATACGCTAAATACATCGAAAGGAGTAATTTCTGAGTGGGACCTTATCAGCGTCTCCGAAGAAGAAATTAAAAATGAACTTGAAAATCAAGGCGTTATAGCTGTGAGAAGGATTAAAATTACAAGAGATGGGACACTTATCCCAACCAGAACTATCATACTAACGTTCAACACTCCTAAACCACCTACAACTGTGAAGGCCGGATATCTAAATTGTAACATCAGACCATACATTCCAAATCCTCTCCGCTGCTTTAAATGCCAAAAGTATGGTCATTCACAAATGGCATGCCGTGGTGTAGCTATCTGTTCCAACTGCGGGTCCCAGGATCACAGCAATCAGAACTGTTCATCCGAGAAACCGAAATGTCCAAACTGCAAGGGAGACCATTCTGCCTATTCCAAGAATTGTGAATATTGGAAAAGAGAAAAGCAGATTCAGCGGTATAAAGTGGAACATTCTGTCACATACCAAGAAGCTAAGAGAACTATACACCCGACTATCTTAAACAGACCTTCCTACGCGCAGGTCATAACGAATTGTCGTACAATAGAAACCCAAACAGATTTTACAATTCCTCCAAAGAAATCTATCTCAGACTGGGCACGAGCACTACTCACAATTTCCCAGCCAAAACATCAAGAGAAACTCACCAACACACCACTTTCCGTGCCTCCCGATAAGAAACACTCAGAATCGAAAGCACCTCAAGGAAAACATAATGTCATAAGTCAGAAGGCAACCGAACAAATGGAGACAGAAGCAACCAACCAAGCAGATGAACCAGTATTAGAGATTTTCGCGGAAGACGATATGGACACCGGAAAACCATATTTCCCGAAAAAGGAAAAACCAACGTGTGAAAGACTTAAAACAGCATCTAGGAAACAGACCGAAAACCTCTCCAAAATCAAATAATGAAAACCATAATCCAGTGGAATTGTAGAGGACTCCGCACTAACATAGGTGATATATATGACCTGATTACACAGTATGCACCATTATGTCTTTGCTTACAAGAAACCTACCTCAGACCTCAAGACTCTACCTTAATAAAGAACTATACAGCATACCGAAAGGACAGAGTAACAGGTGGCACAACCCATGGTGGTGTGGCAATACTAATAAATTCTCGCATTCCTTCCCAGATTGTCCCCCCTCGACGTGGGCACCTGTACGTGGTGAGGGGACCTCCCAGTGACGCTGCTGGACTTCCAGACTAGCATCACTGGGATCCAACGCCCACAGCCTAGGTTCCGGGCTTACATCAATGGAATCCGGCGTGTTTGCCGTGCGCTGCGACCCGTGGAAATTCGGAAAGGGGGATCCTGGTGGTTGAGGGGCCCAGCTTCAATACACCACTTTGGCCCCTGCTTCGACAAGACGGGTGGTCCTGGAAGGCCCGGCTAGGATCAATCGGCTAGTAGGTTCGCCTGCGAGGGTCAACCGTGTCAAAGCCACGCCCCTACCCTCATGGTCCGAGGGACAGGATTCAGGCTGGCGGCGGTGCGGGTATAGTGTCTGGGTAGCCCTGGCGTCCCACTCCCGAGCGCATTTATTGCATGCCGGGTAGTGGGCGTCCCTTTGGGCTCCGTGGTGGGTGGGGAGCCCGGGCACTGAACAACTTAAAAATTTCCATGAATCCTGATAAACTTACTTCTTCAGGGGCCCCAACCCGGTCCCTATCTGAAAACATAGACGGAGAGGCAGATATTATTGCAACAAAGAGGCAGCGAACCGAAACATCACCATCAGGGCCTGTCCCAAGATTTCTCATTATGCATTCCACCAATGAAAAACCGATTGGCAAAATGTCGCCCTTTTTTATTCAAAAAGGGTTAGACGGGTTAGCAGGTTCTCCCAAATCAGTTAAGAGGCTCCGTTCTGGAGACCTCTTAATTGAAACTAAAAATGACAGGCAATCGGAACATCTACTCCGAGTAACATCAATCGGAGGTATCCCTATAACAGTGACACCACACAGAACACTCAATTCATCTAGAGGTGTCATTTCGGAGTGGGACCTTCTCGACGTATACGAGGAGGAAATCTGCTCCGAATTAAAACCACAGGGAGTCATTGCCGTCAAGAGAATCACTGCGCGAAGGGATGGAAAAATTGTTAAAACCAGGAGCGTTATCCTGACTTTTAACACTCCTAAACCTCCTGATGAGATTAAAGCTGGATATATCAACTGTTCAGTGCGTCCATACATTCCGAACCCTTTACGGTGCTTTAAGTGCCAGAAGTATGGACATTCTCAAATGGCCTGCCGTGGAGTCCTTGCATGCGCTCGATGCGGTGCAAAGGACCACGAAACAACAGCATGTTCAGCCGCAAAACCCACCTGTATTAACTGTGAAGGCGAACACCCGGCCTATTCACGAGCATGCCGGCCCCGGGTGCCAAGCGTTCCGTGGCCAAGCGATCTCAGTGCGTTTTCCAAAGCGAGCTATCTAAAGAGCTTTTGCCATTGTATATATTCTGTTTATTTCTGAATACCGTTTTTTCTCATTTTATATTTAAGTAGCTCTTTTGTTCTGCAAGAAGTAGGCAAAGGCCCAGAAAGGAAAGAAACCTTTTTGTTTCGTTTTCTTTATTACTAACACAACTAATAGCCGCTTGGTCACCTCGTGGCACTGCTCCTGCCTCCCCGTGGCGGGGCCGGTAACCTGGGTGGTAAAGACAAACCCCCAGGGCCAAAAGGAGCCGACCTGGATATAAGTGACTATCCACTGTTAGAGCCCTCGAGCTCAAGGTCAGAAATTCCTGACATTGACCATGACTCCAATCGTCCAAAGAGACTAAGGACGGAAAATCAGAATAATGACGTGCCAGCATTTCTTATAATGCACTCATTATCCACGCAACCTGTTGGCAAACTATCGCCTTTTCTTATACAGAAATGTTTAGAATCGGTTTGTGGATCTCCTAAAATGGTTAAGCGTCTCCAATCTGGAGACCTTCTAATTGAAACTTCTAAGACAACTCACTCAGAGAAGCTGTTAAAATTAACATCATTTAACAGTATTCCAGTGTCAGTTACGCCCCATAACACTCTTAACACCTCTAGAGGCGTTATCAGCGAATGGGACTTACTATCAGTGTCAGAAGAAGAGATAATACAAGAACTGAGGGAACAAAAAGTGACTCATGCGCGGAGAATAATGACCAAAAAAGATGGGAACCTACTACCAACCAGGTCCGTCATTTTGACATTTAGTACTCCGACTCTTCCATCTTCTGTTAAAGCAGGTTATTTAAACTGCAAGATTCGGCCTTACATCCCAAATCCCATTCGCTGCTTTAAGTGCCAGAAGTATGGCCATTCTCAGACGGCATGCCGAGGCGATGCTGTGTGTCCTATTTGTGGCTCTAAGGAGCATTCCCAAGGAGACTGTACAGCTGCCACTCCTAGTTGCCCTAACTGTAAAGGAAGCCATCCTGCCTTTTCTAAAGCATGTGACCTTTGGAAAACAGGCAAACAAATCCAGAAATATAAGGTAGAGCATAAAGTCACATACCCTGAAGCAAGGAAGCAAATACTGTTAACCATGCCTAGCCGATCATACGCATCGGTCTCTAAAAACAGCCGGTCAATTTCAACTCAAACAGATGTCTCCATAGAACCAAACATTTCATTTGCCACCTGGGCCAAAACCATGCTAACGTGCAATAAAAAATCTACAGTTAATGAAACCAGCAACACGCCAATCAGTATCCCAACTGATGCCATCTCAACCTTGCCCGAAAGAACAAAATCTGTTAGTGTTGAAAATCAAAAGACAATGAAATCATGCTATAGCAACATTCAAATGGAAGTTCAGTCAGAGGACGAAGACACAGTCCTAGAATTACATGCCAATGATACCATGGATACAGGACGCCCAACCTTTCCCAAAAATGAAAAATCAAAACTAAGCAGGCAGAAACCTCAGAAAAAACAGTCAGATCAATCTTCGTCAAATAAACCCAAGCAATGAACAAATTCCTACAATGGAACTGCAGAGGATTACGCAGTAATATAGATGACCTGAATGATTTACTCACACAAACTAACGCATTAGGAGTATGCTTACAGGAAACATTTTTATCACCAAAAGTTTCACTCAAATTCAAAAACTATACTATGTTTAGGCGAGACAGGGATTCTGACTCTTCTCGTGGAGGGGTAGGTATTCTTGTCAAAACTACCATACCATCAAGACATCTCCAACTAGTAACCTCCCTAGAAGTTGTAGCAGTTCGGATAGCAATGGGAATATCATTAACCCTTGCATCTGTTTATATACCACCTAATTATCCTTGTACCCAGACTGAACTTGACAACCTTTTAACACAACTGCCACCTCCTGTCTGTTTACTCGGTGATTTTAACGGTCACCATCCATTGTGGGGATCCTCCACTATGGATAAGAGAGGCCAATTAATTGAAACATTCCTAGATAACCATAATCTGACTGTATTAAACACTGGCTCTCCAACGTATGTTCAATTACCTGCAGGCACAACATCTGCCATAGATTTATCTATCTGTTCAGCATCTCTTTTTCCAAGTATGGAATGGTTGGTGTTGAACGATCCATTCCACAGTGACCATTTTCCAATCATCAGCTCACTTCAAACACAGGTCGTATCATGCCCCAAAGCCCGTATATCTTGGAATTTCCACAAAGCAGACTGGAAAAACTACTGTACTTGTGTCCTATTAAACAAACAGTATGTACAGCAACAACATATTGATGAAGTAACCGAACACATTACCAGCCATATATTATCAGCAGCTGAAATGTCTATTCCAAAATCCAACCAGAGCAAGCGGGTACACCAAACCCATTGGTGGAATCAAGATTGCACCATAGCGAAAGTAGAAAAAAACCGTGCTTGGAACCAATTTCGCAAATTCCCCACTACTGCCAACCTTATAGCTTTCAAAAAACTGAGAGCCAAAGCAAGACAAATTAGGAAAAAAGCAAAACGTGACTCCTGGATTAAGTTCGCCTCAACTATTAACAAAAATACTGACACTCGGATTATCTGGAAAAAAATACAAGCTCTCAATGGAAAATTTCTACCTCTACAGTCTCCAATAATTCAGTGGAATGGGCAGGACCTATCTTCTCCTACTGACATCGCAAATGCTTTAGCAGAATATTTCTATAATACTTCCGCCTCAACCACTTATGTGACTGCTTTTCAGAGAATTAAAACTAATGAAGAACGAAAAAAATTGAATTTTTCAACTAATCACCCACTTCCATATAACCAGCCCTTTACTATAGCTGAACTCAAAGAATCCTTGAGTAAATCTCCAAATAGTGCAGCAGGACCAGACGGCATTCACTACAGAATGCTTAAACATCTGTGTGAAGCTGATCTGTACATACTATTGCTATTTTATAATAGGATCTTCTCAGAAAACACATATCCTCTCTCATGGCGTCATTCCTATATTTGTGCAATACCAAAACCGGGAAAAGATACATCTCTAGTTCAAAATTACAGACCAATATCATTGACAAGCTGTTTGGGCAAGACCTTCGAAAGGATGGTGCATAAGAGGCTCACCTGGATTCTTGAATCCCAAAATCTGCTTTCTGATCACCAATATGGCTTCCGCAAAAACAGGTCCACCCTAGATTTACTTGTCAAAATTGAATCCAACATACGTAACGCCTTCATCAGGAGACAACATTTAGTTATGGTCAACCTGGATATTCAGAAAGCATTCGACACCACATGGCGTCATGGTATTATCACAGATATGCATCAGTTAGGGTTGAGAGGCTATCTCCCTCAAATTATTCAGAACTTTTTAAAGTTACGTACCTTTCAAGTCAGATATCAAAACTTCCTATCAGCTTCTCATATTCAAGAAGAGGGTGTCCCACAGGGTTCTATACTGAGTCCAACCCTATTCGCAATTAGGGTCAACAATATATTGGAAGATCTTCCAAAAACTATTGAAGTATATATGTATGCAGATGACCTCACCATATCGTGCCAATCACAAAATATGAATACTATCGAAAGACAGTTACAAATTACTCTAAACAGAATAGAATCGTGGACTTTACGCAATGGATACCATCTTGCTGAACAGAAATCCACTACCACTCATTTCTGCAAACTCCGGTCATTTCATCCTGATCCTGAGTTAAAGATAAAAAATGTGTCGGTTCCTCTGGTTAACACTGTCCGCTTTCTTGGCCTGATTCTAGATAGAAAACTGAACTTTCAAGCACATGTGGCCTATCTTCGTACCATCTGCTTGAAGAAATTGAATATCCTTCGGTGTGTGTCATCCATGTCTTGGGGCGCTGATCGGCATACGCTTATCCATATTTATAGAGCTCTCATCAGATCCCGTTTGGACTACGGTTCCCCAGTGTATGACTCTGCGAGGAAGAGTACATTAGAACGATTAAATACCATCCAGCACAGTGCCCTTCGAGTTTCTCTAGGGGCTTTCAGAACATCCCCAGTCCAGAGCCTTTACATTGAAGCCCACGAACCTCCCTTACATCTTCGGAGGAAAACATTGCTTTTAATGTATGCCGCAAAAATCCGCAGTCTTCCCTACCACCCGAATTGGAGATGTCTGTACAACACCGAATGGGACTCATTTTACAACAGTAAACCAAATGAAAACAGACCTGCTGCACTTAGACTTAAAGAACTAACTCAAACGTGGAATATTGCAATCGACAATATATATCAGGACATAACACCTCCTCATCCACCGTGGACAAATATCCCTGCAATTTACGATGACTATTTCCAACAGTGGGGAAAGAACACCTTGTGTCCCTTCAATATCGCACAGTTACATGAAGCTCACTCTGCTTTTAATTCACAGGCCTGTAAGATCTATACAGATGGATCGAAAACTGAGACCCAAGTAGGCGCTGCTGCGATCTTTCCATCTTTCAGCACTTCTGTCTCATTACCTGTAGAATGCAGTATCTTCACTGCTGAGCTTTATGCTATTAACTTGGCTCTAGGGCATATTACTCAACTTCTAATTTCGTCTGCCATAATATACACTGACTCGCTCAGTGCTGTCTCTGCCATAAATAGTAATACCAACTCCTCTCACCCTGTAATAAAACAAATCCATTCTAAATTACTTGTGTGTAATGAGTCAAACCAAACTGTAACATTCTGTTGGATTCCAGGTCATTCTGGGATAGCAGGAAACGAAAGAGCAGATCTAGCAGCCAAACAACCAGATACTACTCTTTTGCAGACTTTTCGATCCCCATATACTGATTATAAACATATCATCCATAAAGCATGTTACAATAGCTGGTCATTAATCTGGAGAAGTTGTCCAGAAAACAAATTATTCCAAATAAAACCAGAACCAAAGCTGTGGCCCTCCAGCTTCCAGAAAAGCAGACGAGAAGAAACAATTTTAGGAAGGCTCAGGATTGGGCATACTTATCTCACTCATCTCTATCTATTAACTAATGACAGCGCTCCACAATGTACATCATGTCAAGTACAACTGACCATTCGCCATTTGTTAGTGGACTGTCCCCACCTTCAGAACATCCGCTTAGATACTTTTAAATCAATTGCTAAAACACAGTCATCAATAAATTTATTGCAGATTCTGGGAGATGATTCTAATAAAAAGGAACTATATACTTTCCTAAACCGGATACAAATATATCATAAAATATAGATATTATTTCATATTCACTATTAGAAGACACAATATGGCCCAAGTAGCCTTTGTGTCGTTAAACCCAACAACAACAACAACAACAACAACACGAGCATGCCAGAGGTGGAAAGAAGAGAAAGAAATTCAACGGCTGAAGGCAGAGCTAAATATATCATACCAGGAGGCAAGGAAATCGGTCAAACCCCTGAATACCAACAGACCTACCTACGCCCAGAAGGTAGCAGGGAGATGTTCCGTCGGAACTCAGACGGACATGACCATTCCTCCAAAGGAGTCTTTCACTCCCATCGCGCGGTATCTATTAAGTTCTCAAAAACCCGCACAAAAGGACCAATCAGCTGCCACTCCTATATCGGTACCTCCTAACGCTCCACAAGTTCCAAAGGTAACTATTAAAGAAAAGAACAAAAAAGGGGAAGTACCACCTAGTACCCAAGAAAGGATGGATGTTGAGCAGAAGGAGGTACCCGAAGAGTCAGTCTTGGAACTCTTTGCGGAGGAGGAAATGGACACGGGACAGCGTCCATTCTTCCCCAAAAAAGACAAATCCAAGACAGATAAAAGTAAGCCCTCATCACCTCGGAAGCCGCCTGATGGACCCACCAAGCCAAAATAATGGCTAAATTCCTACAATGGAATTGTCGTGGATTCCGGCGAAATATAGATGACATCAAGGCCCTCCTGCAAAAGCACGAGCCAGTTTGCTTTTGCTTGCAGGAGACATATCTCAAGGCAAATGACGATCCCACCATGCACAACATCACAGTTTTCCGAAAGGATAGAATTGCGGACGGCTCTGTACATGGGGGAGTGGCTATCCTTGTGGGTAACCATACCCCAGTGCAGCCCTTGCTAATTACAACCAGCATAGAGGCTGTTGCAATTCGCCTTTCAGTGGGATTCTTATTAACTGTATGCTCTATATATTTGCCACCTGGGACTGACATCTCCCAGGCAGACCTTGATGATCTTCTAACGCAGCTGCCTCCCCCTTTCTTACTTCTTGGGGATTTTAATGGACATAACACCCTGTGGGGTAGTGCTAACATCAATCGAAGGGGACGAGTCATAGAGCACATGCTCAATGACAATGACCTTTCCCTTCTAAATACTGGAACAAACACCTTTTTCCACATGCCTACCCGTACTTTTTCTGCCATTGATCTCTCTATCTGCTCCCCTTCTCTACTCCCTTCACTCACCTGGGAAGTGGAGGAGAATCCATACGGTAGTGATCACTTCCCCGTGATAACCTTGCTACACAGTGGGAGACCATGTCTTCCCTTCAGGCTACCACGGTGGAAGATTGATCAGGCTGACTGGACTGCCTTCCAACACCAGGCAAATTTTGATCTTAGTACAGTCAGTCAAGAGCCTATCAATGATGCAGTTAAGTACATCACAGAAAATATTGTCCAAGCAGCTGCTAATGCTGTCCCAAAAACATCAGCCCGGTTTCCACCATTTCCTAAACCTTGGTGGAATTCACAATGCACAACAGCAAAAAAGGCTCAAAACAAAGCGTGGGGGATATTTCGCCGATATCCTACCACGAACAACCTTATAGCCTTCAAACGTGCACGAGCCAAAGCACGTAACATCCGTCGTCAGAGTCAAAAGGAATCGTGGATCCGTTTTACAACCTCTATTAACCAGTCTACCAACTCTAAGGTAGTCTGGGATAAAATCCGGAAAATGAAGGGAAAATATACATCCCACCCTTCTTCAATCCTAGATTATAATGGATGCGCTATTGCAGATCCAACTGCAATAGCTAATTCTCTTGGGGAAACATTCTCCAAGATCTCTGCAACATCTTCGTATTCCCCAGAGTTTCTGGTCCTGAAATATAAAATTGAAAAACAGGCACTTAGCTTTAAATATAAGAGTATTTATCCCTACAACGGGGATTTCACTATTTTGGAACTGAAAAGGGCCCTCGCTCTTTCCAAAGCAAGTGCCGTTGGACCAGATGGCATCCATTATGAAATGATTAAACATCTTTCATCAAAATCTATGGATTGTCTGCTCCTTCTGTATAACAGAATTTTTACTGAAGGGCAATTTCCGGACTCCTGGCGAAAGGCTATCGTTCTTGCCTTTCCTAAGCCAGGAAAGGATCCAAAAGTCACCACCAATTATCGTCCTATTGCTCTGACTAGCTGTCTGTGCAAAATCCTGGAGAGAATGGTTAATTCTCGTTTAATTTGGTATCTTGAATCAAACGACCTTCTCTCCAACATTCAGTGCGGCTTCCGAAGGAACCGGTCCACTTTGGACCATCTTATTAGAATGGAAGCATCCATCCGGGATGCTTTCCTAAAACGCGAACACTTGGTGTCGGTGTTCTTTGACTTGGAAAAAGCGTATGACACAACTTGGAGATTTGGCATTTTAAAAGATTTACATAATCTAGGCCTTAGAGGGCATCTCCCCTTTTTTATTCAAAACTTTCTCGCCAAACGATCGTTCCAAGTTCGGGTGGGATCCTCACTCTCTCGCTCCTTTAACCAAGAGGAGGGAGTACCACAAGGATCAGTATTAAGTGTCACGCCTATTGCCATCAAAATAAATTCCATCACAGAACAACTTCCTCCAACTGTAAACAGTGCCCTCTATGTTGATGACTTTAGCATTTTTTGCCAGTCATGCAACATGAGGGTTATTGAAAGACAACTGCAGAAAGCCATCAATAGTCTGAATTCCTGGGCACTTGCTAATGGCTTCAGGTTCTCGCCGGAGAAGACCGTTTGCGTACACTTTTGTCGCAAGCGTAATCTTCATCCTGAACCTGAATTAAGGCTCGGACAAAATGCTATTCCAGTAGCAGCGAACACAAAATTCTTGGGACTCATATTCGATAAAAAATTGACCTTTTTGGATCACATTCGCCAACTTCGCACAAAGTGCACAAGAGCCCTTAATATGCTCCGCTCGCTGTCCTCCTTATCCTGGGGTGCAGACCGATGCACCCTTTTACGGCTTTACCGTGCACTTGTGCGATCCAAATTAGATTATGGGTCCCAAGTATATTCTTCAGCCAGAGACAGTGTACTTCGATGGCTGGATCCTGTCCATCATCAGGCTATACGTATTGCTACTGGAGCATTTCGAACATCTCCTGTCCAGAGTTTATACGTCGAAGCAAACGAACCACCGTTATCCTTTCGACGTAAGCAGTTGTCTTTAAAGTACGCTTTAAAACTGAAATCCCTGCCAGACCATCCCACGTGGCCCTTCGTTTTTGAGCCACGATGGGAAAACTTGTACAACACCCGTAAGACTGCCAATCGTCCTTTTGGTATTCGTGTCCAAGAGCTACTCAACGAACTCAATATCAAGGTAGACAAGGTTGCCCAAACATCCAAGCAACCCTTTCCACCCTGGCATGCTCGTGTCCCGGCATGCGACTTGTCGCTTAGAAACTGGAGAAAGTCGGACACTCCATCATGCGTCTACCTGCAGCTCCATTCAGCACACCGAACTGAATATTCCGACTTCGCGCCAGTCTACACAGACGGTTCGAAGTCAGAATCATATGTGGGATCTGCTGCTGTCTTCACAGACAGCACTATCTCAGAGCAGATTCCCTCTGAATGCAGCATATTTACTGCTGAGCTGCACGCTGTAGAGTTAGCCTTGGACCATATTAGTAAATGCCAATACCAACGGTTCATTTTATATTCCGACTCTCTTAGCATGTTACAGGCTGTAATATCTGTGAGGTATAATCCCCATCCAGTTCTGTCTAGCATTCAGCAGAAGATTCACGTTCTCCATGATCGTGAATATGACATCCGCTTCTGCTGGATTCCGAGCCACATTGGGATTAGGGGAAATGATTTGGCTGACGCCGCAGCCAAATCAGCAATTCCCAATAATAACCGTTGCCTGTTAGTCCCTTATACAGACTACAGGCAAATAATACATCAAAACATACATTCCCAATGGCAGGACTCGTGGAATAGACAGACTGCGAATAAATTATATTGTATAAAGCCTGTAATTGAACCGTGGCAGTCTTGTCTGCGCAGGAACCGTAAGGAGGAAGTTGTTCTAGCTCGTCTCCGCATCGGACACAGTCATCTTACACATTCTTTTCTGCTGAGGGCAGATGACTGTCCTATGTGCGAGCAATGCGACACCATTTTATCTATTAATCACATTTTAACCGTATGTCCACGTTTTAGACATGAACGTGATTTATACTTTACCGTTTTTAGTCATCTGGCTGAGCCTTATACACTCAGTCAGATTTTATCTGACAATGACCATGTGTCTGCTGTTTTTAGCTTTTTAAAATCAATAAACATTTTTACTGCCATATAAAATTTACATTTTATTGTGCTTTTCAATTGATTTATCTTTTATACTTTTGTTAATATTTATTTTGACATGGTGACCTAACTAGTTAGGTCACTGAAAGTTTCAATTTTTATTAATGACATGGTCTTGGCGCATTATAGCCCTAGTAGCTAATGCGCCAATAAAACCAAAACCAAACCCAAACCCAGATTGTCCCGCTAAACACAACCCTTGAAGCGATTGCAGTACGCATAGCCGCTAGATCCCTCATAACAGTAATAACAATTTATGTTCCACCAAACCAAAATTTATTACAACAGGACTTAGAAGACATTGTAAGGCAGTTGCCAACCCCCTTCTGTATACTAGGCGACCTCAATGGGCATAGCCCTGTGTGGGGTAACACAACTACAGATCGGAGAGGAAAACAAATTGAAAAATGGATAGACGAGAATGATTTAACTTTGTTGAACGACGGCACACATACTTATACACATCTTCCATCAGGAAATACTACAGCTATAGACCTGTCTATATGTTCTCCAATACTATTTCCAAGACTTGATTGGTCAGTGCACAGTGATCCTCTCAGCAGTGATCACTATCCAATAATCATCACCATGGCACTAGGAACCACATGCAAGTCACGCAAAACTCCCAGATGGAAAATAAATGAAGCAGATTGGGAAACTTATAAAACATTAGCAAAACTAAATGTTGATACCATCAAGCAAAAACCGTTAGATGCAGCAGTACAATATATAACAAATAAAATAATTCAAGCTGCTGAACACTCTATCCCAAAAACATCGTCTCACTTTCCAACACATCCAAAATCATGGTGGAATGCAGAATGTGCGCAGACTAAGAAAGAGCGAAACAAAACCTGGAATACTTTTCGCAGATATCCAACTTTAGAGAACCTCATATTGTTCAAGAAGGCACGGGCAAGAGCCAGATATATTAGGCGGGCCAGTAGGAAAGAATCCTGGATAAAATTTGCATCTACATTAAC
This sequence comes from Mastigoproctus giganteus, assembly GCF_048544385.1. Lineage (NCBI taxonomy): Eukaryota > Metazoa > Arthropoda > Arachnida > Uropygi > Thelyphonidae > Mastigoproctus > Mastigoproctus giganteus. Next base: position 143,073,973 of record NC_143587.1, read on the forward strand.
AAGTTCCACACCATCTAAAACTGTCTGGAATAAAATTAACAAAATGAGTGGCAGATACCCGATTACCCCAACTCCGATCCTGAACTGGAATGGACAAGTCACTGCAGAGCCATCAGAAATAGCCAATGCACTGGGCGAAACCTTCGCCAGAATATCAGCGACCACTTCATATACTCCCAGTTTTCAAATATACAAGGCAAGAATAGAAAGACATAAACTGAATTTTTCCACAAGAAATAATGAAGAGTACAACCTACCCTTAACATTCTACGAATTGAAACACGCTCTATCCCAGACAAAGCAAAGTGCTGTAGGTCCAGACCAAATCCACTATATGATGTTAAAACAACTCGATGATCAATCCCAAATGGCATTACTAGAACTATATAACAGAATCTTCCTAGAAAACCAATTTCCAGACAGTTGGCGTCATGCAATAATTCTTGCTTTCCCAAAATCGGGGAAAGACCTCTCTGACCCACGCAACTACCGTCCAATTGCTCTAACCAGTTGCCTGGGAAAAGTTATGGAGAAAATTATCAATGCTCGTCTAACATGGTTTTTGAACAAAAATAACCTCCTCAATCCAGCACAGCATGGTTTCAGAAAAAATCGTTCAACACTAGATTTACTGATCAAATTAGAAAACAGTGTGCGGAATGCCTTTATCCGAAAAGAGCACCACGTAATGATATGTTTCGACATAGAAAAAGCTTACGATACTGCGTGGCGTTATGGAATTATTCAAAACCTATACCACCTTGGATTACGTGGACATCTTCCTAAATATATTCAAAATTTCTTACTCCACAGGTCATTTCAAGTTAGATTGCAGAATACTCTTTCAAAAGTTTTCACCCAAGAAGAGGGTGTACCTCAGGGGTCTGTGCTTAGCACAACCCTCTTTGCTATCAAAATAAACTCCATAACTGAGCATATACCAAAACCTATTGATACCGCTTTATACGTTGATGATTTCAGTATGTCCTATCATTCTCAGAGTATGCGAACTATAGAACGGCAGTTACAGGGAGCAATAAATAAAATAAGTCAATGGGCACAAACAAATGGCTTCCGGTTTTCCACACAGAAAACTGCATGTATACACTTCTGTAGGAAACGAAACCTACACCCAGATCCTGAACTTAAGCTAGATGGATATATGATCCCAGTTGTACCAAGCATAAGATTCTTAGGACTTCTCTTAGATAAAAAACTCACATTCCTTGAACATATTAAGCAACTAAGACATTCTTGCATCAAGAAGTTAAATCTACTCAAAGTTCTCTCCGCAACAACTTGGGGTGCAGATCGACATACACTACTTAAACTTTATCGAGCAATAGTGCGTTCCAAGCTGGACTATGGAGCACCAGTTTACGACTCTGCAAGACCAAGTGCACTGAGATGGTTAGATCCCATACACCACAGTGCACTCCGTATAGCACTTGGAGCTTTTCGCACTTCGCCTGTACAAAGCCTATATGCAGAAGCCCATGAACCTTCACTACAACTTAGACGACAGAACTTATTATTACACTATGCTGCAAAGATAAAATCCATCACCGACCATCCAAATAGAGAGGTTCTGTTTTCATCGTACTTGGAAAATGTATACCAAGCCCATCCACGAATAAACCGCCCTTCCAACATCCGACTAAAAGATTTACTGTTATACCGAGAGCTTAATTATGATAGCATAGCTACCACGACTACACACATTATTCCACCATGGATCATAATTCAACCTGTGTGTGACCTGCATTTCCAATCTTGGGGGAAAACAAATCTCCCGAGAACAAACTACCAGCAACTACATGCAGCATACAAAGAAAAATATGAACATTCAACTTTCATATACACAGATGGCTCAAAAACAGAAACTTGTGTAGGAGCTGCGATTCACTCTGAAGACTGTACTCTCATCCAACAACTTCCAAAAGAATGCAGCATCTTTACAGCAGAATTACAAGCCATTTTGATGGCCGTAAACAAAATTAAACATGAACAGATAGCAGACAGCATAATTTTCACGGACTCGCTTAGCTCTGTCATTGCTTTACAGAATGCCAATACTAAAGCACACCCAGTTTTACAACAGGTACAATATACAGTATCTAAGCTATTGCAAAATAATCACAAGATCAGTTTCTGTTGGATTCCAGGCCACACAGGAATAACTGGGAATGAAAAAGCAGATAAAGCGGCAAGAGAAGCTGTTACCTCTTACTATGCATTCCGCTCAATACCATATACCGATTACAAGTCGTTAATCCACCAAAGCAGTTTAAAACAATGGCAACAACATTGGAAAGATCAAAGTAACAACAAACTTCGTGTAATTAAACAAACACTCCGACCATGGACTACCAGTTGCCGATCCAACAGACACGAAGAAGTGATCCTTGCTCGATTGCGAATTGGGCATACCCATATGACCCATTCTTACCTACTCAGAGGTGAAGACCCTCCTCAGTGCCAAAACTGTCAAGTTCCACTCACTGTACATCACTTCATGGTGAACTGCCCAAGATTTACTTCAGAACGTATAAAAGCCTTTCAAATAACCACGAACGCACAAAACAACCTAACGCTCAAAACAATTTTAGATAACCGGCCAAATATTACCGACGTTTTCTTTTTCCTTAAGTTAATCGGATACTACCAAAACATATAAAAATAAATAGTGTAACATTTACCAAAAAGTTACGTAATTATAATATAAAATAAAATCTTGGCTTCCCATCTGAACAACATAATAAAAAACGTCGAAATATGAAACTCTAACCTAGATTAGGCGCATTATAGCCTAAGCTGCTCTAGCGCCAATAGCTCTCAAACAACAACAACAACAACAAGTCTATGATTCTGCCAGAGCAAGTGTTTTGCGCTGGCTTGATCCAGTTCAGCACAGCGCCTTGAGGACTGCACTTGGGGCTTTCAGAACATCACCAGCACATAGCCTCTACATTGACGCTCATGAGCCCCCGTTAACACTACGTAGGAAAACACTGCTACTGAAGTATGCTGTCAAAATACAAAGCTGTGCCTCGCATCCAATTCAGTCATATTTATTTAATCCACTACTAGAAAACCTCTACAGAAGTAAGCCTAGTATAGTAAAACCAGCTGGTCTTCGCCTTCTTGAACTGATGCAAGTTTGGAAAGTTCCCATTCATTCTGTACAAGAAGTAGTAACATGCACTCAACCACCATGGACACTTACTCCTCTACCCACCTGTGACACTTACCTTTGCCAGTGGGGAAAAAATGTTCTTCAAGCATCAAATGTGAAACAACTTCATGCAATTCACACTCACAAATATTTTGACTTTTCTCCAATTTATACAGATGGCTCTAAATCTAACTCAAATGTTGGAGCAGCAGCAGTGTTCCTAAATACCACTATTTCAGCAGCCCTTCCACCTGAATTCAGTATATTCTCAGCAGAATTATATGCAATTAAACTAGCCTTAGAAAACCTCTGTTCTGACTGCTCACTAAAATTTGTTATTTACACTGATTCCCTCAGCTCAATTATGGCATTATCTAACTCCACAGATAAAGTGCACCCTCTTCTAAATGAAATTAGAAGATTATTACTGCAGATTGAAGAGCACCACCAAATGATCACCTTCTGCTGGATTCCATCCCATTCTGGAATTTCTGGTAATGAACTGGCCGATAAAGCGGCAAAAAATCCATCTACCTTAGATTTAACCACTATCCCTGTTCCAGCATCAGACTACCCACAAATCATTCGTGACGCATGCCTAACAGAATGGACAGCACTCTGGCACTCTCAAACACATAACAAACTTTTTCAATTTAAACAGGATCCTAGAATTTGGCGTTCCAGTGTCCGTTCATCAAGACGAGAAGAGGTACTCCTTTCAAGATCAAGAATAGGCCATACACATTTGACTCACCTTCATTTACTCACAGGAGATGATCCACCACAGTGTCCACATTGTTTTCTAAATCTGACTGTGAAACACATTCTCATCGAATGCCCACACTATAATCAAGACAGAAATACAACCCTGCTATCTTTGGTTAACCTTCGCAAACCAATAACTCTAGAGAATGTCATTGGTGACAATGCAAATATCCCTGAATATTTTAATTTTCTGAAGAAAATTGGAGTTTTTAGTCATTTCTGATTTTTGCCTCTTCTGACATAAGAAGAAATTCTCATATATTATTACAATAAAGGAATAGGCGCATTATAGCCAAAGCTGCTTATGCGCCAGAAAACCCCCACAACAACAACAACCTACAATGGAATTGTCGTGGATTCCGGCGAAATATTGATGACATCAAGGCCCTCCTGCAAAAGCACGAGCCAGTTTGCTTTTGCTTGCAGGAGACATATCTAAAGGCAAATGATGATCCCACAATGCATAACACCACCATTTTTCGTAAGGATAGAAGTGCGGATGGTCCTGCTCATGGCGGAGTGGCTATCCTTGTGAGAAACCAGATCCCCAGTTCAGCCCTTGCTAATTACAACTAGCATAGAAGCTGTTGCAATTCGCCTTACGGTGGGATTTTTATTAACGGTCTGCTCTATTTATTTGCCACCTGGGACTGACATCTCCCAGGAAGACCTTGATGATCTTCTAACGCAGCTGCCTCCCCCTTTCTTACTTCTTGGGGATTTTAATGGACATAACACCCTGTGGGGTAGTGCTAACATCAACGGAAGGGGACGAGTCATCGAGCGTATGCTCAATGACAATGACCTTCCCCTTCTAAATACTGGAACAAACACCTTCTTCCACATGCCTACCCGTACTTTTTCTGCCATTGATCTCTCTATCTGGTCACCTTCTCTACTCCCTTCACTCACTTGGGAAGTGGAGGAGAATCCATACGGAAGTGATCACTTCCTTGTGATAACCTCGTTACACAGTGGGAGACCATGTCTTCCTTTCAGGTTACCACGGTGGAAGATTGATCAGGCTGAGTGGACTTCCTTCCAACATCAGGCAAATTTTGATCTTAGCGCAGTCAGTCAAGAGCCTATCAATGATGCAGTTAAGCACATCACAGAAAATATTGTCCAAGCAGCTGCGAATGCTGTTCGAAAAACATCTGCCCGGTATCCACCATTTCCCAAACCTTGGTGAAATTCACAATGCACAACAGCAAAAAAGGCTCAAAACAAAGCGTGGGGGATATTTCGCCGATATCCTACCACGAACAACCTTGTATCCTTCAAACGTGCACGAGCCAAAGCACGCTACATCCGTCGTCAGAGTGAAAAGGAATCGTGGATCCGTTTTACATCATCTATTAACCAGTCTACCAACTCTAAGGTAGTCTGGGATAAAATCCGGAAAATGAAGGGGAAATATACATCCCACCCTTCTTCAATCCTAGATTATAATGGATGCACTATTGCAGATCCAACTGCAATAGTCAATGCGCTTGGGGAAACATTCTCTAACATGTGTGCAACATCTTCTTATTCCCCAGAGTTCCTGGTCCTGAAACATAAAATAGAAAAACAGGCACTTAATTTTAAGTGTAAGAGCGACTGTCCCTACAACTGGGAATTCACTATACATGAACTGAAAAGAGCCCTCACTCTTTCCAAAGCAAGTGCTGTTGGACCAGATGGCATCCATTATGAAATGATTAAACATCTTTTACCAAAATCTATGGATTATCTGCTCATTCTGTATAACAGAATCTTTATCGAAGGGCAGTTTCCGGATTCCTGGCGCAAGGCAACCGTTCTTGCCTTTGCTAAGCCAGGAAAGGATCCAAAAGTCACTAGAAATTATCGTCCCATTGCTCTGACTAGCTGTTTGTGCAAAATCCTGGAGAGAATGGTTAATTCTCGTTTAATCTGGTATTTAGAATCAAATGACCTTCTCTCCAACATCCAGTGCGGCTTCCGAAGGAACCGGTCCACTTTGGACCATTTTATTAGACTGGAAACATCCATCCGGGATGCTTTCCTAAAACGCGAACACTTGGTGTCGGTGTTCTTTGACATGGAGAAAGCGTATGACAAAACTTGGAGATTTGGCATCTTAAAAGATTTGCACAGCCTAGGCCTTAGAGGGCATCTCCCTGTGTTTATTCAAAACTTTTTAGCCAATCGATCTTTCCAAGTTCGTGTGGGATCCTCACTCTCTCGTTCCTTCAGCCAAGAGGAGGGAGTACCACAAGGATCAGTATTAAGTGTCACGCTTTTCGCCATCAAAATAAATTTCATCACAGAACAACTTCCTCCAACTGTAAACTGTGCCCTCTATGTTGATGACTGTAGCATATTTTGTCAGTCATGCAACATGAGGGTTATTGAAAGACAACTGCAGAGAGCCATTGATCGCCTCAATTCCTGGGCACTTGCTAATGGCTTCAGGTTCTCGCCGGAGAAGACCGTTTGCGTACACTTTTGTCGCAAGCGTAATCTTCATCCTGAACCTGAATTAATGCTCGGACAAAATGCTATTCCAGTAGTGTCAAGCACAAAATTCTTGGGACTTGTGTTTGGCAAAACGTTGACATTACTTGAACATATTCGTCAACTTCGTACAAAGTGCACGAAGGGAGTAAATATTCTTCGCTCTCTCTCCTCTACGCGTTGGGGAGCAGATAGGTGCACCCTACTACGTATTTATCGTGCACTTGTACGATCTAAATTAGACTACGGGGCCCAGGTATACTCCTCAGCTAGAGACAGTGTCCTTCGATGGTTGGATCCCGTCCACCATCAGGCTATCCGTATCGCTACTGGGGCATATCGAACATCTCCTGTAAAGAGCTTATATGTCGAAGCAAGCGAACCATCGTTATCCCTTCGACGTAAGCAGTTGTCTTTAAGCTATGCTTTAAAGTTGAAATCCCTGCCAGACCATTCTACGTGGACATCTGTCTTTGAGCCACGTTGGGAAAACTTGTACAATACCCGTCAGACTGCCAACCGACCTTTTGGTATTCGTGTCCAAGAGCTACTAAGAGAGTTTAAAATCATGGTAGACAAGGTTGCACAAACACCAAAAGAGACTCTTCCACCCTGGCATGCTCATACTCCATCGTGTGACGTCTCCCTTAAGAAATGGGTAAAATCTGAGACCTCGTCATCTGTCTACCATCAGCTCTTTTCCGCACACCGAGCTGAGTATTTCGACTTCCTGCCCGTCTACACAGACGGCTCGAAGTCTGAATCGTGCGTAGGATCTGCTGTTGTCTTTCGGGACACTATAATATCTCAGCAGATTCTTCCTGAATCCAGCATATACACTGCAGAGCTGCATGCTATGGAGTTAGCATTGGATCACATTCGAACTTCTCAATGCTAAAGGTCAATAATATATTCTGATTCTTTGAGTGTATTACAGGCTTTATTATCTTTGAGACACAACTGTCATCCAGTTCTCTCTCGGGTTCAGCAGAAGATATATTCTCTTCATAAATACAAATTTGATATCCGCTTCTGCTGGATTCCTAGCCACATTGGGATAAAGGGAAATGATTTGGCTGACACTGCAGCCAAATCAGCAGCTCCCACTAACAATCGTTGCCTGTCAGTCCCCTATACAGACTACAGGCAAATAATACACCAAAAGATATATTCCCAATGGCAAGAACTATGGCATAGACAGAGAACAAATAAATTATACCAAATAAAGCCTCTAATACAAACATGGCAGTCCAGTCTGCGCAGGAATCGGAGCGAGGAAGTTGTTCTTGCCCGACTCCGCATAGGACACAGTCATCTGACACATTCGTTTCTGCTGAGGGCTAATGATCCTCCTATGTGCGAGCAATGCGACACCATATTATCCGTTAAACATATTTTATGTGACTGTTCCAGTTTTAGTAATGCTCGTTTTATCGCTTTTAACCATCTGACTGAGCCGTATACACTCAGTCAGATTTTATCCGACAATGACCATGTGTCTGCTATTTTTAGTTTCCTGAAATCAGTAAACCTTTTTAATCATATTTAAAAAATCTTATTATTTTAAGATTTATTATTTTTACCTTGTTTACTGATATTCGTCTTGTACAGTTTATACAAAGCTTTTATACCCTGACTTGTGGACATGTGGACATGTGTTTTTGTAAAGGGCGGCTCCTAGAACGCGAGTTCAACTCTGCCTCGTATCTCTGTGAAGAACAGTATCACTACAAATGGGCCAGATATGTGTGACGTCGGTTTGTGTGTATTGTGTGTGTGTTCTGTTGTTCTGTTCTGACCTCTTGGCTACCCAGAAGCATCAATCATCTGGATAGATGATTCTGGGTACTCGTCCACACCATAGTGACCTAATTCGTTAGGTCACTGAAAGATTTTTACCATTTTTATGACAAGGTTTTGGCGCATTATAGCCTAAGTTGCTGATGCGCCAATAAAACTAAACCAACAACAACATCCACCGGAGAGCAGTCAATTGGAAAGATGTCACCCTTCTTTATCCAGAAAGGATTAGAAGGGTTGGCAGGTTCACCTAAATCCATTAAACTACTGCGTTCTGGTGACCTTTTGGTTGAAGCTTCCAGCACAAAACAAGCTGAAAAAATCTTGAACTCTACATCCATAGGAATATACCTATCACCGTAACCCCCCACAAAACTTTGAATTCTTCACAAGGTGTTATATCAGAGTGGGACCTTCTTCATGTTTCTGAAGAAGAGATCTGCTCTGAATTAAAAGACCATGGATTGACAGCTGTCAAGAGAATATCGATAGGAAGGATGGGAATCTCATTTCTACCCCAGTTCTCATCCTAACATTTAACACCCCATGGTCTCCAAGTTCCATCAAGGCAGGATACTTAAACTGTCCAGTCCCTACCCGAGTTCTCATCCTAACATTTAACACCCCATGGCCTCCAAGTTCCATCAAGGCAGGATACTTAAACTGCCCAGTGAGGATTTATATCCCAAACCCACTGCGGTGTTTTAGATGCCAATACGGCCACTCACAAACATCTTGTCGTGATAATCCTGCCTGTGCTCGATATGGTGTTAAAGACCACGAGAGCAAGGAATGTTCAGCTCCAAAATCGATCTGTGTCAATTGCCAAGGAGAGCACCCCCGCCTACTTTAAAGCATGCCATCGGTGGAAGAATGAAAACGAAATCCAAAAACTGAAAACAGAGATAAAATAATGGCTAAATTCCTACAATGGAATTGTCGTGGATACCGGAAAAATACTGGTGACATGAAGTCCCTCCTACAAAAGCACGAGCCAGTTTGCTTTTGCTTGCGGGAGACTTATCTAAAGGCAAACTATGATCCCACCATGAATAACATCACAATTTTTCGTAAGGATAGAATTGCGGATAGTCCTGCTCATGGAGGTGTGGCTATCCTTGTGGGCAACCAGACTCCCGTTCAGCCCTTGCTAGTTACAACCAGCATAGAGGCTGTTGCAATTCAGCTTACAGTGGGATTTTTATTAACCGTCTGCTCTATTTATTTGCCACCTGGGACTGACATCTCCCAGGAAGACCTTGATGATCTTCTAACGCAGTTGCCTCCCCCTTTCTTATTTCTCGGGGATATGAATGGACATAACACCCTGTGGGGTGGTGCTAACATCAATGGAAGGGGACGAGTCATAGAGCGTATGGTAAATGACAATGACCTTTCCCTTCTAAATACTGGAACAAACAACTTCTTCCACATGCCTACCCGTACTTTTCCTGCCATTGATCTCTCTATCTGCTCCCTTTCTCTGCTCCCTTCACTCACATGGGAAGTGGAGGAGAACCGATACGGAAGTGGTCACTTCCTGTGATAACCTTGTTACACAGTGGGAGACCATATCTTCCCTTCAGGTTACCACAGTGGAAAACTGATCAGGCTGACTGGACTGCCTTTCGACATCAGGCAAATTTTGACCTCAGTACCGTCAGTCAGGAGCCTATCAATGATGCAGTTACGTACGTACATCACATAAATTATTGTCCAAGCAGCTGCGAATGCTGTTCCAAAAACATCTGCCTTGTTTTCAACCATTTCCCAAACCTTGGTGGAATTCACAATGCACAGCAGCAAAAAAGGCTCAAAACAAAGCATTTGGGATATTCCGCCGATATCCTACCACGAACAACCTTATATCCTTCAAACGTGCACGAGCCAAAGCACGCTACATCCGCCGTCAGAGTCAAAAGGAATCGTGGATCCGTTTTACTTCATCAATTACTCAGTCCACTAGTACTAAGTTGGTCTGGGATGAAATCCGGAAAATGAAGGGAAAATATACATCCCACACTTCTTCAATCCTAGATTATAATGGATGCACTATTGCAGATCCAACTGCAATAGCCAATTCTTTTGGGGAAACATTCTCTAACATCTCTGCGACATCTTCGTATTCCCCAGAGTTCCTGGTCTTGAAACATAAAATCGAAAAACAGGCACTTAATTTTAAGACTAAGAGCGTCTATCACTACATCGGGTAATTCACTATACAGGAACTGAAAAGAGCTCTCATTCTTTCCAAAGCAAGTGCTGTTGGACCAGATGGCATCCATTATGAAATTATTAAGCATGTTTCACATAAATCTATGGATTATCAGCTCCTTCTATATAACAGAATCTTTATTGAAGGGCAGTTTCCGGATTACTGGCGCAAGGGAATCGTTCTTGCCTTTGATACTCCAGGAAAGGATCCAAAAGTGACTACCAATTATCGTCCTATTGCTCTGACTAGCTCTCTCTACAAAATCCTGGAGAGAATGGTTAATTTTCGTTTAATATGGTATTTAGAGTCAAATGACTTCCTCTCCATCATCCAGTGTGGCTTCCGAAGGAACCGGGGCACTCTGGACCATCTTATTAGACTGGAAACATCTATCCGCGATGCTTTCCTAAACGTGAACATTTTGTGTCTGTATTCTTTGACATGGAGAAAGCGTATGACACAATTTGGAGTTTTTGGCCTCTTAAAAGATTTGCATAGCCTTAGTCTTAGAGGGCATCTCCCCATTTTTATTAAAAACTTTTTAGCCAATCGATATTTCCAAGTTCGTGTGGGATCCTCACTCCCTCGATCCTACAGCCAAGAGGAGGGAGTACCACAAGGATCAGTATTAAGTGTCACGCTTTTTGCCATCAAAGTAAATTCCATCACAGAACAGCTTCTTCCAACTGTAAACAGTGCCCTCTATGTTGATGACTTTAGCATACTTTGCCAGTCGTGCAACATGAGGGTTATTGAAAGACAACTGCAAAAAGCCATTGATCACCTAAATTTGTGGGCACTCTCTAATGGAAGATTGATCAGGCTGACTGGACTGCCTTCCAACAACAGGCAAATTTCGATCTTAGCACAGTCAGTCAAGAGCCGATCAATGACGCAGTACAGTACATCACAGAAATCATCGTCCAAGCAGCTGCTAAAGCTGTCCCAAAAACATCAGCCCGGTTTCCACCATTTCCCAAACCTTGGTGGAATTCACAATGCACAGCAGCAAAAAAGGCTCAAAACAAAGCGTGGGGGATATTTCGCCGATATCCCACCACGAACAACCTTATAGCCTTCAAACGTGCACGAGCCAAAGCACGTTACATCCGTCGTCAGAGTCAAAAGGAATCGTGGATCCGTTTTACATCATCTATTAACCAGTCTACCAACTCTAAGGTAGTCTGGGATAAAATCCGGAAAATGAAGGGAAAATATACATCCCACCCTTCTTCAATCCTAGATTATAATGGATGCGCTATTGCAGATCCAACTGCAATAGCCAATGCTCTTGGGGAAACATTCTTTAAGATCTCTGCAACATCTTCGTATTCCCCAGAGTTCCTGGTCCTTAAACACAAACTGGAAAGGCAAGCACTTAATTTTAAGACCAAGGGCCTCTATCCCTACAACGGGGCATTCACTATAGAGGAACTGAACAGAGCGCTCACTCTTTCCAAAGCAAGTGCCGTTGGACCAGATGGCATCCATTATGAAATGATTAAAAATCTTCTACCAACATCTATGGATTGTCTGCTCCTTCTGTATAACAGAATCTTTACTGAAGGGCAGTTTCCGGACTCCTGGCGAAAGGCAATCGTTCTTGCCTTTCCTAAGCCAGGAAAGGATCCAAAAGTCACCACCAATTATCGTCCTATTGCTCTGACTAGCTGTTTGTGCAAAATCCTGGAGAGAATGGTCAATTCTCGTTTAATATGGTATTTAGAATCAAATGACCTTCTCTCCAACATCCAGTGGGGCTTCCGACGGAACCGGTCCACTTTGGACCATCTTATTAGAATGGAAGCATCCATCCGGGATGCTTTCCTAAAACGGGAACACTTGGTGTCGGTGTTCTTTGACATGGAAAAAGCGTATGACACAACTTGGAGATTTGGCATTTTAAAAGACATACATAGCCTAGGCCTAAGAGGGCATCTGCCTTTTTTTATTCAAAACTTTTTAGCTAATCGATCGTTCCAAGTTCGTGTGGGATCCTCACTCTCTCGCTCCTTTAGCCAAGAGGAGGGAGTACCACAAGGATCAGTATTAAGTGTCACGCTTTTTGCCATAAAAATAAATTCCATCACAGAACAACTTCCTCCGACTGTAAACAGTGCCCTCTATGTTGATGACTTTAGCATTTTTTGCCAGTCGTGCAACATGAGGGTAATTGAAAGACAACTGCAGAAAGCCATTGATAGTCTGAATTGCTGGGCACTTGCAAATGGCTTCAGGTTCTCGCCGGAGAAGACCGTTTGCGTACACTTTTGTCGCAAGCGTAATCTTCATCCTGAACCCGAATTAAGGCTCGGACAAAATGCAATTCCAGTAGCAGCAAACACAAAATTCTTGGGACTCATATTCGATAAAAAACTAACTTTTTTGGATCACATTCGTGAACTCCGCACCAAGTGCACACGTGGACTTAATATTCTCCGCTCGCTCTCCTCTACATCTTGGGGAGCAGACCGATGTACCATTCTTCGGCTTTACCGTGCACTAGTGCGATCCAAACTAGATTATGGGTCCCAGGTATATTCCTCAGCCCGAGACAGTGTCCTGCGGTGGCTGGACCCCGTCCATCATCAGGCTATACGCATCGCTACTGGAGCATTTCGAACATCTCCTGTCCAGAGCTTATACGTCGAAGCAAACGAACCACCGTTATCACTTCGCCGTAAGCAGTTGTCTCTAAAGTACGCCTTAAAACTGAAATCCCTGCCAGACCATCCTACGTGGCCATTCGTTTTTGAGCCACGATGGGAAAATTTATACAATACTCGAAAGACTGCCAATCGTCCTTTTGGTATTCGTATCCAAGAGCTACTCAAAGAACTTGATATCAAGGTAGACAAGGTTGCCCGAACATCAAAGCAACCCTTTCCACCCTGGCATGCTCGTGTCCCGGCATGCGACTTGTCGCTTAGAAACTGGGTAAAGTCGGACACTCCATCATGTGTCTACCTGCAGCTTCATTCAGCACACCGAACTGAATATTCTGACTTCGCGCCAGTCTACACAGACGGTTCGAAGTCGGAATCATATGTGGGATCTGCTGCTGTCTTTACAGACAGCACTATATCAGAGCAGATCCCCTCTGAATGCAGCATATTTACTGCAGAGCTGCGCGCTGTAGAGTTGGCCTTGGATCATATTAGTAAATACCAATACCAACGGTTCATTTTATATTCTGACTCTCTTAGCATGTTACAGGCTCTAATATCTGTGAGATATAATCCTCATCCAGTTCTGTCTAGCATTCAGCAGAAGATTCACGTTCTCCATGAACGCGAATATGACATCCGCTTCTGCTGGATTCCCAGCCATATTGGGATTAGGGGAAATGATTTGGCTGACGCCGCAGCCAAATCAGCAATTCCCCATAATAACCGCTGCCTGTTAGTCCCCTATACAGACTACAGGCAAATAGTACATCAAAAGTTACATTCCCAATGGCAGGACTCGTGGAATAGACAGACCGGAAATAAATTGCATCGTATAAAGCCTGTAATTGAACCGTGGCAGTCTAGTCTGCGCAGGAATCGTAAGGAGGAAGTTGTTCTTGCCCGGACCCGCATAGGACATTGTCATTTGACACATTCTTTTTTGCTGAGGGCGGATGACCCTCCTATGTGTGAGTCTTGTGGCACAGTTTTATCAATCAGACACATTTTAGTCGAATGTTCAGATTTTAGCAATATCCGTCCTACCGCTTTTAACCATCTGACTGAGCCTTATACACTCAGTCAGATTTTATCTGACAATGACAACGTGTCTGCTGTTTTTATCTTTTTAAAATTAATAAATATTTTTACTCATATATAAAATTTTTACATTTTTCTTTTATATATTTGTTATATATTTTGACATAGTGACCTAACTAATTAGGTCACTGAAAGTTTAAAAATTTTCGTTTATAAATGACCTGGTCTTGGCGCATTATAGCCTTAGTAGCTGATGCGCCAATAAAACCAAAAAACCCAAACCCAAACCCGCACTCTCTAATGGCTTCAGGTTCTCGCCGCAGAAGACCGTTTGCGTGCACTTTTGTCGTAAGCGTAATCTTCATCCTGAACCTGAATTAAGGCTCGGACAAAATGCTGTTCCAGTAGCAGCGGGCACAAAATTCTTGGGGCTCGTATTTGATAAAAAGCTGACCTTTCTGGATGACATCCGTCAACTCCGCACAAAGAGCACAAAAGGCCTGAATATTCTCCGTTCTCTCTCTCTCTGTCTCTCCTCTACATCCTGGGGTGCGGATCCATGCACCGTACTACGCATTTACCGTGCGCTTATACGATCCAGACTAGATTACGGGTCCATGGTATACAATTCGGCCAGAGACGGTGAACTTCGATGGCTGTATCCTGTCCATCATCAGGCTCTCCGCATCGTTATTGGAGCATATCGAACATCTCCTGTCCAGAGCTTATACGTCGAAGCAAACGAATCACTGTTATCGCTTCGACTTAAACAGTTGTCACTACAGTACGTTTAAAACTGAAATCACTGCCAGACCATCCTACGTGGCCATTCGCTTTTGAGCCACGATGGGAAAATTTGTAAAACACACGTAAGACTGCCAATCGTCCTTTTGGTATTCGTCTGCAAGAGCTACTCAAAGAAATTAATATCAAGGCACACAACCATGTCTACTTTATGATCAAGGTAGACAAGGTTGCCTAAATACCAAAGCAACCCCTTCCACCCTGGCATGCTCAGGTTCCAGCATGCGACTTATCCCTTAGAAATTGGGGAAAGTCGGACACTCCATCGTCTGCCTACCTGCGGCTTTATTCAGCACACCGAGCTGAACATTCTAACTTGCCTCCAGTTTACCCAGACGGCTCGAAGTCGGAATCATATGTGGGATCTGCTGCTGTCTTTACAGACAGCACTACATCGGAGCAGATTTCCTCTGAATGCAGTATATTTACTGCAGAGCTGCAGGCTATAGAGTTAGCCTTGGATCACATCAGTAAATGCCAATACCAACGGTTCATTTTATATTCTGATTCTCTCAGCTGTTGTTGTTATGGGGGTTTAATGGCGCATAAGCTGCTATGGCTATAATGCGCCTAGATTCTCTCAGCGTGTTACAGGTTTTAATAACTGTGAGATAAAATTCTCATCCAGATTTGTCTAGCATTCAGCAGAAGATTCACTTTCTCCATGAACTTGAATATGATATCCGCTTCTGTTGGATTCCCAGCCACATTGGGATTAGGGGAAATGATTTGGCTGACACCATGGCCACATCAGCAATTCCCAATAATAATCGCTGCCTGTCAAGCCCCTATACACACTACAGGAAAATAATACACCAAAAGATACATTCCCAATGGCAGGATTCGTGGAATAGACAGACTGGGAATAAACTATATTGTATAAAGCCTGTAATTGAACCGTGGCAGTCTAGTCTGCGCAGGAATCGTAAGGAGGAAGTTGTTCTTCCCCGGACCCGCATAGGACATAGTCATTAGACTCATTCGGTTTTGCTGAGGGCTGATGACCCTCCTATGTGTGAGTCCTGTGGCACAATTTTATCAATCAGACACATTTTAATTGAATGTCCAGATTTTAGCAATATCCGGTTTACCGCTTTTAATCATCTGACTGAGCCGTATACACTCAGTCAGATTTTATCCGACAATGATCATGTGTCTACTATTTTTAGCTTTTTGAAATCAGTAAACCTTTTTACTGATATTTAAAAAATTCCTACTTGTTTATTAATATTTGTCTTTTACAGTTTATACTTGTTTTTATACCTTGACTTGGTGATCTAATTCATTAGGCCCCTGAAAGTTTTACTTTTTTATGACCAGGTTTTGGCGCATTATAGCCTTAGTTGCCAGTGCGCCAATAAAACTCAACCAGCCAACTCTTAAACTACCTAGAAACCTTCCGTCTGATCAACGATCACCAGTATGGATTCCGTCAGTGTCGATCCGCTGGTGATATTCTGGCTTATGTTACCCATTTATGGACTAATTCAATGGCAAGGTTCGGTGAAACACAAGTAGTTTCTCTTGATATCTCAAAGGCTTTCGATCGTGTTTGGCATAAAGGGCTTCTAAACAAACTTTCATCTTATGGTTTTCCAACTGTTTTCTGCAATTGGTTATCCCGTTTTCTCTCTGATCGCTCGCAGATGGTGATGGTAGATGGCTCTCTATCTTCTAACTTCTCCACTAATGCCGGTGTCCCCCAAGGTTCAGTTATTTCCCCCACTCTTTTCCTCTTGTATATTAATGACCTTCTTCCACAGACTGGAAATTCTGTCCATAGTTTTGCCGGTGATAGCACATTGCATTCCACTTTCGATTTTGAGAAACCTTGTCCTGCTCAATCAGCTTCAACTTCTCGAATATCCGCTACCAATTCCTTAATTGCCGATCTCCAGGTAATTCTCCAGTGGGGCAAAGACAACTTAGTTGATTTCAACCCTTCTAAAACTCAGTCTTGTCTTATATCTCGCAAAAAGGATTCTTCTGTTCCTCTGCTTATCTTTAGTGACACTCCGATTTCTAGGAAAAATGATATATCTCTTTTGGGTATTACCCCGACTTCTAATCTCTCTTGGCACAAACACATTACAAATATTGCTTCGTCTGCATCTAAAAAACTTGGTTTTCTCTTTCGCTCTCGGCGTTACTTTTCTTCCAAACAGCTGCTCACTCTGTATAAATCGCAAATCCGCCCTACCATGGAATATTGCTCTCACATCTGGAGTGGTGCCCCCAAAACAACCTCTCTTATCTCTTATGCTTGATTTCATTCAGAAGAGGGTAATTAGGTTAATTAATGACTCCTCTATAAGAGAGAGGAGAGACACTCTAGAGGAGTGTCTCTCCTCTCGCTGTCTCATAGAAGTACTGTTTATGCTGCATGCCTCTTCTACAGATACTTCCATGGGCACTTTTCTTCTGAATTGGCTTCTATAATTTCCGCTCTCTCTTTCGAAACAGTCCGAACACGCGCAACCACTAGCCAATATCCATTTACTGTCCAACTGCAAACTCACAGAAGCAACTTTTCATCTTCCTCGTTTATTCAGTCAACTGCCGTTTTCTTGTAGAACCTTCCTTCACACGTATTTCCTGAAAATTACAGTCTCCAGAAGTTCAAGTCCAATATCAACAAATATCTTCTTTTGTCTTCTCAACCTCCAACCCAAGAATGGTACTACGTACTATAAGTTTTTATACCTCTCGTATTTGGGGTTTACAAAAAAAAAAATAAAAATAGAAAGGGCTTAAGAATATTTGCTGATGCCATCGAAAAGGTGGTCTTAGGTGGGTCGGAAAACTTCTACCGTGGATACATAGTCTAATAGACTAACAGTAGCCGCAGGCAAAGGTGAAAGTGGTTCATGCACTGCTATTGGACGATCAGCAACAGCAGCCTGGATAGTGAAGTGCTGGGGATTTCTAGGACTGCTTGGAGTCATCATGGAACAAGAAAATACATGGGCTGTGTTAAGACTGTGTTGTAACTAAGAGTAACAACAGGTGCATGCACAACAATGCTAGAAGTATGGTAAATAAATTTGAATTGCTGTTCAAGACATCAAATACAGACGTTGTTGGGATTTCAGATACGTGGCTTCACTCAGAGAAAAGGGATGCAGAATTCGAATATGTGAGTACAATGTATACAGAAAGGGCAGAGAGGATAGAAGGGGGGGTTATGTTTTAAGTTAAGAAGCACAAAAATTCGAAGGCAGTGCATCCAGTTGACGTGGGTTGCCAGTGCAATGATGAGTCAGTTTGGTGTGGCATAAGCACTAGGAAAGAAAAAATGAGAGTGGGAGTGTGTTACTGGCTTAATGACTCTGATGGCTACAACCAACAATTGTACAGAGAAATAGAGTGGGCCAGTAAACCAGAATGTCTTATAATGAAGGATTTTAACTTTCCCGGTATTGACTGGAACTTTTGGGTTGGTCACTGAGAGAATAGCAAGAGTTTTGTGCATTTATCGGATGCTATTTTCTATCGTAGCGTGTTAGACAAGAAGAGGGAGTGATATTCTTGATCTGATTATCAGCAGTGATTCTTCATACATTAAGAATCTGTAGATAAAAGAACTACTAGTGACAGTGATCACAGTGTATTGATTTGGGATTTACTTATAGATATTTCTATCATCAGGGTAAAGGGAAGAGTTTTTGCTTTCATAAAGGTTACACAGTAGTCTCAGCCAGTTTTTAAATTCTATCCAGTGAGACCAACTGATGATGTTACAATCAGCTACTAGACTTTTCAGACCAACGAAGAAATACTCAATACTTCAAGGTATACTCTTCAAGAAATACTCAAGAATATTATACAATAATATTCAGTAGTATTATAAAATAATACTCACTAATATATAATCAATATAAAACCAAGAGATACTCCTCAATGTATTGTATTCCGATGGCTGGATCCCGTCAACCATTAAGTGATTCGTATTGCCAATTGACCATTTCGAACATATCCTGCCCAGAGCCTCCATGGGATGAAAACATCGGGTTCCGGGGGGAGGAATTTTGATATCCACACCTGAGATCCATTAACTCAGCCATGTACTGAAAAAAAGCCAATAAAAGTTCCTTGCGTCATCGACGGTTTCGAACCCGGGCCTTTTCCACCCGGTGTGGGAACCTTTATGTCAAAGCAAATGAATCATCGCTATTGCTTGAAAGGAAACAGTTGTTTCTACAGTAAGCGCGCAAAGTGAAATCCCTGCCAGAACCCCCCCCCTCCCCCGCGTTAACACCCGTGTTTGGATCAAAACCGGGTGTGGCCAAAACCTCTGCAACATCCGCAAGATTACTAACTATAATTATTATTTTTTTTTTGGCGTTCGTTTCTTCTTTTCATTGAACATCACTGTAGACAATGCGGCTGAGTCATCAAGGCACTCAGCCGAGTCAGATTTATACACTTATCCAATAATGACCATGCCATTAAACCTTTTCACCCGTATGTAAACTTACCTTTTTGTACTTTTTTACCCAGTATTATTGTTATACATTTCGACACGATGATCAAATTCGCACATCCTTCAATGTCTCTCTCTCTCTCTCACACTTACAGGAATATACGCAAGGCAACATATAATAGGCAAAGGTTCAAATCTGTCAAAATTCTTCTTGTTTCAGGAGAGAATTGGTATTATCTTGGTATTATTGTTTCAAACTGCCATTTGTTAATTTAACTGAAATTATACGCAAACAGATGGTTGAAAGGTTGAAACAGATGATGGTAAGAAAGGTTGAAAGGCCCGATATGGTTAAGCAGCCCTTGTGATATTAAATACCCAATAATGTCTGCTGAAACTGGATCTCCAAAAATAAAACATTTTAGTTTTATTAGTTTCAATACATATATATATACACAGTTATGCCCAGTTAATTTATTAAAGTACAAATAAAATAAAATATAAGTACAAAATTCAGTAGCTTTCGGAAGCTACTGAATTTTGTACTTATATTTTATTTTATTTGTACTTTAATAAATTAACTGGGCATAACTGTGTATATATATATGTATTGAAACTATGGACCCCAGTACTCCAGGCCCATTTGTCACTAGTTTTATTAGGTTATACTTTAAAAACATAAATTTCTTCTATTATATATCTGTTGATCAAGCCAATCATTAATATACTTTTTCTGCCAAGAAAATCTATAGAAACAGATATCAGATTGATTTCATTTCTGTTCTTTCTGCTAATGCGATAGTTTTAGGAGTGTACCTTTATTATTTATACTACGAAGCGTCTTTTTATATCAACCGAAGGGAAGTTGTCTGCCATTGTGCGAGGCAATTCGAATAGCAGTGTTTTGGATATATAAGGAACAAATAGAACTGGGAATTGACAAACGGAATTGAATTTTCTATTATCTCATTGATTTTACTTTCTGTTTTGTCACAAAATTTGCTTATTCGTTCTCCACACGCAAAAATTCTCCATCTCAAGATTTCTCTTGGTACACTTCCCGCTTTAGCCATTATAATGACTTGGATCACTAAGTATAAAAAAGTTGAGAAGCGGAAACGAAAGCAAGACACTATTTTATTGCTTAAAAATTCGAAATCCTTTCAAATCATTTCGATGATGATCCTGTTCATCACCTCAGCTGGACTGCTGAAGCTCTTATTGCCTAGAGACAGTTAGAGACTCTGGCCCTCTGAAGAACGCCCGGCCACCACACTGTGTCAAAAGCTCCTTTGAAGTCAATGAAGATTGCCAGTACATAAGTTGCATCCGACCAGGAGCTTTACCTTTTTTGATTTTTTTAATTGCTGCATCGACTTCCTCCATAATGTCTGGCTGGAAGCTGGAATTTTGTACTGCTATCTTCCTGTGGATGTCAGAATTGGTGTTGTCCTGATATATTAGTTCATCCAGAATCCATTACCCGTCACAGAAGGCCCCTCAACGTGGGCACCTGTACGTGGTGA
Organism: Mastigoproctus giganteus; assembly: GCF_048544385.1. Taxonomy (NCBI): domain Eukaryota; kingdom Metazoa; phylum Arthropoda; class Arachnida; order Uropygi; family Thelyphonidae; genus Mastigoproctus; species Mastigoproctus giganteus. The sequence continues at coordinate 143,094,869 of NC_143587.1, forward strand.
GGGGACCTCCCAGTGATGCTGCTGGTTTACCAGATTAGCATCACTGGGATCCAACGCCCATACCTTGGTTCCAGGGTTACACCATTGGAATCCGGCGTGTGCAGCCGTGCGCCGCGACCCGTGGAAGCGGAAAGGGGGATCCTGGTGGTTGAGGGGCCCAGCCTTAATACACCACTTTGGCCCCTGCTTCGACGAGACGGGTGGTCCCGGACCGGCTCGACTGGGATCAATCGGCGGGTGGTATTATACTGCTAGGGTCAACTGCGTTCCAATAAGTCTCCCTCCCTATGGTCCTGGGACGGGATAAAGACTTATTGGTAACGTGGGTATGGTGTTCTAAGCGAACTCGGCGTCCCACTCGTGTACGCAGTACCTGCTAGTTCACGAGTGGGCGCCCCCTCGTAGGGCTCCGTGGTGGGTGAGGTACTTAGGCATCAGACATTTTCTTTTTACTCCTATGAGTAATTTAAATCCCAATTCTTCTGGGGCCCCAACAAGGCCCCTACCTAATCGAGATCATGACGCAGATAACACCTCTGCAAAAAGAGCCAGAACTGAGGAAACACCACCACCATCAGTGACACCGCTTTTCCTCATTCTCCATTCAACTGGAGAGCAGTCCATTGGAAAGATGTCACCCTTCTTCATCCAGAAAGGATTAGAAGGGTTGGCAGGTTCACCAAAATCTGTAAAAAGACTGCGTTCTGGCGACCTTTTGGTCGAAGCTTCTACCACCAAGCAAGCGGAAAAAATCATAAAGGCTACATCCATAGGGGGAATACCTATCATCGTAACCCCTCACAAAACTCTAAATTCTTCACGTGGCGTCATATCAGAGTGGGACCTTCTTCATGTTTCTGAAGAAGAGATCTGCTCTGAATTAAAAGACCAAGGAGTGACAGCTGTCAAAAGAATATCGATGAGAAAGGATGGGAATCTCGTCCCTACCCGAGTTCTCATCCTAACGTTTAATACCCCACGGCCTCCAAGTTCCATAAAGGCAGGCTATCTAAACTGCCCAGTGAGGATTTATATCCCAAACCCACTGCGGTGCTTTAGATGCCAAAAATACGGCCACTCACAAACATCTTGTCGTGGTAATCCTGCCTGTGCTCGATGTGGTGTTAAAGACCACGAGAGCAAGGAATGCTCAGCTCCAAAACCTATCTGTGTCAATTGCCAAGAAGAGCATCCCGCCTACTCTAGAGCATGTCAGCGGTGGAAGGATGAAAAAGAGATCCAAAAGTTAAAAACAGAGCTGAATATCTCCTACCCAGAGGCCAGAAAACGTATCCAACCAGTAAATAGCGGGAAACCTTCATACGCCCAGAAGGTTTCTGCTAAGTGCACTATCGGGACACAAACTGAGATGACTATACCACCAAAAGAGTCACTCACCCCGATTGCACGCTATTTATTGAGTTCTCAAAAGCCCACCAAAAAAACACAGTCAGTTGCCACTCCTATATCCGTACCTCCTAGCGCTCCACCACTACCAAAACCAAGTGGTAAAGAGCCTGCAGTAAGAACAGAAACAATGGATGTAGAGAACAAGGAGGTACAGGATGAATCTGTCTTGGAACTCTTTGCGGAGGAAGAAATGGACACGGGACAGCGTCCATTCTTCCCCAAAAAAGATAAATCCAAGACTGACAAAAGTAAGCCCTCAGCACCTCGGAAGCCGCCTGATGGACCCACCAAGCCAAAGTAATGGCTAAATTCCTACAATGGAATTGTCGTGGATTCCGGCGAAATACTGATGACATCAAGGCCCTCCTGCAAAAGCACGAGCCAGTTTGCTTTTGCTTGCAGGAGACTTATCTAAAGGCAAATGATGATCCCACCCTGCATAACATCACAATCTTTCGTAAGGATAGAATTGCGGATGGTCCTGCTCATGGAGGAGTGGCTATCCTTGTGGGTAATCAGACCCCAGTTCAGCCCTTGCTAATTACAACCAGCATTGAGGCTGTTGCAATTCGCCTGACAGTGGGATTTTTATTAACTGTGTGCTCTATTTATTTGCCACCTGGGACTGACATCTCCCAGGAAGACCTTGATGATCTTGTATCGCAGTTGCCTCCCCCTTTCTTACTTCTTGGAGATTTTAATGGACATAACACCCTGTGGGGTAGTGCTAACATCAACGGAAGGGGACGAGTCATAGAGCGTATGCTCAATGACAATGACCTTTCCCTTCTAAATACTGGAACAAACACCTTCTTCCATATGCCTACCCGTACGTTTTCTGCCATTGATCTCTCTATCTGCTCCCCTTCTCTACTCCCTTCACTCACTTGGGAAGTGGAGGAGAATCCATACGGAAGTGATCACTTCCCTGTGATAACCTTGTTACACAGTGGGAGACCGTGTCTTCCTTTTAGGTTACCACGGTGGAAGTTTGATCAGGCTGACTGGAATGCCTTCCAACATCAGGCAAATTTTGACCTCAGTACAGTCAGTCAGGAGCCTATCAATGACGCAGTAACGTACATCACAGAAATCATTGTCCAAGCAGCTGCGAATGCTGTTTCAAAAACATCTGCCCGGTTTCCACCATTTCCCAAACCTTGGTGGAATTCCCAATGCACAGCAGCAAAAAAGGCTCAAAACAAAGCGTGGGGGATATTCCGCCGATATCCTACCACTGTTAATCTAATAGCCTTCAAGCGTGCACGAGCCAAAGCACGCTACATTCGCCGTCAGAGTCAAAAGGAATCATGGATCCGTTTTACATCATCTATTAACCAGGCTACCAATTCTAAGGTAGTCTGGGATAAAATCCGGAAAATGAAGGGAAAATATACATCCCACCCTTCTTCAATCCTAGATTATAATGGATGCGCTATTGCAGATCCAACTGCAATAGCCAATGCTCTTGGGGAAACATTCTCTAACATCTCCGCAACATCTTCGTATTCCCCAGAGTTCCTGGTCCTGAAATATAAACTAGAAAAACAGGCACTTAATTTTAAGACCAAGGGCCTCTATCCTTACAACGGGGCATTCACTATAGAGGAACTGAAAAGAGCCCTCACTCTTTCCAAAGCAAGTGCTGTTGGACCAGATGGCATCCATTATGAAATGATTAAACACCTTTCACCAAAATCTATGGATTGTCTGCTCCTTCTGTATAACAGAATCTTTACTGAGGGGCAGTTTCCGGACTCCTGGCGAAAGGCAATCGTCCTTGCCTTCCCTAAGCCAGGAAAGGATCCAAAAGTCACCACCAACTATCGTCCTATTGCTCTGACTAGCTGTCTGTGCAAAATCCTGGAGAGAATGGTTAATTCTCGCTTAATATGTTATCTCGAGTCAAATGACCTTCTCTCCAACATCCAGTGCGGCTTCCGAAGGAACCGGTCCACTTTGGACCATCTTATTAGAATGGAAGCATCCATCCGGGATGCTTTCCTAAAACGGGAACACTTGGTGTCGGTGTTCTTTGACATGGAGAAAGCGTATGACACAACTTGGAGATTTGGCATTTTGAAAGACTTACATAGCCTAGGCCTAAGAGGGCATCTGCCCTTTTTTATTCAAAACTTTTTAGCCAATCGATCGTTCCAAGTTCGTGTGGGATCCTCACTCTCTCGCTCCTTCAGCCAAGAGGAGGGAGTACCACAAGGATCAGTATTAAGTGTCACGCTTTTTGCCATCAAAGTGAATTCAATCACAGAACAACTTCCTTCAACTGTAAACTGTGCCCTCTATGTTGATGACTTTAGCATATTTTGTCAGTCATGCAACATGAGGGTTATTGAAAGACAACTGCAGAAAGCTATTGATCGCCTCAACTCCTGGGCTCTTGCTAATGGCTTCAGGTTCTCGCCGGAGAAGACCGTTTGCGTACACTTTTGTCGTAAGCGTAATCTTCATCCTGAACCTGAATTAAAGCTCGGACAACATGTAATTCCAATAGCAGCGGACACAAAATTCTTGGGACTCGTATTCGATAAAAAGCTGACCTTTCTGGATCACATCCGTCAACTCCGCACAAAGTGCACAAGAGGGCTAAATATTCTGCGCTCTCTTTCCTCAACATCTTGGGGTGCGGATCGATGCACCCTACTACGCATCTATCGTGCACTTGTACGATCCAGACTGGATTACGGGTCCCTGGTATACAATTCGGCCAGAGACAGTGTACTTCGTTGGCTCGATCCTGTCCATCATCTGGCTCTCCGTACCGCTATTGGAGCATATCGCACATCTCCTGTCCAGAGCTTATACGTCGAAGCAAACGAACCGCCATTATCGCTTCGACGTAAGCAGTTGTCTCTAAACTACGCTCTAAAACTGAAATCCCTGCCAGACCACCCTACGTGGCTAACCGTTTTTGAGCCACGATGGGAAAATTTGTACAACACCCGTAAGACTGCCAATCGTCCTTTTGGTATTCGTGTCCAAGAGCTACTCAAAGAATTTAATATAAAGGTAGACAGGGTTGCCCAAACACCAAAGCAACCCCTTCCACCCTGGCATGCTCATGTCCCGGCATGTGACTTGTCCCTTAGAAATTGGGGAAAGTCGGACACTCCATCGTCTGTCTACCTGCAGCTTTTTTCAGCACACCGAGCTGAACATTCTGACTTCGCGCCAGTCTACACAGACGGCTCGAAGGCGGAATCATATGTGGGATCTGCTGCTGTCTTTAGAGACAGCACTACATCGGAGCAGATTCCCTCTGAATGCAGCATATTTACTGCAGAGCTGCACGCTATAAAGTTAGCCTTGGATCACATTAGTGAATGCCAATACCATCGGTTTATTTTATATTCCGACTCTCTCAGTGCGTTACAGGCTTTAATATCTGTGAGATATAATGATCATCCAGTTCTGTCTAGCATTCAGCAGAAGATTCGCGTTCTCCATGAACGTGAATATGATATCCGCTTCTGCTGGATTCCCAGCCACATTGGGATTAGGGGAAATGATTTGGCTGACACCGCAGCCAAATCAGCAATCCCTAATAATAATCGCTGCCTGTCAGTCCCCTATACAGACTACAGGAAAACTATACAGCAGAAGATACACTCCCAATGGCAGGATTTGTGGAATAGACAGACTGGGAATAAACTGTATCGTATAAAGCCTGTAATTGAACCGTGGCAGTCTAGTCTGCGCAGGAATCGTAAGGAGGAAGTTGTTCTTGCCCGGACCCGCATAGGACATAGTCATTTGACACATTCGTTTTTGCTGAGGGCTGATGACCCTCCTATGTGTGTGTCCTGTGGCACAATCTTAACAATCAGACACGTTTTAGTTGACTGTACCAGTTTTAGAAATGCTCGTTTTACCGCTTTTAACCATCTGACTGAGCCGTATACACTCAGTCAGATTTTATCCGACAATGACCATGTGTCTGCTATTTATAATTTCCTAAAATCAGTAAACCTTTTTAATCATATTTAAAAATCTTATTTTAAGATTTTCCATTGTTACTTATTTACTGATATTTGTCTGTTACAGTTTATACTTGTTTTTATAACCTGACGTAGTGACCTAATTCAGTAGGTCACTGAAACTTTTTTACCTTTTATGACAAGGTTTTGGCGCATTATAGCCATAGTTGCTGATGCGCCAATAAAACTCAACCAACCAACCAACCAACCACAGAAGGATTCCTCTTCTATTGAATGGCTTATGTTTAGTGATGCTTGCCTTTTATGTGGAGTGGCCTGACGGAGTACACATTCCATGCTGTAGAGAAAAATTCTCCTTTTAATATGTTATTAAAAATTGTTAAGAGGGGATCAATTAGATATGGACTCAAACATATTATTATAAACTGTGGAACTTCGTCAATTCCTGCAGTACCAGTTGCAGGAAATTGATTAATTGCAGATATAAGGTCGTGTCTTGTGATTAAGATGGTTGCAAGTGCATTTCTGAGCACATCATTATCAAACAGAGGAACAGCACTGGACTCATGGTTACCTCGCTGAAATCGTGCAATAAAATCCATCCAGACATCAGGATCGAGCTGTGAGGAGAGATCACAATGTTTCTGTCGGTATGATGGGGCACCCTTACATAGTGTGACTTCAACTTGGTGTTTTATGGCTTGGGACTTGAGTCGATTGTAGCTTGCTCGTACTTTAGAGTAAGCAATTTGGTCTGGGATTTGTCCTGTTCTTTTCCATTGTTTGTAGAGTTGCTGTTTAATCTTAAAGCTGTTGCTGAGCTCAGGGGTCCACCATCCTCTCGTGCGTTCCGAGATCTTTATTTTCTTTGAGGCTGCAAATTTGGAAATTGTGACGAGCCAGCTAGTTAACAGTGCATTCCAAGGAATTGCAGTGGCTGCTTCAAGGCATTTACTAGTGTTGATTAATTTCGGGCTGGTTATTACCTTTGTGTGTATCCTAGTCGAGACATTGTAGCTTGGAGTCGGAAAAGACACCAACAATAATTCACCCTGCGATAGACGGAGTCTTGGTCCCCTGCGTCGAAAAGCAGAAAGACGTGGGTGCGACCTTTGATCGAAAATTAAGATTCCATCATCACATTGAAGAACTCTGTGCAAAATTCAACAGGAAACGGTGGATTGCCAAGCAGCACTTGCTACATATTCATAACACCAATCTGATAAGAACGTGCGGTAGAGTTGTGGGGCTCGGCCGCAGACACAACAATCAAACCATTGACCGCCGCGGAATACTGGCTCCTGAAGTGGGCTACCTGGAAGTGTCATCTCCCACCAGAACTTCACAACAAAACCGATGGCCAAAGCATTGAATTTAACCAGATTCGCAGCCTTAATGAACGAAAGGAGACTAATCTTCACTATCAACATGATCGCTGGAAGAATCTCAGCGCCCAACATTTGGGATACCGTGTGCTGGAGAATCCCTCAACCAGCACTCCGCTCCACTCCCAAGCTTCTTCCTCTTCCATCGAGGTTACATTTTAAAGATCGGTTCTTCCCTTATCAGAAGCTCCATCTAGATCAGTCCTCGGACGCCGACTTGTGCAAAATCGTCGATGACAAAAAGTACAGACTGCGCATCCTGGATCTGCACGTGTGTTCCACAACCATCAACTGATGTGAAATCGCTCCGGCTCGGCAAGAATTTCAGGGAAACTTGAATTCAAGAAAACTGTCATGTGTTATTTTAATTTATTTTTTTATTTTAATCTGATGTATTATTGTTATTATATTTTATTTTAAACTAAATTCAATCTGCTATTTATTTATCCTATTATGTATTTATTACATTTCCGGCGAGATGATATCTCTGCCGCTTGTTAACCCCTGGCTTAGTGCCGTGAAGGGTTTGTAAAAGTAAGGTACCTGCGTGTACCTAGGAATCTTACAATAAAGATCATATATATACAAATTCGTATATATATATATATATATATATATTACTGGTTTTAATAATCTGGCCGAAACATTTACACTCAGCCAAATTTTAGATGTCAGACATTTTTAACTTTTTAAATTCTATTAATGTATACACGAAAATTTAAATTTATACTTTTGTATTTTGTTATTTAATCTTTTTACGATATTACTCTATATATATATATATATATATATATATATATATATATATATATATATATATATATATATATATCTTAAGATATCATATTTACCTTTGGACGTTATAACCTGTTTGTAGGTTACCAAAAATATTTAGTTCTGTTTTTAATTTTGCCTTGTAGCATTATGGCGTGCGCTGCCAATGCGCTATAAAATATTAAATCGATTAATCTACCTTCGGGAACAGAGTATAATTACTTTACGTTGTTTGGCTTAGTGACTCAGGTTATGAGGCCTAACGATATCGTTTCAGTAAACTGTGTTTCATAACTGTGTTATGAAACACAGTTTACTGAAACGATATAGAACACCATGAGTAATTCTCGGAGCTGCTTGAAAATCTTCTATAAGCCGGACCAAATTCCACAGTCGTTTTTTCTACTTTCATTTCTGCTCTCCGTCCCTTTGGCGTCTAAATTGCGGACTTGCTCCAGTCCTTCTCTTGACCAACCGAGAAACATCCAAAATCTTGAAAAGGCTTTAGTAAGTTTCTGAGGTAATCGACGCAACTCGAACGCGCCCCTTTCCAGTTGGGGGATGGAGGGCAGCGAATCTAATTCGCGACGGAAATTTGGGAAAGTTCGATGATATATCCTCATATCAGAATTTCTTTCTAACTTACCTCTTTCTCTTTTACTTGTCTTTTTCAGACTGCAGCTGTGGAGCTCGCTAAGCAGACAACCCTGGTACAGAGTGAATTTCATTTTAGCGCACGGCTTCGCTGGAAGCGTTAGTTGAGTGTCATGTATGAAGTTGAAAGCAGCTGATCTCATTTCTCAAAGGAAATGAAATCTAAAATGACTTCCCCTTTCATCCTTCCCCATTGGAGAAAGTGGAACTTACAGAAAAAACCTGCCAAAGCCCAACACAGCCTGTCTATATTTAAATAAATAAAATTCTATTTTTCTTGACCTAGAATAATATTAAAAACATACAGAAAAGTACAAATTAAATAAACTTCCTTATACTGTAAAAAAAAGTCGACGTAGTGAAAGTTCTATACCAAGTTTAACTTTTCTTCTAACATCTTATTTGGTATTTTAAAATTGCCGAGATTTTTAGATATCTGATTCGTTTAACATTGATGAATTCCAGATGACACTGAAAGTAAAATGTTTTCATTAAATCCTTAAAACAAAATATAAATATAAGTGTCTGTCAGATTTAATTATCAGATTCTGAAAGAGATTATACTCCACGCAGAGGTCTTTGGATATGAATCCAAATGGCAAAAATATTTCCAGAGACGAAGCAATGAAATTTATTGTGAAATTTGTTAATTCAAGTGGATTTTTCTTACAAAATAAACTGGGTCTGTCCCTCATTTTACTAAAGAAGTGGAAAAATATATTAAAAAGTCTACAAAATCGGTTAGCTTCTACTGGTAAACTGCTAGTTCCAGTTTGAGACTTATTTAAGTATAACCTACTTCTCTCGCTCCGAATCGCTGGTGAATTTGGGAAGAGTTCCTCGTTGCACACTGCATGCATGTCCTTTGAGAATTACGTTGCCTCATCGATCGAGCCTGAAAATAGTTTAAGTGCATTTCCTGGTAGGTATGAGTTTTAAAGCCACCTGGGCAAACAACGTCACCACCATTAAATTGTATGCCGTTGAAGCTACATCGCTGTGTTTACTGTTATATAAATTTGGTTGGAAAGTACAAGAACACATCAACTTTTCTTCTTTAAATTCTTTGCTCCAGAAGCGCTTCTTTAACACAATAGTGCATTCGCTTTAACAAAGTAAATGTGCACAATAGAATTTAGATAGATGGCCAAGACGTTTCCTTAAGCTTAATGCAGCTGTAATGCTTTTAGAAGGGTTTAAAGTAAGAGAGTCCGTTTTCCAAAGTTTCTCACTTCTTACAATGTCCTTTAAAAGCTGTATTTTAACATTTTATGTGAGCATGTGTCAGTTTCGATTTCCTTAAAGAAACTATTTTGTTTATCAGGAGTTTTTCTCTGCTTTGTACCTTTACTTGTACCTTTCTACGTGGGGAGGGGGACCATCCAGTGATGTTTCTAGTCCACAGGCATCGCCCACAGCCTATATCCCAGGATATAACAAAATCGGCGGGTCGACTTGTGGAATTCCGAAAGGAAGAACCTGATGATTCAGGGATCCAGCCCAAAAACTTCGCTTTGGTGTCTTTTTCGAAATCTTGGGATAGCTTGCCCTGATTTAGATTTCCTTTGTAGGTCAGCTGTGAAGATTCCATGCCCTATCCCTCTTGGTCCGAGGGGTGGGGTTGAAAACATTCGGTATAGTGCTTGGATATCCATGGCGTACACTTCCTCACTTAATCTTGCTGTACAGTAAGAACCAAAATTCAGAACAGGACACGATGGACATAACAGGACATAAAAAAAAGCTAAATTTAGGAACCTAAATTTAAATTTAATTATCCAACTATTTTAATAAAAATTATAAAAAATAACATTTAAATTTTAATTTATTTCGTTATATATATGACAAGAAATCTAAATACGCGTGAAGGCCAACTATAGATAAATAAGAACAAAACATTTCTGCTCATTTACTTGCTTTTATTATTACAAAATAATTATTATGCTATCTTATAAGGTTGGGCGAACTGTTCCTCTGCTGCTGCTTTTCATGCAGCTCAATGAAGAAGTTCTCATCTCCTCCTAAGATGTTTCAAAAGGAAAAAGCGGAATAGCTGCCTTATCATTGAAACTAACTTCATCCTTTGAAACCATATCCTGAAGTACAACCTTATTTCCGTTTCTCAAATGACCCTAGTTCACCTCAGTGCATGCTATCCATGTTGCCTAGGTAACACTATCATCTCCTCATTCCTTGACTTTGACGCACATAGTAACCTCTATAAATATCCATCCAGCAGCAGTGTTTGTTCTGTATCCTCGACAGGAACGTGTCTGTAGTGAGTGCAGACAGCTATGTTTCACCGGAACCTTCCCCTGTCTAAAGTTACAGTGGCAACGAGATTATTTGTTGAGATAGTCTTGTTAAGATGACAGTCGGGTGGTTATTAGCTCATTTATATTTTTTAATCGTCATTCCATTCGCGTTCTTGAGAACGTTGACAATGAACAGGCGCAGGCACTTTGTTTATCTACGAAAAATGTGCTTATATCAAGCGCCATCATTATAGTAGAGGGTATGTGATAATGGAACCACGAACAAACTTTATAAGAATTCACGTACACGAGAATGGTCGATACGATGCGCAATTTTCAAACAAGCTTTAATACAGGCCATTGTATATTTCCAATGTCGCTGTTGCATAAACTATGAAATAAGAATATAATAAATATAAAGAAATAATTAAAATAACTTATAACGATTACGCCAAAATGGGAAAATCTTTAAAGAGCTTATCCACGAACAGGGATACTCCTACTGTCTAAACTTAACAATTGGCTACTTGCCATTTGAGAGCTAAAACATACTGTCTCTTATATAGTCCCTCCTACGTGCCGCAATGCGATTTATTACCCTGGACATTGGGGAAAAAATTCCCAGTGCCCACAGAACATATTACAATTATACGCATCACTGACAGCCCAATAAGCACAGTTCTCTCCAGGGTATACAGATGGATCTATGACTGGTCACAGAGCCCCAATTGCCAAGCGGAGAAGGAATTCCCTCTTCCAGGGCTGAAAGCAGCAGCGATGGATTGCGATGCATATCCACCGCTAAAGACCACGGGCTCCAGACCTGTTAACGTGGATTCAGAGCATGACTTGAATCGCCCGAAGGGACTGCAGACAGAAAAACTGTTAAAAAACTGTTAAAGGCAGAAAAACTGTTAAAGACAGAAAATCTACAAAGAAACAATATTCCTATATTCCAGTAACAATATTCCAGTAACAGCCCATAACACTCTAAACACCTCTAAATGAGTTATCAGCGAATGGGACTTACTAAATGTGTCTGAAGAAGAGATAATTCAAGAGCTTAGGGAATAAAAAGTGACTCATGCACGGAGAATTATGACAAAAAAAGATGGCAACCTACTACCAAACCAGGTCCATTATTTTGACATTCAGTTCTCCAAATCTCCCGTCTTCTGTAAAAGCAGGTTACTTAAACTGCAGCTCCGAGTGCCCCTCGACGTGGGCAACTGTACGTAGTGAGGGGACCTCCCAGTGACGCTGCTGGACTTCCAGGCCCCGGGTGCCAAGCGAATGTGACTGAGCGATTTCTCTGTGCTATTACTGTGATTTTCCAAAAGTGATCTATAGTTATTTTACGTTCTTGTCGTTATTAAATTTATTCATTTAAAAACAGCTCTTGTAACAAAAACACTTGTACAGAGCAAGAAAGGAAAGGCACCTTTCTTTATTTCTTCTAGTTTACTACTAACCACTTACTACTTTTCGCTTGGTCACACCAGGCACTGCTCCTGCCTCCCCGTGGCGGGGCCGGTAACCTTGGCAGAAAAGTCCATCTGCCAGGGGCTAAGAGGAGCCAACATGGAACAAAATATGTTTCCAACTTTAGAGCCGTCAAGCTGTCGGCCAACCACAGAAAATGACCATGACCATGATTCGTCGCAAGCAAAGAGGTTGAAAACCAATCCCTCCGCGACAGACTTACCTGCATTCTTAATAATGCACTCACTATCTGAACAGCCTCTCAGTAAGCTATCCCCCTTCTTAATTCAAAAACATCTGGAAAGTATTGCAGGGTCTCCCAAGACGGTTAAGAGACTGCAATCAGGGGACTTACTTATTGAAACTCTAAATAGCAGGCACTCTGAGAAATTACTAAAAAAGACAACTTTCGCTGGTATTCCAGTGAAAGTAACTCCACATGCAACCCTAAATACATCAAAGGGTGTAATATCTAGTTGGGACCTGATGAATGTGACGGAGGAAGAAATTAAAGAAGAGCTTCGGGAACAAAATGTAATAGCTGTAAAAAGAATAATGATAAAAAAAGAAAATATTCTAACACCTACCAGAAATATCATTCTTACCTTCAACAGTCCAATCCTGCCCTCATCAGTAAAAGCTGGATATCTACTTTGCCGCACTCGTCCTTTCATACCAAATCCGTTGAGATGTTATAAATGCCAGAAGTATGGCCACTCTCAAACGACATGCAGAAGCAACCCAGTTTGTCCCAACTGTGGATCCTCCGATCACATTCAAAGTGATTGTGTGGCGAAAGAAATGATATGTCCCAACTGCAAAGGGAACCATCCGGCCTACTCTAAGACATGCGAGAGGTGGAAAACAGAGAAAAAAATTGTGAAATATAAAGTTGAAAACAGAGTTAGTTATCAGGAGGCTAGAAAATTAATTGCACCGAGTATACCTAACCGTACCTATGCCAATATTACAAAAAAATACCAAACCATTGCCACACAAACCGATGTTACCGTTCCTTCAAACACTTCCATCTCTGACTGGGCTCGGGCTGTCCTCTCTCAACAACAGTCCAGTGCCGTTAAGCACTCAGACCAAGCAAATAATACGCCTCTCACAATACCAGCAAAATCTCAATCTCCGCCAGTGAATGCCACTACAAATAAAGATAGTTCGACGTTGAAAAAGATTATCCAGGACAAATCGATGGAGGCAGAGTATCCACCAAAACAGGAAGATCCGATTCTGGAAATATTTGCTGAAGAAGAGATGGACACTGGTCGCCCTTCCTTCCCGAAAAGAGACAAACCAAAGCCAGAACGCCATAAGACAGCCACGTCAGGTACAGCTTCTTCCTCTAAATTCAAATAATGTCTAACATCTTACAATGGAATTGCAGAGGCTTTCGTGGAAACATTGACGACATCCGTTACTTAATTAATCGCTACTCTCCAGTTGGTTTCTGCCTGCAAGAAACCTATTTAACTCCTCAAATTTCCATTTCCGTCAAAAACCACTCGGTCTATAGGCGAGATCGGAATATATCCGATTCTGCTCGAGGTGGTGTAGCTATTTTAATTAGTACAAGGATTCCAGCTACGCAAATTACTCTCCAAACCCAAATCGAAGCTGTCGCTGTGCGTCTGATTACTCAAACTGCATTAACTCTAGTCTCAGTTTATCTCCCACCAAACCATGCTTACACTTATAACGATCTTAAAGAACTTTTACTGCAGCTACCCTCCCCTATCTGCCTGCTAGGGGATTTCAACGGCCACCACCCTTTATGGGGTTCATCTAAATTAGACAGACGCGGCAGATTGATTGAAACTTTACTGGAAAAAGAAAACCTCACTCTTCTTAACAGTGGCTCGCACACCCATATACAGTTACCCAATGGACAGACTTCTGCCATTGACCTATCGATTTGCTCCCCGATACTGTTTTCAGCTATGCAATGGTCCACCCTGGATGATCCCATGGGCAGTGATCATTTTCCAATTGTTTGTAATCTGTTCACTACCCAACCACAATTACAATATCCCTGTAGGAAATGGAAATTCTCTAAAGCCAATTGGGCGAAATTTCAGTCAGCAATCACTCTTGACAAAAAAACTATTCAACTACAGCCCATTGATGAAGTTACTGATTATATTACATCCCGCCTTTTAGTTGCAACTAAGTACTCAACTCCGTTATCAAATCCCCCGTCCCGACGGCATTTAAATTACTGGTGGAACGAAGAGTGCACAAAAGCAAAGAAGGAAAAAAATAAAGCATTTAATTTATTCCGTCGATCTCCAACCACAGCTAATCTAATTAGCTACAAGAAACTAAGGGCAAAGGCGCGTTACATTCAAAAGCAGGCCAAGAAAGATTCTTGGACTAGGTTCGCATCAACTATCAATAGGAACACTGACTCCAGACTAATATGGAGAAAAATTAGGCAGCTTTCTGGGAAGTTTCCAACTGTTCCTTCCCCAATTCTCTCCTGCAATGGGCAAGAACTCTCTGCTCCTGTAGATATAGCCAATGCCTTGGGCAAAACTTTTGCTGAAATATCGGCTGCATCAAACTACACTCCAAAATTCCAGAAAATTAAGACTGCCAAAGAACAGAGACCTATCAACTTTCGAACCTCACTGTCACTTCCATATAATCAGCCTCTGCAATATTGTGAACTTTTACAGGCCATCAGAACAACACGAAACAGTGCCTCTGGGCCAGATGGCATATATTATGTCATGCTACAGCATCTCGATGAGAAAAACTTACAAATGATTCTAATCTTTTTTAACCGGATCTTCCTGGAAAATATCTATCCAACCTCTTGGCACCACGCTACAGTTTTGGCATTTTTGAAACCTGGAAAAGATCCCTCCAGTTCTAATAGTTACAGACCAATATCACTGTCAAGTTGCCTTGGTAAAATTCTCGAAAAAATGATCCATAGTCGACTCACTTGGATCATTGAAACTCAACATCTACTGAGTAATTGTCAACATGGCTTTCGCAAAAACAGGTCATCCCTAGATCTGATGATCAAGGCGGAATCTGAAATTCGCAATGCCTTTGTGAAAAACGAACACCTAGTCATGGTCTCCATTGATATAGAGAAGGCATTTGATACAACCTGGCGGTATGGCATTCTCAGTGACCTATATAATCTTGGTTTACGAGGCAACCTACCCATATTTATTAGGAACTTCCTGAAGAGCCGATCTTTCCAGGTGAGATATCAAAATTCCCTTTCTGCTACATTCTCGCAGGAAGAAGGTGTACCACAAGGATCAGTTTTGAGTGCAACCTTGTTTGCCCTTAAAATTGATTCCATTACAAAAGTACTCCCAAATACTGTAGAGGCTTACCTTTACGCTGACGATCTCGCTATTTCTTGCCATTCTCAGAACATGAGATCTATCGAAAGGCAATTGCAGATGTCCCTCAATAAAGTTCAAAAGTGGGCTGAGCTCAATGGATATCGTCTTTCCCCACAGAAAACAGTTGCGATCCACTTTTGCTGTCAACGCAAATTGCATGCAGATCCTGAACTTCGGATTTCAAATTCCACCATTCCGATTGCCAGCAATATGAAATTCTTGGGACTAATCCTGGACAGTAAGCTCAACTTCTTAGATCATGTTAAATTAATACGTACTGTCTGTCTTAAAAAGATCAACATGCTAAGAGCTTTATCTGCCCTCTCTTGGGGAGCAGATCGTACAACTTTGCTGCTCTTATATAGAGCACTGATTAGATCCCGTTTAGACTATGGTGCTCCAGTTTATGATTCTGCCCGAAGGAGTGTGCTACGCTGGCTGGATCCTATTCAACATAATGCATTGCGGATTGCAATCGGTGCATACAGGACATCTCCAACTCAGAGTCTATACATTGAAGCTAATGAGCCCCCTTTGCATCTTCGTAGAAAAATGTTACTACTTAAATATGCAGCCAAAATACAGACTTGCCCTTTGCATCCTATTCAGCCATACCTTTTTAATCAACCACTAGTTAATCTCTATAGAAATAAACCAAGTAAAATCCAACCGGCTGGCCTACGGCTCCTTGAAATATCGCAGAACTGGAATGTTCCTCTCCACAATAGGCAACAGATAAAGAATTACTCTCATCCACCATGGACCACCTTTCCTCATCTGACCTCCGATACCTATTTCCTTCAATGGGGAAAGAATTGCCTACCGGCAGTGACTGTGCAACAACTCCATGCTAGCCATATTCATACCTATGCCGACTTCTTACCGATATATACGGATGGTTCCAAATCTCTGTCAACTGTTGGAGCAGCAGCAGTGTTTCCCTCTGCTATCATATCAGCTTCTCTTCCACCCGAGTATAGCAACTTTTCAGCAGAACTGTATGCAATACAGTTAGCTCTAGAAAATTTGAATTTACATCCATCTGCAAAATATATAGTTTATACTGACTCTCTCAGCTCAATCAAAGCAATGCAGAATACATCTCAAAAGAATCACCATATTGTAATGAAAATCAGGAGTTTGTTATTGCAGATTTATGATCGTCAACAACTAGTGAAGTTTTGCTGGATTCCAGCACATTCAGGCATAAAAGGGAATGAAGTGGCTGATATATCTGCCAAAAGTCCAAATTCAGACCTAACTTCTGTCCCTATTCCAGCGCCCGATTATAATACCTTAATTCAAGCAGCATGCCATGCACAGTGGACAGAATTATGGCATAACCAAACGAATAACAAACTTTTCCAGCTGAAACAAAAACCAAAGTTCTGGCATTCCAGCAATCAGACAGTGCGGCGGGAAGAAGTGGTACTCACACGAATGAGAATAGGACACACCCATCTGACACACCTCCACCTACTAATGGGCGATGATCCTCCTCAATGTCCACACTGCTTAGAACATCTAACAGTCAAACACATTCTGATTGACTGTCCGCAGTATCAACAACATCGAGATGCAATACTTCAAAATATGGATAATCATTCAGAAACATTGACATTACATCATGTCATTGGAGAGGATGCAAATGTTAACAAACTTTTCTGCTTTTTAAAACAAATTGGAGTGTATCATCTTTTATAAATAGGCTACAGAACTGAAACTAATTTAAACTGGATTATTTTTTAATATTCCTAAGAATAGGCGCACTATAGCCATAGCAGCTAATGCGCCAATAAACACCCATACCACACACACACACGCTGGACTTCCAGACTAGCATCACTGGATCTAACGCCCATACCTTGGTTCCAGGGTTACATCTTTTGGAATCCAGCGTGTGCAGCCATGCGCCGCGACCCGTGGCTTTCGGAAAGGTGGATCCTGGTGGTTGAGAGGCCCAGCCTTAATACACCACTTTGGCCCCTGCTTCGACAAGACGGGTGGTCCCGTACCGGCCCGACTGGGATCAATCGGCGGGTGGTTCTTACTGCTAGGGTCAACTGCGTTCCAATAAGCCTCCCTCCCTTTGGTCCTGGGACGGGATTAAGGCTTATTGGAAATGTGGGTATGGTGCCTCTAAGCTAACTTGGCGTCCCATTCGTGTACGCAGTACCTGCTAGTTCACGAGTGGGCGTCCCCTCGTAGGGCTCCGTGGTGGGTGAGGTACTTAGGGCATCCGAAATTTTTATCTTACTCCTATGAGTAATTTAAATTCTTCTTCTTCTGGGGTCCCAACAAGGCCCCTACCTAATCGAGAAGATGAAAAAGAAAACACCTCTGCAAAAAGAGCCAGGACTGAGGATACACCACCACCATCAGTGACACCGCTTTTCCTCATTCTCCATTCCATCGGAGAGCAGTCAATTGGAAAGATGTCACCCTTCTTTATCCAGAAAGGATTAGAAGGGTTGGCAGGTTCACCAAAATCCGTTAAACGACTGCGTTCTGGCGACCTTTTGGTTAAAGCTTCCAGCACAAAACAAGCTGAAAAATTCTTGAACTCTACATCCATAGGGGGAATACCTATCACCGTAACCCACCACAAAACTCTGAATTCTTCATGAGGTGTTATATCAGAGTGGGACCTTCTTCATGTTTCTGAATAAGAGATCTGCTCTGAATTAAAAGACCAAGGAGTGACAGCTGTCAAAAGAATATCGATACGAAAGGATGGGAATCTCGTCCCTACCCGAGTTCCTATCCTCACGTTCAATACCCCACGGCCTCCAAGTTCCATCAAGGCAGGCTATCTAAACTGCCCAGTGAGGATTTACATCCCAAACCCACTGAGGTGTTTTAGATGCCAAAAATATGGCCACTTACGAACATCTTGTCGTGGTAACCCTGGCTGTGCTCGATGTGGTGTTAAAGACCACGAGAGCAAGGAATGTTCAGCTTTAAAACCGATCTGTATTAATTGCCAAGGAGAGCACCACGCCTACTCTCGAGCATGCCAGCGGTGGAAGGATGAAAACGAAATCCAAAAACTGAAAACAGAGCTGAATATCTCCTACCCAGTGGCCAGAAAACGTATCCAACCAATATATAGCTGGAAACCTTCATATACTCAGAAGGTTTCTGCAAAGTGCACTATCGGTACACAAACTGAGATGACTATACCACCGAAAGAGTCATTCACTTCGATTGCACGCTATTTATTGAGTTCACAAAATCCCACCAAAAAAACACAATCAGTTGCCACACCTATATCTGTGCCTCCTAGTGCTCCACCACTACCAAAACCAAGTGGTAAAAAAGAGCAAAAAGGTTCGGAAGAGTCACCCGTAATATCAGAAACAATGGATGTAGAGAATAAGGAGGTATCGGACGAATCAGTCTTGGAACACTTTGCGGAGGAAGAAATGGACACGGGACAGCGTCCATTCTTCCCCAAAAAAGATAAATCCAAGACTGACAAAAGTAAGCCCTCAGCACCTCAGAAGCCGCCTGATGGACCCGCCAAGCCAAAATAATGGCTACGTTCTTACAATGGAATTGTCGTGGATTCCAGCGAAATACTGATGACATCAAGGCCCTCCTGCACAAGCACGCGCCCGTTTGCTTTTGCTTGCACGAGACTTATGTAAAGGCAAATGGTGATCCCACCATGCATAACATCACACTTTTTCGTAAGGATAGAATTGCGGATGGTCCTGCTCATGGAGGAGTGGCTATTCTTGTAGGCAACCAGACCCCAGTTCAACCCTTGCTACTTACAACCAGCATAGAGGCTGTTGCAATTCGCTTTACAGTGGAATTTTTATTAACTGTCTGCTGTATTTATTTGCCACCTGGGACTGAGATCTCCCAGGAAGACCTTGATGATCTTGTAACCCAGTTGCTTCCCCCTTCTTTATTTCTCGAGGATTTTAATGGACATAACATCCTGTGAGGTAGTGCCAAGATCAATGGAAGGGGACGAGTTATAGAGCGTATGCTAAATGACAATGACCTTTCCCTTCTAAATACTGGAACAAACTCCTTCTTCCACATGCCTACCCGTAGCTTTTCTGCCTTTGATCTCTCTATCTGCTCCCCTTCTCTACTCCCTTCACTCACTTAGAAAGTGGAGGAGAATCCATACGCAAGCGATCACTTCCCTGTGATAACCTCGTTACACAGTGGGAGACCATGTCTTCCTTCCAGGTTACCAAGGTGGAAGATTGATCATGCTGACTGGACTGCCTTCCAACATCAGGCAAATTTTGACCTCAGTATCGTCAGTCAGGAGCCTATCAATAATGCAGTAACGTACATAACAGAAATTATCGTTCAAGCAGCTGCGAATGCAGTTCCAAAAACATCTGCCCGGTTTCCACCATTTCCCAAACCTTGGTGAAATTCAGAATGCACAGGAGCAAAAAAGGCTCAAAACAAAGCGTGGGGGATATTCCGCCGATATCCTATCACGACCAACCTTATAGCCTTTAAACGTGCACGAGCCAAAGCATGCTATATCCGCCGTCAGAGTCAAAAGGAATCGTGGATCCGTTTTACATCATCTATTAACCAGTCTACGAAAACTCTAAGGTAGTCTGGAATAAAATCCGGAAAGTGAAGGGAAAATATACATTCCACCCTTCTTCAATCCTAGATTATAATGGATGCACTATTGCAGATCCAACTGCAATAACCAATTCTCTTGGGGAAACATTCTCTAACATCTCTGCAACATCTTCGTATTCCCCAGAGTTCCTGGTCCTGAAACATAAACTCGAAAAACAGGCACTTAATTTTAAGTCTAAGAGCGTCTGTCCCTACAACGGGGCGTTCACTATGCAGGAACTGAAAACAGCCCTCGCTCTTTCCAAAGCAAGTGCTGTTGGACCAGATGGCATCCATTATGAAATGATTAAACATCTTTCACCAAAATCTATGGATTATCTGCTCTTTCTATATAACAGAATCTTTATTGAAGGGCAGTTTCCGGACTCCTGGCGCAAGGCAATCGTTCGTGCCTTTGCTAAGCCAGGAAAGGATCCAAAAGTCACTAGCAATTATCGTCCTATTGCTCTCACTAGCTGTCTGTGCAAAATCCTGGAGAGAATGGTTAATTCTCGTTTAATATGGTACTTAGAATCAAATGACCTTCTCTCCAACATCCAGTGCGGCTTCCGAAGGAACCGGTCCACTTTGGACCATCTTATTAGACTGGAAACATCCATTCGGGATGCTTTCCTAAAACGCGAACACCTGGTGTCAGAGTTCTTTAACATGGAGAAATCGTATGACACAACTTGGAGATTTGGCATCTTAAAAGATTTGCATAGCCTTGGCCTTAGAGGGCATCTCCCCTTTTTTATTCAAAACCTTTTAGCTAATCGATCTTTCCAAGTTCGTGTGGGATCCTCACTCTCTCGTTCCTTCAGCCAAGAGGAGGGAGTACCACAAGGATCAGTATTAAGTGTCACGCTTTTCGCCATCAAAATAAATTCCTTCATAGAACAACTTCCTTCAACTGTAAACAGTGCTCTCTATGTTGATGACTTTAGCATATTTTGTCAGTCATGCAACATGAGGGTTACTGAAAGACAACTGCAGAAAGCCATTGACGCCGCAACTCCTGGGCACTTGCCAATGGCTTCAGCTTCTCGCCGGAAAAGACCGTTTGCGTACACTTTTGTCGTAAGCGTAATCTTCATCCTGAACCTGAATTAAGGCTCGGACAAAATGCTATTCCAGTAGAAGCGAACACAAAATTCTTGGGTCTCATATTCGATAAAAAACTGACCTCTCTGGATCATATCCGTCAACCCCGCACAAAGTGCACACGTGGGCTTAATATTCTCCGCTGGCTCTCCGCTACATCTTGGGGTGCAGACCGATGCCCCCTTCTACGGCTATACCGTGCACTTGTGCGATCCAAATTAGATTATTTTCCCAGGTATATTCTTCAGCCAGAGACAGTGCCCTTCGATGGCTGGACCCTGTCCATCATCAGGCTCTCCGTATCGCTACTGGAACATTTCGAACATCTCCTGTCCAGAGTTTATACGTCGAAGCAAACGAACCGCCGTTATCGCTTCTACGTAAGCAGTTGTCTCTAAAGTACGCTCTAAAACTGAACTCCCTGCCAGACCATCCTACGTGGCCGAATGGCCACGTAGGATGGTCTGGCAGGGATTTTCCCATCGTTTTTGAGCCACGAGGGGAAAATTCGTACAACGCCCGTAAGACTGCCAATCGTCCTTTTGGTATTCGTCTCCAAGAGCTACTCATATAACTTAATATCAAGGTAGACAAGGTTGCCCAAACACCGAAGCAACACCTTCCACCCTGGCATGCTCAAGTCCTGGCATGTGACTTGTTCCTTAGAAATTGGGGAAAGTCGGACACTCCATCATATGTCTACCTGCAGCTTTATTCAGCACACCGAGCTGAACATTCTGACTTCGCGCCAGTTTACACAGACGGTTCGAAGTCGGAATCATATGTGGGATTTGCTGCTGTCTTTCCGAACACCAACATATCACAGCAGAATCTCCCCGAATACAGCATATTTACTGCAGAGCTGCAGGCTATAGAGTTAGCCTTGGATCAAATTAGTAAATGCCTATAGAAACGGTTCATTTTATATTCCGACTCCCTCAGCGTGTTAGAGGCTTTAATATCTTTGAGATATAATCCTCATCCGGTTCTGTCTTGTATTCAGCAGAAGATTCACTTTCTCCACAAACTTGAATATGATATCCGCTTCTGCTGGATTCCCAGCCACATTGGGATTAGGGAAAATGATTTGGCTGACACCGCAGCCAAATCAGCAATTCCCAGTAATAATCGCTGCCTGTCAGTCTCCTATACAGAATACAGGCAAGTAATACACCAAAAGATACATTCCCAATGGCAGGATTCGTGGAATAGACAGACGACGAATAAATTATATCGTATAAACCTGTAATTGAACCGTGGCAGTCTAGTCTGCGCAGGAATCGTAAGGAGGAAGTTGTTCTTGCCCGGACCCGCATAGGACATAGTCATTTGACTCATTCTTTTTTGCTGAGGGCTGATGATCCTCCTATGTGAGTCCTGTGGCACAGTTTTCTCAATCAGACACATTTTATTTGACTGTCCAGATTTTAGCAATATCCGTTTTACCGGTTTTAACCATCTGACTGAGCCGTATACACTCAGTCAGATTTTATCCGACAATGACAGTGTGTCTGCTGTTTTTAGCTATTTTAAATCAGTAAAGGTTCTTACTTGTATTTAAAATTGTCATGTTATTGTTATTTCTTTATTGATTTATCTTTTTTCCATTTCATACCTTTATTATTTTATATTTTGACATGGTGACCTAAGTAATTAGGTCAGTGAAAGTTTAAATTTTTATATATCACCTGGTTTTGGGGCATTAGAGCCTTAGTTGCTAATGCGCCAATAAAACCCAATAACCAACCAACCAATCAGTTTAGAAGTTACGTACAGCTATGTACAGATGGATCCAAGACTTCCAATAAAGTTGGTATAGCCGTAGTCTTGCCGGATGCTATCATCGCCAATCAGCTCCCCTCAGAATGTAATACTTATACAGCAGAGTTATATAGTGTCCTATTAGCCCTCGCGAACATAAAAAAAGTGTCACATGCTCAATCCATCATATATACCGAGTCGTTAAGTGCCGTGAATGGTATACAATGTAAACGCTCCAGCAATCATCCTCTGATGCAGAAAATCTGGGCTCAGTTAATGGAAATTCATACACGTGGCCACCGCACAATTTTTTATTGGATTCCTGGACACTCTGGAATCCCAGGAAATGAACATGCAGATTTAGCTGCTAAAAATGTCCCAAATCCGATGATTTCCCCCAATTTAAGGACACCATATTTTGACTTTAATTCCATTATATAACAGACCTCTAAAGAACGTATATGGGAAAAAGAAACAAATGGTAAACTTTTAGAAATAAAGAGAGAATCCAAACAGTGACAGTCCAGTCTAAGAGGAAATAGGCGCCTCCGTAGCCAGGTAGGAAGGAGCAGCAGTGCGTAGCACACGCTTCTTGATTAGACCGGGGTTCGAGCCCGTCACCACCAAATACGGAGGATGCGGAAAGGTCATTCAGGGAATGACCACCGCATATCCCGAAGCAATATGGCCTTAGTTGCTAATGCTCCTAAAAACCAAATAACAAAATAACAACAAGAGGAAATAGAAAAAAGAAGAAACTGTAATAGCACGACTGCGCATTGGTCATGCATACCTCATTCATAGTTACCTATTAAGAAAGGAAGACACCCCACAATGCAGTAACTGTTCATGTCCACTCACTGTAAAGCACATCGTCATAGAATGCCCACTATATCTGAGAGAACAAAAAAACTGCTTTCTCTTCACATTTAAAAAATTGCAATCAATTAACACCACAGAATGTTCCAGGAGATCGTCAGGATATGGATGACGTTTTTGTTTTTCTAAAATCGATTGATAAATATCACTTTGTCTGAACTTTTATATCAGAGTCCAAACAAACAAGCAAAATGCCATTTCACCACCGGAGAAATTTTTATTTATTTTAAACGTATCTTAATTATTATGAACTAGTAAACTAGTTTATGGAATTTGCAGCAGTTAACGTGCTTAATTTGTAAAATTCTGAGCAATTAGCGTAATTTGAATCGTTTACGAAGAGAACGTGCCTTTCTGATACTGTAACTAATTGAAAATGTGTGCCTTTAATTAATTAATGCATTTTTTAATCTGATGATATTAAACTGAAACGATATTCATGTTGCGAAAGTCTTTCAAACATCATTTACTTGCGTTTCGTTCTGACGCAGTGTCAGACTCCATTATCCACTGTCCTGTTTTATCTTTTACAAAGCTCTTACCTTTCACCGAAAAAAAAATCATTATTTTTATAAACTTCACGAACGACAGCCACAAAAACTATTCACGATGATCCGCAGTCTTTGTTATCCTTCGAATAAATAATGAACACCATCAATCATTCTCTACTGCAACACTTACTTCGTCACAGAAGCTTTGGCTTCCATTTTTCCACTTATTACTGATGCTCAAGTTATGAAAGGGCTGGAAAGTTCAAATGAAAACAAAAATTTTAGATGAATCGCAGGAGGCTTTGTGTTAAACAGTGTTAGCTTGGTGCGTTGACGTGAATTGATCTTTGAACTTCATTTCAATGTTACTTCTTCTGTCTTATATTTTTGTTTTTAATCATGGCTCCATAGTCCTTTTTTGTGAGGAACAATGAATAGGAGGTGTTTACCCTGGAGATTAATCCCATTAGGTTTTTTAGGAGACACGTCTTTTAACTATAGCAAACTGGAAGATGGATGGATCCAGCATGTGATCAGTCATATAAGCATTGGTCGATTACATACCTGAATGATACTTTATATGCTGTTTAAAAAGACGAAATCGCCAAGTTGCAGACCAAGTAGGTTTTTGGGTTTGATGTCGTTAATTCAGAATCATCGACCAAAAAGGGATGGCAACTGAGTGGTATTGCCTCAGTGAATAGACTATACCTTTGAGTATAAATAGAAAAGATGAGCGGGTCCTCCTTTAACGCACTACTGACTGAAAGCGTATATAGAACATTTGTGGTGTCGTTGTAGGCTCGAACTTAAGCGATGCAGAATTAAACTTTCACATTACCAAGAGCCAATAATCAAAAACTAAAGGGGAACTGTCCTAGAATGTGATCTCCGAATGTGGATAATGTTAAAAGGAAATTAAAATGTTAATTTTAATTAAAAATTAACGTTTTAATTTTAAAATTAAAAATTCAAGTTTCAGGGAAGCAAAGTAAAAAAAACTGCCTCTTGAAACCGACTAACTCCGTCACGGCGTGCAAATAGCCCATAAAGGTTCCTCTCGTCGAGAGGGAGTTGGAACTGAAGCCTTGATAATACTTCGTGAAAGAACAGCGATTTTAATCTCTGTGCTAGCTGCGAGGGAGCTACTAATCACTTTGTAAAGAACTCTTGGCTGTAGCTTACATGAAAGGAATTGCTCAAGTGGATATGTTAGGTACAAGTGGGCGAGAATGCGTAAGTAGTATAATGGCTACAGAAAATAATGGAACATCAGATTCTGGCAGGCCGGTACGATGAGAAAAACGTGAAATTGTGTATAACATAGCAAAATACACTGAAAGGACAGAATTCATGGGATACCTGGTTTCTGAGGAACGCGACGCTGTCGCCCCTGTCGCTATTGGACAAACCCACCGCTTGCCAGGTATACAGTATAGGTACACTGCATTCACAGAGACCGTAATTCGATGTCAGTATGGATAACCGTTGTGACCGACTTTGAAAGAGGGATGACAGTGGGTGCCCGACGCATGTGTCACTGTATCCCACAGATGGTACAGAATTGCACTATCCCCTTTCGACAGTATCAAGAGTGTATCAGGAATACTCCATTTCTGGAATAACATCTCATCGTGGACAGCGCTGTGGGCGGAGAAAGGTGGTGGATGAACGTGGCCGTCGACGTCTGTCTCGCATGGTTTCAGCCAACCGGAGAACTACGGTGGCATAAATCACCGCCAGCTTCGGCCCCGGGTGCCAAGCGTATTTCGAGGCCAAGCGATATTTGTGAGATTTATAAAGTGCTCTTCAAAGGCGATTAAAGTTATTTTTAAGTTTATACGTTTATCTAAAGCCTTATTTTTTTAAAACCGTTCTACACTTGAAAAGCCACAAGTTAGAACAGAGAAAGAAAAGCCACCTTTCTTTTTATTCATTTTTCTAGGTCACTAATCAACTAACACTTTAACCGCTTGGCCTCCTAGCGGCACTGCTCCTGCCTCCCCGTGGCGGGGCCGGAAATCTTGGCAAGTAAGTCCACTTGCCAAGGGCTAAAAGGAGCAATCATGGATAATACAGACCATAAGGATATTGAGAATGATAATCCAAAGAGACAAAAGACTGATCGGATGGAGCAACCTTGCCCGTCATTCTTAATCATCCACTCCCTTACTAGTCAGCCCATGAATAAATTGTCTCCGTTTGTAATACAAAAACATCTGGAGGGTATTGCAGGATCTCCCAAGACGGTGAAGAGACTGCAATCAGGAGACTTACTAGTAGAAACCACCAACCACAGACATTCAGAGAAGCTGTTACAACTCACAAGCTTTGCTGGCATTCCAGTTAAAATATCTCCACACACAACCCTAAATTCATCTAAGGGTGTGATATCCAGTTGGGACTTACTGAATGTCACCGATGAAGAAATAACCCAAGAACTGCAGGGACAGAATGTAATTGAAGCAAAAAGAATAATGACTAAAAAAGATAATCAACTGATACCTACAAGAAATATTATTCTCACCTTCAATACACCCAACTTACCCTCCTCTGTAAAAGCAGGTTATTTACTTTGCCGCATCCGACCTTACATTCCAAACCCTTTAAGGTGTTACAAATGCCAAAAATATGGCCACTCACAAACTGTATGCAGAGGAGTTCCTGTCTGCCGTAATTGTGGATCTGCAGACCACATACAAAGTAACTGTACAGCTACAAACATGACCTGCCCAAATTGCAAAGGTGACCATCCTGCATATTCAAAGACATGTGAAAAGTGGAAAACGGAGAAAAAAATAGTAAAATACAAGGTTGAGAACAAAGTAAGTTACCCAGAAGCGAGAAAATTAGTAGCTCCTACTATAACCAAAAATATGACCTATGCCAATGCTGTAAAAAAATATCAGACAGTCTCCACTCAAACTGATGTAACAGTTCCCACTAACAAATCAATTTCTGACTGGGCTAGAAATGTTCTTTCTAAGCAACAATCCAAGTTCTCTGACCAGGCAAATAATACTCCTCTGACAATACCAGTGGCATCTCCTGCTCCAGTCATAGATACCATATCTCATAGTTTAAACACAAATGTAGTAAAAAATTTTCAAGATACAACCATGGACACAGATGGCACACCCATACAGGAAGATCCCCTTCTAGAACTCCATGCAGAAGAAGAAATGGACACAGGTCGGCCAGTTTTCTCCAAAAAAGATAAATCTAAATTAGAACATCATAAGCCAGTAACCTTCAAAAAGCAGTCAGATACATCTCCATCAATAAAACACAAATAATGCCTTGTATATTACAATGGAATTGCAGAGGCTTTCGTTCCAACACAGATGATATCTGTGATCTAATTAACCGATATTCTCCAGTTGCCTTTTGTCTTCAGGAAACTTACCTAACCTCGCAAATTTCTCCTTCAATAAAAAACTATTGTCTTTATCGAAGAGATCGTAATACAGCAAATGCTGCCCATGGTGGTGTAGCAATCTTAATAACTTCAAAGATCCCAACTAAACATATTCCACTTCAAACTGACATAGAAGCTGTTTCTGTTCATATAACTCTCCATATTTCAATAACACTGGTCTCAATATACCTACCACCAAACCATACTTACTGTTTAAAAGATCTTGAAGATCTACTCATACAGATACCTCCACCTCTCTGTATATTAGGGGATTTTAATGGACACCACCCCTTATGGGGCGGTCCTAAACTAGACACACGTGGTCGACTCGTTGAAAGCTTTCTAGAGTCACAAAACCTCACCTTACTCAATACTGGTGCGCACACTCACATACAACTCCCAACTGGACACACCTCAGCAATAGATCTCTCAATTTGTTCTCCAATACTCCTCCCAACCATAGAATGGTATGTTTTAAATGATCCTATGGGCAGTGACCACCTTCCAATCATATGCAATTTTTTAATATCACAGTCTCCTCCAAACAAACTCCGCAGGAAATGGAAATTTGTTCGTGCAAACTGGGCAAAATTTCGATCATCAATCTCTCTTGACGAGGAAAAAATCCAGCTCCAGAATATAGAAAATGTAACAGATTACATCACATCACATCTCCTAAAAGTGGCCAAGGACACAATACCATTATCAAATCCCCCTGGTCGCAAGCATTATAATTACTGGTGGAATGACGAATGCACAAAAGCAAAGAAAGCAAAAATCAAAGCCTGGAATTTATTTCGGCAATGTCCAACCACAAACAATCTCATTAATTATAAGAAGCTAAGAGCAAAAGCACGATTTGTACAAAGGCAAGCCAAGAAAGAATCCTGGACCCGTTTTGCATCGACCTTTAACAGAAACACTGATCCGAAAACTATATGGAAAAAAATTAGACAGTTATCTGGTAAGTTTCCTACTATACCTTGGCCCCGAGTGCCAAGCGATAGTTCCCAAGCGATCTTTCTAGTGCGATTTTCTAGCGATTTTTCCTAGGGCGAGTACTAGTGCTTTAATAATCCCTCCACCGCTCGCAACGTTACTGCTGACCGCTCGCAACGTTACTGCTTCCCTCGCTGAGCAACGTCACTGCTTCACCGCTAGCAACGTTACTGCTAATCCCGCTTGCAACGTTACTGCTATCGCTAGCAACGTACTGCTCTCCTCTTCTGCTGATCGCTTGGTCACTGGTTGGCACCGCTCCTGCCTCCACGTGGCGGGGTCGGTAACCTGGGAGAAGGAATTCCCTCTTCCGGGGCTAAAAGGAGCAGCGATGGATTGCGATGCATATCCATCGCTAGAGCCCGCGGGCTCCAGACCCGTCAACTCTGATTCAGAGCATGACTTGAATCGTCCGAAGAGACTACGGACAGAAAAACAAACAGACATGCCAGCATTTCTGATAATGCATTCCCTATCCACACAACCTATTGGCAAGCTATCGCCTTTCCTAATACAGAAATGTTTAGAATCGGTTGTTGGATCTCCTAAAATGGTTAAACGTCTCCAATCCGGAGACCTTCTAATTGAAGCTTCTAAGCCAAATCACTCAGAAAAATTGTTAAAATTAACAACTTTTAACAATATTCCTGTGTCAGTAACAGCCCATAACACTCTGAACACCTCTAAAGGAGTTATCAGTGAATGGGACTTACTAAATGTGTCTGAGGAAGAAATCATTCAAGAGCTTAGCGAACAAAAAGTGACTCATGCACGGAGAATTATGACGAAAAAAGAAGGCAACCTATTACCAACCAGGTCCATTATTTTGACATTCAGTACTCCGAATCTCCCATCTTCTGTAAAAGCAGGTTACTTAAACTGCAAGATTCGACCCTACATCCCGAATCCCATTCGCTGCTTTAAGTGCCAGAAGTACGGCCATTCTCAGACAGCATGCCGAGGCGATGCTGTGTGCCCTATTTGCGGCTCCAAGGAGCATTCCCAAGGAGACTGTACAGCTTCCACTCCCACTTGCCCAAACTGTAAAGGAAGCCATCCTGCATTTTCTAAAGCGTGTGACCTTTGGAAAACAGGGAAAAAAATCCAAAAGTATAAAGTGGAACATAAAGTCACATACCCTGAAGCAAGAAAGCAAATAATGCTAACCATGCCTAGCCGATCATATGCATCGGTCACAAAAAATAGCCACTCAGCTGCAACCCAAACAGATGTCTCCATCGAACCGAATATTTCCTTTGCCACCTGGGCCAAAACTGCGCTAACTTATAATAAGAAAACTACAGTCAGTGAAACCAGCAACACCCCAATCAGCATCCCAACTGATGCTATCTCAACCTTGCCAGAAACAACGAAATCAGCTACTATTGAAAACCAGAAGAAATCGAAACCAAGGATTAGCAACATGGAAATGGAGGTTCAGTCAGAGGATGAAGAGACAGTACTTGAGTTACATGCGAATGATACCATGGACACAGGACGCCCAACATTTCCCAGAAATGAAAAATCGAAACTAAGCAGACAGAAACCTTCCCAAAAAAAACAGTCAGATCAATCTTCCTCCAATAAATCCAGCAAATGAATAAATTCCTTCAATGGAACTGTAGAGGATTACGCAGTAATATAGATGACTTGAATGATTTACTAATACAAACTAAAGCAATAGGTGTATGTTTACAGGAAACCTTTTTATCACCACAAGTTTCTCTGAAAATTAAAAATTATTCTATGTTTAGACGAGACAGGGATTCTGACACTCCTGCTCGTGGTGGGGTGGCTATTCTTATCAGAACTAACATACCGTCAAGACATCTCCAACTACAAACCTCTTTAGAAGTTGTAGCAGTTCGGATAGCAATGGGAATATCATTAACCCTTGCATCCATTTATATCCCACCAAATTATCCTTGCTCGCAGACTGAACTTGACAACCTTATCACGCAATTGCCACCTCCAGTCTGTTTGCTCGGCGATTTCAACGGTCACCATCCATTGTGGGGATCTCCCATCATGGATAGGAGAGGCCAATTAATAGAAATGTTCCTGGATAACCATAACCTGACTCTGTTAAATTCTGGCTCTCCAACTCACATCCAACTACCTACAGGTAGTACATCAGCCATAGACTTGTCAATATGTTCAGCATCTCTTTTTCCAAGCATGGAATGGTCAGTGCTAAATGATCCATTCCACAGTGACCATTTTCCTATCATCAATACAATTCAAACACAGACGGTATCATGTCCTAAAGGCAGTACTACTTGGAACTTTCATAAAGCAGACTGGAAAAACTATTCAACTTGTGTTTTACTTGACAAACTATATGTACAACAAAATCATATTGATGTTGTAACTGACCACATTACAAGTCATATATTATCTGCAGCAGAAATTTCCATTCCAAAATCCAACCAGAGCAAGCGGGTACACCAAAATCCATGGTGGAATGAAGAATGCTCCAAAGTGAAACGAGAAAAAAACCGTGCCTGGAACCAGTTTCGCAAATTTCCAACTACTGCCAACCTAATTATGTACAAAAAACTCAGAGCCAAAGCAAGACAAATTAGGAAGACAGCAAAACGTGACTCCTGGATTAAATTTGCCTCAGCTATTAACAAAAATACTGACACTCGAATCATCTGGAAAAAAATTCAAGCTCTCAATGGGAAATTTCTACCGCAGCAATCTCCGATAATACAATGCAATGGGCAGGACTTATCCTCTCCTATTGACATTGCAAATGCTTTAGCCGAATCGTTTTATAACATTTCTGCCTGTTCCTCTTATGCGATCTCCTTTCAACGCAATAAAACTGAATCAGAACGTCATAAGTTTAATTTCTCAACTAGACTTTCACTTCCATATAACCAGCTGTTTACTCTATCTGAACTGAGAGAATCTTTGAGCAAATCTCCGAACAGCGCAGCAGGACCAGACGGCATTCACTACAGTATGCTGAAGCATCTGTGTGAAGCCGATCTCGGCACACTGTTACTCTTTTATAACCGGATCTTCTCTGAACATACATATCCTCTGTCATGGCGTCATTCCTATATTTGTGCTATTCCAAAACCAGGCAAAGATCCTTCTCTAGTTGAGAATTACAGACCGATATCGTTGACAAGCTGTCTGGGCAAAATCTTTGAAAGGATGGTACATAAGAGGCTCACCTGGATTCTAGACTCCGAAAATCTCCTTTCTGATCACCAATATGGCTTCCGTAAAAACAGGTCCACCCTAGATGTACTAGTAAAAATTGAATCCAACATTCGTAATGCCTTCGTGAGAAAACAACATCTAGTGATGGTCAACCTGGATATTCATAAAGCATTTGACACCACATGGCGTCATGGTATTATTAAAGATATGCATCAGTTGGGGCTGAGAGGACATCTCCCTTTAATAATTCAGAACTTTTTAAAATTGCGTACATTTCAGGTCCGATATAAAAACATGCTGTCAACATCTCACATTCAAGAAGAGGGTGTCCCACAGGGTTCCATATTGAGTCCAACCCTATTTGCAATTAGGATCAACAATATTTTGGAAGAACTTCCAAAAATGATTGAAGTATACATGTATGCTGACGATCTCACTATATCCTGCCAATCGCAAAGCATGAATACTATCGAAAGACAGCTACAAATTGCTTTAACGAAAATTCAATCCTGGACCTTACAAAATGGATATAATCTCGCTGAACAGAAAACCACTACCACTCATTTCTGCAAACTTCGGTCACTTCATCCTGATCCAGAGCTAAAGATAAATAACGTGCCAATTCCTCTTGCTCACAATATCCGTTTCCTCGGTCTGATACTAGACAGGAAACTGAACTTTCAAGCACATGTGGCCTATCTTCGTACCATCTGCTTGAAGAAATTAAACATCCTCCGGTGTGTGTCATCCATGTCATGGGGTGCTGATCGTCATACCCTCATCCATCTGTATAGAGCTCTCATCAGGTCTCGCTTGGACTATGCCTCTCCAGTATATGATTCAGCGAGGAAAAGTACTTTAGAACGGCTAAACACCATCCAGCACTGTGCTTTGAGAGTCGCTCTAGGTGCATTCAGAACTTCCCCGGTTCAGAGCCTGTACATCGAAGCTCATGAACCTCCCTTACATCTTCGCAGAAAATCATTACTTCTGATGTATTCCGCAAAAATCCGTAGTCTGCCCTCTCATCCTTGTTGGAGATGTCTCTACAATACTGAATGTGAGTCATTTTATATCAGTAAACCTAATGAAAACCGACCTGCTGCACTTAGATTTAAGGAACTGGCTCAATCATGGAACATAGATATCAGCAATATATTTCAGGACAAAACACCACCAGACCCACCCTGGGAAAATATCTGTGCAATATATGATGACTACTTTCAACAGTGGGGAAAGAACACGCTGTCTCCTTCCAATATCGCACAGTTACATGCAACTTACACTCTTTCTAATTCAAACGCATGTGAAATATATACAGATGGATCAAAAACCGAGACCCAAGTAGGTGCTGCTGCAATCTTCCCAACATTTAGCACTTCTGTCTCATTGCCAATTGAATGCAGTATCTTCACTGCTGAGCTCTATGCTATAAACTTAGCTCTGGATCACATTATTGAACAACTAATTCCGTCTGCTTTAATATTCACTGACTCACTCAGTGCTGTCTCTGCCATAAATACTAATACCAAATCCTCTCACCCTGTAGTAAAACAGATTCATTCTAAGTTACTTGCCTGTATGGAATTGAACCAAACTGTGACATTCTGCTGGATCCCAGGACATTCTGGAATATCCGGCAATGAAAGAGCAGATCATGCAGCCAAACAACCAGAAACCACTATTTCGCAGACTTTTCAAGTTCCATATACAGATTACAAACACATTATACGTAAAGCATGTTATAACAGCTGGTCATTAATCTGGAAAGGTTATCCAGGAAATAAACTCTACCAAATAAAACCGGAACCAAAGCTGTGGCCCTCCAGCTTCCAGAAAAGCAGACGAGAAGAAACAATCTTAGGAAGGCTCAGGATTGGGCATACTCATCTCACTCACCTGTATCTGTTAACTAATGAAAGCGCTCCACAATGTCCATCATGTCAAGTACAACTGACCATTCGTCATTTGTTAGTGGACTGTCCTCTCTTTCAAAACATCCGCTTAGACACTTTTAAATCGTTAACTAATATGCAGACATCAATAAATTTAACTCAGATTCTGGGAGATGATCCTAATAAAAAAGAACTGTTTACTTTCCTAAACCGGATAGGGATATATAATAAAATATAGTTATTTCATATTCACCATTAGGAAGACACAATATGGCCCAAGTAGCCTATGTGTCGTTAAACACAACAACAACAACAACAACAACAATCCTACTATACCTTCTCCAATCCTCTCCTGGAAAGGGCAAGATCTATCTAGTTCCTTAGATATTGCTAATGCTTTGGGCAATACTTTTGCTGAAATATCAGCGGCATCAGCATATTCTTCGTCATTCCAACGAATTAAAAAAACTAGAGAAAAGCATGCCATAAAATTTCAAACCGCACGTACTCTTCCATATAACAAACCTCTGCAACACTCTGAACTTCTGCATGCCATTAGAACAGCCCAAAATGGTGCTGCCGGGCCAGATGGGATTTATTATGTCATGCTTCAACATCTCGATGACAAAGCTTTAAGCCTGCTTCTGATTTTTTACAATCGTATATTCTTAGAAAATGTTTTTCCAACTTCTTGGCATCACTCTACTGTTTTGGCATTCCTAAAACCTGGAAAAGATCCAACTAACCCCTATAGCTATAGACCGATCTCTCTCTCAAGCTGTCTGAGCAAAATCCTTGAAAAAATTGTCCACAGAAGACTCGTATGGATCATTGAGTCACAACATCTAATGAGCCATAGCCAATATGGCTTTCGTAAAAATAGGTCATGCTTAGATCTTATGGTCAAGGCTGAATTCGCCATTCGAAATGCCTTTGTTAAACGTGAACATCTTGTAATGGTTTCAATAGATATCGAGAAGGCTTTTGACACTACCTGGCGGCATGGCATACTCAGTGATCTTTACTCTCTTGGTCTGCGAGGCAATCTTCCTATATTTGTCCAGAACTTCCTACGTACCAGATCATTTCAAGTTCAGTACCAACATGCCCTCTCTAAAACATTTATACAGGAAGAAGGAGTACCACAGGGATCAGTACTGAGTGCCACTTTGTTTGCTCTTAGAATAGATTCCATCACCAATCAGCTTCCAAATACAGTTGAGACCTACCTTTATGCAGATGATCTTTCCATCTCCTGCCATTCCCAAAACATGAGGTCTATTGAACGACAGCTACAGATATCACTTAATAAAATACAACAGTGGGCCAGCCTCAATGGCTATCGACTCTCGCAGCAGAAAACAGTTGCCATCCATTTTTGTAGACAGCGCAAACTTCATCCGGATCCTGAACTTCAAATTTATAATGTCTCCATCCCGGTCACTAATAGCATCAGATTTCTAGGATTAACATTTGATAATAAGTTAAATTTTATAGACCACATAAAAAATGTACGTACTTCCTGTCTAAAAAAAGTTAAATATACTCAGAGCTTTATCCTCCCAAACATGGGGCGCAGATCGTACATCTCTGCTTCGGCTATATCGGGCATTAATCAGATCCCGTCTTGATTACGGAGCTCCCATCTATGATTCAGCCAGATTGAGTGCATTACGCTGGCTTGATCCAATTCAACACAGTGCCTTGAGACTTTCACTCGGTGCTTTCAGAACATCACCAGCACATAGTCTTTACATTGATGCCCATGAACCCCCACTAACTTTACGTAGGAAATCACTGTTATTGAAGTATGCTGTCAAGATACAAAGCTGTGCCATGCATCCGACTCAGTCATACCTGTTCAATCCACCATTAGAAAACCTTTTCAGAAATAAACCAAGCATAGTAAAGCCAGCTGGTCTTCGCCTTCTTGAACTGATGCAAATTTGGAATGTTTCCATCCTTTCCGTACAACAGACAACAACTTGTACTCAACCACCATGGGTTCCACCTCGTATACCGACCTGTGACACTTACCTCTCTCAATGGGGAAAGAACATTTTACAAACATCAAATATCAAACAACTTCACGAAGCTCACACTCAAAGATACTTTGACTTTTTTCCAATTTATACAGACGGCTCTAAATCTAATTCAAACGTCGGAGCGGCTGCAGTGTTTCCAATACCGTTATTTCAGCATCCTTGCCATCTGAATTCAGTATCTTCTCAGCTGAATTATATGCAATCAAACTAGCTTTACAGAATCTCTCTTCTGACTGTGCTTTAAAATCTGTTATTTACACTGATTCCCTCAGCTCAATTTTGGCTTTATGTAACCCCTTAGATAAAGTACACCCTGTTCTAGATGAAATAAAAAGCATATTACTACAAATTGAAGAACGCAATCAACTGGTCACCTTCTGCTGGATTCCAGCTCATTCTGGCATTTTGGGCAACGAACTGGCTGATAAAGCCGCAAAAAATCCAACTAGCTCCGACTTAACTGATATCCCTGTTCCGCCATCAGATTATGCTTTAATCATTCAGGCTGCATGCCTGTCAAAATGGACAGCAATATGGCACTCTCAAATTAATAATAAACTCTTTCAATTTAAACATGATCCAAAAATTTGGCGCTCCAGTGTCCGCACATCAAGACGAGAAGAGGTAGTCCTTTCAAGGGTAAGAATAGGCCATACATATCTGACCCACCTTTATTTACTCACAGGGAATGTCCCGCCACAGTGTCCACTTTGTAATATAAATCTGAGTATTAAACACATTCTCATTGACTGCCCTTACTATGAACAAGACAGAACTTCAACCCTACTATCACTGGTTAATCTTCGTAGACCAATAACTTTAGAGAATCTCATTGGAGATGATGCAGATATTTCCGAATTTTTCAACTTCATAAAGCAAACAGGACTTTTTAATCAATTCTGAATTTATGGAACTTTTTCATCTCTTTTTATAATAAATGAATAGGCGCATTATGGCCAAAGTAGCCTATGCGCCATCAAACCTCCATATCAACAACAACAACAACAACAACCGCCAGCTTCAACGAGGGAGGTGTCAGAAACATTTCCACCAAGACCATCAGGCAATCATTAGCCGCAATAGGTTATGGGAGCCCCCAATCCACCAGAGTCTCATTGCTAACACCACGACAGAGGACTCTACGCCTCAGCTGGCGAAAGAACATCATCACTGGACCTTGGATAATTAGAGATGAATCTCCTGGTCCGATGAGTCTCGTTTCCAGTTATTTCGAGAGGACGGGAGGTTGCGTATCTGGCGGAAACCGCACGAAGCTATGCACCCGCCATGACAACAAGGAACTGTTCAGGCAGTTGGACGGTCGGTAATGGCCTGAGGTGTGTTCAACTGGCACACGTCGGGATCTCTGGTACATCTAGTTTCATCTCTGACCGGTCCAGGTTACGTGTCCATCCTTGCAGACCATCTGCATCCCTTCATGGTCATTGTGCACCCATAGGGCAATGGACTCTTCCATCTGGACAATACGCCTCCTCACAGAGCCATGGTGACTAGAACATGGTTCGAAGACCATTCCGTAGATTTTATCACCAGGGAATGGCTTCCCCATTCACCACTCATGAACCCTGTGGAGTATCTTTGGATGTTGTGGAAAGCTCCGTTCGAGCTTTGGATCCTCCACCCAGGAATGCGATGGAATTATGGACAGCGGTGCAGCAAGCATGGGTGGAAATACCTATGGAACGCTTTCGTGAACTAGTAGACTTAATGTCTCTACGTGTGAGTGCTCTTATTCGGGCGAAAAGTGGAACTACCCGTTACTAGTTAGGTATCTCATAATTTCTGTCCACTCAGTTTATACCGTTTTAACAAAAAAACGAGGTGAATCTGTTGTAAAATATCTCTAAGGCTGTACTGTGGCATATATTGTGCCTTTGAAAAAGTAAAAGGAATATTGAAAGAAGGTAAATAACAGCTTGAAAGGCACTGGTGAGTTAAATCTCTCAGCACTGAAAGGTATGCAAAAAAAAACATACAGGTAGAATGGGAAGAGTCAGCAAATAAACTCCAATCTGCAAAAAAAGTACAGTATACTTGTTTTTGCACATATCATTCTTGTTTTTGTGGAATGAAGAGGAATACATAGTTGTACGCGTGTAAATGCGTACAATATAAACTAACTATAAAATATTAATTAAATGTTTCGCCACTGCTCTCGAATACCCCTAAAATTTCAACGTAGCATCGCTTCATGCGTGACTATCGCAGTGCACAATGTCTTTTCCTCGCTATTCGCTAAAAAAAACAAAGAACGGCTCTAAAACACTTACTAACTATAAAGTTTATTAAATAATCGCGTTGGTTATCGAAACAATAATATGATAAAGTGCACAATAGCATGATATTAACCCTTCTAACACTGGCGCTACATTTAGATTTAATATTAAAGGCTGAGGAGATTTAGATAGAATCTCACTTTGATTAACAACAAGGCTCGTTTAATGGTAAAACTTTAAATTAATACTCCAACTTAAGTAATTATTTCCAAGGGTACTAAAGCCTTCCATTATTCATCGACAACTCTGCACACAAAAGATCTCCAGACTTTGATGATTTAATGACCAACTGGGAAAACTGCTTTTAATTAAAAATTCCCAAAAATGTTCTTTTTAGCGCGGAATGAACTGAGCAGAAGCCCACACCGTTAAAAGATTAACGCGTTAAGAATTATTCCTGAGAGAAACAACACCTGAACGCTCTTCTACTATATTTAGACAATTAACAGTGCTCCAACACTACATCAGGGAACAGGTATTCGGGTCTCATATTTTATGCTACTGAAGTTGTTGTGCGTTTTAGGCGCATCAGCAAATTAGTCTTAGTCAATCAACAAAGTTTTGAATGTGGCCCTCCTTCTGAGATCGGCTAACTATAACCTCGATTGAATGGATTTTTAGAAATTCTTCCAGCCATCGAAAGGACTCGAACCCAGACCAATGATAAATAGACTGCTGCTTAAGGTGAAAAAATTGTAATTTGGGACTTCCACGTAGGACTTCCACTGTCACAAAGAGGGTATTCATCCACTAATAGGAAAGATGGTAGGTTGGAAATGTTACAGGTCCAATGGCTCGAGGACACATTTTAAAAATTACTTTGAAGATATTTAATGGGAGAGTAAGTAGGATTGTATTATTATGTGCAATTTCATCCAGTATGGATAAAATTGTACATAATGAGAGGTATTCCAGTCTACCTCTTGTAGACTGGAATACATGAACCTGAAATGTATTCAATTGGCATACATACGTCTGTTAATATAACTAAAGAGAAACTGAAGATAATTGTAGGAAATAGAGTTAATTATGTACATGTTGAAACATTTTGTTATTTTCTGTGCCATTTTGGGACTAAAAATCGAAAGTTCCCGAATAAGTGTTACAGTAAGCAAACATTTTTGTTTGTCAATAGCACATGCTTGCTTTTGCAGATTATTAATTTCCATAATTATGAAATGCTTGTTAATTGATTTTTATCGATCTATTTGTCTGTGGAATAAAAACGGAAAACGGCAAGAAACTTCATAATCGACTTTGAGATCCACGAAATCAGCGGAAAAGATTCGAAAAGAGTAATTAGTGAAGGATTCTCTCCAAATTTTTGAAAGTCTTCCCAGCGTAGCCACCAGATTTGAGAAATTGAGGCTTATTTTAAGTTAAATTGTGAGTTGCTCTATTCCTGTGAACATGATACCCCGAAAAGTTTTAGTCCGACTTAAGAAATGTAGAGAATAATTCCCCCCATATCCATTAAGCTCTTTAGACTCCTAAATTTTAATTCTAATGTCAAGCTACAGGACCGAAGAGAATAATCGGTCCACATTTCTTAAGCTTTTAGACCTTCAAAATTTAATTTTATGCATCCACGTAATGGTTTCCTTGCTGACAGAGGTATGGTGCTTGAAGACACCATACCTCTGTCAGCAAGGAGTCTTGAGCGCTCAATGTTGAGACCCAGGGGTCTGAACATTAGGTTCTGACAGTGGAGAAGATTTCCCACATTTTTTGTAAAATGGATATCCCCTTCCCAAATAATTATTAGTGCGTTTGACTAGGAGAGTTGGCTGAAAAAGAAGCTTTCTATATCTAAAATAAAGGTAATCCCTGTTGTTTTCATAATTTAAGTTAAGGAAAAATAAGTAGAATCGACTTGAGATATTATTCAATGCCAAGCTGGCAAATAAATCGATAAGAGAATAAGTTTTTTTAACATTTCTTATTGAGGCCCCTTTGAAATTTTTAAAGATTGTGTTTCTTATTTGAAGAAACCAAACCTTCGTTGTTCAGCATTATATTTATTTTTAATAAGATGCAAAAAGTCTGTGGAAGATTCAAATTAAGTTTTTGAATATTAAAATAGGCTTTCCTCTTTTCGTTATACTGAATTGTTTAGATAATACAGCGAATGAAGAAACTTTCATCGCGCTGAATAACAGAATAAAGAATCCTCACGTACCTCTAGAAATTCATAAAGGATAAAGTTTAATGTTTATATTGTCATCGAAGAGAAGTCGATAACTCGAGGGTCCCTGATTTAGGGCACTCATAATTGGAAATAATGCAAACTTAGATAACTTTATCAGATATTTAAAGATTCCGACTGGAGAGTACTATTTCATAGAAAACTATTGGACAGATTCAACTCTTAGAAGCTCTTCTTCTAGAAAACCTTAATTTCAAACAACTAACCGATTTAATAACAGTTTAAATCCATGACAGCCAGAATAAATACGCTTTTAATTCTCCTAATTTCCATGCTCATATTCCATTACATGTCCAAATGACAATAATAATTATGACAAAATTTGCACTTACTTTTCTCCCTTGAAAATTGAGTTACATAAGTTAAAACTCACTTAGCAATGCATCATTTAATAATATTTGCAGGTTTATTTTCAACTCATCTGCTGTTCATTTATGCAAGTATTCCCTATTAAACTTAATTAAATCTTACCTTATGCAGACTACAAACATACCTGATAAATTTCCAGTCCCATTTGGTATTCATGTCCAAGATCTGCTCAGAGAGCTTGACTTCACCCCTGTACTCCCGAACACCATCATGAAACTTCTGTATTAATTCGGGTAAGGCTACCATTTCATCTTCTGTCTATTAACAACTCTATGCTGCCCACCGAGTCGAATACTCTAACGTCTTGCCTATCTTGACTGATGGCTGGAAGTCAGAGTCATTTCTCAGATCCCTTCTGTCTTCCCAGATAGCACTGTATCTGGGATGCATCTCCATGAATGTATCGCATATACAGCTGAGTTGTACGCTATAGAATTAGCCGTGAACTATATTAAACCCACGAGTACCAAAGGTGTATGGAATATACTGACTCTTTAAGTATACTACACGCTTTATCAAGGATAAGATATAATCCTCATCCTTACTTGACCCGGTCCAGCAGATGCTCCTCTCTCTTTCTGAGCATTCTTTCGACATTCGTTCCTGCTGGATCCAAGCCACATTGGGCATTGGATCCATTCACATAATACGCGAATGCGGCTCAATTATTTCACTAAACTTACTAATAAATGTATAACAGTAAATAACAATAATTTAAATAATTTAATGGCGCATCATTAATTTTAAAGAAATTTAACTTATCTTTGTCTACCTTTCTCTCTGTTTGGACCTGAAAATTTGTACGAAACAGGTGAAAATGAAGTTAAGCAAACGCAATGAAAGGAAGTGAACAACACAGTTGAAACAAAACGTTTATTTCATAAATACAAAATGGATATTTATGACAAGGAATTATTGTGCAAGAATATTTTAAAAGTACAATCCACATTCTTCAAAGACGTTTATTTAGTTGTTCACCAGATGATTTGATTCGTCCATTTAGTGATACCTTTCTGCTCATCTGATAATGCCAACTTAAACACTTCTAGTAAAGATTGTTTAATTCCACCAAATGAAAATAAAACATTGTCCAAATGTGTTATTTTAAATGTTACATTATTTAAAAGTAAGTTTAAGTGTCGGAAGAAATTTCATTTGGCACGAGAAAGCTAAAATGTTAAAACAAAGCTATGTTAAAACTTTTTGTTTTAACATAGCTTTGTGCTAAATATGCTAAATACACCGTTTTCTTTAAAATAAATAAGGCAGACAGACTTGTGAAATTTTCTGAATGTGTAATAATACCTGAGAAGACTACTTTGATGCTAATTACATTTTTAAACTAAACATTTAAATTTGAATAGTCACTAACACACACATTATGGGACTTTCGCACCAAAGTGATATCGGTTTGAAAAATCATGTTGGCTTGCTGCATGGAAAACTATATATTTGAGTTTCGCTCTTTTTCACGGATTCTTCTTTAAAAATGTCACAGAACGAGTGTAGTTGCTCATGTATACTTGTTGACGTTCGTCAATCCCAACTGATTTTTAAGACATTAATTCCACAGCTAGACATTAGTATCTGAGACTGGATGATTGACAACAGCGCCCTGCTTTTTTTCATCTCCTGCAGAACACGGAAGTGGAAACAAAGACGTCTTCCTGTTACTTAAACGAATCAAACGGTCTCTTTGTAAAAATTCTTCATAGAGCCGACTCAGTCTGGCTTCGTATCTTTCACTTCGGATGTATTTCACCATCACAATCACTAAAGCCACAACGTAGAGAACCAGAACTACAACCACGTAGATAATTGCATTCGATTCGCTGTTAGCGTGCATCTCTAGTATAGCCTCGTGTCCTGGAGATAAAGTAGATGATCTTGAAGAAGTGGTGTTGCAGGATTCTACATGCTGGCTACTTGGAACATAAGGGTTCATGGCAGCATTGGACCCACTTTTCTCCTAGGCCACTTTACTTTTACTATGCTTCGACAATTCTGTTTGGAAAATCAAAGAAACATAAACTTAAATACTTATTTAGAAATGAAATAAATACATTTAATTGCCAGTAATCCACAGTACATTGAATTATATAAATAGAATTTTATATTTTGCCACCTTGACACAATAATTATTAAATCAATAATGTCTTAGTATAGTATAATTCGTGTGTGTGTGGTAAATTCCAAAGTAACTAAGGCTTTGAGGCTTAA
This sequence comes from Mastigoproctus giganteus, assembly GCF_048544385.1. Taxonomy (NCBI): domain Eukaryota; kingdom Metazoa; phylum Arthropoda; class Arachnida; order Uropygi; family Thelyphonidae; genus Mastigoproctus; species Mastigoproctus giganteus. Next base: position 143,137,631 of record NC_143587.1, read on the forward strand.
GTATGTTATGTCTATAACCTGGGTACACTCTGTGGTCGATTTGGTGAACAGCCAAAGAATATATGCAGCTTACTAGAAAACAAAAGCTGAGCTTCATGGAGATAAACCGTGGAACGCTCATCTGAGCCTGAATAACTCTATCACATTTTGAACAAAAATGTCTATATAAATTTCTAGCGTCATTAACTGGATTCGAATCCAGGCCTCTTCTATCAGGTATGGGGGAGGCAGGTGATTATATTGACTGTGCTACTGCGGGGGTATAATGTCTCAAAATCAAAATTTAATGTAATGTATAAAATATTTCGCCAGTTCTAGAATATTATGAATCCCTGGTGCGCCTCAAATCTTACAACAACTAAACTGGTTCATGCTAAGATCTAAACTAGGTTAAGCTAACAAGGACATCGAAAACGTTGCTTATATACTGATCCATTAATAAGATTCCAACATACATTATAAAAAAACAGCAATATACACACATGGCCAAAAAAATACGAACCTTTGTATTAAGACGGTCACAGACAGAAGAAATGCCAACAAACGAGTAAATGCTAATTCATGCAAAGAAAACTATGATATGATGTGATGATGTGTTGCCCACTTGAGTATAAAAACTGCACAGGTTGTTCAATTGCAGTAATCTGAAACTAGAATGGGAAAGCGTGTGATTTATTAGACATTTAAAAAGGGGTCTTGTCTTGGCTGTACGTTCAGCAAGAGCCACGATGCAAGAATCGAAAAACATAACTGGTTTCGAAAAAGCATCCATCTCAAAGGTTTATAATGAGTGGAAAGCAAGCGGTTCTTCCACTTCTCAATGGAGTAAATGTGGCAGAGAAACAAGAGGGAAGCTGCCTTACTCCAGGGAGGCCTGTACGAAAAATAGGATATGAGTGTGAAGCAAACAATATCTGAATTCGATCAAGCCCAGAACTGTCCTATTTCAACCGATATCGGCGAATGAAATTGAAGCCACATGTTTCCGAGAGAGAGAGAGAGAGAGAGAGAGAGAGAGAGAGAGAGAAAACAAAAAAGTCCGCTTGCAGTGATGTCGAGAACGTTGTGATTGGAACGTTGTGAAACAAAGGCGGCTCGATTCGATGTTGAATAAAGGTTCGTTGGAAATTTTTGGCAAGTGTGTAAATACTTTTACATGAAAGTACTGCAGTACCAAAAGAAGTCGAGATGGGGGTGTTCTACAATATGAGATCGATGTGCTAAGCAGTAAACTAGGGTTTTCTCGATGCTGCTTACAAAGTATAAACCCTGCTTGCCAATCTGTTTAATTAATGAAACTTTTCTCAAACTATACGTAACCTTCTCCCTTTTTGGGAACTTCGAAGGTAGAATAGTGAAAATAATCGCTGCCACACCAGGCAGACTTGATTCTCGGCAATGAATCGAGGAATGTTTGTGGGCTTGTTTCACTTCGTGGCCGTGTTTATCGGTCTCGGGTGAGGGTAAGATGGTTATTTTGCCCGTAAACTCGGATTTTCGAAAAACGAGCAAATCGATCACTGGTACGTGTAATTCACAGACACATTATGCTGACGCCAAACAGCCTTAGATGCTTTGCAGCTTAGCATATACATTCAAACATTTCCCTTGGAAAAGGTCAGTAAGAACAAAAGGAATAAAAATGATATTTATTAATTGTCTAAAAATAATAAATGTGAAAATCCCTGAATTTCGGTAATAATACAACATATGGTCGCACTTAACAAACACAAAGTTATGCTTCTTATTATACTATAAAGGGTTAATAAAAAAAAACAACCATTAATCATATACAACAACGCCTTTCCACTCTCGTCCGTGGCCCCGTGTGCCAAGCGTTCCGTGGCCAAGCGATCTCAGTGCGTTTTTCAAAGCGAGCTATCTAAAGAGCTTTTGCCATTATATATTCTGTTTATTTCTGAATACTGTTTTCCTTATTTTATATTTCAGTAGCTCTTTCGTTCTACAAGAAGTAGGCAAAAGCCCAGAAAGGAAAGAAGCTTTTCTGTTTCTTTTTATTTATTACTAATACAACTAATAACCGCTTGGTCACCTCGTGGCACTTCTCCTGCCTCCCCGTGGCGGGGCCGGTAACCTGGGAGGTAAACACAAACCCCAAGGGCCAAAAGGAGCCAACATGGATATAAGTAACTACCCATCTTTAGAGCCCTCGAGCTCAAGATCAGAAATTCCTGACATCGACCATGACTCCAATCGTCCGAAGGGACTACGGACGGAAAATCAGAATAAAGACGTGCCAGCATTTCTTATAACGCACTCATTATCCACGCAACCTGTTGGCAAACTATCGTCTTTTCTTATACAGAAATATTTAGAGTCGGTTTGTGGATCTCCTAAAATGGTTAAACGTCTCCAATCTGGAGACTATCTAATTAAAACTTTCAAGACAACTCATTCAGAGAAGCTGTTAAAATTAACATCATTTAACAGTATTCCAGTGTCAGAGGCGTTATCAGCGAATGGGACTTGCTATCCGTGTCAGAAGAAGAGATAATACAAGAACTCAGGGAACAAAAAGTGACTCATGCGCGGAGAATAATGACCAAAAAAGATGGCAACCTACTACCAACCAGGTCCATCATTTTTACATTTAGTACTCCGACTCTTCCATCTTCTGTTAAATCAGGTTATTTAAACTGCAAGATTCGGCCCTATATCACAAATCCCATTCGCTGCTTTAAGTGCCAGAAGTATGGCCATTCTCAGACGGCTGCCGAGGCAATGCTGTGTATCCTATATGTGGCTCTAAGGAGCTTTCCCAAGGAGACTACACAGCTTCCACTCCTACTTTCCCTAACTGTAAAGGAAGCCATTCTCCATTTTCTAAAGCGTGTGACCTTTGGAAAACAGGGAAAAAAATCCAGAAGTATAAAGTGGAGCATAAAGTCACATATCCTGAAGCAAGAAAGCAAATAATGCTAACCATGCCTAGTCGATCATATGCATCGGTCACAAAAAATAGCCGCTCAGCTGCAACCCAAACATGTCTCCATCGAACCGAATATTTCCTTTGCCACCTGGGCCAAAATTGTGCTAACTTACAATAAGAAAACCACAGTCAGTGAGACCAGCAACACCCCAATCAGCATCCCAACTAATGCTATCTCAACCTTGCCCGAAACAACAAAATCAGCTACTGTTGAAAACCAGAATAAAGTGAAACCACGCATTAGCAACATGGAAATGGAGGTTCAGTCAGAGGACGAAGAGACAGTACTAGAGTTACATGCTAATGATACCACGGATAGAGGACTCCCAACCTTTCCCAGAAATGAAAAATCAAAACAAAACAGGCAGAAACCTCAGAAAAAAACAGTCAGATAAATCTTCCTCAAATAAACTCAATCAATGAACAAATTCCTAAATTGGAACTGCAGAAGAATACGCAGCAATATAGATGACCTGAATGATTTACTCATAAAAACTAACTCATTAGGAGTATGCTTACAGGAAACATTTTTATCACCAAAAGTTTCACTCAAATTCAAAAACTATACTATGTTTAGGCCAGACAGGGATTCTGACTCTTCTTCTCGTGGAGGGGTAGGTATTCTTGTCAAAACTACCATATCATCAAGACATCTCCAACTATAAACCTCCCTAGAAGTTGTAGCAGTTCGGATGGCAATGGGAATATCATTAACCCTTGCATTTGTTTATATACCACCTAATTATCCTTGTTCCCAGACTGAACTTGACAAACTTTTAATACAACTGCCACCTCCTGTCTGTTTACTCGGTGATTTCAACGGTCACCATCCATTGTGGGGATCCTCCACTATGGATAAGAGAGGCCAATTAATTGAAACATTCCTAGATAACTATAATCTGACTGTATTAAACACTGGCTCTCCAACACATGTTCAATTACCGACAGGTACAACATCTGCCATAGACTTATCCATCTGTTCAGCATCTCTTTTTTCAAGTATGGAATGGTTGGTGTTGAATTATCTATTCCACAGTGACCATTTTCCCATCATCAGCTCAATTCAAACACAGGTCGTATCATGCTCTAAAGCCCGTACATCTTGGAAATTCCACAAAGCAGACTGGAAAAACTACTCTACTTGTGTCCTACTCAACAAACAGTATGTACAGAAACAACTTATTGATGACGTAACCAAACACATTACCAGCCATATATTATCTGCAGCCGAAATTTACATTCCAAAATGCGATCAGCGCAAACGGGCACACCAAAACCAGTGGTGGAATGAAGATTGTTCAAAAGCTAAAAGAGAAAAAAACCGTGCTTGGAACCAGTTTCGCAAATTTCCAACTACCGCCAACTTAACTGTTTTCAAAAAACTCAGAGCCAGAGCTAGACAAATTAGGATAAAAGCAAAACCTGAATCCTGGATTAATTTTGCCTCAACTATTAACAAAAATACAGACACTCGGATAATCGGGAAAAAAAAATACAAGCACTTAATGGCAAATTTCTATCGTAACAGTCTCCAATAATAGAATGGAATGGGCAGAACTTATCCGCTCCTAATGATATTGCAAACGCTTTAGAAGGGTCTTTCTCTAATAATATGTCTGCCTCCTCCTCCTCTTATGTGACCACCTTTCAACGCATTAAAACCAATGAAAAAGTATTAAATTGGATTTTTCAACTAGTCGCTCACTTTCGTATAACCAACTATTTACTCTAGCTAAGCTGAAAGAATTCCTGAGCAAATCTCCATCTAGAGCAGCTGGACCAGACGGCATTCACTACAGTATGCTCAAGCATCTATGCGAACCTGACCTATGACATTCGCTTCTGCTGGATCCCAAGCCACTTTGTGATCCGGGGAAATGAATTAGCTGATGCCGCTGCTAAATCAGCCATTTCCCTGGATAATCATTTCCTGTCAGTCCCCTGTACAGACTTTAGGCAAATAATACACTCCAAATTATATCCCCAATGGCAAGACTCTTGGCACGGACAGACCGCAAATAAACTACATCATATTAAGCCCGTAATCATGCAATGGCAATCCAGTCTAACAGGGTCCGAAGAGAAGAAGTTGTTCTTGCTCGGCTCCGCATAGGTCATGGTCATCTAACACACTACGTTTTGCTGACAGTTTGTTATTTTAACGTTATTTTAACAGTTTGTCACGTTTTATCGAATACCCTGTCTTCAGAGAAGCATTTTTTTTAGAACTTTTAATAATCTGGCTGAACTATTTACACTCAGTCAGATTTTAGGTGACGGAGACAACATGTCTGAAGTTTTTAGCTTTTTACAATCGATCAATTTATATACAAAGATTTAAGTTAATATTTTTATACTTTTTACATAACTTTTAACCATAGTATCATATTTATCTTTTTGACATGGTAGCCTGTTTTTAGGCTGACCACTATTTTTGTATTAGCTTAATTTATTTTTTTTTTTTTTTTTGATTTGGCGCATTATGGCCATTAAAAACGAAATCGTCATCATCACCCATTTCCTTGGAAGTCATGCCTATATAGAAGATTTCTTAATCTTCTTGAAGCGCATTGGCATATACACATCAATATAATTCAATATGTCTCATATATTAAATATAGTGTGAACACACACAATTTGGCCACAGTAGTCCTTGTGTCACGAAACATCATTCCAACAACAACTCATATGAGTAATTTCCGAAAAATTTCATATGAGTGATCTAATAATCTCTAAAGTTATTCCTGCCACCGTTGATGCAGCTTTATATGTTGATGATTTCAGTATTTATTCTCACTCTCAGACTGTGCAAAATGTGGAACGAAATGTAAAAGAAACAATAAAAAAAAAATAACCAAAAAACGGCATGCATACACTTCTGTAGAAAACGAAACCTACACCCTGATCCTGAACTGAAACTTGATGGACATACCGATTACCAAGCATAAGATTCTTAGGGCTCCTCTTGGACAGGAAACTAACATTCCATGAACATATTAAACAACTCAGACTTTCATGCCTCAAGAAATTAAACATACTCAAAGTCCTTTCCACAACAAGTTAGGGTGCAGATCGATATACACTTCTTAAAATTTATCGAGCAATAGTACGTTCCAAGCTAGATTATGGAGCACCTGTTTACGACTCAGCGAAACGAAGTGCACTAAGATGGTTAGACGACGTACACCATAGTGCACTCCGAATAGCACTTGAAGCTTTCATCAGTTCTCCTATACAAAGCCTTTATGCAGAAGACCATGAACCTTCACTACAACTTAGACGACTTGTTGTTATACTATGCCGTCAAGATAAAATGTATTACCAATCATCCAAATAGAGACTTTCAGTTTTCATATAACTGGGAAAACATATACAAGGCACATCCACAAATGAACCCACCCTCCAATATCCTTCTGAAAGATTTACTGTTAAGCCGAGAGCCTAATTATGATAACATAGCCACTACGACTGCACAATTCATTCTACCATGCAGTATAGTTCAATCCGTATACGACCTGTATTTTAAATCCTGGTGTAAAACACCCCTATCATCAAACCAAATTGAATGTAAAGAGATAGAAAACAGCATAATTTTCACTAACTGGCTCAGTTCTCTTATTGCCATGAAGAATGCTAATACCACATCACACTGTTAAGTCCGATTAGCAGTCGGACTTAACCGTGTGTTGTGGTATTCAGAGGCGAAGACCCAGTTCTACAACAGTCCAATATTCAGTATCAAAGCTACTTCAAAGAAATCACAATATCAGATTCTGCTGGATCCCAGGCTACACAGGAATAATTGGAAATGAAAGAAGAGACAAAGAAGCAAGAGAAGCTGACACCTCTGATTCTGCATTTCGCTCAATACGAGATGCTGATTTCAGGTATTTAATCCATTATATGATTTCAAAACAATGGCAACAACCCTGGAAAGATCAGACTAACAACACGTTGTGTAATTGAACAAACACTTCGACCATGGTGTACTAGCAGACACGAAGTGACCCTTGCTAGATTGCGAATCGGACATACACATGTGACTCACTCTTGTCTACTCAGAGGTGAAGACCCTCCTCAATGCCAAACTGGTAAGTTCCTTTAACTGTATATCACTTCGTGGTGAACTGTCTAAAACTTTATATGGAAGGTCTAAGAGCTTTTCAAGCTGAAAAGAACCAATAAGTCACCTAATGCTTAAAACAATCCTAGATGACCAGCACTTGCGTCAGAAAACCCTTCTAACAACAACTACTATCCAAATTAGAATTACCTATGTATTTTTTTTTAAATATATCAGTTAGCAAGCGAACCTTATTTGATCCCATGGCTTCTAAAATATAAAAAGCCTTAGTTGAACACCATTAAGATTATAGAATTAGTGATAATGCTCTACAAATGTAGCTATTAATATTTCTAAAACAATAACTGGAAACGTTGCGCAACATCAAAAATCTATTATTAACGCTTTATCTGAAAAACAAGATTGCGGAAAAAATATACCGAAACTGCAAAAACAGATATCGAAGAAGTAAATGTTGGAGCCTTCGATTTTTGTAAAAGACATTGCGAAACACACATTTCATTTTATACCTCAGTGTTCCCTGCCGGTGCACAATAAATAACAAAAGGATCCAACGAAATAGATTTTCGTTACAGGTGTTGCAGAAAATGAGATGTTAAAGTCGAATGGCCTGAAAAGATTACAGTTCACAAAACCCGGTACGTTTTCACGATTTTTTCTATCAACAGCTTCCATGAAATTATTCTTTATGAGAAAGGAAGCTTGGCAAGGTGGAAAATAGTTTATAGTTGTTAATTATTCCAGATATTTATTTATTGAACAATTGAAAATTGTTGCCATGTGGGAGGATCAAAATCGAAGGCTTCCAGTAGCGGCCAAAACTGCATAACCATGAGTCTTCAAAAGGTCATTCACATCCGTCATTCAGTGCTAAGATTTTTACAGAATAACCGGATTATTCATCATTTACAATGAAAGTAATGAAAGGGTTCACTGGTATTATGCACGCCCGAAATATTGCTTAGTAGTAATGATCTCTGTGTAATCAATAAACGTATGGTGATTAAACTTCAATCTTATTTCAGAAATTTATACCAAATGAATGCATTTTAAAGATAATTAATGTGTATTTCACATTTCAGAATAAATTCGAAGAGCAAACGAATAGTTATATGAATATTTCCTCATCCATTTAATGCTCTTGTGATGATTATTTTTCATCCAATACTTTGTAAAGACAGCCTGATGGTACTTTACAGTTGAACTGCCAACAAAATTACTTTTACATCTCTTTGGATTGATCTAAAGACGAAGAAAGACAATACATATGTATGAGGTAATCTATCATGAAGGAAGTTTCTAAATCACTGTATTGATTAGTTGATTTGCAGACTTGAAACCAGTGAAAGGTGTGGAGATATTCCGAAGTGGAAAGTATTGACATAAATCCTCCCGCTGTTCATCTCAGCGTCTAGAAATACAAAAAAAATTACAATTTCATGCCATTCTATCATATTTATTCTTTTCCTGGAAGCCATCTTTATTTTAGAAGGTGAACAAAATGCAGAGCATGGAATCATGATCGAGTTATGAGTCTAAAATATATATGAGCAACCAGAACACCACTTTTTAGCTTATAGTGAACTATGATGTACTAAATATTGAGTCTACCTGCATCATTTAATATATTTTGTAAAATATCCTGAGACAAATTCACGACTTAATTCGCAGTCACAATTTATTTATTGAACTTAATAATCCCACAGCTTATAAAAGAATAAAACCTACCACCGCAAATAAATATTTCGTTAAGTAGGGCAAGAACATACGAAGGACGGCTTGGAATGTGTTGTTAGTTTGAATTATTGGTGCAAGGGCTACTAAGGTCATAATGCACCTCTTACAATATTAGTTGGTACAGGATAGGTATACTAAACAGATGGGTTCAAATCAGGCGATATTTATTGTTTTCAAGAAAGTAAAAATATCATTTATAGCTGGTCGCTCTCTGAGAATTTGCTGTAATGTAAGTTGATTAGAGGAACATATGGGAGGAGAAAGCTATTTGCTGTTCTCTCGAGTATAATGGGAATTCAACGATAACATGTGTTACTGTGAGTTGAGTTTGACATTTGCTGCGGCCCCGAGTGCCAAGCTATAGTGCCAAGAGTTTTTCTCTGTGCGAGTTAAAAACAATATAGTTTTATTTCTTTTCTCGTGTGAATTTCTCCTCTTTTGTTCGCATCAAGTGGTTTTTGGTTGCAAAGTCAGAAGTAAAAACCCAGAAAGGGAATCCACCTTTCTTTTCTTAGTCTTCATATCAAATACTAACCACTCTACTAACCTCAATATCCGCTTGGTCACTGGTGGCGCAGCTCATGCCTCCACATGGCGGGGCCGGTAACCTGGCGGAAAATCCATCCCTGAGGGCTGAAAGGAGCAGAAATGGAAATTGCCGTATTTCTACGCTTAGAGCCCAAGAGCTCTCAACATGAACATGACAATGGCACCGACCATGACTTCTCTCGTTCAAAGAGACTTAAAAAAGACACTAGGAAGCAGTAATCTCCAGCTTTCCTCATAATACACTCTTTGTCATCCCAACCTGTGAGCAAGCTCTCCCCTTTCATCATCCAGAGATGCCTAGAAAATGCTGCAGGTTCACCAAAAATGGTTAAACGTCTCCAATCAGGAGATTTACTAATAGAGACATCTCACTCAAGACATTCAGAGTTACAATTACAACTTACTTCTTTAAGAGGAATACCGATTCAGGTTACCCCACACAACACACTGAATTCTTCCAAGGGAGTGATCTCCGAATGGGATCTATTAAACGTTTCTGAGGAAGAAATTGTCCAGGAGCTAAAAGATCAAAATGTGTCTGATGGAAATCGTGTCATGATCAGAAAAGACGGCAACTTAACTCCCTCGCGAAACATAATATTGACTTTCAGTACTCCAAATCTACCGGGTTCTGTCAAAGCAGGTTACTTGAATTGCCACATTAGGTACCAGGGAAAAAAATACAAAAATATAAAATTGAAAATATAAAGTCTCTTATCAAGAAGTGAAAAAACAGGTCAACTTAAGTATACCAAAACGCACTTAGGCTTCTACCATTCACAGACACAAATCAGTGGCATGTCAGACTGAAGTATCCATCTCTCTCTAAAAATATCAATATCAGACTGGGCACGATCAGTACTCTTGGTCCAGCATCCATCTAAACCAAATTCAGTAGATCAACGCAATAATACGCCGCTCACAATTCCATCCTAGAGACCTCCGCATTGTCAGGTAGTAGTAGAAAATTTGCAAAGATCGTATCCTGCTGAGAATAAAGAATCATGCCTAACAAGCATGGGAAACATGGTTGAAAATGAACAGCATGCTTTTCTTTAGTGTTTTCAATTCGTTGGAATGAGGTAGTATAGGCTGATGTTGCTGAGATTTCTACAAAAGTATTGCCTAAAGCTTTAACTATATCTACAGGATTAGAGAAATCTTTCCCATTCCAGGAGAGGATTGGAGGAGGTATGGTAGGCAACTCACCAGACAGCTGTCTAATTTTTTTCCATATTATTTTGGGATCAGTATTTCTGTGAAAACTGGATTCAAAAGGGTCCAGGATTCTTTCTTTGCTTTCTTTTGTATGAAGCGTGCTTTTGCTCTTAATTTCTTATAATTAATGAGATTGACTGTGCTCGGACATTGCCGAAACAAATTCCAGATTTTATTTTTTGCTCTCTTTGCTGTGGTGCATTTGTCATTCCACCAGTAATTATAATGCTTTCGGCCCTGCGGATCTGATAGTGGTATGATGTCTTTAGCCACATTTAGAAGATGCGATGTGATGTAATCTGTCACGTTATCAATATGCTGGAGGCAGATTTTTTCCTCATCAAGGTCGATTGATGACTGAAATTTTTCCCAGTCTGCTCGGACAAATTTCCACTTTCTGCAGGGTTGAGTTGAAGGAGTCTTTGCTTTCAGAATGTTGCATACTATTGGGAAGTAGTCACTGCCCATGGGATCGTTTATTACATACCACTCTATGGTTGGGACTAGTACTGGTGAACAAATTGAGAGATCTATTGCTGAGGTGTGTTCTGCTGGGAGCAGTACATGTGTCGGTGCACCAGTATTGAGTACAGTGAGATTTATTTCCTCTAAAAAGCTTTCAATTAAGCTACCCCGTCTATCTAATTTAGGAGAGCTCCATAAGGGGTGGTGCCCGTTAAAGTCCCCTAATATAGAGAGAGGCGGAGGTATGTGTATAAAGAGGTCTTCAAGGTCTTTTAAAGAGTAAGTACGGTTTGGCGGTAGGTAGATTCAGACAAGTGTTAGCTGTATTTCGATCTCTTCGATAAAGCCAACAGTTCTTTATCGAAGGAGAAATTTGTGAGTTTAGGTAAGTTTCCTGTAGACAGAAGGCAACTGGACAATATCGATTAATTAGGTATTGAATATCGTCAGTGTTGCAACGAAAACCTCTGCAATTCCATTGTAAGATACTGTGGTTCATTAGGTTTAGTTGAGGATGAATCATCTGACTGTTTTTTGTTTGAGGAACATTTTTTCCGGTCTTATTTTGGGAAGCTGGGGCGTCCAGTATCCATAGTGTCATTTGCATGAAGTTCTGGCCCCGAGTGCCAAGCGATAGTGACAAGCGATTTTCTTCCAGTGATTATAGAGTGATCTCCAAAGTGATATAGTTTCTTTATTTTCCAGTGCGGCTGTTATTTCATTTACTTCAAGTGGGTCTGTGCTTTAAAAGTCAAAAGTAAGAACCCAGAAAGGCAATCCACCTTTCTTTGCATATTCTTTATATATATATCACTAACCAAATCCACTAACTTAAACAACCGCTTGGTCACTGGTGGCACCGCTCCTGCCTCCACGTGGTGGGGCCGGTAACCTGGGGGAAAAACCAACCCTCGGGGCGAAAAGGAGCAAAGATGGAAATAAGTGAATTTCCACGTTTAGAGCCGAAGTGCTCTCAACATGAACACGACAATGACACCGACAATGACTTCTCTCTTTCAAAGAGACAAAAAAAGGACACTAGGAAACAGGAATCTCCAGCTTTCCTCATAATACACTCTTTGTCATCCCAACCTGTGAGCAAGCTCTCACCTTTCATCATCCAGAGATGCCTAGAAAACGCTGCAGGTTCGCCAAAAATGGTTAAACGTCTCCAATCAGGAGATCTACTAGTAGAGACATCGTACTCAAGACATTCTGAATTACTACTGCAACTTACTTCTTTAAGCGGAATACCAATTCAGGTTACCCCACACAACACACTAAATTCTTCCAAAGGAGTGATCTCCGAATGGGATCTATTATATGTTTCTGAGGAAGAAATTGTCCAGGAGCTAAAAGATCAAAATGTGACTCATGCAAAACGTATCATGATCAGAAAAGACGGCAACTTAACTCCCACGCGAAACATAATCTTGACTTTCAGTACTCCAAATCTACCGGGTTCTGTCAAAGCAGGTTACTTGAATTGCCGCATTAGGCCATATATCCCAAATCCGCTCAGATGCTTTAAATGTCAAAAGTTCGGCCATTCTCAGACAGCATGCCGTGGAGATGCTATATGTCCAAACTGCAGCTGCAAGAATCACATGCAAGCAGAATGCAAAGCTCCAACACCACAGTGTCCTAATTGTAGTGGCAAACATCCAGCCTACTCGAAAGAATGTGAACTATGGAAGATAGGAAAAAAAATACAAAAATATAAAATTGAAAATAAAGTCTCTTACCAAGAAGCGAAAAAACAGATCAACTTAAGTATGCCAAAACGCACTTATGCTTCAACGACTCTCAGACAAGAATCAGTGGCATGTCAGACGGAAGTATCCATCTCTCCAAAAACATCAATATCAGACTGGGCACGATCAGTACTCTTGATCAAGCATCCATCTAAACCAAATTCAATAGACCAAAGCAATAACACCCCACTCACAATTCCAACCCAGAGACTTCCGCATCGTCAGGCAGCAGAAAATTTGCAAAGATCTTACTCTGCTGAGACGAAAGTATCAGGTCTAACAAGCATGGATACAGTTGATTCTATCTGTCAAGAAGAACTGCTTGAAATACACGCAGAAGATGATATGGACGATAGCAATGAATCGGGACGTCCCACCTTTCCCCGAAAAGAAAAACCAAAACCGGACCGTCATAAACAATCAACTTATAAAAAGCAGTCGGATACATCTTCCACGAACAAAACCAAATAATGGAACACATCATTCAATGGAATTGTAGAGGCTTTCGCAGCAACATCGATGATATCAATGAATTAATTCACTGCTTCAATCCTGTAGCTATGTGCCTACAGGAAACCAACTTGACACCCCAAGTTTCCACTACAGTCAAAAATTACACAATCTACAGACAAGATAGATCTGACACTAATAGTGCTCATGGAGGAGTAGCCATCCTGTTGGACTCAAGAGTTCCTTCCAGATGCATTCCATTGCAAACCTCTTTAGAAGCTGTTGCCGCACGCATAGTAATTGGAATTACCTTTACATTGGTCTCAATTTATCTTCCACCTAATCGTTCATATTCTATTCAGGAAATCGAAAGTCTTGTGTTGCAACTACCAGTTCCCTTCTGTCTACTAGGTGACTTTAATGCTCACCACCCATTATGGGGTTCATCCAGCTTAGACAGGCGTGGAAAACTTGTTGAAACGTTAATAGATAGACAGGATCTAACGTTGTTAAATACTGGCTCTCCTACCTATGTTCATTTTCCTACCGGATCAACCTCTGCAATAGACCTTTCCATTTGCTCTCCAGTGCTCTATCCAAGTATCCAGTGGGCAACTCTTAACGACCCTCACAACAGCGATCATTTCCCAATAATATGCAAAGTTCAAACTTCCTGTTCATTACCAACAGACAGTCCACTAAAATGGAAATTTCCAAAGGCTGACTGGATAAAATATAGCACGCTTGTCTCGTTCGACAACCATATCATACAGTGTTCTTCTATCAACCATGTTACTGAACATATTACAAACCAAATTCTAACAGCTGCAACCGCTGCAATTCCACAATACCAAGTCAGGAAAAAGCGAAAATTAAATTATTAGTGGAACGAAGAGTGCAACAATGCAAAAAAAGAGAAAAACAAAGCCTGGAATCAATTCCACAAAATCCAACCACTTCCAATCTTATTAATTATAAGCGACTTAGAGCAAGAGCCCGTTATATCAGACGGAAAGCAAAAAAAGAATCTTGGATTAAATTCGCTTCCTCAGTTAATAAAAATACAGACATCAGACTGATCTGGAATAAGATAAAATTGTTAAATGGCAAAATTCCTCCAACATCTACTCCACTAATTAACTGGAATGGACAGGAGCTCTCTACTCCTGCAGAAATCGCTAATGCACTAGGATCTGTATTTTCCCAGTTGTCCTCCTCAACTTCTTATGACCAATCGTTTCAAAAAATTAAAGGTGTAACTGAAAAATCCAAACTGAATTTCACTGACAGATGTGCACTAAAATATAATCAACCATTTACCATGGTTGAACTTCAGCATGCTCTTATCAACACAAGGAATAGCGCTGCTGGCCCTGATGGGATATTTTATATAATGCTTAAAAATTTAAATACAAAGTCACAGTCATCACTGCTGTTCTTCCTCAATCGAATATTCACTGAACATACATACCCAAGCTCCTGGTGTCATTCCTACGTTCTGGCAATCCCAAAACCTGGTAAAGACTATTCTGTTCCTCAAAACTACAGACCAATTTCACTTACCAGCTGTCTGAGCAAAACCCTCGAAAAAATGATTCACAGCCGCCTGACTTGGTATCTTGAGTCCCAAAAGTTAATCAATAACAATCAATTTGGATTCAGAAAAAATCGATCATCATTGGACCTTATGATTAAAGCCGAAGCAAATATCAGAAATGCATTCATCAAAAAGGAGCATCTCGTTATGGTCTGTCTGGATATTGAGAAAGCTTTTGACACCACATGGCGTTTTGGCATTTTAAAGGATCTACATTCTCTTGGCCTGAGAGGAAATTTGCCATATTTCATCCAAATTTTTTTAGAACAAAGATCCTTTCAAGTTCGTTACCGGGGAACTCTCTCTAAAATGTTTGTTCAGGAAGAAGGAATCCCTCAAGGGTCCGTTCTCAGCGCTACTCTGTTCGCAATTAGAATTAATCACTTAACTGAAATTATTCCGAAAACAGTAGACTCATATCTTTATGCCGATGATCTAACAATCTCCTGCCACTCTCAAAACATGAACTACATTGAGAGACAATTGCAGATATCAATAAATCAGATCCAGATTTGGATGACACAAAACGGTTACAGACTATCCAGCCAGAAATCTACTGCCATTCATTTCTGCACCATGCGTAAAATGCATCCTGATCCTGAACTCCACTTAGATAACCATCTTATTCCAATTGCGAATAGTATTCGTCTGCTTGGCTTAATTTTTGACAGTAAGTTAAACTATCATAAACACATTGAACATCTCCGGACAGCTTGCCAAAAAAAAATGAACATACTCAGAGCCTTATCAGCAACAACCTGGGGAGCAGATCGTTACACCTTGCTTCACTTATATAGATCCATAATTAGATCTCGTCTGGACTATGGCGCACCTGTCTTCGATTCTGCTAGGGAAAGTACCTTATCTCGTCTGAACCCTATTCAACATTCAGCTCTAAGAATAGCTTTAGGTGCGTTCAGAACATCACCAGTGCAAAGTCTTTATGTGAAAGCCTACGAAGCTCCTCTAAACATCAGAAGAAAGATGTTATTACTGAACTACGCAACCAAGGTCCAAAGCCAGTCGACCCATCCCAATTGGTCAATATTTAATGATCCGCCACTCAAGACCTTTTATAGAAACAAACCACAAGCAATTAGGCCTGCAGGTATTAGGTTAATGGAACTAGCAGAAAACTGGAACATACAACTCAAAGTCCACCAAGAACCTATAGATTACGTTCCTCCATGGTCTGTCATCATGCCGTGTTGTGATAATTATTTCCACCAATGGGGGAAACACTCTTTAACGAGTACTAACATCCAGCAACTCCACATTGCACATCTACAATGTTATCCCGACTTCGCGAAAAAATATACTAACGGTTCAAAGTCCGAGAATGGATCAGGTGCAGCAGTGGTATTCCATGACACTATTACTTCTGTGTCACTTCCAACAGAATGCAGTAGTTACACCACTGAATTATATGCCATAAAGCTTGCTCTGGAAATCATTTTCCATCTCTCAATCGAAAAGAGCATAATCTACACAGACTCGCAAAGTGCCTTATTAGCAATGCAAAAGATTTCCCCATCTACTCATCCGTTACTACAGCAAATCAGATCAGAGTTGATTCGTCTCCGAGATCATCGGCTAAGCATTGTCTTCTGCTGGATCCCAGGCCATACTGGAATACCAGGAAACGAAATTGCAGATGATGCTGCCAAGCATCCATCCAGCACATCCGCAATGAATTTTCTGGTCCCACTCAGTGACTACAAAATCCATATTCGAAATATATGTAAGGAACGATGGACACTACAGTGGCAAACGCAGATGCATAACAAACTCCTTGAAATTAAACCTATACCCGAATTATGGGCCTCCAATTTTCACACAAACAGACAAGAAGAGGTTGTCCTGGCCAGAGCCCGAATAGGCCACACCCATTTGACCCATCTATTCCTGTTATCAGGTAATGACCCTCCACAGTGTTCACATTGCCACAGGCCACTCACAGTAAAACACATACTCCTGGAATGCACCTTGCATAACAACTTCCGTCTACTTTCATTCACTTCTCTGTCAAACTTACAAGAATTGTCACTTAACCATATCATAGGCGAAAATTCAAACCTTACAGAATTCATTTTCTTTCTGAAACGAATCGGTTTATATAACCGTTTCTAACTGCTTTCATAGAAGCCAAAAAAAATTAGTACTAACTACTATGATAGGTGCAATATGGCCTAAGTAGCCTTTGCACCAGAAAAATGCAAACACAACAACAACAACAGCATGAAGTTCTAGTATGGGCTGTTCATGATCTGAGTATACATCTACTTCCATACTATTGGTGGTTGATTCAGATTTCTTGTTGTCTTTAGTAGTTTTTATTTTTCTTTGTCATGCGGGACTGTCCGAGTATCAGTTGGGATGATGATTGATTGGAGTGTTGGTCGATTCACTGGTTTTAGCTTGATGTGTGTCTTTTCCTGAGTTTGATAATGTTTTAACCCAATTAGCCAGGGATGTGCTGGGAGGTATTAATACATCTGTTTGAACTGCTGTTGAATTAAAGCTTCGAGTGTGAGATGCATATGAACGACAGGACATGGTCAACATAACCTGTCTGCGTGCCACAGGGTATGTGACTTTGTGCTCAATTTTATATTTTTGAATTTTCTTCCCTGTTTTCCATATTTCACAAAATTTTGAAAAGGCTGGGTGACTTTCTTGGCAGTTGGGGCAAATGGGACTTGAGGTTGAACAGTCTGCTTGTGTATGTTCCTTGGAACCACACATTTTACAAATAGTTTCTCCTCTGCGTGCTTGTTTCGAATGTCCATATTTTTGGCATTTAAAACAACGAATGGGATTAAGGATATAAGCCCGAATTCGGCAATTTAAATAGCCAGCTTTTACTGAGGATGGCAAATTCGGGGTACTGAAAGTTAAAATGATTGATCTAGTTGGGACGAGATTTCCATCTTTTTTCAACATTTACCTTATGAAGATTTCCATCTTCATAAGGTAAATGTTGGAAGTGATCACAGAATGGTAAGATGTACACTTGATATAGATGTAGGAAAGGAAAGGAAAAAACTGACTCGAGTAAATAACACAAAGGTCTTTGAGATAACAGAGGAGGAGAAAAAGCAGTATGTACTGGAACTTAAAAACAAGTTTGAGCTTCTGCAGACTGCTCAGAACCAAGATATCGACGAGGAATATTACAACTTTCTGAAAGTGATAAAGCCCAAGAAACTTATAGGGAAACAGAAATCCAAAGAAGAAAAAATTAGTCAAGAAACACTTGTCATAATGAACCGAAGACGACAAATGAAGAGCAAGAAAAACACTGACAGGGAGAAAATTGAGTATACTGAGTTATGCAAAGCCATTAGAAAGAGACTCAGAGAGGACGTAAGAAGATTTAACACAAGAAAAGTAGAACAAGCATTAAGGGAAAACAAAGGATTTAAATCAGCAGCCACGAGCAGTAATACAGAAAGACAAATGATACTGAAACTGAAGAATAGCGATAGTGTACTTATAAACAGCAGAGAAGGCATAATTCAAATAGCAGAAGACTACTATAGAGAATTATACAAGGAGCGAGGGAATGATGCCAGCAGTGAGGAAGATGGATTGCAAAGTAGCAACACATATGACATACCCGATATTCTTCCTGATGAGGTAGAACATGCATTGAAGAAAATGAAGAATCGGAAAGCCCGGGGGAAGACGAAGTTACTGTAGAGTTGTTAAAATTAGGAGGAAGAGACATAATACAAAAACTGGCAAGGCTCTTCACAAAGTGCATTAGAAAAGGTGTAATGCCTAAGCAGTGGAATAATGCAATTATAGTTTTGCTGCACAAGAAAGGAGATAAATCAGAAATTGGAAATTATAGACCAATTAGCTTGTTATCCCATATCTACAAGTTGTTCACAAGGGTCATTACTAACAGATTAGAAAGAATACTTAATGAGAATTAACCGAAAGAGCAAGCAGGCTTTAGGACAGGATTCTCTTATATTTGGATTTTAGGAAAGCTTTTGACACTGTTGCGCATGGAAGACTTTTGTGCAAATTGGAGCAGAATGGTATTAAGGGTAAGTTGCTACAATGAATAAAAAAGATAGTTGAGTGGGAGAAGACAGAGGGTGGTAATCAATTGGTGCTGCTCTTCCTGGACTAATGTTATTAGTGGAGTTCCACAGGGTTGGGTGTTGGGTCCACTGTTGTTTTGTATATATATCAACGATATTGATGAAGTTATATCAGGCTTAGTGTCGAACTTTGCAGATGATACAAAGGTCGGCAGGATTGTTAATGACAGTAATGGCAGTGTGCTCCTGCAACAGGATCTAGAAAATTTGGGCAGATGGGCTAAGAGGTAGCAACTGAAATTTAACCTTGAAAAATGCAAAGTACTGCATATGGGTAGAACAGCTGCCTCTCTTCCCACTGAATGCACTAACTATACTGCAGAATTATTTGCAATTAAACTGGCTCTAGATAACATAAACAAATATCATATCAAACGATCTCTGATATATATAGACTCTTTAAGTGCAATCAGTGCCGTTCAATCTACCTTTCCTCCCTCTCATCCCGTTCTTAAAGAGATCCAGTCTAAATTATTTTATCATCAAACAGCCAACCACAATGTTACCTTCTGCTGGATTCCTGGTCATGTCGACATCCAAGGTAATGATCGTGCGGATGAGACTGCTAAACATGCCGACTCTAGATCTTACAGTCAACTGAAAGTTCCATACACTGACTACAAATCCATTATTAAAAAAAAAAACATGTTGGAAACAATGGTCTCACCTCTGGCAATCTAAAACCAATAATAAACTGTTCCAGATAAAAAAGAGCCTCAACTGTGGACATATAGTTTTAGAAGAAACAGGCGACAAGAAGTAATTCTGGCAAGGCTTCGCATCGGTCATTCACATCCAATTGATCTCCATTTGCTTTTGGGAGAGACTCCTCCTCAGTGCTTCTTTTGCCAGTCACACCTAACAATAAAACATATTCGAATTGAATGTCCCCACCTTTCATCTGTCCGAAATTCCAGCTTCAGCTCCCTCTCCAACTTGTAGGAACCCTTAACCTTATCACATATGCTTGGTAATGAAGCAAATTTCGAGGATCTGTTTAAGTGTTTAAAACGCATAAATTTATATAATAGCATCTAATCATAACGTGAAATCAGTGATTCCTAAACCATGAACAGGCGCAATATGGACCAAGAGCCCTTGTGAGAAAAACCTCAAATACAACAACAACAGTCATATCTGCAACCGATGTGGGGAGCAGACAGATACACTTTGTTACATCTGTATAGAACCTTGATAAGATCCAGACTCGATTAAGGAGCACAAGTTTACAGCTCTGCAAGACCCAGTGCCTTAAGATGGTTAGATCCTATACGCCATAATGTACTACGTATAGCCCTAGGAGCGTATTGTACTTCTCCGGTCCAAAGTCTCTATGCCGAAGCCTATGAACCACCACTCCAGCTCAGAAGACAAGTACTACTTTTATCTTATGCATCTAAAATAAAGTGTATTCCAAATTATCCTGTATACAAAACATTATATGCGCCAATATTGGAAGATATGTACAGAATTAATCTAACAGTAAACAATCCAGCAAAAATACGCGTCAAGGAGCTACTTCCAATTTGGTCTCTTGATTTCAAAAAATAGTTGTCACACAAAATGCACCAAGACTTCCTTGGAATACAATATCACCAGTCTGTGATACCTACTTCCATAACTGTGGAAGACATTCCCTACCAGGAAACAGCTTTCAACAACTACACGATGCCTATCTAGAGAAATACCCACACTATACACAAATACAAATTTTTGTATATACGGATGGATTGAAAACTGATACAAAAGTAGGCGCGGCAGCAGTTTTCTCTGATACTACAACAACCCAAGTTCTCCCAACAGAATGTAGCATCTTTTCAGCTGAATTACAGGCAGTGAAGTCAGCAATGGACCGAATATGGCACCAACGGTTAACCCATAGTGTGATCTTCACGGACTCCCTCAGTGTAATTCAAGCAATACAATGCGACTCAAAGAATTTCCATCCGACTTTGAGACAAATTCAAGTCACCCTAAACAAACTGATTAAAAGAAAACAAAATGTTACCTTTTGTTGGATTCCTGGACATACAGGAATTAAAGGAAATGAACAAGCTGACTATACAGCAAAAACGGCAAGAGGCATCATACTATCAACCACCAAAGTACCATTTACGGACTACAGATGTCGCATCAAAGTGAATAGCAAGGAACAATGGCAAAAATATGGAACGAACAAACCAATAATAAACTTTTTCAAATTAAACCAGTTTTAAAACAGTGGAAAACCAGTGAAAGACAGGTCCGAAAAGAACAAGTAACCGATACCAGGTTAAGGATAGGGCACTCACATCTTACTCATTCCTATCTACTTATAGCCGAAGAACCGCCTCAATGTAATCAGTGCCATGTACAACAAACAGTTAAGCATTTACTAGTAGATTGTCCAGCTTTTACAAACCAAATAAAAATAGCCTTCAAGTCCAAAAATAATATTCAAGATGCTTTTGTTTGGGAAAACATTTTAAGTGAAGAAAGTAATATACAAGAAATCTTTCATTACCTAAGATTAATAGGCTTGATAATCAGATGTAAAAAAAAATGAATACAATTGAACTTCATCTCCAAATAAAGTCAGGCATTAATTTGAACTACTATTGCAAGAGACCACACTTAAAAATTACAAAACCATGAGAGGTGCATTATGGCCACAGAATCCGATGTGCCGACAACTAACAAACAACAACAACCATCCACCACCAGGTGATTTTTATTCGCATTGCCACTGGAGTATTTCGAACATCTTCTGTCCGGAGTCTTTATGTCGAAGAAAATCGTTATAAAATGTCGAAGAAAACCATCGTTACCGTTTTGTCGGAAAGAGTTGTCTCTAGAGTATGCTTTCAAACTGAAATCCCTGTCAGTACATCCCACGTGGATGCCCGTTTTTGAGACACATTGGGAAAATCTCTGTAACACTGTCAGACTGCCAACCGTCCCTTTGGTATTCGTGTCCAAGAGTTGCATTTAGCGCTTACCAATCACCAAGGCAACCACTTCCACTCTTGTACGATCGAACACCATCATGCAAGTGATATATAAAAAAAAATTGGTATGGCCACCATGTTCGTCTCTCTATTACTTACCTTTTACTTACTATTATTTACTCAGCTCAACTTACCTTTACAAAAAAGAGAATAAAAAATGACATCACAGCCTATCACAACGGAGTGCAGATAAGGAAAGTGAAGTCTCACACCGACCTCGGCTTGACTTGGGACGAGGGCCTCACTTTTCAGACCCACTTCTCGACCATGAAAACTAAGACTTTCTCGGCGATGTGGGCAATTCGACAAGAGCTGACGGGGTTACTGAACGTAGATATAGTCGGAGGATACGTCAAGCGGTGCCTACAACCTATCGCATTGTATGCATCACCAATCTGGTCTTCTGCCCCGACATCGTACATAAATAGATTCCTCGCAGTCGAGTACTGGGTAATGCGATGGATGAACAGGGTCATGGGCAATGCTTTCACCATCTCCAGGGCTGTTTTATACACCAACTTAAATATCACTCCCTGGAGAGTTCACATTGCATCCAGGAATATTCTTCTTCTTTCTCAGATGCTTACCGGTGTGATTGACGCCCCCAGTCTTCGAGGACTTATCTCTACTCCACGTGCTGGACGCAGTAATGACAGTCCCTACTTACCTTTGCATTCTAAACTATCCAACCTGTGCTGTCCGAAGAACTTCTTCCCAAACAACGCAGTGAACCTTTTCAATTCATTGACAATAGACGCTGTGAAATTCTCCGAAAGCAAGCAGTACAGAGTGAAGAGCATCTCAGAAGCGCACTGCTTACTTCAACTATAATCTTGACAATGAGTGAACTTGTAAACAATATTGTAAATATACGCACTTGTGTAAATATTGTAAATAATTGTATTCGTGCATTTTTGTACACTCTTCTTATATTATAAATACTGTATATAATTGCAGTTCTTGCATTTTGTACACCCTTCTAGCCGGTCGGCTGTGTATAAGGGGTGAAAGCAAACACTTGCTATTTTTTTAATAAACGGATTTTAATAATAATAATAATAATAATAATAATATTAACAATTCTATGTTAATAGAGAATACTCTGACTTCTTGCCTATTTTGACTGATGGCTCGAAGGCCGAGCCATCTCTCCGATCTGCTGCAATCTTTCAAGATAACAGTGTGTCTGAGAAGATTTCCCATGAATACAACTGAGCATATACATAGAGCAGTTGTATGGTATAGAGTTAGCCTTGGATCACATTAAAATCCACAGTTACCAAAGATTATTCTGTATACAGACTCTTTAATTAGACTACAGGCTTTTTCGGGGACGAGATATAATCTGTATCCATTACCGATCCATTCCAGCAGATATTACATTCTCTTTCTGGATGTTCTGTCGGCATCCGTTTCTGCTGGATTCCAAGGCATACTATGATCATGGGTAATGAATTGGCGGACGCTGTTGCCAGATCACCACAGCACGGCCCCGAGTGCCAAGCGAGTGATCATAGCGATATTTCCAAAGTGATTTGAAAGCGTTTTTTCTCTAAGCGACAGATTGTAGAGATTGTTAAAACCCTCTTTATTTATAAAATTATTTAATTTTGGCTTTTTCTAAATAAAGAACTAAGCTTCATATCAAGGAAGGAAAGACCCTTTCTTTTATATTTATATATATATAACCAATTTCTCTAACACACTAACCACTAATCTCTTATCGCTTGGTCACTGGTGGCACCGCTCCTGCCTCCACGTGGCGGGGCTGGTAGTCTGAGTATTAATCTAATACTCAGGGCGAAAAGGAGCAAATATGGATCCATTAATATCACCAACTGTAGAGCCTACGTGCTCGCATGAACTTGAGTCATCTCAAGCAAAAAGAATCAAAAAAGATGATTCTTCACATGACATACCTGCTTTTCTAATTTTACACTCTTTGTCAACGAAACCTCTTAGTAGCTTATCGCCATTTCTTGTGCAGAAAAGCATAGAGGCTGTAGCAGGTACTCCCAAAATTGTCAAACGCCTTCGCTCAGGAGATCTTCTTATAGAGACTTCCCATCCCAGTCATTCTAGACAACTCCTGAAGCAAACGACCTTCGGAGGCCTTCCCATTTCGGTAACCCCGCACAGAACTTTAAACACCTCAAAGGGAGTCATCTCGGAATGGGACCTCCTTAATGTTTCTGAGGAAGAAATTGCCGAAGAACTTAAAGCACAACGTGTTGTCGGTGCTAAAAGAATTATGACCAAACAAGATGGTGTCCTTACACCCACAAGAAATGTTATCCTTACCTTCAGCAGTCCGAATCTACCAGAATCAGTAAAAGCTGGCTACCTTTCCTGTAAGATCCGACCTTATATACCAAATCCACTTAGATGCTTTAAATGCCAGAAGTATGGTCATTCTCAAACAGCATGCCAAGGTAAGACAATCTGTCCCCTGTGTGGCTCATCAGACCATTCCCAAACTGAATGTACAGCAGCTACGCCAAAGTGTCCCAATTGCCAGGGTACTCACCCCGCATATTCTAGAACTTGTGAATTATGGAAAACGGGAAAGAAAATAATAAAGTACAAGGTAGAGAAAAATGTATCTTACCAAGAGGCACGTAAACAAATATTAAATGTGATCCCTGCCAAAACATATTCCAATGCAGTTAAAAACACTAAAGAATTTTCTACACAGACTTATATTACTATTCCTCCTAAATTATCTCTTATTCAATGGGCTAGATCCATCCTTGCGGATGGTGAGACACTAACAGCAACAAAGACAAAAAGTCCATCAAATTCTACTAATACAAAGCCATCCAAGCCACAACAAGACGTTCCAAACTCAGGCACATTATTAAAGGAGAAAGATGTTCATCGTACACAAAATAAACCAACTGAACGAACCATGGAAACCGATGAGAAATTAGACAATGATGATGCTGTTCTCATGCTTCATGCTGATGATGAGATGGATATTACTCGCCCAGTATTTTCAAAACGAGAGAAATATAAACAGGATCGAGGGAAAAACAAACGATCAGACCAATCCATCTAACCTAAACCCAAATAATGCAGAAAATTATTCAATGGAATTGTAGAGGACTAAGAAGTAATCTTGACGAATTAAAATACCTAATGCACCAGCATGATCCTGCATGTATTTGTCTACAGGAAACTTATTTATCATCAAATTATAGCCCACACTTCTCGCGGTATACACTATATAGACGTGACAGATGTTCCGATTCTCCAGCAAGAGGAGGAGTAGCAATATTAGTTCGTAGTAATGTACCATCGAAACCCATTCAGCTTTCCACTAATCTAGAAGCAATAGCCGTTCGTATTGTTCTTGGGATTAATCTCACCCTTGTCTCCATTTATATTCCACCAAACGTTTCATGTTCCATTGCAGAACTTGATAATTTACATAATCAACTACCCCAACCTGTATGCTTTCTAGGTGATCTAAATGCTCATCATCCTTTGTGGGGTTCCCCGAACATGGATCGTAGAGGGAGGATGATCGAAACTCTACTTGATAACCATCACTTAACACTACTGAATACCGGTGTGCATACTTATATTCACTTGCCTACAGGTTCTAGCTCTGCTCTGGATCTGTCCATATGTTCCTCGTCCATTTATCCTAGCTTTGATTGGACAGTATTAACTGACCTTCATAACAGCGATCACTTTCCTATAATTTGTGAAATACAGACGGATACAAACTATACATCTAACCAAAAAATTACGTGGAATTTTCACAGAGCTAACTGGGAAAAGTTTTCGAAAACAGTGCAATTTGATAACCATTTGATTCTTTCTGCATCTATTAATAATGCTACTAGACATATAGTAGAACAATTACTTGAAGCTGCTACCAGCGCAATACCGAAAGTTAACCTTACGAAACAAAGGTACAATAATTGGTGGACAAGGGACTGCTATCTTGCCAAAAGGAAACAAAACAAAGCTTGGAACACTTTTCGCCGAAATGCTACAATGGAGAACCTTATAAACTATAAACGGCTGAAAGCTGAAGCACGCCGAATTCGTCGAAAAGCTAAACAGGATGCGTGGATTCGATTCAGTTCTACCATCTGCAGAAACACTGACCCCAGAATAATTTGGAGAAAGATCCGTATCCTCAGTGGAAAGTGTCAACAAACCAAAGCCCCAATCTTGTCCTGGAAAGGAATAGATATTTCTTCTCCAACTGATATTGCAGAGGCTTTAGCACAAACATTTGCAGTCACTTCATCATCTCAATCTTATGAAGACTCATTTAGACGCAAAAAAATTTCCGTGGAAAAATATAAAATTAACTTTGTTACAAAACAATCTCATTCTTATAACCTTCCGTTCACTATGAATGAACTCAACGAAGCTCTCCAGAATTCTAGAAATAGTTCTGCTGGACCAGATGGCATTTTCTATATAATGCTTTGCCACCTCAACTCAAACTCAAAATCTATATTACTGAAATTTTACAATAGAATCTTTGAGGAGAATGTTTACCCTGATACATGGCATCAGTCAGTTGTGGTAGCCATAGCGAAAGCCGGGAAAGATGCTTCCTCTCCCAATAGTTATCGTCCTATATCTTTGACCAGCTGTTTAGGAAAGATAATGGAAAAGATGGTACACAAGAGACTTGTCTGGATTATTGAAGATCAAGGTGCTATATCATGCCATCAATTTGGTTTCCGCCGTAACAGGTGTACAACTGATGTCCACATCAAGGTTGAAGCTCACATTCGAAATGCTTTTCTTAAGAAACAGCACATGGTAATGATAACATTCGATATTACCAAAGCATTCGATACAACCTGGAGATATGGAATCCTCCAAGACTTAAACAAACTTGGACTGAGAGGTAACCTGCCTAGATTCATTCAGAATTTTCTTCACCTCAGGACCTTTCAAGTAAGATTCCAGAATGAGCTGTCCAAAATTCACACACAAGAAGAAGGAATACCTCAGGGATCGATTTTAAGTGCCACACTCTTTGCATTACGTACCAGTAGCATTATAAGAGACATCCCAGCCGCGGTAGAAGTTTATATGTATGCAGATGATCTTGCTATTTCCTGTCAATCATCGAACATGGCTACCATCGAAAGACAACTAACTACAGATAGCAATAAACAAAATTGAAACTTGGACAGAAAGCAACGGCTATCAATTAACCGAGGGGAAAACAGCAGCAATACACTTCTGTAAATTACGATTGCTTCATCCGGAACCTGTATTAAAACTGAAAGGCAGAGAAATACCGATGACAGACTGCATAAGATTATTGGGTCTGAATTTAGACACCAAATTAAATTTTCGTAAACATGTGATCTATCTACGAACTACGTGCCTCCAGAAACTAAACATCCTTCGTGCAGTATCCTCAACATCTTGGGGTGCTGACAGACAGTCACTGCTCAATTTATATCGTGCTCTAATCCGGTCACGATTAGACTATGGAGCCATAGTATATGCATCAGCTAAAAACAGCATCTTACGGTCTGTGAACACCATTCAACACAGTGCCCTTCGATCAGCACTAGGCGCCTACAGAACCTCGCCAGTTCAAAGCTTGTATATAGAAGCACACGACCCTCCGCTTTATCTTAGAAGACAACGCCTACTCTGCCAATACGCTGCTAAAATAAGAAGCTTTCCAACTCACCCCTGTTGGGTATATCTCAACCAACCTTTATGGTCAACACTTTATGAATCCAAACCTAATGAACCCAGACCTGCTGGAATTCGTCTTCAAGTAGTAATAAAAAAGTGGAAACTCGATCTCAATAAAATTGCGGAAAGTGTAAATATGCCTTTACCTCCATGGAATAGACATCATATAAACATTGATCTTTACTTCGCTCAGTGGCCAAAAAATACCATTCCACTATGTAATATCCGACAGTTGCATGCCAATCATACTTCGCAACACACTGGAAAGCTCATAATCTATACGGATGGATCTAAAACCCAATCACATGTAGGTGCAGCAACCGTGTTCCCTTCGCATGTAATTTCAAAATCCCTTCCAGTTGAGTGCAGCATTCTATCTGCAGAACTGTATGCTATACAGCTTGCATTAAGTGAAATATGTCAACAGTCATCCCTCTCTGTTTTAATATACTCGGATTCACTGAGTGCTATTTCAGCCATACAGGGTAAACGACATTCTCGTCACCCTCTTCTACAAGAAATTGAGTTTTTAATCAACCTTTGTCAAAAGAAACACTCTGAAATAACTCTTTGCTGGATCCCAGGACACTGCGGAATAGAAGGCAATGAAAAAGCAGACATTGCAGCTAAGTCAGCATCAGAACTGCCAAACAGAACAATGATAGTCCCACACACTGATTTTAGTCCAATCATTATTAGAGAAAGTGAAAATGAATGGACCCAAATATGGAAAAATGAAGTCAACAATAAACTACATGAAATAAAACCTAATCCAGAAATATGGAACTCAAGCATCAGAGAGAGTCGCAGAGAAGAAGTAATACTTGCCAGACTGAGAATTGGCCATACTCATCTTACTCATTTTCATCTATTGGCAAACAAAAATCCCCCACTCTGTTTTCAATGCCAAGTTCAACTTACAGTAAAACACATTCTTTTGGTATGCCCTCGATTCAGAAATTCCAGATTGCTTTGTTTTCAGAGTTCATACAATAACCAGAATCCAGTTACCCTTCAACAGATCTTAGACAATAACGCGAATATACATGAATTGTTTAATTTTATTCGGCAAATCAGATTTGATAAACAAATCTGAAAAAATGTTTGATGTACATTAAAAACTTGGAAAGACACATCTTGGCCATTGATGCCCTTGTGTCTTAAAACCATTAATCAACAACAACACCACAGCACCAGGACAATGGTAGCATGTTATAGTAGCTCTATAACTACATACAACTAATACGCAATACACATTACTCTCCTAGTAGCAACAATCTTTGCAGGAACAGGTTATGAACAAGTTGAATAAGGTAAAATCTGTACTCTAAAACTGGCAGTCTAGTCTGGACATGAACCATACAGTAGAAGTTGTTCTAACTCACCTTGGCATAGTCTTCTTACTCGTTCTTTCCTGCTGAGGGCAGATGATATTTGAGTAATGTGACGCTTTTTTAACTATACGCCATGTTTTATGAAAGTGTCCACTTCATATACGTTTTGTATTTTACTACTTTTAGTCATCTGATTGTGTTTCATACACTCGGATTTAATTTGACAATTACACGGTGTGAGCCGTTTTTGATTATTTAAAAGCTTTAAATCTTTTTTACTCTTATTTTATAAAAAAGTGTACTCTTTATATACATTTGTATTTTTCAGATACTTTTATCTCTGATAAAAGATGATTTTTTCCACATAGTGACCTAATTTGTCGGTAACTGAAATCTTTTAACTGCTTTCTTTTCCATGACCTGGTTTTGGGGAATTATAGCTTTAGTTGCTAATTTTCGAATAAAATAAAACCAAGTAAACGTTCTCATCCCATTTGGACAAATATCTTTGATTCGTACATAAGCGCTTTCAGAAACAGACCCGAATCCAAGCAAACCCACAATCTGGTTTTAAGAACTAATACAGCAATAGAACAATATAATGCAGCAACATTCATCTGGATGATATTTATCAAGATTTAAATGCAATACAAGATCCATGAGCAATATGTAAATCCTCTTGTGACATCTGTTTTTCCCAAGCTAGCGAAAGTCATTCGAAACCACATGCAATCCATTCCTCAGCCAATGCATAAGTTCTACAAATTTATATAGAAGATCAAATATTAACAAGCTGTAGAAGCTGCAGTGGTTTTTCCAATATTAATTCATTGATTCGAATGGATTTTGTGCGTGAAAATGACTTTACCCGGCTTACTAACCGTTTCAACTAGCAGACCAAACTTAATACAGATTGCTTGAGTGCAGTAATGACTGGCAAAATAGTTTCCTAAACACTCCTTCCTGAGAGACAAACCAAATCACGGATACTTCAACCCAGCGACAATAAAGATACCAATATATTTTGATGGATTCCTGGACACATTATAATACCAGGAAACAAGTATACGTATCAATGATGAATTATTCGCTTTTTAAAACAATAAATCTTACATTTGTAATGTATAGTTTTATTCCAATCTTTTAATACATCAAAGTGATCAATATGTATCAAGGTTTCAGTACTCGTCACAATTCTGAGACTTTTTCTTTTGAGTTTCAGAACTCTGTTTATAATTTTAGTTTTTAGTTATTGAGTAGTTAAATAGCAGATGATTTATTATGGATTTTATGATTACCATTCTATACAAAGTTCATTTCAACGAGAAGGATAGCTTAGCCCTCGAACCAGAAAGTACCAGAAATCATAAAGACAGACTGAGTGCCAACATAAAGCGGTTATAAGAGACAGATTTGTTAGATATTTCTTTGGATCCCATACTTATGAATAACAGTCTCATTACTATAGTAGTTAAATCTACCATTGTTTTTCCACGGTATACAAATTCATTACGCTCGTTTTTTAAGATAAGGCAAAGAAGGAATTCTTTTGGTGTACATCCTAGGCTTAAATTTCAAAAAGTGAGTACATGCTATAATTTATAAAAGTTTAAATAAATAGCGAGTGAACATCGAAATATGAGACTTAACCTACCTGTTGCAGGCTTTTCTCTTTTTTCCTCTCAATCTTTCTGGATCACTTCTTACATCTACAGTCCCGCCATGTGACTTCTATTATTATGGAGGAGGAACGTATTTGGTTATAGCTTTATGCGAAGCAGCACATGCTAAATATCTGTCCAGTAGTCGTTATTGGAGATAGATGTAAACATATTGGGGTCATCAACATACCCCCTCCTGTCGACCACGCATCCTTTTCACGCATCACATGCCGGATATACACTTAATTAAACATCCCCCCCTTATAAAATCGTCTGCCTTTTCAATTACCGTAATATTTGTTTCTATAGCAACTCCACGTGCGAGAGTTGCTCTGTTCCTTTCTTTCCAGTACAGCACGCAGATGAAACGAGAGTTGGAGGAACGCACAAGGTCGATTCTGCAGCGCAGGTTCAACTGAGGAAGACACGTCCAGACCGTAGTTGGCTTGCCACTCGCATTAGAGAGGCGATTTTCGCCTTCTTTGACTAAGCCCTCCGCTTTCAAAGGATGCTGGGAAAACCTGTAGTGGAGATGAAGGAAGCGTTAGCTAACGGCCGCACGCAGCTCGCACACTACGCACGTGAAATGTTTCAGAAGCTAGCCAAAAGTATTTCATCCCTAATATAATTTGGCAAATTAGAATCCAGCCTCACAAAGAGTGTCTGAAATGAACTGCAAGAGAAAGTTATATTTGAATTCTATTTGCGAGAAGAAAAGCAGCTCATAGACTAGAACTATAGATACATCAAACAGGAAAAGAAAATACCATACACAGATTTCAGAAATTTAACCAAATTCTTTAAATTCGGAAGAATTTTGCCACGCGAATGCTTTGTTAACTGTAGTATGTAGCTGTCGGTTATTAAAACAACACTTGCATTTACAAGACCAGATCTACGCGTGAAGATAAGAAAATGTTCGATGTTTTTCCTGTATATATAGATCACAGATCTGGTGTATGGTAGCCAAAATTGATAATGCGCCATTAAAATTGAACTAAAACAAATCTAAGGTTGTTTTAAATTGATTTCTGAATTAAAAAAAGAATCCCAGAGTTTAATTTTAAGCAGCGTTTTTGATATTACTGCTTGTGGAGTAGATATCGTAAACAGAAAGAAGGAGATAATTTTCAAGAGCAACCGATTGGATAATGGAACCATAAAGAACAGATGGGAATATAAATATTTCAAGGTAATTACGATGGTTTCTAACAAGCATTGTATTCTGTCCAATGCTCCAAAAAGCTTTTTGCAACAGACCTTAAAAAGGAGGAAATGATTTTTCCTTCTTTTAAAGTCAATTGCGAGATTTCTATGATGAAAACTGTTTATAAATAAATATGTTAACCAGCTTTTTTGGATTTTTTGCAGGAATTTGAAATTTAAAGCTGCACCACGAACTACTTTGCCAATACACATTGTAAATTCGAATATCCACAGATGCAGTTATATTAAATTTAATAAATTTAATAATTATTAAATGTTTTTTCCCCAATGGACAGCAGAAAAATTGGAATCTGTCTTTTCATTGAGCCGTGTGATTT
Organism: Mastigoproctus giganteus; assembly: GCF_048544385.1. Classification (NCBI taxonomy): domain Eukaryota; kingdom Metazoa; phylum Arthropoda; class Arachnida; order Uropygi; family Thelyphonidae; genus Mastigoproctus; species Mastigoproctus giganteus. Next base: position 143,169,767 of record NC_143587.1, read on the forward strand.
TCATGTTTTTTCCTGATAAAACCTATGCATATTGATATTTAAACATTATCTTTAGCATCCTCAAGGTTTATTTTCTGTTTATATTCCGCACAGACTGTTTGTCTTAAATGATCGATAACTGCATCGAAGTTTCATTTACTGAAGAGTTCGCTGGAAGCCCTTCGAAATAAATAGCTATGCAATATCAATACGATAGGTGTACGTTACATTGGAAACGGAGAGAATAATAATATGGATATGGCAATAAACTAACAAGAGTTAGTTCTGTTTCCGCATAAGATTTGTGTTGTAATATACACGCACTGCTATTAACGATTGGAATTCAAGCAGATCGTTTACATGATCTATCCAGCAGGTCAGGGAGGATATTTAACAGGAAAATAAAATATGAAATAAAGAAAATAATTATTACTATATTTAATACGACTCATATACCACGTGAAATTAATAATATAGTTTATTAAGCAATCGCCTAAACCACTCTACAATTAAGGTGATATTTCGGGCATCTTGCCTATACACATCATCAGACCATGCTGCTGACAGACTCCTATTTGCCGATGCTGCCAGAAACCCGATGTTGCATCCAGGCTCTGCTTTCTGATTTACTATACAATCAAACATCTAAAAGGTTTTCACTGAATTCTTGAAATATTCGCGTATTAGGCGGATCCTAGAAGTACAAGTAGGAGCCACCTTCTGTTGGTTCTTTTGTTAAGAGGGATTCCTTAAAGTGCAGTTTTTATGCTTTTTGCCATCTAAATGAATTCCATTACATCTTTCTCCAGCTGTAAATAGTACCATATGCGATGATGACTTCATCAAATTTTCTTGTTAAAGTTCAAACAGTGGAAACATGCTGATCGTCGAAAGACAACCCCAACAAGCCATTGATCGCTTCAAATCCTGGGCAATGGCTAATGGTTTCAATTTTTCGCTACAAAAGACCATTTGTTTATATTTTTCTCTTAAGTTTAAGCTTCATACTGAACCTGAATTGATGCTCAGAAAAAATCCCTTCCGCTAGCATCAGACATAAAATTATTAGAGCTCGTATTTCCTAAAAAGCTGGCTGTCCTTCAACGTATTCTTCAGCAGCGCACAGACTGCATAAGAGGTTGAAAATCTCTCTCTCTCTCCTTCATTGGGTACAGATTGATGCGGCTTACTACGCCTTTACAGTGCAATTATGCGATCAAAATTAGGTTGTGGCTCTCAAGAACTGCAATGCTTTTGGTCGCATACACTATCAGGCTCTTCGTATTGCTACGGGAGCATTTCAAAGATCTTCTGTTCGAAGTCTGTTTGTGGAAACAAATGAGCCATATTTATTTCTTCGACGAAAGCAGCTCTCTCTTCATTATGCTTTCACATTGAGCCTCCTAGACCATCTGACTTGGACATTATCCGTAAGAGTGCCAATTATTCTTTTGGTATTCGCAATCAACAGCTACGTTTTTGCTGTTTTCACTAAGGCAATGCCTTCTACCTTGGAATGCTCATATACCAGCACGTGACTTCTAACTCAAGAACTGAAGGAAGTCTGATACTCTGTGTTCTGTCTATCTGTAGCTCGATTCAGTACACAGATATGAATATTCACCATTAGAAAGACACAATATGGCCCTAGAAGCCTATGTGTCGTTAAACTCAACAACAACAACAAAACAACACAGATATGAATGGCCCTGAGTGCCAAGCGATCTTTCTAGTGCGTTTTTCTAGCGTTTTTCCTAGGGCGAAGTACTAGTGCTTTCATAAATCCTCCACAGCTCGCAACGTCACTGCTGACCGCTCGCAACGTTACTGCATCCCTCGCTGAGCAACGTCACTGCTTCAACGCTAGCAACGTTACTGCTATCGCTAGCAACGTTACTGCTATCGCTAGCAACGTTACTGCTATCGCTAGCAACGTACTGCTCTCCTATTCTTCTGATCGCTTGGTCACTGGTTGGCACCGCTCCTGCCTACACTTGGCGGGGTCGGTAACCTAGGAGAAGGAAGCCCCTCTCCAGGGGCTAAAAGGAGCAACAATGGATTGCGACGAATATCCATCGCTAGAGCCAACAGGCTCTCAACATATTAACACCCGAAGAAGGGAACATGATCCTAGTCTCTCGAAAAGAATGAGAACCGATTCTAGCAAAACAGAACCACCAGCTTTTCTGATAATGCATTCATTATCGAATCAACCAGAAAGCAAATTGTCTCCCTTTGTCATTCAAAGATGTCTTGTAAATTCAGCAGGAACACCAAAAATGGTAAAACAACTTCAGTCGGCCCCGAGTGCCAAGCGATAGTTCCCAAGCGATCTTTATAGTGCGTTTTCTAGCGTTTTTCCTAGAGTGAGTACTAGTGTTTTCATAAACCCTCCACCGCTCGCAACGTCACTGCTGACCGCTCGCAACGTTACTGCTTCCCTCGCTGAGCAACGTCACTGCTTCAACGCTAGCAACGTTACTGCTAACCCCGCTTGCATCGTTACTGCTATCGCTAGCAACGTACTGCTCTCCTATTCTTCTGATCGCTTGGCCACTAGTTGGCACCGCTCCTGCCTCCACGTGGCGGGGTCGGAAACCTGGGAGAAGGAAGCTCCTCTCCCGGGGCGAAAAGGAGCAACAATGGATTGCGATGACTATCCACCACTAGAGCCAACAGGCTCTCAACATGTTGACACCCGTAGAAGGGAACATGATCCAAGTCTCTCAAAAAGAATGAGAACAGATTCTAGCAAACCAGAACCACCAGCTTTTCTGATAATGCATTCACTATCGAATCAACCAGTAAGCAAATTGTCTCCCTTTGTCATTCAAAGATGTCTTGAAAACTCAGCAGGAACACCAAAAATGGTAAAAAGACTCCAGTCAGGAGATCTATTAATTGAAACCACGCAGGCAAGACACTCTGAACTGTTATTGAAACTTTCAACTATAAGCGGAATCCCAATTAAAGTCACCCCGCATAATACACTGAACTCCTCCAAAGGAGTTATAAGTGAGTGGGATTTACTAAACGTCACCGAAGAGGAAATAGTTACGGAATTACAAGAACAAAAAGTAACACAAGCAAGGCGAATCATGATCAGGAAGGACGACAAACTAGTTCCAACACGAAATATCATATTGACCTTTAGTACACCAAATTTACCAAACTCAGTGATAGCAGGCTACCTCCACTGCCGAGTCCGGGCATACATTCCAAATCCCTTAAGGTGTTTCAAATGCCAAAAATTTGGACATTCTCAAACAACGTGCAGAGGAGAAATTACATGTGCTAATTGTGGTTCGAAAAATCATTCTCAAACAGATTGTACTGCAAAATCTCCAGAGTGCCCAAACTGTAAGAATGATCACCCAGCTTATTCAAAATCATGTGATCTGTGGAAAATGGAAAAAAAGATACAGAAGTTTAAGATTGAAAACAAAGTATCATATCAAGAAGCAAGAAGACAAGTCAAGGTAACAATGCCAAAACGCAGCTATGCTACTGCTACCCAAAACTGTCAAGCTGTTGCTATCCAAACAGAAGTGTCAATCCCTCCTAACACTTCCATTGCAGAATGGGCACGATCTGTACTTTTGACAAATCAGCCCGCTAACAAACCTGTTTCAATCGACGAAATAAACAATACTCCACTCTCAGTTCCATCTAAAATTACGTCAATTGATAAATTACAAAGGAAACCACAAAGACAACGCGCCACTGAATTGCAACAACCTAATTCAAGCAGCATGGACAGCGAAGCTGTAAATGCACAAGAGGAAACAATCCTTGATCTTCATGCAGAAGATGACATGGAAACTGGATGTTCATCTACTGGTACCGATGAGGTAAAAGGGAGTACAGAATACGGACGCCCTTTTTTTCCAAGAAAGGATAAGATAAAACATGATCGTCAAAAGCAAAATGCTCCATCTTACAAGAAACAGACAGAATCATCTTCCCTCTCTAAAACCAAATAATGATGTACATCGCACAATGGAATTGCAGAGGTTTACGCAGCAATACCGATGATATATATGACTTGATCTCGCAATATAATCCGGTAGCCTTTTGCTTGCAAGAGACTTACTTAAATCCAAAGGTAACTTATTCAATTAAACATTTTACAGTCTATAGAAAAGATAGAATTAGTTCAAGCCATGCACATGGTGGAGTTGCAATTTTAGTGAATTGTAAATTTCCAGCAAGAAACATTCCTCTTCAGACCCACTTAGAAGCCGTTGCAGTTCGTGTAGCAATGGGAAAAACAATAACTCTTGTCTCCCTGTACCTTCCACCTAACAATATTTACACGTTTCAAGAATTAGAAGATCTTATAAAACAAATACCATCTCCTTTTTGTCTTCTTGGTGACCTAAATGCACATCATCCGCTATGGGGATCTGCTCACATGGATAATAGAGGGCACTTGCTAGAAAAGCTCATAGACCAAGTGAACCTAACTTTGCTAAACACTGGTCAAAACACCTACACTCATCTCTCCACGGGATGTATGTCAGCAATTGACTTGTCTATTTGTTCCCCTGAGTTACTTCCTATTATTGCCCCTCGACGTGGGCACCTGTACGTGGTGAGGGGACCTCCCAGTGATGCTGCTGGGTTTCCAGATTAGCATCACTGGGATCTAACGCCCATACCTTGGTTCCAGGGTTACATCTTTGGAATCCGGCGTGTGCAGCCGTGCGCCGCGACCCGTGGAAGCGGAAAGGGGGATCCTGGTGGTTGAGGGGCCCAGCCTTAATACACCACTTTGGCCCCTGCTTCGACGAGACGGGTGGTCCCGGACCGGCTCGACTGGGATCAATCGGCGGGTGGTTCTATACTGCTAGGGTCAACTGCGTTCCAATAAGTCTCCCTCCCTTTGGTCCTGGGACGGGATAAAGACTTATTGGTAACGTGGGTATGGTGCTCTAAGCGAACTCGGCGTCCCATTCGTGTACGCAGTACCTGCTAGTTCACGAGTGGGCGTCCCCTCGTAGGGCTCCGTGGTGGGTGAGGTACTTAGGCATCAGACATTTTCTTTTTACTCATATGAGTAATTTAAATTCTTCTTCTGGGGCCCCAACAAGGCCCCTACCTAATCGATCGTCAGATGAGAGTGAAAGCAATTCAGCTAAAAGAGCCAGAACTGAGGAGAAAACAACATCTGTGACACCTCTTTTCCTCATTCTCCATTCCACCGGAGAGCAGTCACTTGGGAAAATGTCACCTTTCTTTATCCAGAAAGGATTAGAAGGGATGGCAGGCTCACCCAAATCCGTTAAACGGCTGCGTTCTGGAGATATTCTAATTGAAGCAGCAAATATAAATCAAGCTGAAAAATTTTTGAAAGCCATATTTATAGGGGGAATACCCATCATCGTAACCCCTCACAAAACTTTGAACTCTTCAAGAGGTGTGATATCAGAGTGGGATCTTCTTCACGTTTCTGAAGAAGAGATCTGCTCTGAATTAAAAGAACAAGGAGTGACAGCTGTAAAGCGGATATCCATGCGTAAGGATGGGAATCTTGTCCCTACCCGAGTTCTCATCCTAACATTCAACACCCCACGGCCTCCAAGTTCCATCAAGGCAGGGTACTTAAACTGCCCAGTGAGGATTTACGTTCCCAACCCACTGAGGTGTTTTAAATGTCAAAAGTACGGCCACTCACAAACATCCTGTCGTGGTAATCCTGCCTGTGCTCGATGTGGTGTTAAAGACCACGAGAGCAAGGAATGTCTAGCTCCTAAGCCTAATTGTATTAACTGCCAAGGAGAGCACCCTGCATACTCTCGAGCATGCCAGCGGTGGAAGGACGAAAAGGAGATACAGAAATTAAAAACGGAGCTAAACATCTCCTACCCAGAGGCTAGAAAACGCATACAACCAATAAATAGCGGGAAACCTTCATATGCCCAGAAGGTTTCTGCTAAGTGCACTATCGGTACACAAACTGAGATGACTATACCACCAAAAGAGTCATTCACCCCGATTGCACGCTATTTATTGAGTTCACAAAAGCCCACCACAAAAACACAATCAGCTGCCACTCCTATATCCGTACCTCCTAGTGCTCCACCACTACCTAAACCAAGTGGTAAAGAAAAGCCAAAAACTTTAGAAGAGTCATCCGTGACACCAGAAAGAATGGATGTAGAGAACAAGGAGGTACAGGATGAATCAGTCTTGGAACTCTTTGCGGAGGAAGAAATGGACACGGGACATCGTCCTTTTTTCCCCAAAAAAGATAAAGCCAAGGCTGATAAAAGTAAGCCCTCAGCACCTCGGAAGCCGCCTGATGGACCCACCAAGCCAAAATAATGGCTAAATTCCTACAATGGAATTGTCGTGGATTCCGGCGAAATACTGATGACATCAAGGCCCTCCTGCAAAAGCACGAGCCAGTTTGCTTTTGCTTGCAGGAGACTTATCTAAAGGCGAATGATGATCCCACTATGCATAACATCACGATCTTTCGTAAGGATAGAATTGCGGATGGTCCTGCTCATGGAGGAGTGGCTATCCTTGTGAGTAATCAGACCCCAGTTCAGCCCTTGCTAATTACAACCAGCATAGAGGCTGTTGCAATTCGCCTTACAGTGGGATTTTTATTAACGGTCTGCTCTATTTATTTGCCACCTGGGACTGACATCTCCCAGGAAGCCCTTGATGATCTTCTAAAGCAGTTGCCTCCCCCTTTCTTACTTCTCGGGGATATGAATGGACATAACACCCTGTGGGGTAGTGCTAACATCAATGAAAGGGGACGGGTCATAGAGCGTATGCTCAATGACAATGCCCTGTCCCTTCTCAATACTGGAACAAACACCTTCTTCCATACGCCTACCCGTACTTTTTCTGCCATTGATCTCTCTATCTGCTCCCCTTCTCTGCTCCCTTCACTCACTTGGGAAGTGGAGGAGAATCCATACGGAAGTGATCACTTCCCTGTGATAACCTTGTTACACAGTGGGAGACCATGTCTTCCTTTTAGGTTACCACGGTGGAAGTTTGATCAGGCTGACTGGAATGCCTTCCAACATCAGGCAAATTTTGAACTCAGTACAGTCAGTCAGGAGCCTATCAATGATGCAGTAACGTACATCACAGAAATCATTGTCCAAGCAGCTGCGAATGCTGTTCCAAAAACATCTGGCCGGTTTCCACCATTTCCCAAACCTTGGTGGAATTCACAATGCACAGCAGCAAAAAAGGCTCAAAACAAAGCGTGGGGGATATTCCGTCGATATCCTACCACTGCTAATCTAATAGCTTTCAAGCGTGCACGAGCCAAAGCACGCTACATTCGCCGTCAGAGTCAAAAGGAATCATGGATCCGTTTTACATCATCTGTTAACCAGGCTACCAATTCTAAGGTAGTCTGGGATAAAATCCGGAAAATGAAGGGAAAATATACATCCCACCCTTCTTCAATCCTAGATTACAATGGATGCGCTATTGCAGATCCAACTGCAATAGCCAATGCTCTTGGGGAAACATTCTCTAACATCTCTGCAACATCCTCGTATTCCCCAGAGTTTCTGGTCCTGAAACATAAACTGGAAAAAGAGGCACTTAATTTTAAGTCAAAGAACATCTATCCCTACAATGGGCCGTTCACTATTCAGGAACTGAAAAGAGCCCTCGCCCTTTCCAAAGCAAGTGCTGTTGGACCAGATGGCATCCATTATGAATTGGTTAAACATCTTTCACCAAAATCTATGGATTATCTGCTCTCTCTGTATAACAGAATCTTTATTGAAGGGCAGTTTCCGGATTCCTGGCGCAAGGCAATCGTTCTTGCCTTTCCTAAGCCAGGAAAGGATCCAAAAATCACCACCAATTATCGTCCTATTGCTCTGACTAGCTGTCTGTGCAAAATTCTGGAGAGAATGGTCAATTCTCGTTTAATATGGTATTTAGAATCAAATGACCTTCTCTCCAATATCCAGTGCGGCTTCCGAAGGAACCGGTCCACTTTGGACCATCTTATTAGACTGGAAACATCCATCCGGGATGCTTTCCTAAAACGTGAACACTTGGTGTCGGTGTTCTTTGACATGGAGAAAGCGTATGACACAACTTGGAGATTTGGCATTTTAAAAGATCTGCATAGCCTCGGTCTTAGGGGGCAACTCCCCATTTTTATTAAAAACTTTTTAGCCAATCGATCTTTCCAGGTTCGTGTGGGATCCTCACTCTCTCGTTCCTTTAGCCAAGAGGAGGGAGTACCACAAGGATCAGTATTAAGTGTCACGCTTTTTGCCATCAAAGTAAATTCCATCACAGAACAACTTCCTCAAACTGTAAACAGTGCCCTCTATGTTGATGACTTTAGCATATTTTGCCAGTCATGCAACATGAGGGTGATTGAAAGACAACTGCAGAAAGCCATTGATCGACTCAACTCCTGGGCACTTACAAATGGTTTCCGGTTCTCGCCGGAGAAGACCGTTTGCGTACACTTTTGTCGTAAGCGTAATCTTCATCCTGAACCCGAATTAAGGCTCGGACGAAATGCTATTCCAATAGCAGCGGATACAAAATTCTTGGGACTCGTATTTGACAAAAAGTTGACCTTTCTGGATCACATCCGTCAACTCCGCACAAAGTGCACAAGAGGGCTGAATATTCTGCGCTCTCTTTCCTCTACATCTTGGGGTGCGGATCGATGCACCCTACTACGCATCTACCGTGCACTTGTACGATCCAGACTAGATTACGGGTCCCTGGTATACAATTCGGCCAGAGACAGTGTACTTCGGTGGCTGGATCCTGTCCATCATCTGGCTCTCCGTACCGCTATTGGAGCATATCGAACATCTCCAGTCCAGAGCTTATACGTCGAAGCAAACGAACCGCCGTTATTGCTTCGACGCAAGCAGTTGTCTCTAAACTACGCTCTAAAACTGAAATCCCTGCCAGACCACCCTACGTGGCTATCCGTTTTTGAGCCACGATGGGAAAATTTATACAACACCCGTAAGACTGCCAATCGCCCTTTTGGTATTCGTGTCCAAGAGCTACTTAAAGAACTTAATATCAAGGTAGACAAGGTTGCGCAAACACCAAAGCAACCCTTTCCACCCTGGCATGCTCATGTCCCGGCATGTGACTTGTCCCTTAGAAATTGGGGAAAGTCGGACACTCCGTCATCTGTCTACCTGCAGCTTTTTTCAGCACACCTAGCTGAACATTCTGACTTCGTGCCAGTCTACACAGACGGCTCGAAGGCGGAATCATATGTGGGATCCGCTGCTGTCTTTAGGGACACCACTACATCGGAGCAGATTCCCTCTGAATGCAGCATATTTACTGCAGAGCTGCACGCTATAAAGTTAGCCTTGGATCACATTATTAAATGCCAATACCAACGGTTCATTTTATATTCAGACTCTCTCAGCGTGTTACAGGCTTTAATATCTGTGAGATATAATTCTCATCCAGTTCTGTCTAGCATTCAGCAGAAGCTTCACGTTCTCCATGAACGTGAATATGATATCCGCTTCTGCTGGATTCCTAGCCACATTGGGATTAGGGGAAATGATTTGGCTGACGCCGCAGCCAAATCAGCAATTCCCAATAATAACCACTGCCTGTTAGTCCCCTATACAGACTACAGGCAAATAATACACGAGAAGATTCACTCCCAATGGCAGGATTCGTGGAATAGGCAGACTGCGAATAAATTATATCGTATAAAGCCCGTAATTGAACCGTGGCAGTCTAGTCTGCGCAGGAATCGTACTGAGGAAGTTGTTCTTGCCCGGACCCGCATAGGACACAGTCATTTAACGCATTCGTTTCTGCTGAGGGCTGATGACCCTCCTATGTGTGTGTCCTGTGGCACAATGTTAACGATCAGACACCTTTTAATTGACTGTCCAGATTTTAGCAGTACCCGTTTTACCGCTTTTAATCATCTGACTGAGCCTTATACACTCAGTCAGATTTTATCCGACAATGACAATGTGTCTGCTGTTTTTAGCTTTTTAAAAGCAATAAAGGTTTTTAATCGTATTTAAAATTTATATGTTATTGTTGTTTATTTATGTTTTCAGATCTGGACATGGTGGCCTAATTAATTAGGTCACAGAGATGTTAAATTTTTTAGATATTACCTGGTCTTGGCGCATTATAGCCTTAGTTGCTAGTGCGCCAATAAAACCCAAATCAATCAATCAATCCTATTATTGATTGGACGGTTTTAAATGATCTGCACAACAGTGATCACTTCCCAATAATATGCAGAATCCAAACAACGCAGACACCTTGCCCTGATCATCGGGTATTATGGAAATTTTCTAAAGCAGATTGGGAAAAGTTCTCTGTCTCCATCTCCTTTGATAGCCAATTGATACAACTAGGGTCCATTGATGATGTCACCGAGCACATTACCAAACAAATAATAGCAGCAGCTTCCAAAGCAATACCAACGTTTTCTGCTTCCAAACATAGAAACCTGAAACACTGGTGGAATGATGCTTGTACCATAGCGAAAAAAGAAAAAAATAAAGCCTGGAATCTGTTCCGTAAGTTTCCAACCACCGACAACCTGATTCAGTTTAAAAGGCTTAAGGCAAAAGCACGGCAAATTAGAAGACAAGCCAAAAAAGAATCATGGATACAGTTTGCATCTTCTATCACAAAAGACACTAGCAGTAAAATTATTTGGAAAAAAATTCGACAACTAAATGGCAAATTTTTACCGGTTTCTGCTCCAATTTTAACCAAGAACGGACAAGAAATATCTTCACCACAAGAAATAGCCAACGCGCTTGCAGAGACTTTCTCTGAAACTTCAGCCACTACAGCTTATGATATTTCCTTCCTACAAACTAAAGCCATTGCAGAAAAATATAAGATAAATTTCCAAACTACCCAGTCTCTAGCCTATAATCAACCTTTTCGTGTTTTTGAACTCCAAACAGCACTAAACAGATCGCCAAATAGCGCTGCCGGAGCTGATGGAATCTATTATGTAATGATGAAACATCTAAACAATATAGCTCTGAATTTGCTAATAACATTCTTTAATCGCATCTTCCTTGAAGGTGTATATCCCTCTACCTGGCATCACTCCGTTATTCTAGCCTTTCCCAAACCAGGAAAAGATCAATCACTCACACAAAATTATCGACCAATCTCCCTCACCAGTTGTCTAGGTAAAACTCTAGAAAAGATGATACACAGGCGACTTACCTGGGTTCTTGAAACTGAAAAGCTGCTAAACAACAATCAATTTGGTTTCCGACAAAACAGGTCCACTTTAGATCTCATGGTGAAAGCAGAGACTAACATTCGTAATGCTTATGTGAAAAACGAACACCTTGTAATGGTAAGTTTGGACATTGAAAAGGCTTTTGACACAACCTGGAGGTATGGCATATTGAGAGAACTTTATTCCCTAGGATTGCGGGGACATTTACCGAAATTTATTCAAAACTTTCTCCAAAACAGAACATTTCAGGTTCGTTATCAAACAGTGCTTTCTCGTATTTATACCCAAGAAGAAGGTGTCCCACAAGGGTCAATACTTAGCGCTACTCTTTTTTCACTCAAGCTGAACTCTATAACCCACAACATTCCCAATACTGTCGAATTATACATGTACGCTGATGATCTCACTCTATCTTGCAGTTCAAAAAATATTCATACTATTGAAAGACAGCTGCAACTCTCCATAAATAAGCTAGAAACATGGACACAGAAGAACGGATATCGTATGTCAGAACAAAAAACTGTTGCAATTCACTTCTGCAAAAAACGTAAGCTGCATCCGGAACCGGAGCTTCGGCTACAGAACCACCTGATACCACTCACCAGTAACCTTCGATTCCTAGGTTTAATGTTGGACACCAAACTTAACTTTGTTTCTCACATAACATATCTCCGAACTGTATGTTTAAAGAAATTAAATATTCTTCGGTCCATTTCTGCCATGAAATGGGGTGCCGACAGATACTCTCTGCTACATCTGTATCGTGCTCTTATCAGGTCACGATTAGATTATGGAGCTGTTGTCTATGACTCTGCTAGGAAAAGTGCACTAAGCAGACTGAACACCATCCAACATAGTGCCCTTCGTACTTCGCTAGGAGCCTTTAGAACATCCCCTGTCCAGAGTCTGTATGTAGAGGCGTACGAACCTCCACTTCACCTTAGAAGGAAAATGCTACTCCTTAATTATGGAGCCAAAATTCAAAGCCTTCCAGCCCATCCTGTTCGACCATTGCTTCTCAACCCTGATTGGATCACGTTCTACAACAGCAAAGTTACAGAAAATAGACCCACTGGTATTCGATTAAAAGAATTGATACATGGCTGGGACATAAACTTTGACAATATGCTTCAAGAGAATGATGTACCTAATCCACCCTGGTCTGTAACTCTCCCTCACTGTGATAAATATTTTCAGCAATGGGGAAAGAAATCCCTGCCAGATGAAAGTATTAAACAGCTCCATAAAGGACATGCCCTCAATAATGCTCAACGCTGTATAATATATACAGATGGTTCGAAAACAGACTCTTCTGTTGGTGCTGCAGCTGTTTTTCCCTCTTTTACAATTTCTATATCACTACCAGTTGAGTGTAGCAGTTACACTGCAGAATTATATGCAATAAAATTAGCCCTAGAAAATATAAACACTTCCTATAATACTAGCAGTATAATATACACAGACTCCAGGAGTGCAGTGTCTGCTTTCGACAATAATCTTTCAATATCGCATCCCATCATAAAACAAATTCTTTCCTGCTTAAACCACCTACGAAGTAAGAATCATAAAGTGTTATTTTGCTGGATTCCAGGGCACTCTGGTATCACAGGTAACGAGAGAGCAGATCAGGCAGCCAAACAACCAATCAGTGCAATACCATCACATTACCAAGTACCATACATAGATTATTTGCAGCACATTAAAAAAATCTATACAATCCAGTGGTCTGAAATCTGGAGGTCACAAACGAACAACAAATTGCTTGAAATCAAAGAGGAACCAGCACTATGGAAATCTAGCTTAAGGAAAAACAGACAAGAAGAGGTTGTGCTAGCAAGATTACGCATAGGGCATACGCATCCAACCCATGTATATCTACTGAAGCAGGATGTCCCACCTCAATGCACTCATTGTGCTTTACCACTTACTGTGAAGCATATACTCATAGATTGTAAGCAGTATTCCTACTTCCGAAGGACTAGTTTTCTTTCACTCTCACAAATGAAAGAGCCTCTATCACTTGCTCATATTATTGGAAACAATGCGAATTTAAATGAACTTTTTACTTTTCTTAAGCAGATACAAATATATGATTTTCTATGATTAAAAACTGGAATGAAATATTATATGAAAACATGTTATAGGAACAGGCACATTTTGGCCTTAGTTGCCCTTGTGCCCAAAATACCAATACCAATACCAATACCAATACAACTTCAGTCAGGAGATCTATTAATTGAAACCACGCAAGCAAGACTGAACTGCTATTGAAACTGTCAACTATAAGCGGAATCCCAACCAACGTCACGCGCATAATACACTGAACTCCTCTAAAGGAGTTCAGTGTATTATGCGCGTGAGTGGGATTTAATAGTGGGATAACTTAAGTTAGTGGGATTCACTAAACGTCACCGAAGGGGAGATAGTTACGGAATTACAAGAACAAAAAGTAACACAAGCAAGGCGAATCATGATCCGGAAGGACGATAAACTAGTTCCAACACGAAATATCATATTGACATTCAATACACCAAATTTGCCAAACTCAGTGAAAGCAGGCTATCTCCACTGACGAATCCGGGAATACATTCAAAATCCCTTAAGGTGTTTCAAATGCCAAAAATTCGGTCATTCTCAAACAACATGCAGAGGTGAAATTACATGTCCTAATTGTGGTTAGAAAAATCATTCTCAAACAGATTGTACTGCAAAATCTCCAGAGTGCCCAAATTGTAAGAATGATCACCCACCTTATTCAAAATCATGTGATCTGTGGAAAATGGAAAAAAAGATACAGAAGTTTTAGATTGAAAACAAAATATCATATCAAGAAGCAAGAAGAAAAGTCAAGGTAACTATGCCAAAACGCTGCTATGCTACTGCTACCCAAAACTGTAAAGCTGTTGCTACCCAAACAGAAGTGTCAATCCCACCTAACACATCCATTGCAGAATGGGCACGATCTGTACTTTTGAAAAATCAGCCCGCTAACAAACCTGTTTCAATCGACGAAATAAACAATTACCCACTCTCAGTTCCATCTAAAATTACGTCAATCGATAAAGTACAAAGGAAACCACAAAGGCAACGCGCCACTGAATTGCAACAACCAAATTCAAACAGCATGGACAGCGAAGCTGTAAATGCACAAGAAGAAACAGTCCTTGATCTTCATGCAGAAGGTGACATGGAGACTGGATGTTCATCTACTGGTACCGATGATGTAGAAGGGAGTACAGAATGCTCTTATTTTCAAAGAAAGGATAAGAATAAACATGATCGGCAAAAGCAAACTGCTCCCTCTTACAAGAAACAGATGGAATCATCTTCCCTCTCTAAAACCAAATTATGAAGCACATTGTACAATGGAATTGCCGAGGTTTACGCAGTAATACCGATGATATATACGATTTTATCTCACAATATAATCCTGGAGCCATTTGCTTGCAAGAGACTTACTTAAATCCACAGGTAACTTATCCGATTAAACATTTTACAGCCTATAGAAAAGACAGAACTTCTTCAAGCCATGCACATGGTGGAGTTGCAATTCTAGTGAATTGTAAATTTCCAGCAAGAAACATTCCTCTTCAGACCCACTTAGAAGCCGTTGCAGTTCGTGTAGCAATGAGAAAAACAATAACTCTCGTCTCATTGTACCTTCCACCTAACAATATTTACACGTTGAAAGAATTAGAAGATCTTATAAAACAAATACCATTTCCTTTTTGTCTTCTTGGCGACTTGAATGCACATCATCCACTATGGGGATCTGCTCACATGGATAATAGAAAGCACTTGCTAGAAAAGCTCATATAGACCAACTCATAGAACAACTTCATATAGACCAACTGAACCTAACTTTGCTGAACACTGGTCATAACACCTACACTCATCTCTCCACGGGATCTATGTTAGCAATTTGACTTATCTGTTTGTTCCCCTGAGTTACTTCCTATTATAGATTGAACGGTTTTAAATGATCTGCACAACAGTGATCATTTCCCAATTATATGCAGAATTCAAACATTGCAGACACCTTGCCCTGATCATCGGGTGTTATGGAAATTTTCTAAAGCAGATTGGGAAAAGTTTTCTGTCTGCATCTTCTTTGATAGCCAATTGATACAACTAGGGTCCATTTATGATGTCACCGAGCACATTACCAAACAAATACTAGCAGCAGCTTCCAAAGCAATACCAATGTCTTCTGCTTTCAAACACAGAAACCTTAAACATGGTGGAATGACCCTTGTACCATAGCGAAAAAAGAAAAAAATAAAGCCTGGAATCTGTTCCGTAAGTTTCCAACCACCGACAACCTAATTCAGTTTAAAAGGCTTAATACAAAATCACGACAAATTAGAAGACAAGCCAAAAAAGAATCATGGATACGGTTTGCCTCTTCTATCACAAAAGACACTAGCAGTAAAATTATTTGGAAAAAAATTCGAGAACTAAATGGCAAATTTTTATCGGTTTCTGCTCCAATTTTAACCAAGAACGGACAAGAAATATCTTGACCACAAGAAATAGCTAACGCGCTTGCAAAGACTTTCTCTGAAACTTCCGCCACTACAGCTTATGATACTTCCTTTCTACAAATTAGCCATAGCAGAAAAATATAAGATAAATTTCCACACTACCCAGTCTCTTGCCTACAATCAACCTTTTCGTCTTTTTGAACTCCAAACAGCAATAAACAGATCACCAAATAGCGCTGCTGGAGCTGATGAAATCTATTATGTAATGCTGAAACATCTAAACAATATAGCTTTGAATTTGCTAATAACATTCTTTAATCGGATCTTTCTTGAAGGTACATATCCCTCTACCTGGCATCACTCCGTTATTCTAGCCTTTCCCAAACCAGGAAAGAATCAATCACTCACACAAAATTACCGACCAATCTCCCTCACCAGTTGTCTAGGTAAAACTCTAGAAAAGATAATACACAGACGACTTACCTGAGTTCTTGAAACTCAAAAGCTGCTAAACAACATCAATTTGGATTCCGACAAAACAGAACCACTTTAGATCTCATGGTGAAAGCAGAGACGAACATCCGTAATGCTTATGTGAAAAATGAACACCTTGTAATAGTAAGTTTGGATATTGAAAAGGCTTTTGACACAACTAGGAGGTATGACATATTGCGAGAACTTTATTCCCTAGGATTGCGGGGACATTTACCGAAATTTAATCAAAACTTTCTCCAAACCAGAACTTTTCAGGTTCGTTATCAAACAGTACTTTCTCGTATCTATACCCAAAAAGAAGGTGTCCCACAAGGGTCAATACTTAGCGCTACTCCGTTTTCACTTAGGCTAAACACTATAACCCACAACATTCCCAATACTGTCGAATTATACATGTACGCTGATGATCTCATTCTATCTTGCAGTTCAAAAAATATTCATACTATTGAAAGACAGCTGAAACTCTCCATAAATAAGCTAGAAATATGGACACAGCAGAATGGATATCGTATGTCAGAACAAAAAACAGTTGCAATTCACTTCTGCAAAAAACGCAAACTGCATCCGGAACCGGAACTTAGGCTAAAGAACCACCTGATACCACTCACCAGTAATCTTCGTGTCCTAGGTTTAATTTTGGACACCAAACTTAACTTTGGTTCTCTGAACTGTTTGTTTAAAGAAACTAAATATTCTTCGGTCCATTTCTGCCATGAAATGGGGTGCCGATAGATACTCTCTCCTACATCTGTATTGTGCTCTTATCAGGTCTCGATTAGATTATGGAGCTGTTGTCTATGACTCTGCTAGGAAAAGTGCACTAACCAGGCTGAACATCATCCAACACAGTGCCCTTCGTACTTCGCTAGGAGTCTTTAGAACATCCCCTGTCCAGAGTCCGTATGTGGAGGCGTATGAACCTCCACTTCACCTTAGAAGGAAAATGCTGCTCCTTAATTATGCAGCCAAAATTCAAAGCCTTCCAGCCCATCCTGTTCGACCATTGCTTCTCAACCCTGATTGGATCACGTTCTAGAAAGAGCAAAGTTACTGAAAATAGACCCACTGGTATTCGATTAAAAGAATTGATACATACATGGGAAATAAACTTTGACAATATGCTTCAAGAGAATGATGTACCTGATCCACCCTGGTCTGTAACTCTTCCTCACTGTGACACCTATATTCAGCAATGGGGAAAGAAATCCCTGCCATATGAAAGTATTAAACAACTACATAAAGGCCATGTCCTCAACAATGCTCAGTGATGTATAATATATACAGATGGTTCGAACACAGACTCTTCTGTTGGTGCTGCAGTTGTCTTTTCCTCTTTTACACTTTCTATATCACTACCATTTGATTACACTGCAGAATTATACGAAGTAAAATTAGCCCTAGAAAATATAAACACTTCCCACAATACTAGTAGTATAATATACACAGATTCCATGAGTGCAGTGTCTGCATTAGACAATCAACTTTCAATATCGCATCCCATCATAAAACAGTTTTTTTCCTGCTTAAACCACCTACGAAGTAAGAATCATGCATTGTTATTTTGCTTGATCCCAGGGCACTCTGGTATCACAGGTAACGAGAGAGCAGATCAGGCAGCCAAACAACCAATCAGTACAATACCATCACATTACCAAGTACCATACGTAAATTATTTGAAGCGTATTAAAAATCTATACAATCCAGTGGTCTGAAATCTGGAGGTCACAAACGAACAACAAATTGCTCGAAATCAAAGAGGAACCAGCATTATGGAAATCTAGCTTCAGGCAAAACAGACAAGAAGAGGTTGTACTAGCAAGATTATGCATAAGGCATACACATCCAACCCATATATATCTACTCAAGCAGGATGTCCCACCTCAATGCACGCATTGTACTTTACCACTTACCGTCAAGCATATACTCTTAGATTGTGACACTATTCCTATTTCCGAAAAAATACTTTCCTTTCACTGTCACGACTGAAAGAGCCTCTATCACTTGCCCATATCATTGGAAACAATGCGAATTTAAATGAACTATTTACCTTTCTTAAGCAGATACAAATATATGATTTTCTATGATGACAAATTGGAACGAAATTTTATATAAAAACATATCATAGGAACAGGCACATTTTGGCCCTAGTTGCCCTTGTGCCCAAAAACACCAATACCAATACCAATACAGATATGAACAATCTGACTTCTTAGAGTTTATGCAGATGTCGCGAGTGATAATTATCTGTAGGATCTGCTGCTGTCTTTCCAAACACTACGTTATCCGAGCAGATTCCTCATGAGTACAACATATACACTGCAGGATTCATGCCTCAGAGTTAGCCTTGGATCAAATTTGAACTTGCTAGTACCGCCGGTTTATTATATACACAAATACTTTTGAGCACCTTTCAGGTTATGTTAACGATGAGCTGTTCAATTCATTTGATCCTGTGCGGGCTCAATACAAATAATACAATGTCCTTAAGAATAATGTATTATCTGTTGAATTTGACATTTGCTTCTGCTGGATACATAACCATCGTGATTCTTTTTCTTTTGGCATCATAACCCAGGGTGTAGCTTAGCCTTCTCGACGATGCTCCACCAATAAGCCCTCCGAGAAGTCGAACTTCTCCAACTTCATATTCACATGGTCTCTAAATCCTTTCCTACGTCATCCATCCATATTTTCGTGGTTTTCCTCTCGCCATCCTCCCTGTAGTTTTCCATTTCATTATACTCTCATAACATGTCCCAACCAGCCAAGTCTCTGGCTCTTCACAAATCTGACGATGTCCGCACCCTGACTAAGATTATCAAGTTCATTGTTCATTCTGACACTCCACGATCTATCTTGATCTATCTATCTATCTCCAGGGTAAAATCTTGAACAGGCTAAAAAACGTTTCGTAAAATTCTACGCTGGAACACGCTCAACAACTAGCCATGTTTTCTCATTAATGGCCAAGCTTCACATTCTGATGTGATGATTTAAGGGAAATGTGATGAATTAAGGTGATGTACCTCATTGCAAAATACTTTTGTGATGAGGTACATCTCTTAAAGGTTACTAAAACCTTATTTTTAATATTTTTATGGCTTGGTATTGGCGGACTGTAGTTGTAGTTGTTGATGTACCAATAAAACCAAATCCAACAACGTGAAAATGAGAGTTTTTTGAGAATATGTATGGCAAATCCCATCAATCACGAAGTCCTCTATATGAAACACCATAAACTATAGATTAATATTTACTGTGTCACAAATTAATCAAATGATAATTATATTTCCTAATATTTGGATATTATCTAAAGTTTTAAAAGATTTTGAATGCTTTCTAGAATCCATATCATCAAAATAAAACAAGTGTTGTACAAACAACACTTGTTTTATTTTGATGCGAAAAGGCAATGAATTTATTTCACTCTTTTTTTTCTCTCAATGTCCAAATTAGATAAGATTAGCTAAGAACCCTCTTTTAGTGAAGTAAATATAAACAAAGAACTTTGTTATTTGTATCCTTATTAAGTTAGATCAGAATTTACCAACGTGACTTTATGACTTTCCACGCACTACAGTAAAAAATGATATTCTCAAAGCGTTGCTAAAAAAATACTTTACCCATGATAAATGTGGTCATAAATGTAAACCGATAAGACTGAACAAAGGATCTTGCACAAGGGACTCTCGTTTCAAAAATGAGAAGACAGCAAATATACATGCTGTTAGAGAAGGATGCAAACAACATTATTCTTAGTGATTTAGAAATGAGATTAATCAGCTTAATTTTTCCGATATACAAAACCAAGAGGGGTAATTTGGGTAATTTATGCTTCTTCCTGGGTATAAAATTAAAGAAAGTTCATCCTTGAAGGTGACATGAATTATAGAGACTTTTTCGAATAAGGTAATTAGAGAGAAATGGTTGAAAAAAATGCCAGATTTTTTTTTTTTTAATATTCTACGCTAGGCAATTATATTTCATGTTATTTGCAAGTTTCTTTATTATGTTAAAAAAAGTGTAAATAATTAAACACTGAATATTAAGTAATAAATGCATTTGGCAGTCTTTTTATTATTCGTAGTATGCTTGTTTTTTCTTTAAGTCCTTTGTAATCCCTTGAGCCCAGCAGACATGCTAGTATGACCATCTGGGAAATTGAACACAGCTTGGGTTTTCACGTAAGGCCATGTCTCGGATTGGTTAAATAAACAAAAAATATCCGAGACATAACATTTTGCGTTGTGCCTTTTGGAGTGACCCTTTAGTTACCAAAGAGCCGTTTCAAAACATACAGCTCTTGTACCTTAAAATGGATAGGATATTGCAGTCGACGACCGAACCGGGTTCTGCTCCTGTTAGAAAAAAAACCAAGAAGTTACGGTTGGAAAACTAAAGAAAATTAGGAGATTTGACAGGTTTTAGAAGAATTGTTAAAATGGCAGATTTCCAAGGATTTGGGAAAATAGACAGAGTAAAAAGAGTTAGAAGAACATTTGTACACGAGGAATAAAGCTTAACCAAGAACTTCCCTTCAATAAGATGGTCACCAGGACACCGATTAGGTTTAATCTTGGCGATGGCAAAAGATAATTTAGCAGGAGAAAAAGGAACAACTACAGAAGAAGAATAATAATTAAGATTAAGTGCCCGAATATTATTATAAGATGGCAAATGAATTGGAGATCACCAAGTAGAAATAAAGCATCCAAAATTGAGTTAGCGCTGTCAGAACAAGAAAGATATTGTGTTGTTGCTTATTACAATATTAAAATGATAGGAGAATGTAGCTTATTTCTGGCAGTCTTATATATAATATTCCAATGTTCTTTTCTTTTTTTTTTTGCTACGTCTTGAACAGATCTTTTCCAGGTGTAAAATTTAGACTTTACAATAAGTTTGATATATTGATGTTTTTTAGTTAAATAAGGTTAAATAAATTGCATGAATATGGTTAACATTATCGCGTAATTGATCTACTCAGGTGAAACTGTTGAACCATAAGCGCGGTCCTTTCTTTGGAAAGGAGGTGAAGGTTCATCGATTTCCAATTAAACCCCGAGAATTCTGACCATTACATTATTTTTACATTCATAGTAGTGGCGGAGGGCCCTTTCACTGTTGTAGAAGTCTGTTAGATAGACGGTGGCACTAATAAAGTACTGTTCTGTGGAGTTATCTTTAACATAAAGAAGATATGCTTCTGAGAGCCAGCGAAGCTTCGCATACTTCAGGACATCTAACTGGTTGCGAAGAGGAGAGCAGCTTGTTGCCAAAAATAACCCCATTTCGAGTGACATTACCCCAATGAGAATGCGAAGATTAGTATGATCTAATGATCTATTTTCATAGTAGAAAACTTGTTGTACGGGAACACCTGTGATCATGGAGTATGATATCATATCACGCTGCCCGGGGTGGTAAGTGGAACGATTACAGCCGTGAATAACAGACCAAAGAGGTCCTCAGCGTTTTGCAATACTCACATTAATTTTTATGATTATTATCTGTTTGACACATTTCAGACACTAGTTCTCTTACGAGAAGGTCCCCATAAACAGAAAAGCGATTCTCAATCCGGCTCACAAGCGATCATTTGGATTTAGTTGCCCTTGTGTCAGAAACCCCCCATTAAAACAAACCAAATCACAAGCGATTGGATATTAACAGCAACAAACACTGCCTGAATGTCGAAGTATGTAATGGACATTTCTGCCTTCTCTTTAAATGCATTGAGAATGGCGGTTGCAATCACAACTACCATTCTCGATACATTCAAAGAGAAGGCTGAATGCCAGTTGTGATTGCTACGAAGTTTGTTGTTATAGATCTTCCTTTGATGGCATAGTGTATTTGTGAATCTGTGTGGTCTGTAAAGAACATAATCCTTTCAAAAAGTTTTAGAAGACTTGAGGGGGTTTAACTTGCTCAGAGAGTTGGCAGTTTTGCATTTGGGAAGCGGCTTAATTAAATAACTGTTTCAGCTAGAAGAAAAATTGTGCTGTGAAAAGATCTCTTTGAAGATGACCTACGGGATTCCATTGTGAAGTGATATTATATCAGAAACTGCGGTATTTCATCAGTGCCAGTGACACAGAGGTTTCCGGAATGTTGATAGCAGTTTTTTTTTTTTTTTTTTTGCTATTGTTTGGTGATAGTGATTGTCGAAATAGCCACGGAATCTTAAAATATTTATATAACTTTGATCCTAGGGGACACATTGCCATCTTTATTAAAAACTTCCTCTCTAACCGGTCTTTCCAAGTTTGTGTAGGATCCACTCTCGCTCGGCCATTTTGCCAAGAAGAGGAAGTTCCACAAGGATCAGTCCTAAGTGTTACGCTTTTTGCCATCAAAGTAAACTCTATTACTGAACAACTTCCTCCAACCGTAAACAGTGCCCTCTTTGTAGATGACTTTAGCATCTTTTCGCATTCATGCAATATGAGGGTCATCGAAAGACAATTGCAGCATGCCATTAACCGCTTCAACTCTTGGAAAATGGCTAATGGTTTCATGTTCACTCCAAAAAAGACTGTCTGCGTACACTTTTGTTGCAAACGGAATCTTCACCCTGAACCGGAACTTAAACTCGGACAGCAGATCATTCCAGTAGCACCCGACATAAAGTTCTCGGGGCTCGTATTTGATAAGAAATTAACATTTGTACCACATATTCGTCAACTACGGACCAAGTGCACAAAGAGACTGAACCTCTTACGCGCGATCTCCTCCAATAAATGGGGAGTAGACCGTTGCACCTTGCTCCGCCTATATCGTGCACTCGTCCGTTCCAAATTAGAATACGGGTCTCAAGTGTACGCGGCCCCGAGTGCCAAGCGATAGTTCCCAAGCGATCTTTCTAGTGCGATTTTCTAGCGATTTTTCCTAGGGCGAGTACTAGTGCTTTAATAATCCCTCCACCGCTCGCAACGTTACTGCTGATCGCTCGCAACGTTACTGCTTCCCTCGCTGAGCAACGTCACTGCTTCACCGCTAGCAACGTTACTGCTAATCCCGCTTGCAACGTTACTGCTATCGCTAGCAACGTACTGCTCTCCTCTTCTGCTGATCGCTTGGTCACTGGTTGGCACCGCTCCTGCCTCCACGTGGCGGGGTCGGTAACCTGGGAGAAGGAATTCCCTCTTCCGGGGCTAAAAGGAGCAGCGATGGATTGCGATGCATATCCATCGCTAGAGCCCGCGGGCTCCAGACCCGTCAACTCTGATTCAGAGCATGACTTGAATCGTCCGAAGAGACTACGGACAGAAAAACAAACAGACATGCCAGCATTTCTGATAATGCATTCCCTATCCACACAACCTATTGGCAAGCTATCGCCTTTCCTAATACAGAAATGTTTAGAATCGGTTGTTGGATCTCCTAAAATGGTTAAACGTCTCCAATCCGGAGACCTTCTAATTGAAGCTTCTAAGCCAAATCACTCAGAAAAATTGTTAAAATTAACAACTTTTAACAATATTCCTGTGTCAGTAACAGCCCATAACACTCTGAACACCTCTAAAGGAGTTATCAGTGAATGGGACTTACTAAATGTGTCTGAGGAAGAAATCATTCAAGAGCTTAGCGAACAAAAAGTGACTCATGCACGGAGAATTATGACGAAAAAAGATGGCAACCTATTACCAACCAGGTCCATTATTTTGACATTCAGTACTCCGAATCTCCCATCTTCTGTAAAAGCAGGTTACTTAAACTGCAAGATTCGACCCTACATCCCGAATCCCATTCGCTGCTTTAAGTGCCAGAAGTACGGCCATTCTCAGACAGCATGCCGAGGCGATGCTGTGTGCCCTATTTGCGGCTCCAAGGAGCATTCCCAAGGAGACTGTACAGCTTCCACTCCCACTTGCCCAAACTGTAAAGGAAGCCATCCTGCATTTTCTAAAGCGTGTGACCTTTGGAAAACAGGGAAAAAAATCCAAAAGTATAAAGTGGAACATAAAGTCACATACCCTGAAGCAAGAAAGCAAATAATGCTAACCATGCCTAGCCGATCATATGCATCGGTCACAAAAAATAGCCACTCAGCTGCAACCCAAACAGATGTCTCCATCGAACCGAATATTTCCTTTGCCACCTGGGCCAAAACTGCGCTAACTTATAATAAGAAAACTACAGTCAGTGAAACCAGCAACACCCCAATCAGCATCCCAACTGATGCTATCTCAACCTTGCCAGAAACAACGAAATCAGCTACTATTGAAAACCAGAAGAAATCGAAACCAAGGATTAGCAACATGGAAATGGAGGTTCAGTCAGAGGATGAAGAGACAGTACTTGAGTTACATGCGAATGATACCATGGACACAGGACGCCCAACATTTCCCAGAAATGAAAAATCGAAACTAAGCAGACAGAAACCTTCCCAAAAAAAACAGTCAGATCAATCTTCCTCCAATAAATCCAGCAAATGAATAAATTCCTTCAATGGAACTGTAGAGGATTACGCAGTAATATAGATGACTTGAATGATTTACTAATACAAACTAAAGCAATAGGTGTATGTTTACAGGAAACCTTTTTATCACCACAAGTTTCTCTGAAAATTAAAAATTATTCTATGTTTAGACGAGACAGGGATTCTGACACTCCTGCTCGTGGTGGGGTGGCTATTCTTATCAGAACTAACATACCGTCAAGACATCTCCAACTACAAACCTCTTTAGAAGTTGTAGCAGTTCGGATAGCAATGGGAATATCATTAACCCTTGCATCCATTTATATCCCACCAAATTATCCTTGCTCGCAGACTGAACTTGACAACCTTATCACGCAATTGCCACCTCCAGTCTGTTTGCTCGGCGATTTCAACGGTCACCATCCATTGTGGGGATCTCCCATCATGGATAGGAGAGGCCAATTAATAGAAATGTTCCTGGATAACCATAACCTGACTCTGTTAAATTCTGGCTCTCCAACTCACATCCAACTACCTACAGGTAGTACATCAGCCATAGACTTGTCAATATGTTCAGCATCTCTTTTTCCAAGCATGGAATGGTCAGTGCTAAATGATCCATTCCACAGTGACCATTTTCCTATCATCAATACAATTCAAACACAGACGGTATCATGTCCTAAAGGCAGTACTACTTGGAACTTTCATAAAGCAGACTGGAAAAACTATTCAACTTGTGTTTTACTTGACAAACTATATGTACAACAAAATCATATTGATGTTGTAACTGACCACATTACAAGTCATATATTATCTGCAGCAGAAATTTCCATTCCAAAATCCAACCAGAGCAAGCGGGTACACCAAAATCCATGGTGGAATGAAGAATGCTCCAAAGTGAAACGAGAAAAAAACCGTGCCTGGAACCAGTTTCGCAAATTTCCAACTACTGCCAACCTAATTATGTACAAAAAACTCAGAGCCAAAGCAAGACAAATTAGGATGACAGCAAAACGTGACTCCTGGATTAAATTTGCCTCAGCTATTAACAAAAATACTGACACTCGAATCATCTGGAAAAAAATTCAAGCTCTCAATGGGAAATTTCTACCGCAGCAATCTCCGATAATACAATGCAATGGGCAGGACTTATCCTCTCCTATTGACATTGCAAATGCTTTAGCCGAATCGTTTTATAACATTTCTGCCTGTTCCTCTTATGCGATCTCCTTTCAACGCAATAAAACTGAATCAGAACGTCATAAGTTTAATTTCTCAACTAGACTTTCACTTCCATATAACCAGCTGTTTACTCTATCTGAACTGAGAGAATCTTTGAGCAAATCTCCGAACAGCGCAGCAGGACCAGACGGCATTCACTACAGTATGCTGAAGCATCTGTGTGAAGCCGATCTCGGCACACTGTTACTCTTTTATAACCGGATCTTCTCTGAACATACATATCCTCTGTCATGGCGTCATTCCTATATTTGTGCTATTCCAAAACCAGGCAAAGATCCTTCTCTAGTTGAGAATTACAGACCGATATCGTTGACAAGCTGTCTGGGCAAAATCTTTGAAAGGATGGTACATAAGAGGCTCACCTGGATTCTAGACTCCGAAAATCTCCTTTCTGATCACCAATATGGCTTCCGTAAAAACAGGTCCACCCTAGATGTACTAGTAAAAATTGAATCCAACATTCGTAATGCCTTCGTGAGAAAACAACATCTAGTGATGGTCAACCTGGATATTCATAAAGCATTTGACACCACATGGCGTCATGGTATTATTAAAGATATGCATCAGTTGGGGCTGAGAGGACATCTCCCTTTAATAATTCAGAACTTTTTAAAATTGCGTACATTTCAGGTCCGATATAAAAACATGCTGTCAACATCTCACATTCAAGAAGAGGGTGTCCCACAGGGTTCCATATTGAGTCCAACCCTATTTGCAATTAGGATCAACAATATTTTGGAAGAACTTCCAAAAATGATTGAAGTATACATGTATGCTGACGATCTCACTATATCCTGCCAATCGCAAAGCATGAATACTATCGAAAGACAGCTACAAATTGCTTTAACGAAAATTCAATCCTGGACCTTACAAAATGGATATAATCTCGCTGAACAGAAAACCACTACCACTCATTTCTGCAAACTTCGGTCACTTCATCCTGATCCAGAGCTAAAGATAAATAACGTGCCAATTCCTCTTGCTCACAATATCCGTTTCCTCGGTCTGATACTAGACAGGAAACTGAACTTTCAAGCACATGTGGCCTATCTTCGTACCATCTGCTTGAAGAAATTAAACATCCTCCGGTATGTGTCATCCATGTCATGGGGTGCTGATCGTCATACCCTCATCCATCTGTATAGAGCTCTCATCAGGTCTCGCTTGGACTATGCCTCTCCAGTATATGATTCAGCGAGGAAAAGTACTTTAGAACGGCTAAACACCATCCAGCACTGTGCTTTGAGAGTCGCTCTAGGTGCATTCAGAACTTCCCCGGTTCAGAGCCTGTACATTGAAGCTCATGAACCTCCCTTACATCTTCGCAGAAAATCATTACTTCTGATGTATTCCGCAAAAATCCGTAGTCTGCCCTCTCATCCTTGTTGGAGATGTCTCTACAATACTGAATGTGAGTCATTTTATATCAGTAAACCTAATGAAAACCGACCTGCTGCACTTAGATTTAAGGAACTGGCTCAATCATGGAACATAGATATCAGCAATATATTTCAGGACAAAACACCACCAGACCCACCCTGGGAAAATATCTGTGCAATATATGATGACTACTTTCAACAGTGGGGAAAGAACACGCTGTCTCCTTCCAATATCGCACAGTTACATGCAACTTACACTCTTTCTAATTCAAACGCATGTGAAATATATACAGATGGATCAAAAACCGAGACCCAAGTAGGTGCTGCTGCAATCTTCCCAACATTTAGCACTTCTGTCTCATTGCCAATTGAATGCAGTATCTTCACTGCTGAGCTCTATGCTATAAACTTAGCTCTGGATCACATTATTGAACAACTAATTCCGTCTGCTTTAATATTCACTGACTCACTCAGTGCTGTCTCTGCCATAAATACTAATACCAAATCCTCTCACCCTGTAGTAAAACAGATTCATTCTAAGTTACTTGCCTGTATGGAATTGAACCAAACTGTGACATTCTGCTGGATCCCAGGACATTCTGGAATATCCGGCAATGAAAGAGCAGATCATGCAGCCAAACAACCAGAAACCACTATTTCGCAGACTTTTCAAGTTCCATATACAGATTACAAACACATTATACGTAAAGCATGTTATAACAGCTGGTCATTAATCTGGAAAGGTTATCCAGGAAATAAACTCTACCAAATAAAACCGGAACCAAAGCTGTGGCCCTCCAGCTTCCAGAAAAGCAGACGAGAAGAAACAATCTTAGGAAGGCTCAGGATTGGGCATACTCATCTCACTCACCTGTATCTGTTAACTAATGAAAGCGCTCCACAATGTCCATCATGTCAAGTACAACTGACCATTCGTCATTTGTTAGTGGACTGTCCTCTCTTTCAAAACATCCGCTTAGACACTTTTAAATCGTTAACTAATATGCAGACATCAATAAATTTAACTCAGATTCTGGGAGATGATCCTAATAAAAAAGAACTGTTTACTTTCCTAAACCGGATAGGGATATATAATAAAATATAGTTATTTCATATTCACCATTAGGAAGACACAATATGGCCCAAGTAGCCTATGTGTCGTTAAACACAACAACAACAACAACAACAATCAAGTGTACGCATCAGCAAGAAACAGCGTACTACGATGGTTAGATCCAGTTCATTGTCAAGCCATTCGCGTTGCTACTGGAGCCTTCAGAACATCTCCTGTAGAGAGTTTATACGTCGAAGCAGGTAAACCGCCTCCGTCCCTGCCACGAAAGCAGTTGTCTCTAAAATATACTTTTAAACTGAAATCCCTGCCAGACAACCTTACGTGGACATGCGTTTTTGAGCCACTATGGGAAACGCTGTACAATTCCCATTACACTGCCAACCGTCCCTTTGGTATCCGGGTCCAAGAGCTGCTCAGAGAGCTGAACATCACGGTAAACGATATTGCTGAACCACCAAAGCAACGGCTTCCACCCTGGCATTCTCGCCTTCCACATGCGATTTCTCTATCAAAAAGTGGAGTAAGGCCACCACACCTTCTGTTTACCAACATCTCTATACTGCTCACCCGAGCCGGCCCCAGGTGCCAAGCGATTTTGTGATCAAGTGTCTTTGCCAGTGATTTTTGCGCTCTCTTGAATAAATAAAATCATCGTCTTCTTTATTTACAGCGTTACACTAACAATCAATTAAATAAGCTTCAGTAAAGAAATCACTTTACTTGAACAGGAGGAAAAGTAACCTTCTTTCTTTTTTTTCTTTTATTTTTCATTACTACTAACCCACTACCGCTTGGTCACAAAGGTGGCACTGCTCCTGCCTCCACGTGGCGGGGCCGGTAACCTGGAGGGGAAAAGGTCTCCCTTCCAGGGCGAAATGGAGCAAGAAGTCCGTAAAACCCAGAAAAACACTGGGTGCATAGAAGAAACCTTGACAAGGCAAGAACAAGAGGAGTCTGGTTCTGTCGCAGCAAAACGTGAAAAGACTGACGTAGGCAGAATCCGTACTCCAACATTCTTGATTATTCATTCAACTGAAGAACAACCAGTTGGAAAGCTCTCTCCATTTCTAGTGCAGAAATGCCTAGAAAGCACAATAGGAACTCCAAAGACAGTTCGTCGTCTAAGATCAGGTGACCTACTAGTTGAAGTTGCCACTGCTCGACAGGCTGAGCAACTACAAAAACTGAAGACGTTTGGTGGAACTTCTATCACCGTTTCACCCCACATTTCCCTGAACACGTCAAGAGGTGTCATCACCGAATGGGACCTCATGAACGTGTCAGACGAAGAACTAAAACAAGAATTACACGACCAAGGAATCATTAATGTCAGACGAATTATGACAAAGAAAGATGGCATACTAGTTCCTACACGGAACATAATACTTACTTTTGACAATCCCAAGCCACCAACAGTGATAAAAGCAGGCTACCTTAACTGCCGAGTTAAACCGTACATCCTGAACCGATTACGCTGCTATAAATGCCAGAAATTTGGGCACTCACAGACAGTCTGCAGAGGAGTAGCTGCCTGTGCCACGTGTGGATCCACTGAACACATTAGTACTGACTGCACAGCCACAAGACCAATCTGTCTGAACTGTAAAGAGGCACACCCAGCATATTCCAAAGAGTGTTCCCTTTGGCAGCGTGAAAAAAAGATACAGCGGTACAAAACCGAACATAACGTAACCTACCAAGAGGCCAAAAATCCCTACCGGTTCCAAATACTAATAAGCCCACTTATGCACAAATAACCACAAAACACATATCAATTTCTACCCAAACGGAAGTAACTATACCACCAAGTAAATCACTAGCTGAATGGGCAAGGTCATTGTTGTCCACAGTACCAACGCCCCAAACGAAAAACAAACAAAGCAAAGCCATAAATACGCCAATCTCAGTACAACCTGATGCCATTCAACAGAATACCACAGTATCTTCTACTCCTGACTCAAACCAAACAGAATACATGGACTCAGAAGACAATTTGAATCACGACGAACAGGTTCTAGAACTGTTCTCCAATGAGGACATGGATACAGGGAAACCTTATTTCCCAAAGAAGGAAAAAGTTAAACTTGACCGAGGCAAATCTTCTGTCCCTCGAAAAGAAGTCGAGGGTTCCACTAAACCCAAATAATGCTTACTTTCTTACAGTGGAACTGCAGAGGCTATAGCAGTAACTTGTCCGACATCCAAGATCTTCTTTCACAATATGACCCTATTGCCTTTTGCTTACAGGAAACCAATCTGACACCAAATATAAATGTTTCCCTTCGGAAATACATAATACATCGTCAAGATCGTGTTGCACAAAATTCGAACAATCCTGCCCATGGAGGAGTAGCACTGATTATCAATGCCCAGATACCCTCAAAGCCACTCCCGCTAAAAACAAACCTTGAGGCAGTTGCTGCACGAGTCAATATTAACTTTGATTTAACCATAGTCTCACTATACTTGCCACCTAACCAAAATATAAGCTATGCCGATTTAGAAGAATTAGTAATACAACTTCCCAAACCCTACTGTATCTTAGGAGACCTCAACAGTCACCATCCGCTGTGGGGAAACCACAATCTGGACAAGCGTGGACAAATCATCGAAAAATTACTCGATCAACAGAATCTGATAACTCTCAATAATGGGGCTCACACCTATACACATCTTCCGACAGGATCTACATCAGCTATTGATGTCTCTCTGTGCACAGCAATCATATATCCTCTATTTGGATGGACTATTCACAGCAATCCGCTGGGCAGTGATCATTATCCTGTGATATGTCGCATTAACACAAGCATTCCCCACCTTTCTTATCGGATCCCCAAATGGAACTTTTCAAAAGCTGAATGGGATGTGTACAAGCAGCTAGCAATACTAGAAGAAAACCAGATCCAACAAACATCCATAAACCTGGCAGTAGAATACATATCTAATCAAATACTGCAGGCAGCAGACAAAGCAATTCCAAAACAATCCACAAAAATATCGGCCAAATCAAAAGTGTGGTGGAATGATGAATGTAATGCAGCTAAAAAACAGAAGAACAAAGCATGGAACATCTTCAGGAAGTTCCCCACAACAGAAAACCTCATCCGCTTTAAACAGGCAAGAGCAAGGGCAAAACGAGTCAGGCAGTCTAGCAAAAGGGAAGCATGGAGACGCTTCGCATCCACAATCACAAGCACGACAAAAACTCAAACAATATGGGCAAAAATACAGCGGATGTACGCAAAACACCCACGTGTCAACTGTCCCATGCTCACTGTCAATGGCCATGATATCACAAAACCTGAGGATATCGCAAACACCCTGGGTAAAACTTTCATGAATATATCAGCCGCAACATCATACTCGCAATATTTTCAGGCACACAAAGCACAAGCTGAAAAAAAACGTATCAATTTTGAATCAGCATCAATTTCTGCGTACAATCTCCCCTTCACAATGTCAGAGTTGCATCATGCTCTATCGTCTACTAAACTCAGTGCAGCAGGGCCAGATGGAATCCACTACATCATGATAGCAAAACTCACCGAACCGGCTCTCAAGACTCTGTTACTCCTCTATAACAGAATATTCAAAGAAAACACGTTCCCCGACAAATGGCACCATGCGTACATTCTGGCTTTTCCAAAACCAGGCAAAGACCCTACAAATCCGCAACATTATCGACCTATTGCACTCACTAGCTGTATGAGCAAGGTCATGGAAAAAATGGTTAACGCCCGCCTAACCTGGTTTCTAGCTGAAAATGATCTCCTAAATCCTGTGCAATGTGGTTTCCGGGAAGGTAGATCCACTCTTGACCTTTTGATCAAGACAGAAATAAACATCCGGGATGCCTTCGTCCGAAAAGAACATCTTGCAATGGTCTTCTTTGACATCGAAAAAGCCTTTGACACTTCTTGGAGGTATGGTATTATGCGAACCCTATACGATCTGGGATTTCGCGGACACCTACCACAGTTTATCAGAAACTTCCTGCATTGCCGCTCATTTCAAGTTAGAGTTCACAACCAGTTATCTTCAAAATTCATCCAGGAAGAAGGAGTACCACAAGGGTCAGTGCTAAGTGCCACTCTCTTTAGTATAATAATGAATTCAATAACACACGACCTACCACAAACGATATCCACTACCCTGTACGCTGATGACTTCAGTATCGCCTGCCATTCGCCTAACATGCGAATGATAGAAAGGCAGTTGCAATGTGCTATCAACAAAATAGCTAAATGGTCCCAAAACAATGGTTTTCGTCTCTCACACCAAAAAACAGTTGCGATACATTTCTGTAGAAAGCGTAACCTACACCAATATCCGGAACTTAGACTAGAAAATCAGGTCATACCAGTGGTCCCTAGTGTTCGCTTTCTGGGTGTGATATTCGACCAAAAACTCACTTTCCTTGATCATATAAAAACACTCCGTACTAACTGTCTTAAAAAGCTTAACATTCTAAGAGTTCTATCGGGCACAACGTGGGGAGCTGACCGTTACACGCTGCTAAATCTCTACCGTGCACTAATACGGTCACGTCTCGATTATGGTTCTGTCGTATATAGCTCTGCTAGACCAAGCGCTTTACGTTGGCTTGATCCTGTACACCACAGCGCTCTTCGTCTTGCACTGGGGGCGTACCGTACATCACCGGTTCAGAGCCTATATACCGAAGCGCATGAAACACCCTTACAGCTACGGAGACAAATGCTTTTATTAAATTATGCCGCAAAACTCAAAGGGCATCCAAACCACCCAACTTGGAATGGTGTTTTCTATCCTAAATGGGAAAACCTTTATAGAGCTTACCCATCAATAAACCCACCAACTGGGATACGTCTTCGCTCACTACAAGTTGACTGGCAAATTGACCTGAGTAAGATACAGCCCACTGCCTCTCATGCAGTCCCGCCATGGATGTATCATATACCGCCGTGTGACTTTTCATTCACAGCCTGGGGAAAACACACCATGTCCCAACAGAACTTGCTTCAAATACATGCCACACTGAGAACCCAGCACGGCCAGTACACACCGATCTACACAGATGGATCTAAAACTGAAAAGCATGTCGGTGCAGCAGCAGTATTTCCTAACATCACTTTGTCCAAAAAACTCCCCACTGAATGTAGCAGCTATACTGCAGAACTCTGTGCTATCCACATAGCCTTAAACTACACACTCTCAAGAACAAGTCTCCACAGCGTTATTTATACCGACTCCATTAGTGCTATCCAAGCTATACAACACAATACAAAAAATGATAACCCCTTACTTAGACAGATCTGGAATAGTCTGACCAAGTTAAACCAGAAGGTTTAACTTGGTCAGAAGGTCACGCTGGCATTTCCGGAAACGAACAGGCCGACCTAGCTGCCAAAACTGCTACCGATCCTATAGACCAATCCTTCACTACACCTATATCTGACTATAAATACGGCCCCGGGTGCCAAGCGTTTCCGTGGCCAAGCGATTCTTGCGAGTTTATAAAGCGTTTTTCCTCCAAGTGACAGAGTTTTCCTTGTTTTTCTCTTAGAATTAAAATTTTCTGTTAAGTAGCTCTACTTACTTAAAAACACTAAGAAGAGAGCCCAGAAGAAGGCAAGTACCTTTTTCTTTAATTTAACTAGCCGTACTAACTTACTAACTCTACGCTTGGCCACCAAGCGGCACTGCTCCTGCCTCCCCGTGGCGGGGCCGGTAACCTGGGTGGTAAAGGCAAACCCCCAGGGCAAAAAGGAGCAAGCATGGATAAAAATCATTATCCAAACTTAGAGCCTTTGAGCTCAAGAGCGGAAGATTCCAACCCTGACCATGACTCAAGTCAACCTAAAAGACTGCGAAGAGAAGCAGAATGTCATGACGATTGCCCAAACTTCCTGGTGATTCATTCCCTGTCCGCCCAACCTGTGGGTAAGTTGTCACCATTCTTAATTCAGAAAATCTTGGAGTCAATTGCAGGATCACCAAAAATGGTTAAAAGACTGCAATCCGGAGACCTTCTGATAGAAACAGCCACCTCTAAACATTCTGAGCGGCTGTTAAAAACAACAACATTTGGTGGGTTGACAGTAGAAATTACTCCCCACAAAACTCTAAATTCATCAAAAGGTGTCATCAGCGAGTGGGACCTAATTACAGTCTCCGAAGAAGAACTACTCCAAGAACTCAGCAGTCAGAAAGTAGTAAATGTAAAACGGATCATGACAAAAAAAGATGGAAATCTTACTCCAACAAGATCCATCATTCTGACATTTAGCACTCCAGACTTACCATCCTGTATTAAAGCTGGTTATTTAAACTGCCGGATTCGACCATACATCCCGAATCCTGTTCGTTGCTTTAAATGTCAGAAATACGGCCATTCCCAGCAGGCTTGTCGCGGGGAAGCCACATGTCCCATCTGTGGCTCTAAAGATCACACCCAAGCGGATTGTTCAGTCAAAACTCCTGTTTGTCCAAACTGCAAAGGAAGCCATCCAGCCTTTTCCAAAACTTGTGAGCTATGGATAACAGGAAAGAAAATACAAAAATACAAAATTGAAAATAAAGTCACGTTTCCTGAGGCACGTAGACAAGTTATGTCGACCATGCCTAGTGGTCGTTCTTATGCAGCTCGAACTAGAAACTTTGTTTCTACTGCAGCTCAAACGGATGTATCAGTTCCGCCTAACACCTCTCTAGCGAATTGGCTTAAAGTTACACTTTCAACCTCTAAAAAAGATAATCCTCCAAAAAAAACTAGCGAAGCCACAAATACTCCAATCAGTATCCCTACTCATACCCCATTGGTCTCGATTGAAAAAGAACAATTAAAATCTCACTCAGTCTCAAAAAAAATGGAAGCGCCTACCAATAATATGGATGTAGATGAGCTGCTACGTAATGAGGAGCCCATTCTAGAACTCCATGCAGATGACACCATGGATCTTGGACGCCCCACATTCCCAAAAAAAGACCGGAAAAAATGTCCCACGAACAAAAAACAGTCAGACGAATCATCCTCAGCCAAAACTAAATAATGTATAACATCATACAATGGAACTGCAGAGGACTAAGTAGTCATTCTGATGACTTAAGGGATTTACTAGCTCAATTCAATCCCATAGGTGTATGCCTACAGGAAACTTTCTTGTCACCCCAAATTTCACCAAAATTCTCAAATTATGTGATATATAGACGAGACAGGAGTTCAAACTCTGCTGCTCGTGGCGGAGTAGCTATTCTTGTTAACTCTGACATTCCATCCAGGCCGATCCAATTGAGAACCACTCTAGAAGTTGTCGCAGCTCGTATTGCAGTTGGTATTTCAATTACCATTGTTTCCATCTACATTTCACCCTCTCTACCACTTCCTCATTCAGAACTTGACAGCCTGATTTCACAACTCCCAACTCCAATTTGTCTCTTTGGTGACTTTAATGGACATCATCCATTGTGGGGGTCTGCTACAATGGATAGAAGAGGCAAATTGGTGGAGGAATTCATGAACAATAATGGTCTTAATTTACTAAATTCTGGATCTCCTACTTACATACACCTAGCAACAGGATCTGTTTCTGCCATCGACTTATCAATTTGTTCACCCTCTGTCTTTCCAATCATGACATGGTCAGTATTAACTGATCCCTTTAACAGTGATCACTTTCCAATTATTTGCTCACTACAAACAAGAGTAACTCCGAATCCTGTTCAACGATCCAACTGGCAGTTTAAAAAGGCAAATTGGGAAGGATATTCTGCCCAAATACTCTTAGACAGATGTTATGTTCAAAGACAACATATTGATGAAGTAAATACTTATATAACCAATCAGATTCTCACTGCAGCTAATGCTTCCATTCCAAAATCCACGCCTTATCACAAACACAGAAATAATTGGTGGAATACAGATTGTTTAATTGCCAAACAGGAAAAAAACCGTGCTTGGAATAATTTCCGCAAGTATCCCACCACTAGTAACCTAATTTCTTATAAAAGACTCAAAGCGAAAGCTAGACAAGTTAGGCGGAAAGCGAAACGGGATTCGTGGATTGCTTTTGCCTCAACCATTACCAAAGACACGGATACACGGGTCATCTGGAAAAGAATACAGGCATTAAATGGCAAATTTTCTCGGCTGCCCTCTCCGATACTTCATTGGAGAGGGAAAGACATTTCTACTCCTGAAGAAGTTGCAAATGCATTAGCAGAATCATTTGCAAAAATCTCAGCTTCTGCCACCTATGCGTCTGCCTTTCAGAACATCAAAGCAGGTGCAGAACGGTATAAAATCAACTTCTTCACGCGCCGCTCACTGTCGTACAACCAACCATTTACATTAATAGAACTGCAAGAATCATTAAACAGATCTTCCAATAGCGCTGCAGGACCAGATGGAGTTCACTACGTTATGCTAAAGCATTTACTTGATGAAGACTTGAGAACTCTATTAATTTTTTATAATCGGATCTTCACTGAAAATGCCTATCCTTCTTCATGGCGCCATTCGTTCGTTATCGCCTTACCAAAACCAGGAAAAGATCCTTCCTGTGTTGAAAATTACAGGCCAATATCTCTTACGAGCTGCATGGGAAAAATTTTCGAAAGGATGGTTCATACTAGACTCACCTACATCCTGGAGTCAGAGAATCTTCTTCCAGAACAACAATATGGCTTTCGGAAAAACAGATCAACACTGGACGTGCTTATCAAAGCCGAATCTCATATCCGCAATGCCTTTGTCATGAAACAACATCTAGTCATGGTCAATTTAGATCTTGAAAAGGCATTTGATACAACATGGCGCCATGGTATTATTAGGGACCTTTACCATCTGGGGCTTCGGGGCCATTTGCCGGAAATAATTCAAAATTTCCTGCAATTGCGCTCTTTTCAAGTCCGGTACAAAAACATCCTCTCTACATCTCACATTCAGGAAGAGGGAGTCCCACAGGGATCAATACTCAGTCCAACACTGTTTTCAATCAGAGTTAGTAGTATGACACGAGATATCCCAAAAACTGTACAAACGTATATGTATGCAGATGACCTTACCATTTCCTGTCAATCTCAAAGTATGAATACCATTGAACGGCAGCTACAACTTGCCATAACCAAAATAGAAACCTGGACTTCACTGAACGGTTACAGACTGTCAGAAAAGAAATGCACTGTCACACACTTTTGCAAGAAGCGAACTCTCCATCCCGAACCTGAACTGCAAATAAACAATACTCCAATCCCGCTTGTTAATACCGTTAAATTTCTTGGACTACTATTAGACCGCAAACTAAATTTCCAAGCTCACATCACTTATTTGAGAACTACTTGTTTAAGGCATTTGAATATACTTCGTTCTGTCTCATCTATGTCATGGGGAGCTGATCGGTGTACTTTGCTGCATCTCTATAGAAGTTTAATCCGTTCACGACTAGATTATGGTTGTCCAGTGTATGACTCTGCCAGGAGCACTACATTAAAACAGCTAAATATGATCCATCACAGTGCTCTGAGAACTGCGCTGGGAGCTTTCAGGACTTCTCCGATCCAAAGTCTATATATTGAAGCGCATGATCCCCCATTACACCTGCGTAGAAAAACACTACTGCTTCACTACGCTGCTAAGATCCAGAGTCTACCATCGCACCCAAGTTGGGAGTATCTCTATAATACTCGTTGGGATGCCTTCTACGAGAGCAAACCAAATGAAAATAGACCCGCCTCTCTCAGGATCAAAGAACTTGTTCAGACTTGGAATATCAATTTAAATGACATTTTCCAAGACACAACTACACCTGTTGCTCCTTGGACATATGTGTCTGTCTTTCAAGATACATACTTCCTCCAGTGGGGGAAAAATATACCTTCCTGCAATATCAGACAGTTACATTCAGCTCATGCTACGGACAACCATGCCTGTAAAATTTATACGGATGGTTCAAAAACTGAGAGTATGGTAGGTGCTGCGGCAGTTTTTCCTTTATTTACAATTTCAGCCACATTACCGCTTGCTTGCAGCGTCTTCACAGCTGAATTATATGCTATTAAGTTAGCGCTTAGTAAGATAATTGAGCTCTCCATCTCATCTGCCATAATTTACACAGATTCTCTTAGTGCTGTCTCTGCCATAAGGAAGAATTCCTCCATTTCTCACCCTACATTGAAACAGATTCATTCCCAGCTATTCGCTTGCAGTGTGTCCAATCAGTCAATCAGTTTTTGCTGGATCCCTGGCCATTCAGGCATTCCGGGAAATGAAAGTGCTGACTTTGCCGCTAAACATCCCCAATCCGCTCTCTCACAACATCCTCAGGTTCCTTTCTCTGATTTTAAGTCGGTCATACGCAAAGCCTGCTATGATAAATGGTCACAGACCTGGAAAAGTGACCCTAACAATAAACTTTATCAGATAAAAGAAGATCCAAAGCTGTGGCTGTCTGGCTTCCGAAGAAATAGACGAGAGGAAGTGGTACTGGCAAGACTCAGAATTGGACACACTCACTATACTCATCTCTTCCTATTATTGGGGGAAAGTCCACCGCAGTGCTCATCCTGTCAGACGCAACTTACAGTCCGTCATTTCCTGGTTGATTGTCCCTTACATTCAACCATCCGGTCAAACACTTTTCAGTCACTCTCTACATTGAATATAT
This sequence comes from Mastigoproctus giganteus, assembly GCF_048544385.1. Taxonomy (NCBI): domain Eukaryota; kingdom Metazoa; phylum Arthropoda; class Arachnida; order Uropygi; family Thelyphonidae; genus Mastigoproctus; species Mastigoproctus giganteus. Next base: position 143,208,716 of record NC_143587.1, read on the forward strand.
CACCTGATTTATCTCGCATCTTAGGAAATGAAGCAAATATTGAAGAACTTTTATTATATCTAAAACATATTGGTTTGTACAGAAGCATATAATTTAATCTCTCTAACAATACGCTTTTGTGAATTAACGATGAAGAGACACAATTTGGCCGTAGTAGCCCTTGTGTCGTTAAACCGAACAACAACAACAACAACAACGACTATAAATACATTATAAATAAGCGATGCCTTGAACTATGGCAACATATCTGGCAGAATCAAGCCAACAATAAGCTATTTGGCATAAAGAAATATCTAAAACCATGGAAATCTAGTATCCGTGAGAACCGACATGAAGAAGTTGTATTAGCCCGATTAAGGATAGGCCACACACACCTGACACATCTTTATTTGCTGGCAGCCACTGACCCACCACTGTGTACAAACTGCAACACTCAGCTCACTGTCCACCATCTACTTATTGATTGTCCCAAGTACAGTATTCAGCGACAAGCTATGTTTATCTCATTTCCCACGACGAACACCTCTCTCAGCATTTCTGATCTACTAGGAGACACACCACAGGTGTCCAAAATTTTTGATTTCCTCAAACATATAAAACTATACAACACAATATAAATTTGAACAGCATCTATACAGATGCAATTCAAGATTTAACATCACCATAGTTAGGCGCATTATGGCCTTTGCTGTCCTTGCGCCGTAAAGCCCCCAAAACAACAACAACAACAACTCACCCGAGCCGAATACTCTTATTTCTTGCCTGTCTTCACTGATGGCTCGAAGTCAGTCAGAGTTATCTGTCGGATCTGCTGCCGTCTTTCCAGATAGTACTATATCTGAAAAGATTCCCCAAGAATGCAGCATATATACCGCTGAGTTGTATACTATAGAGTTAGCCTTGGGCCATATTGAAACTCACAATTACCAAAGGTGCATGGTGTATACTGACTCATTAAGTATACTTCAGGCTTTATCAGGGATTGAGTACAATCCCCATCCATTGTTGATCCGTGTCCAGCAGAGGTTACATGCTATTTTTGAGCATTCCTTTGACATCCATTTCTGCTGGATCCCAAGCCACATTGAGATCAAGGGTAATGAACTGGCTGACAACGCTGCCAGATCACCGCAGCCCAACAACAGCAGCCTGTTAGTCCCTTATTCAAACTACAGGCAGCTAATTCACTCTGCATTACTCTACCAATGGCAACAATCTTGGCATGACCAGGTCATTAACAAGTTTGTATTAGATAAAGCCTGTTATTCAACAGTCGAATCTGCGCAGGAACCGTAGAGGGAAAGTTGTTCTAGCTCGCCTCCGCATAGGGCCTAGTCAGCTTACACATGCATTCTTACTGAGGGCAGATGACTCTCCTATGTATGAAGATTGTGACACCTTTTTAACCATTCGTCATATTTTAACTGAATGTCCACGATATAGACAGCAACGTTTTATGTATTTTAACGTTTTTAGCCATCTGACTGAGCCTTATACACTAAGTCAGATTTTATCTCACACGACAATGTGTCAGCTGTTTTTAGGTTTTTAAAATCAATAAACCTTTTTGCTTGCATGTAAATATATTTTTATACTAGTTTACTTTGTACATATTTATATTTTTATACATATTGACACAGTGATCTAAGCAACTATGTCACTACAGTGTTTACTGTTATCCAGTATGTAACGTGGTTTTGGCGCATTATAGCCCTGGTTGCTGATGCGCCATTAAAACCTGAACAAAACAAAACAAAAAAGACGAAATAGCCTCAGTGGGGAGACTAAACAGGAATTTTCTGGACTGGGAAGTATGATCCATAGTGGATAATCTTGACAAGTGATCTATTCATTCATTTGGGTTGAAACCACCAATATTTTCAATGCCAATTTGTTCATATTGATGATGTTGTTGATTTGTTGATGGAATATACCCTATAATCTTGAGAGAGGCGGCAAGCGAGTGCATTGAACCACTGAGGCTGGTTATGCGAGCATCACTAGACTCTGGGGAGATTCCCTTGGATTGGAAAAGTGCAAATGTATCTCCCATACATAAGGGTGGCTCTAAAAGTGAAGTGGGAAATTATCGACCTGTCAGTCTGACTTCAGTAGTAGGGAAAATCATGGAGGCATTGATCAAGGGTGGAATTCAGGATCATTTGGATAGAATTGAAATTCTCAAGGATACTCAGCATGGTTTTGTAAAGGGAAAATCATGTTTAACAAATCTGGTTCGCTATTTCGAAAGGGTCACTCACGAGCTGGATTTAGGGAATAATTTCGACATTGTTTATTTAGATTTCAGCAAAGCTTTTGACTCAGTCCCACATGAGCGGTTGCTTTATAAGCTGGAACAGGTTGGAATCACTGGGAAAATCCTTAGATGGATAGAAGGATGGCTTCAGGGCAGGAGGCAGAATGTTGTGATAAATGGCTATTCCTCAGATTGGGTTGATGTAAGAAGTGGGGTTCCCCAAGGATCAGTATTAGGACCACTGTTGTTTTTAATTTTCATAAACGACATTGATGAAGGGATAGAGGGCGTGATGTCTAATAAATTTGCAGATGATGTTAAAATTGGTAGAGTAGTTAATGATCACTGTCAAGCTGAGCTTCTTCAGAGAGACCTAGATAGACTTCAAGAATGGTCAGAAAAATGGCAGCTGTGCTTTAATCCAACAAAGTGTAAGGTATTACACCTGGGAAACAGTAATCCCAAAATAACTTATTCACTTGGTGGAGTTGAACTAAACCCAGTACTGGAGGAAAGGGACTTGGGTGTTACGATACGGTCAGACATGAAATTCTCTGAGCATTGTAAACAGGTTGCAAGGAAGGCCCATGGTGTCCTATCGATGATCTATCGAACTTTTGCAAGTAGAGATAGGGACGTGATAATCCCATTATATAAGGCTTATGTTAGACCACACTTGGAATACTGTGTTCAAGTATGGAGACCGCACCTAAAGAAAGACATCGAGCTTCTTGAAAGGGTGCAAAGAAGGGTAACTCGCCTGGTGAGATCGGCAAAAGGGCGTCCTTATGAAGAAAGACTTCGAATATGTGGGTTGCAGAGTTTGGAAACTAGACACCTTAGAGGAGATTTGATTGAGGTGTTTAAGGCGCTGAGGGGCATCAGTAAAATGAATGAGGACAAAATTTTCAAGATTATAAATGATGCTAGAACTAGGGGACATAAATTCAAGTTACGCGGGGAAATGTTTAGATTGGACTGCAGGAAGTTTTATTTTAGCCAGCGAGTTATAAATTACTGGAATAAGTTGCCTTCATGGGTGGTAGAGGCCGACAGTTTGGGGAAATTCAAAGGTCGTCTGGATAGTACTTTCGGGTAAGGGAAGCGCATAGGATGATAGGATTAATTTCCTTTTTATTTAATTTTTAATTTCATTTTATTATTTTTATTTATTTATTAATTATTATTATTTATTTATTTAATTTTTGTTTTTATCATTGTTTTGTTCGGATTTTTTTTTTTTTTTTTTTGGCTGGTGCAGCATAAGCCATAGGCTTTCTTGCACCATACGGCCGTTACTAATACTAATACTAATACTAATATTAGGTTTGCCCATTCGGAGTGTAGAAGGAAGATGTGCTTTTATAGCAATTGACTTAAGCTGTTAAATAATGCCCTAGTTCTTGAGAATGAGATCCTGTCTTGCCTTCTCAAGAGCGAGGACATTGAAGAGGCCTTGATCCTCTCTTGAACATTATTTGACTCCTTTCATAACTTGGCAGGATATCTTGTAAAAGAAAGCTTTATTGAGGTCGGAGTTCCAAACTTTTAGAGTAGGTTGAGAATTTTAATGTTTTCCAGCAGCTTTTTCTCCAATAAATCTTTTCAACGGATAAGTAGGTCACAGACAAGATCTTTGTCGGATTTGGCCAGTACGTCCCTGTGAAATGCAAATTTAACTCGAAGGCATCGGGAGGGATCTTAAAATTTAGAAGAAATAACTTTATTTTCGATAAAGTTATTTATCGGTATTTGAGGAAGATAAGGATCAAAATTCCTCCTGAATTTTGATCCTTATCTTCCTCAAATACCGATTGATTGACTTTGACTTCGTATTCAATAAACTTGAAGAAGATAAAGATCAAAATTTAGTAGAAACGATCTTTTCAATCAATCTGTATTCTGGGGAAAGCAAAGTGGACCGAAGCGGACTGAAAATGGAACCCTGACTCGCTGACTTAGAGCCATTAAAGTGGGAAAAAAACCAGAGATTAATGATTTGGGAATAATGATTATGATTAATTACATCTCGACCTTGGGTTGGGCAGTAATTAATAATTATGTGCCGATGGACTGGCATAAGGCGAAAACTTCGCCATAAATCGGTATGATATTGAGAGGATGTTAAAATTACCACAGAGAATAAACTCGAATGAATTGTGCAATGTGTTGATTAGCTAATTACTGAGCTCGTCAGGAGTTTGGTCAGCAGGCTCAGATGGTTGTTCTTGTTATTTGGTTTTTAGGAGCATTAGCTACTAAGGCCATATTGCTCCGGGTATATGCGGTGGTCATTCCCTGACCTTCCCGCATCCTCCATATTTGGTGTTCACGGGCTCGAACCCCGGTCTAATCAAGAAGCGTGTGCTACGCACTGCTGTTCCTGCCCACCTGGCTACGGAGGAGCCAGGTTCAGGTGGAATGTAGGCCGTAAAATGTCAATCATAATGTAGTTGTTCCCAAATAAACCATCCAGCTTCTAGTGGCTGAGAGGATAACTCCATAGACTGAATAGCAGAGTACTTCTTAGTGTTATACGGGACAACAGAGGCCCATCCCCTGCGGTCGGTTGGTCGGTTCTTGAGATGCGATAATAACTGTGGCAGCAGTAGCACAAGGGAGGAACTCCTGACAGCTGTCTAGCCATGTCCTGGTAAGGCAGAGGATACCTAGAGTTTCAAGAGAGGAAGTTCTTCAATAGTATCTAGTTTGTTTCTCACTGTCCTAACAGTCTGCAATCTAAATTTGATTACGTATGTCATGTTATCAACGGTGACATCAATTGGAGAAGAATGTTTACTTCTTTTTTGGAGATTTCCTCATGGTGGATATTATCAGAGGTATTTTTCAAGATGTGGTTGATTCTCGAGATTTGCACAGGAATGTAGTGGTTGAGTTAGTATACTGATCAATGTTTCATTTTATTGCAGAATATGAACAGGTATTTACTGGGTTAAGGAGACAGGAAGAAGAAATACAGATTGTGAGATGTCGATTACAATTTGTGTCCCACCCACTGAGCAAGCTTATTGGAGATGTGACTTGTTGCATCCCCTCGATTTGAGCACCTCTATACGTGGTGATGACCTTCCAGTGATGCCTTTGCTCCTAGGTGATATGTAAAGAAAAATAAACAATATTTGCCGGATTTCTATTTTTCCGATTTAAATGAAATTTCCATCAGCTCGACAATCTTTCTGAAAGAGCCTAATATAAAATTTTATTAAAAACCATACACTAGGAGTTGCAACAGAAAATGTTTGATTCACTTTTCAAATCCAAAGTTTGTCTAACCACCACATCATCCTCAAATGTTGAGCAGGGTAAAGGCATGGTAAAGGCAATAGGCACTTTATTGCCATATAAACAGGCTTAAAAATAAGAATAAAACGATTTCCTTAAGCAATATACATCAAAAAACAGCTAGATTCATCCTCTTCGGAAAAATACAAATATAACAAGACAGAATCCAATGAAACTGTAATGGCATGCTAAGCAATCACGGTGACTTCCTTAAACTAATCAATTAAATATGATTCTATAAGAAACTTCCAGAAAGAAAAAAACTGAACATTGTACGTTTTCTCCTTGGGTAGAAAACACTGTAGTTGAGATAAAATCCAGTGCATCATAACAGTCCTAATAATAATTGAAAATTACTTCGGATAGCAAACGTTCTGGTAAATGATGTTATGTTTTATTGTATATTTATTTTATAAAACGATCTGAAGGATTCATGTTAGAAAGTGCTGGGTTTGTGTTACTTAATAACCATAACCAATGCAGACAACATCAAAATGAACTCATCGAAACCAAGACATTTAACTGTTTCCAGAAACATACGTGTTTGAATTAACGCCATCTATAACTGTAATATAACGTAGCCATTCTCATATCATCCAGTCTTAATTTCCTTCCCTTTTTTTTTCATTATATTAACAAAAGAATTGGGTACTGGAAAGTGAAAGAAGTTTCTGTTAATCAATAAAAATAAGTGATTGACCTTTCAGCAAGTTCACCCAAACTTCTTTAATGTTTGTTGTAATAAAACAGCTGCTATATCTCTACCAGAATAGCTTTTGATGGGCACGCAGTGTTTCCTGTGATTTGTGTTCTTTGATTTTCCTGTGCTCTTATTATTACTTATTCTGGGTAGCTGAGACATCCTTGGTGCGAAATGAAATATTGTCTCTCCAAGAGTCAGATGCGAAAATGTAATAATCAGTTCCACGTCAGAAAATGGAACAATCCCAGATGCGTTGGAAGTAATTTATTGACATCTGCCTTCAGAGAAGAAAAGATATGAAAATCATAAATCACATAATTATAAAGTTTGTCTGAACTGGACAGAACAGAAAATGTTTCATTCACTTTTCAAATCCAAAGTTTGTCCAACCAACACAGAAATGCTGAATGTACGAATAAAAATTCGAGGCAATAAAAGTTTGAAGTATAAAGAAGATTATAAATCTATTCTTCTACTATTCTATTCTTAGCGCTAAATCTGTTGAAGGGAGAACGGACCAAAATAAAGCCTTTGTCTTAAAAAAGTTGGTTCGGAATCTGTCAACAAGGACGCAGTATGTAATTAATGTCAAAGGGGGGACACATTATTAAGTTTATATCAACAAAGAGGGTGTTTGAATATTCAGGTATCCAGTTACTTTTGGCAATAATGTATAAAATGTATACAGACTCTCAGACTCAAATTCAAAGCTGTTTATATTCATCCCGTCTTGAAAATATTATATTCATGATAATTCAACTCAAAGAAAAGAATTCATCCAGAATTTTGGATTCCTGCTCATTCAAGAATCCCAGAAAATGAATGAATATGCAGTTCATGATGCAAAGTATCCAAGAGAAGCCAAAAGCCAATGCGTATCAGTACAGTACGAATGTACTCTATTGATACGTATTTTCTAAGCCATTATAAATCTGAAATAAAGAGGTTACATCTCTTTATTTCAGATCTATAATGGGAACATCATATAAAGATCAATGGGTCCAAATATGGCATATCTAAACAAATATAAAAAGCTTTAGTTCGATTCGCATCAAAACAGAAGAACTCTTGTGACTTTTATGAGGTCAACTGAATAATACCGTGACTCGTTAACACAATAGAAATGAGGAAGTTATTCTTGATAGGGAACAAAAATAACTTTATATGACATACATTTTGATATACATACTTTATATGACATACATTGGACTCCCTGCAGGGAGTACAATCTGTCAGTGACATTTCCCTGGATCTCGGACCATTCTGGCATTCCGGGAAAAGAAAATGCTCACCGTGCCACTAAACATCCTGAACCCACTCTCTCACAACATCCTCAGGTTTCTTACACTGACTATAAGCCTGTTATTCGCAAAGCATGCGACGACACTGGTCACAGTCCTGGAAAAGTAATACCAACAATAAACTTTACCAGATAAAGCACAAAATCCAAAGCTGTGGCTCTCTAGCTTCCGACGAAACAGACGAGAGGAACTAGTATTGGCATAACTGAGAATCGGGCGCACCCATCACACACATCTGTTCCTATTATTGAGAGAAGATCCACCCCAGTGCTTATCCTGTCAGAGTCAACCAGTTCATCACTTACCGATTGATTGTCCTCTTATGTTCAACCATCCGTTCAAACACTTTTCAATCACTCTCCAGGTTGAACAATGCACAGGATTTATCTAATTTCATAGAAAATGGTTCAAATATAGAAGAAGGTTTGAACATAATAGCTTGAACAGAAACATAATTTAACATCTATAACTTGTCCCTGTGTCCTTACACATCCATACCACAACCATTACCATTAAAACTTACTGACTGAGAAAGATCCACTCCAATGTCCATACTGTCACTGTCTCTCTCCGCTCACAGGCCCCGGGTGCCAAGCGTTATTGTGATCAAGCGATTCTCTGAGCTATTTACAAAGCGTTTTCTCACTGCGACAGTTCTTGTTAATTTGGAAAGTTTTTCTTACGTTTAAAGGTATTTATTGTTAACTTACTCTTACGAACTGTAAGTAAGTTACAGAAAGGAAAACCACCTTTCTTTTTTTCTTTCCTTAAAACTAACAAACTAACTTACACCGCTTGGTCACTCTAGCGGCACTGCTCCTGCCTCCCCGTGGCGGGGCCGGAAATCTTGGCAGAAAAGGCTCTCTGCCAAGGGCTAAAAGGAGCAAACATGGATCACGAAGTCCGTAACCCATCTGTTGAGCCTCATGCCTCAACTTATTCAAGGACAGATCAAACTGACTTTGACAGTTCCCATCCCAAGAGACAAAGAACAGAAGGATCCAAAAAGGAAACACCACTGTTTCTTATTATACATTCTCAAACAAGTCAACAAGTAGGTGCACTTTCTCCATTTCTTATCCAGAAATGTCTCGAGAATGCTGCTGGACCGCCTAAAATGGTGAAAAGACTCCGCTCTGGAGATCTACTCATAGAGACAATGAATAGCAGGCACTCTGAAGCCCTGCAAAGAATTTCAAAATTCGCAAATATTCCTGTCACAGTTACTCCACATTCCACCTTAAATTCATCCAAAGGGGTGCTGTCTGAATGGGACTTAATAAATGTTACCGAAGAGGAATTAGTCCAAGAGCTACAAGATCAAAAAGTTGTACAGGCAAAGCGAATTAAAATCAAGAAAGACGGTGAATTAGTTCCCACTCGCAGTGTTATACTGACCTTTTCTACGCCAATTCTTCCAGCTACAGTTAAGGCTGGATATCTGAACTGCCATATTCGACCTTATATCCCCAACCCTCTCAGGTGCTTCAAGTGCCAAAAATTTGGCCATGCTCAAACAGTGTGTAGAGGGGTTTCAGTGTGCCCCAACTGTGGATCTAAGGAACACACACAAACAGACTGCCCAGCAGAAACATCAGTATGTCCAAACTGTAAAGGTAACCATCCAGCTTACTCGAAAATCTGTGAAACCTGGAAAACTGGAAAGAAGATTCAAAAGTACAAAATAGAAAACAAAGTGACTTACCAAGAAGCAAGGAAACAAGTTTTACTCTCAGTACCGAAACTCACATATGCAGCCGCAACACAAAAACACAAATCGGAAGGAAGTCAAACTGAAGTGTCCATACCACCAGCTACATCCATTTCCGTTTGGGCACGAGCTGTCCTAGCGAGTCCGCTGGAGCCCCCTAAAGAACATGTAAAAGACCAAGAAAATAATACCCCAGTCACCGTACCACCAACTATTACTCCATCACACTCAGATAATGAGAGTAGGAGAAATATTAAACCTCAAAAGATTCTAACCGCAGATATGGAAATCGATGACAAAACTAATAACGATGAAACATTTTTAGAACTACATGCTGAAGAAGACATGGATACTGCACGACCCACTTTCCCGAGAAAAGATAAAATAAAATTGGAACGCCATAAACAGATTGGATCTAAAAAACAGTCAGAAACACCTACTTCAAAAACTAAATAATGGACCAGTTGATTCAATGGAATTGTAGAGGCCTCCGTACCAACATAGATGATATTCACGACATGATAAATCAGCATCATCCAGTAGGCATCTGTCTACAAGAAACGAATCTTTCTCCGCAAGTAACACTGTCAATTAAAAACTATACAATATTCAGGCATGACAGGATCTCTCCACATGGTGGTGTAGCTATACTGATTGATAGTAAAATCCCTTCCAGACGTATACCCCTACAAACCACTTTAGAAGTTGTTGCAGTACGCCTTGCTCTTGGTAAAACGCTTACACTTGTATCAATATATATCTCACCAAATCAGAACTGCTCGATAACTGAACTAAATGACCTTATCCTACAACTACCCTCTCCGTTCTGCTTGTTGGGCGATTTTAATGCGCATCACCAGTTATGGGGATCCTTACAGACAGACAATCGGGGACGCACGATAGAGGCTTTTCTTGTAAAGAATAATCTCACTCTGCTTAACACAGGCTCCCACACCTATGTCCATTTTCCAACAGGCTCAACCTCTGCTATAGACCTGTCGATATGCTCACCCACATTATTTCCTGACATCGATTGGAGAGTCTCAGAGAACCCATTAAATAGTGATCATTTTCCTATAATCTGTAAGCTCTGCACAAGGACAAACTTACCAGTAAGCAGTCAATCTAAATGGAAATTCTCAAAAGCTGACTGGAATAAATATGCATCTAGTATTACATTAGAGGATGATATTATCCAACATCACTCCATTGATAACGCCGTTAAACATATCACAGAACAAATCTTGACAGCTGCTGCTACTACCATTCCTCGAACTTCAAATAAAGGATCCAAACACAAAAACTATTGGTGGAATTCAGCATGTAACACTGCTAAGAGAGAGAAGAACAAGGCGTGGAATCAGTTTCGAAAGAATCCAACCACTGCTAATCTCATTACATACAAGAAACTAAAAGCCCATGCCCGCTACACCCGGCGAAAAGCTAAAAAGGAATCTTGGATTCGTTTTGCTTCATCTGTCACTAAAGACACAAGTGCAGGACTTATCTGGCGAAAAATAAGATGCCTCACTGGTAAGTTTCCATCTATTCCTTCCCCAATCATTGTCCATAAAGGACAGGAGATCACCCTTCCAGAGGATATTGCAAACATCCTCGCGGAATCTTTTGCTCGCCATTCTGCCTCAACCGCATATGATCAAACTTTCCTAAAAGCCAAAACAGTAACTGAAAAATATAAAATAAATTTCGGAACGAAGTCAGCCCTCTCTTACAATAAACCACTAACCATGTATGAATTAGAAGAATCCTTAAAAAATTCAGCCAATAGTGCACCTGGTCCAGACGGCATATATTACCTAATGTTAAAGAATCTAAATGAGGGCACACGCTACTCCATCCTAAAACTTTTCAATCGAATATTTGTTGCAAATTACTTTCCTATTTCCTGGAGACATTCTGTTGTTCTACCCATTCCAAAACCAGGAAAAGACCAATCAGACCCGCATAATTATAGACCAATCTCACTTACTAGCTGTCTGGGTAAAACTCTGGAAAAAATGGTACACAGTCGCCTCACCTGGTATCTTGAAACTCAAACTACTATGAACAACGATCAGTTTGGATTTCGTAAAAACAGGTCTACCCTAGATCTTATGATTAAGGCTGAGGCAAATGTGCGAAATGCATTCATAAAGAATGAACATCTGGTCATGGTGAGCTTAGATATAGAGAAAGCTTTTGAAACCACGTGGCGTCATGGCATCCTTCGTGACTTACATGCCCTAGGACTAAGAGGGCATTTACCATCATTAATTCAGAGCTTTCTCGAATATCGAACCTTTCAGGTTCGTTTTCAAAGTTCACTCTCGAAAATCTGCATACAAGAGGAAGGAGTCCCACAAGGGTCAGTCCTCAGTGCCACACTCTTCGCAGTTAGAATACACACTCTAACAACAGCAATCCCGAATTCAGTAGAAACTTATCTTTATGCTGACGATCTCACTATATCCAGTCACTCACAAAATATGTTCTCCATTGAAAGGAAACTCCAACTGTCAATAAACAAAACGCAATCATGGATGTTACAAAATGGCTACCGACTATCTCCTCAGAAAACTTTTGCTATACACTTCTGCAAGAAACGAAAACTGCACCCTGATCCTGAATTGCGCCTTGGAAATCATGCTATTCCAGTCAGTGACAATATTAAATTCCTAGGTTTAATATTGGACAAGAAATTAAACTTCCTGAAACACATACAGCATGTACGAACTATTTGTTTGAAAAAAATGAATATCCTTAGAGTTCTTTCTGCAATATCCTGGGGAGTTGACCGATACTCCCTTCTCCACTTATATAAAACCATAATCCGACCCAGACTAGACTATGGTGCACCTGTATATGACTCAGCTAGAAAGTCAGCATTACAGTCCCTAAATACCGTTCAACATAATGCACTTAGAATAGCTCTAGGTGCCTTCCGAACATCTCCAGTGCATAGTCTATATATCGACGCACATGAACCTCCATTATCCTTAAGGAGACAGATGCTGCTGCTTACGTACGCTGCAAAACTTCGGAGTATGCCCTCACATCCTATCTGTCCTTTCCTCTTTAACCCGTCTTTCATAAATTTCTACAGGAATAAACCAAATGAAAATAAACCTGCCGGAATCAGATTGAACTATGTTGCTCAGTATTGGAGTGTCCCACTCGACAATATCCACCAAGATACCGGAGAAATAGAGCCTCCATGGTCCACTTTTAAAACTTTATGTGATGACTATTTTAGAAAATGGGGAAAACAGGCGCTGAACAATGAAAATGTACAGCAGCTACATTTAGCTCATGCATCAGCAAACAAACATTGTCTGCAAATATATACTGATGGATCCAAATCTGATACAGATGTGGGCGCTGCTGTAGTTCTTCCCACTTGTACAATCTCTCAAAAACTTTTCCCAAGTTGCAGTATTTACACCGCTGAACTTCATGCAATAAAAATGGCTATCGAACACATCAAAAACAGGTCTAATGAAGAGATAATAATCTATACCGATTCCTTAAGTGCAGTAACCTCTTTACAACATAAATGTCCGAACTCTCACCCTATCCTGAAAGAAATCAGAGCAGAGTTAATTAATCTAACAGAGCACAACACAGACGTAAGATTCTGCTGGATTCCCGGGCATGCTGGAATCCAGGGAAATGAAAAAGCAGATCAAGCAGCAAAAAATCCAATCAACCCAATGTCTTCACTTGCCTCGATTCCTTATATGGACTGTAAACTCATCATAAAACAGTTATGTATTGACCAATGGACATCAGTATGGCAGCAACAGACACATAACAAACTTTTTCAAATAAAGCAAAAGCCACAATACTGGAAATCTAGTTCGCGATTAAACAGACGAGAAGAGGTTGTCCTTGCAAGGACACGCATTGGCCATTCCCATCTGACCCACCTCCATTTGTTAACAGGGGATCAACCTCCTCACTGTCAACATTGTTCTGCCCTACTTACAGTGAAACACATTCTCCTCGAGTGTCCCTACAATCATGCTGCTCGACAAACAAATTTTAAATCTGTTTTAACTCAAAACAATTCATTACAGATGAATCATATTCTCAGTGATGACGCAAATTTACACGATTTATTTAATTTTTTAAAACAAATTCATTTATATGAACTTATCTGACATATGACTGGGAAAAAAAAAAAAAAAAAAAAAAAAATATATATATATATATATATCATTTGCAGAATTACTGTGACAGGCACAATTTGGCCTTAGTTGCCCTTGTGCCAATAAAATCCCATTAAACCAACCAACCTCCGCTCACAGTATTATGCTTAAAGCATTAAAATCCCTTTCATATATTTAAAATTACAGCATATTATAAAGGAAAATTGAAACTATCGGAATTCTTTACATTTTTAAAGGTAATCGAACTCTATAATCATTTATAACTGTGGTTTCTAAATAAATCCGGCTTTGAACCAAAACAACAATATACACAGGTAATCTTGAAAGACAAATTATGGTTGGGGCTGTTCTTTTGCAATAAACTTCAAAACATCAACAACAGGTAAACTATGTGTTTCTATTTTCAGTTTTCAAACTAGTTATCGTGTTTAGCGAATTAGGACCGATTCTGCAGAAATGGTCCATAGAACTGACGTAGACCAGTTCAATACTTTTCATATCGAAATTACAATACAGCAACCGGTTTCTGGTAAAAATCAACCTATTTTTTCGACAGTTCATTGGATTAACTTGATTTATTTCTTAGCCACTTCTTTCTGATTCTTAGACAAAATTTTTCCAGTAAGTAAAGGAAACTGGTTTCATAATTTAATACAATTATTGCAAGTAGATGAAGAAAATTCTTTTTCAGAAATCATTAGTAAGTTGGCAAAGAATTTTGGCCAGTTAATGCTGCGCTATGTCCCTGCGGGAAATGAGTACATTAGTAGAGATTTCTTTCTGTTGCTTCTGCGATTTTCCATTACGTGGTGACAGTGCATTCATGTGTAGATGGAGACGGGGAGGATGGAAATGCCTTAAGCAATCAGTTGGTTAAATTTAATCAACAGCTTTTCTCTTTAAGAACACGCGAATTCTTTATTTACAGAATGAAGAAGACATTGGCTTCACTCTTTCTGTTTACACCAACCATATGACCGTTATTTTCAAGGAGACAAAAATTTTATAAACTCCATTTCAGAAAATAAGTTTGAGGAATATGTTCTAGGTAGTCCCTGCACCAGAAACTTTCACAATAACAATGAACTATTTTGCTATATAAAAGCTGGATGAAAGTTTATAAAAAATCAATGCGTATTAAACAAAAGCCTAGATGGAGGATTTTAAATAATTAATTGTGATACTTTCAAGTGCTGTACTTTAATAAAATTAATTATAATGGCTTCTGCCACCTAAGTCATTGCAAATCTCTCACAAAATGACACTTCATTAAAATCGAATTGAGAAATTATTAATAAACTCTTCTTCTTTCTCGTTCCGCAACCGATTTTAATTAGCTTCTCTATACTTCATCCCAATACCTTGCGGTGTTTTAATCGATTCTTTATTTGCTGCCCATTCCTTTTGATTACACTCTTCGGCATATTTTATTTCGATATGCGCTTTGCTAATTTCAACCCTATTGTTAAATATCGATGAGGGAAAGTTTAACTAACTTTGGATTTTTTTTATTTAATTCTAGAAGTGAATATGAGAAATTACACCTAGATGTGAAAGCGAATATCCACTAGCTAAAACGAGATTAAAATTTTAAATCGATGGCACTTAAGAAAGGAATGCGATGAATTCTGAAATCTCTATAGTGCATGCATTGTAGCTGAACATAGAAATATGGGTATCGGCAATTTTCAAGCTGTTCTCAACATTACTTGGCTCTCTGAATATGATCTCAGTAATGGAAAAATGAAAGCACATTTATTAATGTTACTACACTCACTGGTCAGGAAATTAGGAACCATTTTCAACTGGCATCAACAGATAATTAAGCGTACGTATGCTAATATAAGTTGTCACATGGCACGATCACAAATTCAATGGTATCAAATTACACTTTCTTAGAGGTTCTTAATCGACCCAGTCAAGAAGAAGTCAGGTATTTTACTGTGGGATTTTTTTGAAAGAGAGGCTTCTTCGAGTATAACTAAAAACTGCCATTTTTGAAGGACTTAAACGATGATTTAATGTTACACACTTCTCTACAGTTTAGTTATTTACTTGAAATGATGTACTTAAGATGGATGTAGATGAACCCCACCTTCGATGCTGCGTTATTGTGTTAGAACATTCACTTTTCGAAACAAAATGGAAGTCAGGTATTGATACTTAATCAATATAATTTATACTTAGAATTCAATGTACAAAAATAAGAAATCTACAGTGCTCGATAAAATTAACAGAACACGTAGAAAACGTGGTGTAACTCGTACACCATTTGAAGAAGCAGCACAAATTTGGTATGATGGTGTACCATAGAATAACAATGGAATGAGGAGACGGGAGAAACAATGAATAGGCATAAGGGAGGTTTATGGGAGTTGTAGAAGAAATTCCAAAAAGGTCATATTACAGAAGTCATTACAAGATGCTCGAAGATATGGTCACATTACATCAGTGGCCCCGGGTGCCAAGCGATTGTGACTGAGCGATTTCTCTTTTGTGCTTTCACTGCGACTTTCTGAAAGGTGAAATCTACTTATTTTTTACGTTCCTCTCTTTAAAAAATCCTTTTGTTTAATAGTAGTCTTGTATCAAAAGTACTGGTAGAGAGAAAGTAAGGAAAGTAACCTTTCTTTAATTTTCATATTTAATAGACTAACTCCCACTAATTTCGTTTGGTCTTTCCAGGCACTGCTCCTACCTCCCCGCGGCGGGCCGGTAACCTTGTCAGAAAAGTTCATCTTGCAGGGGGTAAAAGGAGCCAATATGGGACTCAATATGTTTTCGTCTTTAGAACCCACAAGTTGTCGGGCTGAGATAGAAAATGAGCACGACTCCTCTCAACCAAAGAGATTAAAACCATTTCCTCTGCGATTGAATTTCCTGCATTCTTAATAATGCACTCATTATCAGAACAGCCTCTTAGTAAGCTGTCCCCCTTTCTAATCCAAAAACACTTGGAAAGTATTGCAGGGTCTCCCAAGACAGCGCCCCTCGACGTGGGCACCTGTACGTGGTGAGGGGACCTCCCAGTGACGCTACTGGACTTCCAGACTAGCATCACTGGGATCCAACGCCCACAGCCCAGGTTCCAGGCTTACATCAATGGAATCCGGCGTGTTTGCCGTGCGCTGCGACCCGTGGAAATTCGGAAAGGGGGATCCTGGTGGTTGAGGGGCCCAGCTTCAATACACCACTTTGGCCCCTGCTTCGACAAGACGGGTGGTCCTGGAAGGCCCGGCTAGGATCAATCGGCTAGTAGGCTCGCCTGCGAGGGTCAACCGTGACAATGCCACGCCCCTACCCTCATGGTCCGAGGGACAGGATTCAGGCTGGCGGCGGTGCGGGTATAGTGTCTGGGTAGCCCTGGCGTCCCACTCCCGAGCGCATTTATTGCATGCCGGGTAGTGGGCGTCCCTTTGGGCTCCGTGGTGGGTGGGGAGCCCGGGCACTGAACCATATAAAAAACTCTATGAATCCTGATAAACTACCTTCTTCAGGGGCCCCAACCCGGTCCCTATCTGAAACCATTGACAAAGATCCAGATAGCATTATTGCTAATAAGAGGCAGCGAACCGAACTACCATCAGGGCCAGTCCCAAGGTTCCTAATCATGCACTCAACCGGTGAAAAACCGATTGGTAAAATGTCGCCCTTCTTCATACAGAAAGGGTTAGACGGGTTAGCAGGTTCTCCCAAATCAGTTAAGAGGCTCCGTTCTGGAGACCTCTTAATTGAAACTAAAAATGACAGGCAATCCGAACATCTACTCCGAACAACATCAATCGGAGGTATTCCTGTAACAGTGACACCACACAGAACACTCAATTCATCTAGAGGTGTCATTTCGGAGTGGGACCTTCTCGACGTATACGAGGAGGAAATCTGCTCCGAATTAAAACCACAGGGAGTCATTGCCGTCAAGAGAATCACTGCGCGAAGGGATGGTAAAATTGTTAAAACCAGGAGCGTTATCCTGACTTTTAACACTCCTAAACCTCCTGATGAGATTAAAGCTGGATACATCAACTGTTCAGTGCGTCCATACGTTCCGAACCCTTTACGGTGCTTTAAGTGCCAGAAGTATGGACATTCTCAAATGGCCTGCCGTGGAGTCCTTGCATGCGCTCGATGCGGTGCAAAGGACCACGAAACAACAGCATGTTCAGCCGCAAAACCCACCTGTATTAACTGTGAGGGCGAACATCCGGCCTACTCACGAGCATGCCAGAGGTGGAAGGAAGAAAAAGAGATTCAACGGCTGAAGGCAGAGCTTAATATATCATACCAGGAGGCAAGGAAATCGGTCAAACCCCTGAATATCAACAAACCTACCAACGCCCAGAAGGTAGCAGGGAGATGTTCCGTCGGAACTCAGACGGACATGACCATTCCTCCAAAGGAGTCTTTCACTCCCATCGCGCGGTATCTATTAAGTTCTCAAAAACCTGCACAAAAGGACCAATCAGCTGCCACTCCTATATCGGTACCTCCGAATGCTCCACAAATTACAAAAGTAGTTATGAAAGAAAAGAATAAGAAAGGGGACGTCCCACCTAGTACCCAAGAAAAGATGGATGTCGAGCAGAAGGAGGTACCCGAAGAGTCAGTCTTGGAACTCTTTGCGGAGGAGGAAATGGACACGGGACAGCGTCCATTCTTCCCCAAAAAGGATAAATCCAAGACTGATAAAAGTAAGCCCTCAGCACCTCGGAAGCCGCCTGATGGACCCACCAAGCCAAAATAATGGCTAAATTCCTACAATGGAATTGTCGTGGATTCCGGCGAAATATAGATGACATCAAGGCCCTCCTGCAAAAGCACGAGCCAGTTTGCTTCTGCTTGCAGGAGACATATCTAAAGGCAAATGATGATCCCACCATGCGCAACATCACAGTTTTTCGGAAGGATAGAATTGCGGACGGCTCTGTACATGGGGGAGTGGCTATCCTTGTGGGTAACCATACCCCAGTGCAGCCCTTGCTAATTACAACCAGCATAGAGGCTGTTGCAATTCGCCTTTCAGTGGGATTCTTATTAACTGTATGCTCTATTTATTTGCCACCTGGGACTGACATCTCCCAGGCAGACCTTGATGATCTTCTAACGCAGTTGCCTCCCCCTTTCTTACTTCTCGGGGATATGAATGGACATAACACCCTGTGGGGTAGTGCTAACATCAACGGAAGGGGACGAGTCATAGAGCGCATGCTCAATGACAATGACCTTTCCCTTCTAAATACTGGAACAAACACCTTTTTCCACATGCCTACCCGTACCTTTTCTGCCATTGATCTCTCTATCTGCTCCCCTTCTCTGCTCCCTTCACTCACTTGGGAAGTGGAGGAGAACCCATACGGAAGTGATCACTTCCCTGTGATAACCTTGTTACACAGTGGGAGACCATGTCTTCCCTTCAGGTTACCACGGTGGAAGTTTGATCAGGCTGACTGGACTGCCTTCCAACATCAGGCAAATTGTGATTTTAGTACAGTCAGTCAAGAGCCTATCAATGATGCAGTTAAGTACATCACAGAAAATATTGTCCAAGCAGCTGCGAATACTGTTCCAAAAACATCTGCCCGGTTTCCACCATTTCCCAAACCCTGGTGGAATTCACAATGCACAGCAGCAAAAAAGGCTCAAAACAAAGCGTGGGGGATATTCCGCCGATATCCTACCACGACCAACCTTATAGCCTTTAAACGTGCACGAGCCAAAGCACGCTACATCCGTCGTCAGAGTCAAAAGGAATCGTGGATCCGTTTTACATCATCTATTAACCAGTCTACCAACTCTAAGGTAGTCTGGGATAAAATCCGGAAAATGAAGGGAAAATACACAGCGCACCCCTCATCGGTCCTTGAATATAATGGATGTACTATTGCAGACTTTACTGCAATAGCGAATGCTCTTGGGGAAACTTTTTCTAAAATCTCCGCAACATCATCTTACTCCCCAGAGTTTCTGGTCCTAAAGCGCAACGCTGAACAGCAGGCCCTTAAATTCACATCGAAGGGATCCCACCCATACAATGGGCCATTTAATATCCATGAGCTGAAAACAGCACTCGCCCGTACAAAGGCTACCGCTGTTGGACCAGATAACATCCATTATGAAATGATCAAACATCTTTCACCAGAATCCATGGACCGTCTGCTCCTCCTGTACAACAGAATCTTCCTCGAGGAGCACTTTCCGGAAACCTGGCGCAAGGCAACTATTCTTGCTTTTGCTAAGCCAGGAAAGGATCCTAAATATCCAAAAAACTATCGTCCTATTGCTCTGACCAGCTGTCTGTGCAAAATATTGGAGAGAATGGTCAATGCTCGGCTCCTATGGTATTTAGAGTCGAATGACCTTCTCTCCCGCTTTCAGTGCGGCTTCCGAAGAAATAGGTCCACATTGGACCACTTAGTTAGACTGGAAACATCTATCCGAGATGCTTTCCTAAAAAGAGAACATTTGGTGTCGGTGTTCTTTGACATGGAAAAAGCGTACGACACAACTTGGAGATTTGGTATTTTAAGAGACCTATACAATCTCGGTCTGAGAGGCCACCTTCCCATTTTTATTAAAAAATTTTTATCCTGCCGTTATTTCCAAGTTCGTGTAGGATCCTCCCTTTCGCGGCCTTTTTGCCAAGAGGAGGGGGTACCACAAGGATCTGTCTTAAGTGTTACGCTTTTTGCCATTAAAATAAATTCTATTTCAGAACAACTTCCTCCAACTGTAAACAGTGCACTCTATGTCGATGACTTCAGCATATTCTCTCAATCATGCAATATGAGGGTTATTGAGAGACAACTGCAACAAGCTATTGACCGTGTTAACATCTGGGCCACGGCCAATGGTTTCAGGTTCTCACCGGAGAAGACCGTTTGCGTCCATTTTTGTCGCAAACGTAACCTCCACCCTGAGCCTGAATTACGACTTGGACAAAGCACCATCCCAGTCGTATCAGAGGCAAAATTCCTGGGACTCATTTTTGACAAAAAGTTGACATTTGTTCAACACATTCGTCAGCTACGTACGAAGTGTACGAGAGGGCTTAACATCCTCCGCTCTCTCTCTTCTACCTCTTGGGGTGCAGACCGATGCACTCTACTTCGTCTGTACCGTGCACTTGTACGTTCAAAATTAGATTATGGGTCTCAGGTGTATGCATCTGCCAGAAATAGCGCCGTTCGTTGGCTTGACCCCATCCATCACCAAGCCATTCGAATCGCTACTGGTGCATTCCGAACATCACCTGTCCAAAGTCTGTATGTCGAAGCAAATGAACCATCGTTGTCGCTTCGACGAATGCAGTTGTCTCTACAATATGCCTTCAAGCTGAAGTCCCTGCCGGACCATCCCACGTGGACATCCGTTTTCGAGCCACGATGGGAAAATCTTTATAACACACGGCGGACCGCCAATCGCCCATTCGGCATTCGTGTTCAAGAGCTACTCAATGAACTTAACATCTCGGTAGACAAGGTAGCTCGATCACCAAAGGAGCCCCTTCCACCCTGGCATGCACAAACACCAGCATGTGACTTCTCGCTCAAACTTGCGACGAAGTCTAATACTCCAGCCTCTGTCTACCTTCAGCTCTATTCACAACACCGTGCAGAACATTCTGACTTCTTGCCAGTTTACACAGACGGCTCGAAGTCAGAATCGTATGTGGGATCTGCTGCTGTCTTTCCAAATAATACCGTATCAGAGCAGATACCCCTTGACTGCAGCATTTACACTGCAGAGCTGCATGCCATAGAGTTAGCTCTAGATCACATAAGAAAACACCGTTACCAACGGAGTATTATATATGCCGACTCAATGAGTGCACTACAGGCTTTATCAGCGATGTCACACACTAATCATCCAACCCTGTCCCGAATCCAGCAGATAATATACAGCCTCTTTGTAAGTGGATTCGATATCCGATTCTGCTGGATTCCCAGTCACATCGGGATTAGAGGAAATGATTTGGCTGACACTGCAGCCAAATCGGCAGCCCTGACGGATAATCTTGACCTGTTAGTCCCCTATACAGACTACAGGCAAGTGATCCGTAGTAACCTACAATCTCAGTGGCAAGATTCGTGGCATCGACTGATTACTACAAACAAACTATGTCGAATTAAGCCTATGATCCATCCATGGCGGTCCAGCTTACGCAGGGATCGCAAAGAGGAAGTTGTTCTTGCTCGGCTCCGCATAGGACACTGTCATCTAACACACTCCTTTTTGCTGAGGGCTGATGACCCTCCTATGTGCGAGCAGTGCGACACCATTTTATCCATCAAACATATTTTATGTGACTGTACCAATTTTAGAAATGCTCGTTATACCGCTTTTAACCATCTGACTGAGCCATATACACTCAGTCAGATTTTATCCGACAATGACCATGTGTCTGCTATTTTTAGTTTCCTAAAAACAGTAAACCTTTTTACTCGTATTTAAAAAAAAAAAAAAATCTTATTATTTTAAGGTTTACTATTGTTACTCGTTTACAGATATTTGTCTTTTACAGTTTACAATTGTTTTTATACTCTGACTTAGTGACCTAATTCATTAGGTCACTGACTGTTTTACTAATTTTTGTTGACAAAGTTTTGGCGCATTATAGCCTAAGTTGCTGATGCGCCAATAAAACTCAACTAACCAACCAACCAACCAACCAACCCAAGACAGTTAAGAGACTGCAATCAGGGAACTTACTTGTAGAAACTGTCAACCGCAGGCATTCTGAAAAACTCTTACAATTGACAAACTTTGCTAAAATTCCAGTGAAGGTAACTCCCCATGCAACCCTAAATACATCTAAGGGTGTTATATCTAGTTGGGACCTTTTCAATGTGACAGAGAAATAAATTAAAGAAGAGCTTCAGGAACAAAATGTAATTGCTATCAAATGAATTATGACTAAAAGGGACAATATACTCACACCCACCAGAAATATCATTCTTGCTTTTACCAGTCCAAATCTACCCTCATCACTAAAAGCAGGATATCTACTTTGTCGCATTCGTCATTATATTCCTAATCCGTTGAGATGCTATAAATGCCAAAAGTATGGCCACTCTCAATCGGCATGCAGCGGGAACCCAGCTTGTCCCAACTATGGATCCTCCGATCACAGTCAAAATGATTGTTCAGCAAAAATAATCACCTGTAGCAACTGCAAAGGCAACCATCCTGCTTGCTCTAAAACATGTGAGAGATGGAAAATGGAGAAAAAAAAATTGTGAAATATAAAGTTGAAAACAAAGTTAGTTATCAGGAAACAAGAAACTTAATTGCACCGAGTATAATTAACCGTACCTATGCTAGTATTGCAAAAAATATCAGACGATAGCGACGCAAACTGATGTTTCCGTTCCATCTAACAGATCAACCTCCGACTGGGCTCGAGCTGTCATCTCTCAGCAAGAGTCCAATACCCTGAAGCACTCAGACCAAGCAAGTAATACGCCAATTACGATACCAGCAAAATCTCCTCCTACGCCAGTGATTGCTACTACTTCAAATAATCGTAGTTCAACTTCAAAAAAGATTATTCAAGACACATCGATGGATGCAGAGTATCCATCCAAACAGGAAGATCTGATTCTGTAAATATTTGAAGAAGAAAAAGATATGGACACAGGACGCCCTACCTTTCCGAAAAGGGACAAACCGAAGCCAGAACGCCATAAGATAGCTACGTCAGGTACAGTTTCTTCTAAATTCAAATAATGCCGCATATTTTACAGTGGAATTGTAGAGGTTTTGATAACATTCAGTTCTTAATTAGACACTACTCTCCAGTGGGTTTCTGTCTGCAGGAAACCTATTTAACTATTCCCCAAATTTTTGTATCCATAAAAAATTACTCAATCTATCGGAGATCGGAATACATCAGATTCTGCCCGTGGTGGTATAGCTGTTTTGATTAACTCAAAGATCCCTGCTAGCCAGATCATTCTCCAAACCAAATTGAAGCCGTTGCTGTGCGTCTGATTACTCAGATTGCGTTTACACTAGTCTCAGTCTATCTCCCACCAAAGTATACCTACTCTTATAATGATCTTGAAGAACTTCTAAAGCAGTTACGCTCCCCTATATGCTTGCTAGAGGATTTCAATGGCCACCACCCTTTATGGGGATTTTTTTAAATTAGATAGAAAAGGCCGACTGATTGGTCGGTTCACTGAAGCGATCCACTTCTGCAATCAGCGCAAACTGCATACAGACCCTGCACTTCGGGTATCAAACTGCTCCATTCCGATTAATCATATCAGATTCCTGGGATTGATCCTTGACAGCAAGTTAAACTTCTTTGAGCACATTAAATGAATACGCACTACCTGTCTGAAAAAGCTGAACATGCTAAGAGCTTTATCTGCCCTGTCTTGGGGAGCAGATCGTACAACTTTTCTGCTCTTATATAGAGCACTGATTAGATCCCGTTTGGATTATGGTGCTGCAGTTTATGATTCTGCACGAAGGAGTGTATTGCATTGGCTGGATCCTATACAACACAGTGCACTGCGGATTGCTCTTGGCGCTTATAGGGCATCTCCAACCTATAGTCTATACATTGAAGCTCGCGAACCCCCCCCCGTACCTCCGCAGAAGAATGTTATTACTTAAATATGCAGCCAAAATACAAGTTTCTCTCCGCATCCTATTCAGCTATATCTCTTTAATCCACCATTTCACAATATCTATAGAAATAAACCAAGTAAAATACAACCAGAAGGCCTACGGCTCCTTGAAACCTGGAAAAATTGGAATGTTCCTCTCTACAATAGGCAACAGGTAAAAAAATACTCTTCTCCACCATGGACCACATGTTCTCAACTGAAATGCGATACATATTCTCTGCAATTGGGAAAGAACTGTCTACCGACTTTTAATTTACAACAACTCCCTACGAGCCATATTCAGAACTATGCTGACTTCCTACAGATATGTACGGATGGTTCTAAATCTCACTCAACTGTTGGAGCAGCAGCAGTGTTTCCCTCTGCTATCATATCAGCCTCTCTTCCACCTGAGTACAGCAGCTTTTCAGCGGAACTATATGCAATTCAGTTATCTCTAGAAAATTTGACTCTTCACCCCTCTGCGAAATATTTAGTTTGCAAAGACTCTCTCAGCTCAATTAGAGCAATGCACGATCCCTTTCATAAGGATCACCCTGTTAAAAATAAGATCAGGAGTTTGCTGTTGAAAATTGAAGACCGCCAGCAACTAGTGAAATTTTGCTGGATTCCAGCACATTCAGGCGTTAAAGGAAATGTGCTAAAAATCCATCAACTTTAGACTTAACCTCTGTCTTCATTCCAGCTTCTCATTATAATATCGTAATTCAAGTAGCAACCATGCACAATGGACAGAGCTATGCCATAAACAAACAAATAATAAACTCTTCCAATTGAAACAAGATCCAAACTTTTGCCACACGAGCATTCAGACAGTTCGGCGAGAAGAAGTAGTACTCGCACGGATTAGAATAGGACATACTCATCTGACTCACCTCCATCTACTCAGAGGTGATGATCCTCCTCAGTGTTCACACTGAGGAGGAACAACTAACAGTCAAACATATTTTGATTGACTGTGCACATTATCGACAATATTGAACTTCAGTATTTCTTTCTCTGGCTAACCTCCGAGAATCGATCACATTAAATCAATATCATTGGAGAGAAGGCAAATATTAGTGTACTTTATTGTTTTTTTGAAAGAAATTTGAATTTATGAACGAATATAAATAGTGTCTGAACTGAAAAGGAATTGAGCTGGCTTCATATTAATTATTATTTATAACATTCCTATGAATAGACGCACTATAGCCACAGCAGCTTGTGCGCCATTAAACACCCATACCACACACACACACACACACACATACTTCATGGCAAGTAATATGCAATAGATTACCCTCCCAATGACAACGCTCCTGGCATGAGCAAGTCACGAACAAAAACTGTATCAGATAAATCCTGTAATCCAGTCTAGTTTGCATTGGAAGTAGAGAGAAGGTTGTTTTTGCTCGCCTCCGCACAGGTCATATTCATCTTACACATTTATTCCAGCTGAGAGCAGATGACTCTCGTTTTCCGTGAGAACTGTGACACCTTTTTAACTATATGTCATATTTCATCCAGGTTTTCACGTTACAGACAAGAACGTATTTTAGATTTTACTGCATTTGTGATCTGACTGAGCCTTATACACTCAAGGAAGATTATATCCGTGGGCTGGCCAGACATTTTTAGTTATTTAATATCATTAAACCTTTTCACTCGTTTAAAAATTTACCTTTTATGCTTTTTAAACACATTTTTTATTGATAAGATTTTAAGATAGTTATATTTGAGATAGAATCTCTTAAGAGGTAATAGAAAACCTCAGCTCATGACAGAAACAAGATGTGTGATGAAGAATAAGAAAATAGAGATAAATAAGACTAGATAGTGAGAGGGTGAATGGTATTTCCGAGCTGTAGTCGAACATACTTAGAGCCCATTGTCACATCAGTCCCACTTTTCCCAAATGTAATTTCGCTGGAGACGATGGTGTCTTATTACGCCATTGGAATCAATGAATGGTTGGAGCATCCTGTGCCGCAGAGATATGGAAAGCACAATGGAGTTGCGAAAGGTTCTATGGGTATCATATGTCGTTCCCTACCTGGCAGTGGTTCTTTTATGGTTTCGCAGTAAAATAAGAGATAGGACTGGCTTGTTCCACCATTACTTCCTGTAAGTTACTTCCGAAAACTGATTAATATAAGGTTAAAAGCGAAATTAATATCATCAACAGTATTTTATGGAGTTTCAACATTTCCTTGTATTATCGCCTCTTTTCTTCTTCTTCTTCTTCTCTTCCTCGTTCTTTCAATCTAAGATGGTATTTCCAAGGATTGCTCATATTCAAAACTCATTAACGAAGAAGATACCACACTTATACGTAATTTATGATTGCTTTTAGATTATCTTATTCATTGACGCGTAACATTACATGCGACGTAAGATTTAATGTAATTGAACACTGCCTCGGGTGACTAGTCTTCCACGAGTTTGAGTGCCTTGCTCAAACCGTTCTATTTTAGTGCAAAGAGTAGCTCTTTTGCGCTAAAATAAATAAGCAGAGGCTCACAAAAGAAACCCACCGGTCTGTTTCTTTTTCTTATACTACAAAAGCAACCAATAGCCGTTTGGAAACCCCGTGGAACTGCTGGTGACTTTCTCTAGCAGGGATATTGCTGCTGGGAGGCAGAGATATCAAATGAAACAGCGTACTGCTAGATCTTTCCAATAAAAAGTGTCTTTTCATAGCTATATATATAGTTTATATGCTGTTAATATTACATCCAGATCTTAGAAAGTGCGAACAAGACATTTTTAGAGGAATATCACATCGCTCAGAGTGTTTCACACTGCACAATACTCTACTCCAATAGTTAGACTTCCACGGGCATGATTTTATCAAAATAAAATATGTACTTCCTCCAATAAAAAAGAAAAGAAACCGGAACGTGTGATAAATGTTAAATCTTTTCTCTCTTTTCTTCCACTACAATTGACTGAATCGAGTAGTTTCCTGCGAGCTATTGGATGACAGGCGACAGATATTATTATATTGTCAGTTAGAATAGAATTCACTTCTCACTTTTTCAATATCTCCTTGTCTGGGCTGAGAAAGGGACGTTTGCTCTAAAGATAATAATAGTATGTGTTTAAAGGTGATATGTACAGGGATGACTAATATCCGATTTATATCTATCGACAGATAATTTAGAACTGCTTAGGTTCTTAGGCGAGATTCACATAGACTTTGTTGATCCTAATGAAAATATTGTCACATTTTATGGCGTCGACGAAATAGGTAATATTGCTTAGGGACAAGTTTGAATTTTAGTGAAAATGCCCTGTAACTAAATTTAATCAAGATCCATGTGGAGAACAGACAGACCGAAGTAAGAGAGCGTCGTTAGATGATGAGGAAAGAGACCATCAATTCGGATCATTTATAATAGCCATTATTTTAATAGCAATACCAATACCAATTTTAATATCAGTACCAATATCAGTTTTATACAAGGGTACAATAAAAAATTATAAAATCCCTATTATCAGAAAGCGTGCTACACCTACAATCTAGCCTATAACCATTATCCAGACATATAACAGCAGGAGTCCCTCAAGGTGGTGTCCTGACTGCATTACTGTTTACTGCTATGCCGCTACCATTCCTTAATAGATAGCCAAACTTCATAAGCTATGCTGATAATATCACGCTATTGACACACATCATGATCCTCAAATTATAACCAAACTAACTAGCCACGAGCTCAGCCAGCTGTCAGAATCCGTTGCCACTTATGGAATGAAAATAAATCCTACTAAATCCATTACAGTAGTCTACTCCCCGAGAAGATGGAGATTCCATCCATCTCTGGATGGCACCTCACAGGAAGAATGTATAAGTTGAAATGGAATGCAAAGCAACATCTGTTACATGTTGATGCCCTTTCCATAACAAAACACTACATAAACACCATCATTTACTTCTCCATTCTCTACGGGGTGTGGTTGTGGGGATCTATCGCCCCCACAACTATGAAAGGATTGTTTGCACAGGAATTCTGGCTGCTGGGACAGACTGCATACAAGCACAGGGTCTGATATAGTCGTGATACCACCGATCTCTCAACTGCAATCAATATATTCAGATTACCAACGAGAATAGGAGATAAGAGGTCTTCGCTTTCTTGAACTGATGCAGGTTTGGAAAGTTTCCATCTATTCCGTACAACAGATAGCAACTTACTCTCAACCAAGAGGAGAGTGCATTGTACTAACATCGAGGGATAAGAAAAGATAACGGTAGAATATTAAGCGAGAAGACAAATGATTTTCACACTGTAGGAATTCTAAAGTATTTTCTATTTGTTGCTTCTAGTTGATCCTGCTTAAGAATTAGGAAGGTGGGAAATTATATCCAAAGTCTGAATCTTCATATTACGTATAAAGCTCGTGAATTTTGGGAAATTTAAAAATACAGAAATACCGGACAAAAAGAACACAGCAATACACGTATTGTTTCCTTGCATGATTATTCTAATATAAAACGTATTAAGTAGAAAATGAGTTAAATTATAAGTGTGTAAACAAATATTTATAAAATTATTACATATTAAGGGATGATTGTCAGAACATGTGCCGGTTGACAGGTTACAGTATTACGGAAACTGTAAAATCTTGTGGACTGTCGCAGAGTGCTGTAGTTAACGCGTTCCAAGAGTGGAACGACAGTGGACAGAGCAGTAGTCGCCAGGCCAATGGCAGGCGCCCACACCTCATCGATGATCGTAGCGCAAACAGACTGTTCCATTTCGTTTTTCGATAGATCGGAAACGGTGGTACATCTTACCATCGACTTTAACCAGACCATAACCACCAAAACCAACGAAACAGACAATGATCCAACGAACTCCTAATGATGTCTAAATTTTGCATTTGAACAGTGTCATTGAACCCTTGATGATTGAAAAAAAGTTATCTTTTCAGATGAATCACGTTTCATACTATGCGTGTGGACGGCACATGGAGGGTACAACAAACTATGGAGAGAAATTCTGCTGATATCCTTGTCCAACAGAAACAAGTCAATAGCAGCAGCGCTTCTGGTATGAGGTACACCCGTTCAGGGAGACTGTCTTCTCGAATGGCACAGGTGTGTTCCAGCAGGATAATGCAACCTGCCATGTTGTTGGTACGGTTCGATATTGGTTCACTGAACACGGAAGTCAGTTCCAAGAGCTACCTTGGCCGCCGAACTTGCCAGGTTTTAATCCCATAGAACATTTCTAGAATTATGTGGATCGACAAATTCGTCGTTTGGTTAATCTACCTTGGATTATCGCAACGGTATGGGACTCAGTCCTGGCAACATAATATAACATGCCTCCTGTAAACATCAAAGATCTTATAGAGTCTACACCTCACCTTGAGGAAGAGGTCATGGCAGCATGAGGAGGACATACAGTCACATACCCACTATTAATTAATTGGTCGTGATGTTTTGACTGGACAGTATACAGTTCTTGTTGTTGTTATTCCTTTCTACAGATTAGCACGTTTTTCTTTAGAAATTAGCCTTTAAAACCACAGACACTTTCCAGATTATTATTAATTAAGCTCTCGTTTAATGTAATACAGATAATCCTCACATTAAATGTGGTACTGACATCCTTAAGTGAATGAAACAATATATTCCACTTTACAGTCGATTTGTCAGGAATACCAGAAATGTAAGACGATAATCTAAAAATTATTAAGAAAATAACGATCAATAATGGTATTTTATTGTAGTTTTAATTCATGCTGGGAGAGAAACACTAAATTTTTAATCCAAAAGAACTAAAGTTTCTAAAAATATTTCTCTTTGATAAACTCATTCTTGTCTGTACCAAAAAATGAAAACAATCTTCTTTGGTTTTATTCTTTCAAATGAATATAAAAACGTGAAAAAGAGTGATACCGAAATAAAGTATCAGATTCCTCCAGACAGAAAACATTGCCTAAAAAATTCTTTCAGTGTTTTTTGTATCGGGAAAAATAATGAAACTGCCTCATTTCCTATCTTTTGCAAGTAACGCACCCGTTCTTCAAAATCAGGCGATGTTGGGATGAAAAAGATCGCTCCAAGTAATCGGTAAGAAACTTGATGACTCGAGGAATTTCATTCCAGCCTGATTCTCTTGTTTTAAACCCTATCGCTTGACACTTTTTCCAATTTCCTTGTTTGTGACAAACAAAAGCGTTAGTTCCAATATATTGCAGTGGTTGTTATCTTTCCAGGAGCGACTTCCCAGCTATGTAAATATCAGATAATATAATCTTCGAAAGAGAGAGAGGATTCGTAGGAGTAATATAAGGAGAGGACACAAAAATAAGATACTTCTCTTTTTTTAGAAACATCTTATAAAATGCAGAAGCGCTGTCTAGCATCATTCTTCTCTAAGCACATAACGCTCATCAATTCGAACGAGTTTTGCCGAATTTCGTGCTCTTGGTACTTCATAAAAATTTATTGACAAAAATTCAATTTTATAGAATCATACAAAGTCCTGTTGTACCCGTTTTCAATAATAGTAGTCATTTGACGATGACTTGTGCATACCAAATATCAATAGATATTTGATTTGCAGAGGTATTCCACCTCAGATATTTCATTAAATCTTAAATGCAATATGAGTTACCCATAGCTCTATCAAGGGTGGTGCAACGCGTGTTCTAAACACGGGTGGCCAGAGGACACTACAAGAGTTTCTTATATATTCCATGGTAGTGCACGTCTGTATGACTCCTTCTGTATGCCTTGAACCTATCATTTCTGTAAACACTCAGAGCTCAGGACCACCTCTTCCCTTTGTTCCATCTTTGGCAGTGATGCATCTATATTATGGCAGCCAGTGCTATGTTGACATTTTTGAATAAAGTCCCTCTGTACTGTTTTGTTTCCGTTGTTGGGTCGTTGTTGTTTCTTTAATCATTTCTATATCTCACGAGGTTCCTTTGGTATGCTTTTCCCGTATCCAGGCCACTCCTTTGAGAAGCTAGAGATGAAAACCTGACTAGTCCTTAAGTTTTGCACACCAGTATATTAGCAGTGTTTTAGCAGACTTTTCAACGCTAATTTCATATTTTTATCGAGTTTTAAGCTATATCCTTTGTTAATTTGTTTTTTACTGTGGAATTTTCATCCACTACATACAGTTATGGTGACTAAACACGCATAAGTATTTACTTATACCCACAGCTGAATGTCTCAGCCGATATTCACTAGCGATAAGTGCGTAGCGTGAACCGTGAAGGCACAGCGAAACCGGAAATGGAACACTTAGTGGAAAGGAAGCTTAAGCATCTGTACGCGTTGCACGCAAAGATCGATCTGTGTAATCTGTTGAAATGAATATCACAACATAGTCTGGTCCTTTAAGTGCGCTCTAATGATATTCTGTTGAAGTTGTTATTATAGGATAACTTACAAAACTGCATTAATTAAACTGAACATTATAACATCGGTTTAAAAGTTAATTATAGTAACTTATTTGCAGGATAGAAAGCCTACTCTGGTCCAGACCTGTCTCACTCATTATAAAACATTCAACTACAAAATGGACTGTTCTTCTGCTTCCAGTTCTTTTTCATGTGCATGTATAAATCGCGAGAAGTTTTGTCTGTGAATGACTAGAACCAATCACACGATTTTGTTGCCCTGATAGACTCATTCAAGAAGATTATCCTTTCTGCCAGGACTACTTTTGGATAGAAGCATGCCTTTGGGAGAAGGCATACACGTTGGCAACTCTAATTAGAATTCCATAATTTACCTTTCGGGGTATTTTTCTTTTTATATGCTACTCACTTCTATCAATTACCAACCTCATCCTTGCGGTGCTACATTGGCAAAAGTTGCAACCTTTAAATGTGGCACATAATTACGCAGAATTATGCCCAAGCGCTACATCATCCCTATGGCCAAAATGTTTATCAATAGTTTGTGTTGTTCTTTTTCACTTCGGGATTCTGAAAAGAACAAAATGTATAATTTTTTTGTTACTACAAACTTGATTATGCATACTGACGTCATTAACCTTTTCAATATTCATTATGAGAAGTTTCTTTAATTTTTCGGAAGGCTGTCATCATCTTGTGGATCAATAAACTTCAGAAGAAATTTATTTGAAAGTAAAGAAGTCAGGTTCAACGTGAGTAATCATTAATGATCCACGAATTATAGATATTAAGAAACAGAAAGAAATATTGTGAAACGTTCACCTCTCTTAAAGGTTCACTACAAAATAGATTATGACTTCTAATCATCGTACATAGTGATAGTCTGGGACCACAATGGTTACAACGGTTGTCTTTTAATTACAATCAAAAAGACATGGTATTGAAGCGTATCAATATAAGAGAAAATATTTCACGGGCGTTATTCATGACCTCGTAGAGTTTGTCGTGTCAGAGCAAAGGGCTCATTTTGTTTTTATTTTCCAAAAACGCTTGATTTTTTTTTACAGTCACAGTAAGTTGACTTCTCGTAGTCCTCCTCTCGACGTGGTCACCTATGTATGGTGAGGGAACGTTCCAGTAACGCTGCTGGTCCTCCAGATTAGCATCACTGGGATCCAACTCCCACCTGGCCTCCAGGCAAACATCATAGGAATCCGGAGTGTTTGTCGTGCGCTGTGACCCATGGAAATTCAGAAAGGAGGATCATGGTGGTGGTAGGGAGATACAACTTCAAACATACCACTTTTGCCCTGGACGGTTAGGCAAGATCAATCGGCTAGTGGGTTCACCTGCAATGGTCATTGCCATGCCCCTACTCTCATTGTCCGAGAGACAGGATTCAGGCTGGCGGAGATGGAGTATTATTGTGTGGGTAGCCCTGGCGGCTCACACTAGAGCGCATTTATTGCTTGCCTATTAGCGGGCGTCCCATTTGCGCTCTGCGATCGTGCAGAAGTTGAAAGAAAAAGTTCGGGTTATATACTCTAAAATAAGGAAGATTAGTAGAGTGAAATGTTTGGTGAAAGGGAAATCCCTGGATCTCCTCTATAAGTGTATCTTTGTGCCCATTGTGATTAAACATGGGGGAGTATAGGGTGACTAATAGTCACGTAAAAAGGAGACTAATTTCTGCTCAGAGATTTGTCCTTTTGGCTGTGACGCGATCGTGTAGAACGGTTTCAAATGATGCATTACAAGTGGTATCAGGAAAAGGATCAATTGATTTGGTTCTGATTAAACGAGTAATGTAGTATGCAATCAAGAAAAACAAGGGGATAGAAGTATTGGGAATTAAATCTTGTATTGAGGAAAATAAGGTATATGGGAAGCAGGATTTAAAGAGAGAGAGAAAACAATTGCAACAAGAAACAGATTGTATTTGACAAGAAAGATGGAATCGTTCTGACAAGGGCCGTGTCACATATGCCTTCCTGCTTGGAGTGAAGGTAGTAAGAGAAATGGATAGATAGCCGGGCTTGCGTCTGATGGCTACAATGATAGTAACTGGGCATGGAATGAGGAAAAGGTTGGTGCAGCTGGGAATAGAAAATGATCCGAGGTGTGTATGTGGACATATTGAAGATATGGATCATGTGTTGGAAAATTGTGCAACGTATACAGAACAGAGAGAAATATTTTTCTCTAAGATTGACACTGACAAAAAACCGCAGTGACTTATTTAAGAATAGGATTTGGTATGAAGCTTTTTTCGATAGGGATGGGTTTTTGGGTGAGTATTTTATTTATATTAGCAATTGCTGAGTCGGAAGTTTAAAGTTTTATGCGAGTTTACAGTTTGTAAAAAAAAAAGGGGGGTGGAAGAAACAAGGGAAGGAAAAAGAAGGGAAAAGGAAAAAAAGGGGGAAAAGGAAAAGGGAGGAAAATTATGAAAGAAATATAAAATTAGAAAATACAAAAATATGTATAGTTGAGTTTGCTAACAAGAATCATAATACTTTGCACATAAATGCTTTTTTGTTTGCCATTAAACAAGAGTTATTGATATCTAGTAGAGATCAGCCTCCCCGAGACAGGGTCGATGACGTGTCCCTGGAATTTGACTTGTCAGGAGGGTGGGGGCAAGGCAAAGGATCAATTAAGGATAAAATTATAGATTAAAGATTTTAAGCGCGGATGAGCTGTTGCTCAGGTAGCGCATTATACAAGTAGTGTAAGTTAGTGATGATGATGCGCTCTGCGGTAGGTGGGACCCTGGTCGCGGAACCACAAAAAATGAAAACATTATGAATCTTGGTAATGTTCTTTCTTCTGGGGCCCCAAACGGTCCCTACCAAAAACTTAGACAATGAGACAAAGAACTTAGGAAAAGAGACAAAGAACTGAAAAAATATCAGGTCCAACACCTCGATTCCTAATGATTCGATCCACTAGTGAGAAGCTCTCAGGAAAATGTCATCTTTCTTTATCCAGAAGGTTTTGGAAGGGCTGGAAACCTCTCCTAAATCTGTCAAACGGTTTCGCTTAAGCGACATATTTGTAGGGACCAGAAGTGACAGACATTCAGAACAGCTCCTCGTAGGCACATCTTTAGGAGGAATGCCTATCACAGTGCTCCTCCACAAGACACGTAACTCATCTCGGTGTCATCACCGAATGAGACCCCATGGAAGTGTCTGAAGAGGAAATCTGTTCTGAATTAAAATCCCAAGGAATTACAGCTGCGAAACGAATATTCTTGCGTAGGAATGAAAAACTTTTTCCCAAGAGAAACGTCATCGTAACGTCGATTTCCCGACATATTCTAATGAAATCAAAGCTGGCTATATCAACTGTCCCGTGCGTCCATATGTCCCAAATCCATTAAAGATGCTTTTAGCGCCATATATGTTGACTTTCGCAAATGGCCTGTCGTGGTACCCTTGAATCAGCTCGATGTTCTGCAAAGGACCATGAAACTACAACATTTTGAGCTACAAAACCCATTTGCATTTACTGCCAAGGAGAACAGCTTGCTTAATCGCGAGCATGCCAGAGGTGGAAGGATGAAAAAAATACTCAAAGACTTAAGGAACAGCTGAACATATCAGGTGGCAAGATAGGCGGTGAAACTTTTAAATGCAAACAAACTTACCTAAGCTCAGAAGGCAGCAAGGAGTTGTTTCATTCGAACTCGAAGAAAACCCGCACAGAAGGATCAATCGGCCGCCACTCCTATATCTGTACTTTCTAATGCTCCACCAGTAACATGGCCCGGTGTGTCAAGCGTTCCTTGGCCCAGCGATTTCTGTGCGTTTCTGAAAGAATTATCTCTAAAGAGCCTTTAACCATCTGATTGAGCCTTATACACTCAGGTTTTACCTGACAAAGACGATATGTCCTCAATTTTTAAAGTTTTAAAAACCACAAACATTTATACACGTATATAAATATATTTTTTTTTTATATGAATTGTGTTTACTTCTGTTTCTTTACCTGAATCTATTTTTATCGGCTTATTAGTTTTTTTTTGTCTATTTGTACATATTGGTATAGTATCGTATTTATAGATAACTTGTGTTTTAATATATGTGAATATTGGACTTGTCGTATCATTGCTTTAGTCGCCCATGAGCCAAAAAAATATATAAATCAATCAAACCTCATGGTTCACAGTTCAAAATCAACCAACTACCCTGCACCCAATTCCTTTTTACATAACGGCTTTTTGTATTACTCTATCTCGGTTTTCAGTTTCATTATATCATATACAGTACCTGTATTCCCTACTGATAACACGACAGGAGTGTTTACAACATTGGTGGTTTAGTCAGAAATCTTAAATTACAGTACGATAACATCAGTTTTCTGATAGGTGGATTTTCATATAAAAAAGTGAGATTTTCTGTTGCTGAGTGACCTTTTGACATTTCAAAAATTGTGAACTGTTATGCTAAGGCCGTATTGATACTTCAAAACTCATTAAGTTCTCGCTTCCCAAGGGTGTGCTAACACATAAAATGAAATTAATAAAAATACGAGAATTTTCCTCAGACACGTGCACTTTAACAAATTGGTTATCCAACTACCCTCTAGAAAAATTAGAAATAACTTTCGATGGTGAATGTGAAGGGTGACGTTATTTCTAATGCTTTTGTTAAATGGAAATTCAAGAGCAAAAAGGGGAAAAAATAATACTTTTAATTGAAACAAATCCTGAAACCTTTAACCCTTAATAGTTTCCTCTTCTTGGCATATTTCATTTATTTTTTCCATCTGTCTTAATACAGTATAATCTCACTTTGAACCTCACAATGAACCGAAAAAATCATTACATGCTTACATAATTCAAAACTTCAATTATTACCGCCTACATGTGCACCATCGGTGTCTGTACAAATTTCAAACCGGTCACTGCATTGCGAAACACATTTACAACCATTTCAGTGGTTATTTTTGAAATTGCCTCCGTAATACGATTTCTAAGATCTGGTATATCCTTAATTCTTCTTCTGTAAACGTTCGACTTAATGAAGCCCCAGGCAAAGAAATCTAATGGTGTTAAATCGGGAGGTAGTGCAGCCCATAGCCAAGGTCCTCCTCGCCCAATGCACCGATTGCAAAAACGATTGTTAGGGTAGTCTTGAACAATTTATGCATAATGGCATGGTGTTCCATACTGCTGAAAGACTACAGTTCCGACAAATACTATCCTGTTGAAGTTGAGGTCCAAGGAATTGTTGGAGCATGGCAAGTTAAATGGTTCCTGTAACTGTAGCCTCTACAAATAAAAAGGGACGATAGACTTTTGATTTTGTCATAACAAGCCACACATTCACTTTCGACGAGTCTCTTTCCCATTCGATGACTTCGGTTGGTTTTCCTCTGACCAGATGAGACAGTTATTTCTATTTACTTAGACACAGGTGTGGAAGGTCGCCTCATCACTGAAAATAATATTGTCCCCATTAAATATTCATTTTCAATTTTATCGCAAAGATCGTCACACATTTTTTTGCTCTTTGTGGATAGTCCTCCTCATGGAAGTTGTGAAAAATTTGAATATGGTAAGGCTTTTTATGTGGAACAGGTCAACACTTGACCATCTTATAAGACTGAAAACATCTATTCGAGATGCTTTCCTTAAACGCGAACACCTGGTGTCAATTTTCTTTGATATCGAAAAAGCGTATGACACGGCTTGGAGATTTGGAATCTTAAAGGATATCTATGATCTGGATCTGACGGGCCATCTAGCCCTCTTCATTAAAAATTTCTTATTGAACCGGTCATTCCATGTTCGTGTCGGCTCTGTTTTCTCTCAATCTTTTTGTCAAGAGGAAGGAGTCCCCAAGGGTCAGTGTTAAGTGTTACACTTTTCGCTATCAAAGTTAATTCTATTACTGAAAAACTTCCTCCAACTGTAAACAGCACCCTCTTTGTTGATGATTTTACCATCTTCTGTCAGTCATGCAACATGAGGGTTATTGAACGACAATTGCAACATGTCAATGACCATGTCAAAACTTGGGCAATGGCTAATGGTTTAAGGCTGTCACCTCAGAAGACCGTCTGCATACACTTTTGTCGCAAACAGAACCTTCACCCTGAACCAGAACTCAAACTCGGACAACACATCATTCCAGTAGTACCTGAGACAAAATTTTTGGGTCTCACATTCGATAAGAAGTTGACATTTCTACCACATATCCGTCAACTGCGAACAAAGTGCATGAGGGGATTGAATCTCCTTCGAGCCATCTCTCAAATAAATTGAGGGGGGGGGGCAGACCGATGCACTTTACTCCGCCTTTATCGCGCGCTTGTTCGTTCAAAATTAGACTATGGGTCCCAAGTGTACGCATCGTCTAGTAATAGCGTACTACTGTGGCTAGACCCACTCCACCACCAAGACATCCCTACTGCTATTGGAGTATTCAGAACATCTCCTATCTAGAGTTTATACGTCGAAGCAGGTGAAACACCACTATTGCTCCGACGAAAGCAATTGTCGCTAAAATATACCTTTAAACTAAAATCCCTACCAGACAACCCATCGTGGACTTGCGTTTTTGAGCCACGATGGGAAACGCTTTATAAAACCCGTCCGACTGCTAACCGATCCTTTGGCATCCGTGTCCAAGAGCTGCTCAGAGAGTCAATATCATGGTAGACTGTTGCCCAGTCACCAAGGCATCTACTTTCACCTTCGTATGCTCGCTTACCATCATGTGACTTCTCCATTAAAAGTTTGGGTAAGGCCATAACTCCATCCTCTGTCTACCAACAACTCTACGCTGCCCACCAGGCCGAATATTCCGACTTCTTCCCTGTGTTCACCGATGGCTCGAAGTCAGAGTTGTCTGTAGGATCTGCTGCTGTCTTTCCAGATAGTACTACATCTGGGAAGATTCCCCACGAATGCAGCATATATACAGCTGAGTTGTATGCTCTAGACCTAGCCTTGGACCACATTAAAACCCGTAAGCACCAAAGATGTATGGTGTGCACTGACTCTTCAAGTACACTGCAGGCTTTATCGGGGATGAGGTATAATCCTCATCCGATTGTGACCCGGATTCAGCAGACGTTACATTCCCTGTCTGAATGTTCATTCGATATCCGTTTCTGCTGGATCCCAAGCCACATTGGGATTGGGGGAAATGAACTGGCAGATGCTGCGGCCAGGTCACCAGAATCCCACAACACTTATTGCCTGATAGTCCCCTATACAGACTATAAGCAGCCAATACACGCTAAATTACTGTCCCAATAGCAACAATCTTGGCATGAGCAAGTCACAAACAAGCTCTATCAGATAAAGCCTGTAATCCGACACTGGCAGTCTAGTCTGCGCAGGAACTGCAAAGAGGAAGTTGTTCTAGCTCGTCTCCGCATAGGACACAGTCATCTTCATATGCTTTTCTGCTGAGGGCAGATGACTGTCCTATGTGCGAGAACTGCGGCACATTTTAATTATTTTAAACATTTTTACCGTGTGTCCACGTTTTAGACACGAACGTGATTTATATTTTACCGCTTTTAGCCTTATACACTCAAGTTTTTATCCGACAATGACCATGTGTCTGCTGTTTTTAGCTTTTTAAAATCACTAGATCATATGTATAGCTTAGCTTAATTTTAAAAATCAATAAACGTTTTGCTCGTATCTAAAATTTACATTTTATTGTGATTTGTTTATTGATTTATCTTTTATATCTTTTATACATTTGTTATTATATATTTTGACATGGTGACCTAACTAATTAGTTCACTGAAAGTTTAAAATTTTTATATATGACCTAGTCTTGGCGCATTATAGCCTTAGTTGCTAATGCGCCAATAAAATCTAAGCCAACCAGCTTTTTATGCAGTTTAGAACATAAGGTTCTGTGAATTGTTATTTTTGGAATGCTAATAATTAATAAATTATGAAAAGTTGTAGAACAATGTAAATACCTATATTTTGTAGAAAAATATGAGAACAATCGTGCCATTTGGACTTTTTATGAAATTCATCTGATTTAGCCAAATAGACAGTGACTTTTGGGACACCCTGTATATATGAAAAGACTTAAATATGGGATGATTTGAACCGCCAAGTGTACTTTATCAATAACGTATATGGGATCAGTCCAATATAAGTTATACTAGGTGGATCATTATTATATGAGTCATTATACTTAAGAGTAAATATTGGAAACTCTCCAAGCAATAAAGAAAAGTCACTTCGGATATTGTCTTGAATAGAGTGGTGGGAAAATTTGTGTGCTCTAAGAGTGTGTAGATCACAAGTAACCTATTTATAAAATGCCTTGAATATTTCATTGCATTAGAATAAATTAGCTATTATGAAAACGAATTACTGATCTTTAATGGAAGTTAATAAATAAAATATTCAGAAGCAATCTGGTGATAATGGCATCTTTATTCTTTCTTTTCTAGCTCCTACAACACCCCGACTCACCGATATGATATGTGTAATTCTTAAGCGCTTATTAGAAATGCTGCTAAAACTACAGGAGAAGAAATCGATGGATTTGTTAAGTTAGGATTTTCACCACTTGATACAAATGTATTTAAAGATTGTGGATTCTTCTAAAAAGACAAATAAATAAGTGATTGTTGGTGCAAACAAAAGTATACTTAATTTTATTTTACAATATTATAAAAATTACAGATTGCAATATTTATTTTTACAATATTTAACGCGCTTCTCGAACAAGGAGGTCTTGAGACATTATCTGAGGACTGCAATAACTGTGCACTATTCTTTTATTAAAGTTTAAGATTATAATCCTCCGATCCCAGAGTCATTCCCTTTTATAATGAAGGCATATGCTAATTTGTTTATTGGTGGAAATAAATCGCTTAGCCCTCCCTCCCAACAACGCTGTGCAAGGGCCCAAGTGTGCTGCTGGTTATATGCAGAGTGTATGTACAGTCGATCACACAACATCAAATATTACTGGCTGATCTCGATTGATCGAAGAATTTAAAAGCTCATACAAATGTGCTTATTGTATTTAATAATAATTGTTAGAACTACTTGTTTTATCCAGAAAAAATAGCGGGTGAAGTTAGAATGGTCCCCGAATCATCTTTCTGCTGCAGTTACAAATTCATGCTCTAGCTCTAACGTTTAGGAATAAAGACAATGCCAGATTTAATCATTCCCACATCACTAACGGCGTTCATAACAACCTGTCAGTAAGCTTTCGTGGAAATTCAGGAAACTCATCCTAAGAGAAGACTTTGCAGACTTCGTCGTGTCTAGATATGAAGAATTAAAAGTATAAACCTGCACCGTAATGGGTTTATTCTAGGGAAGGAAGCATTTTTCACTGCTGTCATATTACAGCCGCGGTTACCTTGGAAACAGCACGCGATGGACAGTTTGAGGTATGTTTCTGGCACTGGTATTCCTCCACAAATAATGGCCCAGCTGTGAGTAATCGGAGGAATGCGTGAGAAACCTTCACTCTCGAGATGAATGGAAAACACCACGCCATGATCTTTTCTTTGTTCTTATTATTCCTGACCGCATTTACAGAGCCTTGTCACATTCCGTCGTTTTGCTCTTGTAAACTGAAGATAAATGGCGTCCTGGAGCGGAATTTCATGAAAGAGAAATGCCCTTTAAAACATACATTAAATGTGGTTTTCTCTTTACTCT
Organism: Mastigoproctus giganteus; assembly: GCF_048544385.1. Lineage (NCBI taxonomy): Eukaryota > Metazoa > Arthropoda > Arachnida > Uropygi > Thelyphonidae > Mastigoproctus > Mastigoproctus giganteus. The sequence goes on from NC_143587.1 coordinate 143,249,841, forward strand.
GGATGGAGAAGAATTCGGATAAATTTCGCTTGCCTATTTCGTTTTTTTTCCTGTACACTTCGCTTGACTTGCCCTCAACTATTAAATCAACCGATCTGTTTATTTGTGAGAAGAATTTACACGTCAGAGAAAAGCAAACCATTCGAGATATTAAACTGCAGAAATTGCGGCGCCATCTTGCTGCTATTGTGTAACCTGTCACGAGCACTTCCACTGAAATACTCAACTGGGCATCGAATTTCAGAATTAATTATTTGTTTACATTTATTGAATTTCCACGTTTAAATAAAAGCACATTATTTTTAGGAACGTAACTTATTTAATATTAATCTTTTGTCAGTTTATGCAACTGCCTGGAATAAATGTTTAAGTTTTCAATCTAAAATTATGGGGGATATTATCGCCAGAAATTCCTTCAACAAATTACGGTCCTTTTATTAATCCGAAAACATTTATTCGTTAGAAAACTAAAACATAAATAATAATAATAACAACTTTATTGCTGCACCAGCCATTGCACTGGAATATTTGACAATAAAAACAGCTACATCAGCAAAGAATGCGTACAATAAAAGTCAATATAAATTTCAGTTTTAAAGCTTTCACGTTTCTATAAAATTTTTAGTGGTAATTAAAGAAATTGCGTGGTCTAGCAGAGAATTCCAGTGTCAAATTTCACTGTGCTAATGGATTTTTAATTTTTACTTAGTTTTTGATGTAGAGAGGAAACATTCCCATGGAATTAAACAGAACTGACATTCTTAAGAATTTTGGGTCTGTCTGGTTTGACATTAAAACAGAAAAGGAGTTCTGTAATAATTAATGTAGGTGTCGTGTGAGATTACGTATGACATTCCACTTTTAAGTAATTTTGCCTGTCTTGATTAAGGGAGATTACCCGAATGTGACGTAAACGGTCAACTTTGTAGCAAGCTCTGCGAAACAAATTAAAGTAAACTTGAATCTTACCTCAGAGATGGAGGTACATATTGGGAAAAAAAAATAATTGAGTACGGAAAAAGAAATTTACTAATCATAAATACTGAATTGTTTGATAAAACGGATTGCCTGATAATGGACTTAGTCTAGTCATTGCAACACGCTGTTTCTGGCTGATAGTTTTACTTGGGACCCATAAAGTAATTTATAATGCATGAGTGCACGATAGAGTCTAATCAAAGTACACCGATCTATTTTCCAGTTGTTAGATAAGATGGCAATAAGATGTTCAGACCCCTAGTGTACAATCCTAGCAGATAGAACCTTCCTCCCCACACTGGATGGACAAGATCGGATCTTATCGATGACATGAGGAATGTTCATCTACTATATTTGATTGGACCGTTAATACAGCCTTTTGCTCTAGTGACCATAGGGCGATCACTTTAACTGTCCAACCCGGCTTTACTCCTCCTGTCTTTGTTGCTCCATTGCAAGATATCTTTGCCGATTCTCACTCAGGCTTCTTAAATGGAACTTAAAGCGTTGTTAAATAATCTTTTACTGCATCTGCAATCAACACTTCACCTGATTTGAGAGCCAAGGCTGTTGCAAATTTAATGACGCCCTACTCAGGGCTTGCTTGCTGCTAGGAAGGTTTGGTATAACTTCTAATGACTTGATAGAATCATGACTGATTTTTCTACGTCAAGCTGTATTTCGTGCTCGTCGTGCCTTATAGAGACATCGATGGAGCTGGCCTGCTGTTGCTGATGTGGAACAGCTCAAGGAAACCTATCAAGCTCTGAAACAGCAGTACGGCTATTCGTGACAGTACATGCTCGACGTGAAAGAATTTTGTCCATGCATTTGACAATAATGACTCTTGTGGTCTTGTTCATAAACACACTATAAACAAGCTTCCCCCCTGAAATATACAACTCTCTTACTCTCAACGATGCAGAAACTATCACTTGTCATGATAGCGTTGATGCTATTGTGGACGTCTCACTCTCCAAAGACGATCCAACTCTTGATCAAGAATCCTATCGGCTCATTAGGATCTTCAGTAAGGATTACTGTTGACCTACTTCCACACATTCTTTCTTTATGTCAAGTAGATTATTCTGTGTCGAAAATCAATGACGACAGTTGTCCGGCCTAGATCATCTTACAGGATATTTATAAAAATGTGCCACAGTCTTTGTCCCACTATTCTATTTGTCTCTGTTTAATAAATGTTTAGCAGAAGGGACCTCTCCGGATATTTGCATTACCATTAGTAGTGGTATATCATGCAAGAAAGCAAGTTTATACAGCATCAGCCAAAAAAATAAAAATAATAAAATAAATAAATAATAATAATAGTAAACACTTTCCATTTCTTCCTTCTTAAATTGAATTCCAAGATTTTTGGCTTTACTTGAGCCAAAGCATATCATTGATTTCACTCATGCAAGATTTAGGCAAGACTTCAGAACGATTGATTGCTACAAGCCTTAATACTTTGTTTTCAAAACTTTGTTTCCTTAATAGCCTCGAATCAGTTTGGTTTTTGAACTGGTAAGGGATACTGAAGAGGTCTTGGTGGAACTCTTTTCTCAGATTAAATTAAATAATTGCAAATACATACTGGACATTTTTAGGTTGTTTTAGGGCATTCGTGAAGCAGTCTTTCCGCTCGCGATCACCAGACAGTACTCTACTTAGTAAATCACACTGTCCGTATTATTTCAGGCTCGCAATATCTCACACGACCTGTTTCGTATGGCTCTCCGCAGAGTTCCTTTTAGTCCCACTCGTCTAAAACTTTGCTCTCCATGAGTGACTCCTTGAGCTTACTGCTTCTGTCTCAATCCCTACAAATGAATTTCTCTGATGCCAAAAGGGACCAAACTATTATATAGAATTATAATATAGAAATAGGTTCCAAGTAAACATCCATAGCACTACGACTACCTCCTGTCTCTAAGTTGCTCTACGCCGAAGACCTCGTCCTGCTTTTGCATGAAAATTTGCGTTCCTCACTAGAACTCACAGCTAATCCTGTTTTGACTGCTCTTTGCTCCTGGTGGCTTGTAATAAATTATCCGCCTCCTCGGAGAAAGGAAAGCTTTTATATCTGAAAGGCAATCTTGACATTCGACTTGCTCCTGTCATCAAAATTGTGTGATCAATCAATTTCCATGGTCAGTTTCCATAAAAGTTTCTGTTTCCTGTTAGATCTCAAATTAAATTTTCAAGGGCATCTTCTCCGTACTCATGAAAAAGTTATTAAGTATACGTCTATGTTTGCTACAAATCTCAAAACATTATTGGGGTCTTAATAACAGACCTTCACGAATTATTCACAAAGCGGTATTCCTGCCTTTTTGTACATACTGCTCTGTCGCGAGGTTGTGGTTCTCCAGTAAGAGTGTCATCAAAAAGAAGTTTTTTCCTATCCAAGGAAGCATGTTACTTTCCATGTGTCGAGCTTGCCGAACCATTTCATCCCTGTTTTTCAAGTGGTCAATAGATGCATGGCTCTTGTACTTTGTCTTGCTTGTAGGGTACTATGCTTCTGTTGTCCGTCATTTGGTCGATCAATATTAATTCGTCAAATAATATCAATACTCAGAAAAAACGCTGTTGGGAATATTACTTCATCAAGAGCAGGATCGTTAGTCTGGTTCATCTAAGGGCGTTGTCACCTCCAAATTCATTCTTCACGTTCCTTTTGTTTTACAGAAATCGGTGCCAAAATGGTTTTCACGTAGCTTCTGTACTCATTTTATTCTCGTGGGATGTAGTTCCTTTAAGACCAAACTTGTTTCTTTCCTCCTTTCTGATATTCCATTCTATCTCTGTGTACAACTTGAAAACTGGGAACATATCCGATATAACTCTTCCTACTGTCATCGCTTTCGACATCCGCTGGCTGCTACCTGAAATGTCTTCCCTCCTGGACACGAAGCTGAACTTATACAATCAAAAAATGCCTTTAATCAATTGCAAACCTATGCTGACAAGGCAGTATCTAGACAATGTGCGCTACTGATGCCTTCTGCCGCCTCTGTTCCTGCGCCTGCAAGTAGCACTCCTGTGTCGCCTGTAACATCCACCACTGCATCTTTAGAATCACCCTTGTTTATACTAGATTGCCAGTATAACATATTCTACCTCTTTCTATTTTTATTCTCTTCCTTCATTTCTGCTTTCCCGTCTTCACGGTTGGGACCTCTGGTACGTCTAGACACATCTCTGAACTGTCCAGGTTACGTGTCCATCCTTGCAAACCATCTGCATCCCTTCATGGTCATCGTGCACCCATAGGGCAATGGACTCTACCAGCAGGACAAAGCGCCTCCCCACATAGAGTTCGAAGAGTATTCCGCAGATTTTACCGCCATGGAATGGCCTCCCCATTCGCCGGACATTAACTCTGTGGAGCATCTTTGTGATGCTGTGAAAAGGTCCGTTCGAGCTTTGGATCCTCCACCCAGGAATGCGACGGAATTATGGACAGCGGTGCAGCAAAAATGGATGGAAATACCTGTGGAACGCTTTCGTGAACTAGTGCACTCAATGCCTTTCCGTAAGACTCCACTTATCCGAGGGAAAAGTGGGCCTACCCGTTACTAAGTAGGTATTACATGATTTTTGTCCACTTAGTGTATATTGTCCGGAACTTGCGTGTGTTGTGAGGTCGATTTTCTGTTTGCTGGATGAAACAGAATGCAAAAAAGAAATGTAAAGCAAAACCATAACAAATAAATAAATAAACATATAAATTATATAGCCACAGAAAATTAGTTTTGAGACAGCGATCTTTACCGATTTCACGGTAAAATTGACATTGCTAAGGTCATAAAAACAAAAGTATCTTCGGGAGCGCAGGAGTACAAATTTGAAGATATTTATCTGTTATCGTGAGCAAAGAAATATATTAAACAGAAAACAACGAAATGTTATGTTCCCTGGGAACAAGAAGCAACGTCAGCACCATACCAGAACCGACACATATTCAACGCTTGCGTGCTCCTAATATTAGTCTTGTTTAATAACAGGGAAGTTAAAGGAAAAATTGAAACGGTGGTAGAAACGAGCGAGAAAACTAAAAAGTGATTTGTGCTGGGACCTGAGGGAGGAACAGCCAATTTTCTACGATAGTTGCTCCGAGTAATCTCCGATTAGAAGAAATAACTGCGTGCTACCTTGGGTAGTAACGTAGTTGTTGCCATGACTTCAAGAAAATATTTTTTTGTCGTAGAACTTGCGTCATACTTCTACGAAAATGGTAATTTCTAAAAATAGAAGTTAATAGAAACTGCTGAACGTTTACGAAGGAAATGTAAAACTTTCGGGTTTATTAAGCAATGCCAGACATAGAGAAAGTAATTATAGAAGGGTAATATTGATTGATCTATCATTAATAAAGTAAATTATTTCAATAACACACCGTACAAAGAAGACAAGGGGATAAAGGTAGACTACATGTCTACATCTTTTAAAGGACGTTCCATCTTTGAAGGTTATGTGTGACGTGTGCTTCTCGCCAAAGAAGCTAAGGCTATGAGATCTCAATACTTTTTGTCTGTAATTGCATGTATTCTTCGATCTGTTTGCTGCACGAAAAATCGAAGTTTCCTGGAGAAAAAACCTTGCTATCCTCGCCTGAGCCACGAGTGAAAAAACCAATAAAAGTCCCTCGCGCCATTGACAGATTCGAACCTAGGGCTTTTCCACCTGGTGCTACTCGTAAGGTTGTTGTCGTAGTTATTTTTGTTGCAAGAGCTGCTCAGGCAGTATTGCCTGAGCAGCCCTTGTCATGTTTTCAATTCAACCCTAAACCTCATGTTTAGGGTTGAATTTGAAGGGTCTGCAATTCTGTCCAGACACGATAGGAGGGAGTATATGATGAGCGCCCTGTCGATAAATTCGGCCCTGGAAAGATTATGCAAGGCTCAAGGGGTAGATTTTTTTCAGCCTCATCTGTACAGGTTAACAGGAGAGACTGCTTCTACAGGGATGGGACACACTTAAATAGAAAGGGTGCAAGAATATTTGCTGATGCTATCGAGGCAGTGTTAGGTGGGTCGGAAAACTGCTAGCTTGGGGGGGGATACAAGGAGTAATAGACTAACAGTAGCCACTGGCAGAGGCGAACGTGATTCTTGCACTGCTTCTATTGGAATGAGCAGTAGCCTGGAAAACAAGATGAAGAATATTTCAGAGACTGCTGGGAGTCATTGCGGTACAAGTAAACTGATGGGTTGTGTTAGGGTAGCGAAGAACAGGAACAGGTGCATGTATACTTGCGTGTACACCAATGCTAGGAGTTTGTTAAATAAATTTGATGAATTTGAGATGTTGGTCAAAACATCAAAGGCAGATATTGTTGGGATATCAGAGACGTGGTGTCACACAGATATAAGGGATGCAGAACTGGAATTTGGGGAGTACAACGTCTACAGAAAGGATAGACAGGATAGGAAGGGAGGAGGGGTTATGCTATTAGTTAAAAAACACATAAAATCCAAGGAAGTGAAGCCAGTGGACATCGCTGGACAGTGCAGTGTCGAGTCAGTTTGGTGTGACATAAGCATTGGGAGATCAAAATTGAGAGTAGGAGTGTGCTATAGGCCTAATGACTCTGATGAGTATAATAAGGAACTGTACAGGGAAATAGAGTGGGCCAGTAAATCAGAGAGTCTTATAATGGGAGATTTTAATTTCCCAGATATTGACTGGAATTTGTGGGTTGGTCACTCACACACTAGCAAGGCTTTTGTGGATTTATTGGATGATTGTTTTCTACATTAGCATGTTCTGGAGGCAACTACAATACTCTTGATCTGATTACCAGCAGTGATTTTTCATGCATTAAGAATCTGCAGATAAAGGAACCACTAGGTGACAGTGATCACAGTGTGCTGAAGTGGGATTTACTCAAGGAGGTAACTACCATTAGGGGTTAAGGGAAGGGATATTGCTTTCGTAAAGGCGACTACGATGGTCTGAGACGATATTTAAATTCTATACAGTGGGACTAACTGATGATGTTACCAAAAGGAAATTCAAAATGGGAAGCATTCAAAGAACAAAGAAGTACAGCAGTACCTCACGAATTTTGAACTGCAAGTGAACCCTGAGAAATCTGCCATCATAGCATTCTCTCTTAAACCGATACCAAGCATAATTCAGCCTGCGATTGACAGAGTCCCGATCCCCTGCGTTGAAAAGCAAAGAGATCTGGGTGTAATCTTCGACAGAAAATTACGATTCCATCATCATATAGAAGAACTCTGTGTTAAATTCAACAAGAAACGGTGGATTGCCAAGCAACACTTGCTACACATTCATAACATAAACCTGATAAAAATGTATATCAGGATGCTGATTTTCGGAGGTGTACTGTATGGAGTAGAGTTGTGAGGCTCAGCTGCAGACACCACAATTAAACCATTAAAAGCAGCTGAATACTGGCTCCTGAAGTGGGCAACCTGGAAGTGTCATCTCCCACCACAGCAGCGCACAACACCGATGGCCAAAGCGCTGAATTTAACCAGGTTTTCAGCATTAATGAACGAGAGAAGACTCATCTTCACCGTAAAAATGATTTCCGGGAGAGTCTCAGCACCCAACGTTTGGGACACCGGGTGCTGGCGGATTCCCCAACCAGCTCTCCGCTCCACTCCCAAGCTTCTTGCTCTTCCTTCGAGGCTACATTTGAAAGATCGGTTCCTCCCTTATCAGAAGCTCCATCTCGTTCGATCCCTGGATGCTGACTTATTTAAAATCATAGATGATAAAAAGTATAGACGGCTCATCCTAGATCTGCACGTGGTCTCCAGAACTACCAACTGATCTTAGATCGTTATGGCGGGGCAAGAAACTCTCAGAAAACTTGACTCGAGGAAAATCTTTTGTTATCACAATTTGATGTATTATTTTTGTTATTTTGCATTAGTTTTCCTTCCAAATCAATGTTATCTGCTATGAGTACTTTTTTTTTTTTAAAATATAATCTGCCAATAATTAATCTTTATAATCCCGGCGAGGTGATCTCTGCCGCTTGTTAACCCCTGGCATGGTGCCGTGAAGGGTATTGTATGGTTGTGGTACCTGCGTGTACCGGTGAACTGTACAATAAAGATCTTATTATTATTATTATTATTATTATCTTGGAAGCTACTAGGCTTTACATACCAACTAAGAAATATTGTTCAAGGTTTAGGCCTGAATGGATGTCAGATGAACTAATGAGGCATATGGCAGAGAAGAAAAATGCATGGGATACTTACAAATTAACACATGACACAGAAGCCTATGATAGATACAAGTTGATATGCAACCAAGTTACAAAGGAGGTTAGGCAGGCGAAGGCAGATTACGAGAAATCTTTGGCAAAGGATGCAAAGAAAAACAGCAAAGAGTTCTTTACTTATGTAAACTCTAGAAGGAAGGGGGTGAATCAGATTGGTCCACTTGATATCGATGGTTCAACTGTTGATGATCCTGCTCAGATAGATAACAAACTAAATGAGTATTTTGCATGGACATTCACACATGTGGAGTTATTCAGCGTGGGGAATGCCAGAGGTATATTCAACTCTGGCAGTAAGCTAGATAATCTTGTAATAACTGAGAGTAAAGTGGAGGAGAAATTGTTGAAGATAAACACAAGAAAGGCACCTGGGGTAGATGGGATCCCACCCACAAAAGCCCGTCATTCAGACACGCTCAAGAAGAACATGAAAAGGGCAACTGATGTTAATCACCACTGAAAGAAAGAGTGGTGTCCACAATTACAGAAGCAAGCTCCACCAACTGTCAATGGCACCGCATGTAGAAACTCTCCTACTTGCAATAACGAATTCTCTACTTCTATGCCAATGACGCAAAAGTCATCACTTCCACCTTCACACCCAACTTCTCACATTTCTTGCAATGCCTGTCCTGTCATACCTCACTCGCACTTCTCATCTTCAAAAGGCCTGGGACTCAGTGTCGGAGCGAATTCAATATTCGAACCAGCGGATTCTTCCACACTACAATTTCCACTCCCAATTCATCCAACTGCCAATCCATCCTATCCCATGCAACCAGAGGAAAGTACATGTATGACCTTCAGAGTGAGCCAACGAACAAGTACAGCTTCACGTGAATGGCTTCGGATTGGCACATCGAAAAACTCCAAACTGCAGTCTTCCCACACACCTCCCAGAAGGCAGAAGACCAGACCCTCTAGTTTACTTTTCATATCTCGTTTAGCCCCAAATACCACGGCAAATCATGTGGCTGAGGTTCTACGTGAACAACTAAACCTTCGACTAAAGGTGCAGCAACTTCACACCAGGAACCCCCGCTGCGCATCGTTCAGGGTTGAATGTGCACAAGACCTGTTCAATTTAATTGGAACTGAATCTATCTGGCCTATTGGCACCATTATTCGACCCTTCTGTAATAGGAGAACCTGTCACCTTCCCCAACCTCAACCTCACAGCAACCATCACAACCCACAGCTGACTCGACTCATTCCCGGACAACTTCCAACGGTCTCAACAGTCCTCCTTTCATACCACTGCTCTGCCAAGCCACACAGTTAAAGCACCACCCCGGCATGATAAGAGCACCCTGAGTCCCCTATGTGATGGTCCCCGTAAAATACCGGTCCATATTTCGTTAGGAAGTTGTGCCGTTGGCTCACGAACATGCCAACACAGGACACCTCCAGTCAGGACGGAAGTTCGTCGAACACCTGTCATCAGGGTGTACTTCCAAAATATCAGGTCCATTAGGAACAAACTAAATTCAGCAGAACAGCTCTTCCTCTCCCAGGTCGCTGACGTGGTCTGCTTCGCAGAAACGTGACTTCAACCTAACCAAGACACACTCTTCTCCTCAGCTATTGCTGTCTGCCTCCAGGGAGCAATCTAGAGGCGTTGGGGTAGCCATACTGTATAACACCTTCCTATTCTCATATGAGAATTCGTCCTCAACTACAACTCAAGCTTTCGAAGCGATTATAGTCTCGCTACGCTTCCACTCTAGCCAAATTGATATCACATCCCCAGGGCTTACAATTGAAATTATTGAAGATCTAGAGAACTGGCTCTTAAACCATCTTCGTCCGTCTGTACAACGCCCTGTTTGTGGTGATTTTAACCTGCCTCCAAACCGCCATAACCTCTTTATCAGGCTCTGTGAGTTCTTCAAATCCATCGACATGACACGGGTCAATGAAAACCCCACCAGGGGATTGAACCTACTGGATCTCGCTTTTGCTTCAACACCATACACAGCTGAGGATGGTCCCATCGCATTCTTCCTGTCCGATCACCAGCCTATAGTTTTGACATGGTCGTAGTAGGTGCCAAACTTCAACATCCCTGACAACAAAATAGTCAAATACGTTTCAGCACCTAAATACCTTAATCCTCAACTCTGTGTAGACGCAGCATCCTGCATTCCTTGGGATGTCCTCATTGACTGCGACCTTAGCCTCGCAGTGACACTCTTGTCCAACTGGATTAAATCCGTCACCGACTATGCTCCCACCAAACGAGTAACAGTGACTCTCCGTTCCAGATCGTGGTGGACTGCTGACCTCAACAACAGTCTCAAAATGAAACAAGTCCTACATAAGAAATGGAAGCTTACGATTGGCAGTCAATACAGAATCGCCTTTTCCCGCGCCAGGGCCCACTTTTATCAGAAGAAAGCTGCTGCAATCCAAGTAGAACTTAAAGGAAAGTCATTCTATGCTGCCCCACATGGTGGATTCAATCATATGCTTGATTCCTCAAGAATGGATCAAATACATCGCCAGGTTTTCATATATAACCACAGTCCCATCTACAGTTGTCCAGCTTGACTATGAAAACCCTTCAGATGTCCTAGGGACTATCCAGATCACGAAACAGGAGCTCATACGTGCCATAAATTCCCTTCCCACAACAGCCACTGTTGGGGAGGATGGAATTCCGCAATTTATGATCAAATGCTTGAGCACCTTCATCATAGACCCTCTTCTCTCGATCTACAACAGATGTCTCGCTGAGCGTTATTTCCCACACCAATGGAATAAGTATAGAGTGTACCCCATCCCTAAAAATCAATTTGCCACAAGCATCAGCCAGTTCAGACCCATATCAGTTGCCTCTTGTCTGTTAAAAACTCTCAAAAAGGCTTTGCTACCCACAATTACTCACCAAATGTTCCAGACAAAACCACCTGAAGTTCACTATGTCATCGCAGGAAAATCATCAATCACTAACTTGGCAGCCACCACAGAACGCATCCTCTCAGTATTCGAACAAAGAGCTGAGCTAGCAACCACGTATCTCGACATAAACGCAGCCTTTGATGCAGTGTCGATCCCGGCCTTGCTCCTCCTACTTAAGGAGAAATTTTACATTCGAGGTGATATGCTGTGCTTTTTGGAATCTTTTCTCTGTCACAGAATACTTATTCTTCATCGGCAACAACACACCCTATCCTACGACATTACTGCTGGAGTACCACAAGGGGAGGGTCCTGTTCACGGCTATCATTGTGACCATTATTGCCTCAATGAATGGTCTCCTATGCTATGCCGATGACCTTAAACTGCTGACTCAAATTAACCCTGGCGACAACCCCGTTAAGCTCAGCAACAGGATCAATTCCCAACTTAAGGATCTTGAATTGTACCCGGCAAACTTCAATCTAAAAATTAACCCACTGAAGTCTGCTCAGGTTATTTTTTTTTTCCCTTAAATCCATGCCAACAGTGCTCAACGTGTCACTTGCAGGGGTACGAATACCAAACGTACCCTCGCACACAGACCTTGTCGTTCTGTTTGACCAAAAGATGTCCTTTGTCAACCAGATTGACAAAATCAGTACAAGATTTTCTCGTCTCCGATTGATCTCAAAGCAGCAGCTGCTACACGTCCCCCCTCGACGTGGGCACCTGTACGTGGTGAGGGGACCTCCCAGTGACGCTGCTGGACTTCCCCCCTCGACGTGGGCACCTGTACGTGGTGAGGGGACCTCCCAGTGATGCTGCTGGGTTTCCAGATTAGCATCACTGGGATCTAACGCCCATACCTTGGTTCCAGGGTTACATCTTTGGAATCCGGCGTGTGCAGCCGTGCGCCGCGACCCGTGGAAGCGGAAAGGGGGATCCTGGTGGTTGAGGGGCCCAGCCTTAATACACCACTTTGGCCCCTGCTTCGACGAGACGGGTGGTCCCGGACCGGCTCGACTGGGATCAATCGGCGGGTGGTTCTATACTGCTAGGGTCAACTGCGTTCCAATAAGTCTCCCTCCCTTTGGTCCTGGGACGGGATAAAGACTTATTGGTAACGTGGGTATGGTGCTCTAAGCGAACTCGGCGTCCCATTCGTGTACGCAGTACCTGCTAGTTCACGAGTGGGCGTCCCCTCGTAGGGCTCCGTGGTGGGTGAGGTACTTAGGCATCAGACATTTTCTTTTTACTCATATGAGTAATTTAAATTCTTCTTCTGGGGCCCCAACAAGGCCCCTACCTAATCGATCGTCAGATGAGAGTGAAAGCAATTCAGCTAAAAGAGCCAGAACTGAGGAGAAAACAACATCTGTGACACCTCTTTTCCTCATTCTCCATTCCACCGGAGAGCAGTCACTTGGGAAAATGTCACCTTTCTTTATCCAGAAAGGATTAGAAGGGATGGCAGGCTCACCCAAATCCGTTAAACGGCTGCGTTCTGGAGATATTCTAATTGAAGCAGCAAATATAAATCAAGCTGAAAAATTTTTAAAAGCCATATTTATAGGGGGAATACCCATCATCGTAACCCCTCACAAAACTTTGAACTCTTCAAGAGGTGTGATATCAGAGTGGGATCTTCTTCACGTTTCTGAAGAAGAGATCTGCTCTGAATTAAAAGAACAAGGAGTGACAGCTGTAAAGCGGATATCCATGCGTAAGGATGGGAATCTTGTCCCTACCCGAGTTCTCATCCTAACATTCAACACCCCACGGCCTCCAAGTTCCATCAAGGCAGGGTACTTAAACTGCCCAGTGAGGATTTACGTTCCCAACCCACTGAGGTGTTTTAAATGTCAAAAGTACGGCCACTCACAAACATCCTGTCGTGGTAATCCTGCCTGTGCTCGATGTGGTGTTAAAGACCACGAGAGCAAGGAATGTCTAGCTCCTAAGCCTAATTGTATTAACTGCCAAGGAGAGCACCCTGCATACTCTCGAGCATGCCAGCGGTGGAAGGACGAAAAGGAGATACAGAAATTAAAAACGGAGCTAAACATCTCCTACCCAGAGGCTAGAAAACGCATACAACCAATAAATAGCGGGAAACCTTCATATGCCCAGAAGGTTTCTGCTAAGTGCACTATCGGTACACAAACTGAGATGACTATACCACCAAAAGAGTCATTCACCCCGATTGCACGCTATTTATTGAGTTCACAAAAGCCCACCACAAAAACACAATCAGCTGCCACTCCTATATCCGTACCTCCTAGTGCTCCACCACTACCTAAACCAAGTGGTAAAGAAAAGCCAAAAACTTTAGAAGAGTCATCCGTGACACCAGAAAGAATGGATGTAGAGAACAAGGAGGTACAGGATGAATCAGTCTTGGAACTCTTTGCGGAGGAAGAAATGGACACGGGACATCGTCCTTTTTTCCCCAAAAAAGATAAAGCCAAGGCTGATAAAAGTAAGCCCTCAGCACCTCGGAAGCCGCCTGATGGACCCACCAAGCCAAAATAATGGCTAAATTCCTACAATGGAATTGTCGTGGATTCCGGCGAAATACTGATGACATCAAGGCCCTCCTGCAAAAGCACGAGCCAGTTTGCTTTTGCTTGCAGGAGACTTATCTAAAGGCGAATGATGATCCCACTATGCATAACATCACGATCTTTCGTAAGGATAGAATTGCGGATGGTCCTGCTCATGGAGGAGTGGCTATCCTTGTGAGTAATCAGACCCCAGTTCAGCCCTTGCTAATTACAACCAGCATAGAGGCTGTTGCAATTCGCCTTACAGTGGGATTTTTATTAACGGTCTGCTCTATTTATTTGCCACCTGGGACTGACATCTCCCAGGAAGCCCTTGATGATCTTCTAAAGCAGTTGCCTCCCCCTTTCTTACTTCTCGGGGATATGAATGGACATAACACCCTGTGGGGTAGTGCTAACATCAATGAAAGGGGACGGGTCATAGAGCGTATGCTCAATGACAATGCACTGTCCCTTCTCAATACTGGAACAAACACCTTCTTCCATACGCCTACCCGTACTTTTTCTGCCATTGATCTCTCTATCTGCTCCCCTTCTCTGCTCCCTTCACTCACTTGGGAAGTGGAGGAGAATCCATACGGAAGTGATCACTTCCCTGTGATAACCTTGTTACACAGTGGGAGACCATGTCTTCCTTTTAGGTTACCACGGTGGAAGTTTGATCAGGCTGACTGGAATGCCTTCCAACATCAGGCAAATTTTGAACTCAGTACAGTCAGTCAGGAGCCTATCAATGATGCAGTAACGTACATCACAGAAATCATTGTCCAAGCAGCTGCGAATGCTGTTCCAAAAACATCTGGCCGGTTTCCACCATTTCCCAAACCTTGGTGGAATTCACAATGCACAGCAGCAAAAAAGGCTCAAAACAAAGCGTGGGGGATATTCCGTCGATATCCTACCACTGCTAATCTAATAGCTTTCAAGCGTGCACGAGCCAAAGCACGCTACATTCGCCGTCAGAGTCAAAAGGAATCATGGATCCGTTTTACATCATCTGTTAACCAGGCTACCAATTCTAAGGTAGTCTGGGATAAAATCCGGAAAATGAAGGGAAAATATACATCCCACCCTTCCTCCTTCTTCAATCCTAGATTACAATGGATGCGCTATTGCAGATCCAACTGCAATAGCCAATGCTCTTGGGGAAACATTCTCTAACATCTCTGCAACATCCTCGTATTCCCCAGAGTTTCTGGTCCTGAAACATAAACTGGAAAAAGAGGCACTTAATTTTAAGTCAAAGAACATCTATCCCTACAATGGGCCGTTCACTATTCAGGAACTGAAAAGAGCCCTCGCCCTTTCCAAAGCAAGTGCTGTTGGACCAGATGGCATCCATTATGAATTGGTTAAACATCTTTCACCAAAATCTATGGATTATCTGCTCTCTCTGTATAACAGAATCTTTATTGAAGGGCAGTTTCCGGATTCCTGGCGCAAGGCAATCGTTCTTGCCTTTCCTAAGCCAGGAAAGGATCCAAAAATCACCACCAATTATCGTCCTATTGCTCTGACTAGCTGTCTGTGCAAAATTCTGGAGAGAATGGTCAATTCTCGTTTAATATGGTATTTAGAATCAAATGACCTTCTCTCCAATATCCAGTGCGGCTTCCGAAGGAACCGGTCCACTTTGGACCATCTTATTAGACTGGAAACATCCATCCGGGATGCTTTCCTAAAACGTGAACACTTGGTGTCGGTGTTCTTTGACATGGAGAAAGCGTATGACACAACTTGGAGATTTGGCATTTTAAAAGATCTGCATAGCCTCGGTCTTAGGGGGCAACTCCCCATTTTTATTAAAAACTTTTTAGCCAATCGATCTTTCCAGGTTCGTGTGGGATCCTCACTCTCTCGTTCCTTTAGCCAAGAGGAGGGAGTACCACAAGGATCAGTATTAAGTGTCACGCTTTTTGCCATCAAAGTAAATTCCATCACAGAACAACTTCCTCAAACTGTAAACAGTGCCCTCTATGTTGATGACTTTAGCATATTTTGCCAGTCATGCAACATGAGGGTGATTGAAAGACAACTGCAGAAAGCCATTGATCGACTCAACTCCTGGGCACTTACAAATGGTTTCAGGTTCTCGCCGGAGAAGACCGTTTGCGTACACTTTTGTCGTAAGCGTAATCTTCATCCTGAACCCGAATTAAGGCTCGGACGAAATGCTATTCCAATAGCAGCGGATACAAAATTCTTGGGACTCGTATTTGACAAAAAGTTGACCTTTCTGGATCACATCCGTCAACTCCGCACAAAGTGCACAAGAGGGCTGAATATTCTGCGCTCTCTTTCCTCTACATCTTGGGGTGCGGATCGATGCACCCTACTACGCATCTACCGTGCACTTGTACGATCCAGACTAGATTACGGGTCCCTGGTATACAATTCGGCCAGAGACAGTGTACTTCGGTGGCTGGATCCTGTCCATCATCTGGCTCTCCGTACCGCTATTGGAGCATATCGAACATCTCCAGTCCAGAGCTTATACGTCGAAGCAAACGAACCGCCGTTATTGCTTCGACGCAAGCAGTTGTCTCTAAACTACGCTCTAAAACTGAAATCCCTGCCAGACCACCCTACGTGGCTATCCGTTTTTGAGCCACGATGGGAAAATTTATACAACACCCGTAAGACTGCCAATCGCCCTTTTGGTATTCGTGTCCAAGAGCTACTTAAAGAACTTAATATCAAGGTAGACAAGGTTGCGCAAACACCAAAGCAACCCTTTCCACCCTGGCATGCTCATGTCCCGGCATGTGACTTGTCCCTTAGAAATTGGGGAAAGTCGGACACTCCGTCATCTGTCTACCTGCAGCTTTTTTCAGCACACCGAGCTGAACATTCTGACTTCGTGCCAGTCTACACAGACGGCTCGAAGGCGGAATCATATGTGGGATCCGCTGCTGTCTTTAGGGACACCACTACATCGGAGCAGATTCCCTCTGAATGCAGCATATTTACTGCAGAGCTGCACGCTATAAAGTTAGCCTTGGATCACATTATTAAATGCCAATACCAACGGTTCATTTTATATTCAGACTCTCTCAGCGTGTTACAGGCTTTAATATCTGTGAGATATAATTCTCATCCAGTTCTGTCTAGCATTCAGCAGAAGATTCACGTTCTCCATGAACGTGAATATGATATCCGCTTCTGCTGGATTCCTAGCCACATTGGGATTAGGGGAAATGATTTGGCTGACGCCGCAGCCAAATCAGCAATTCCCAATAATAACCACTGCCTGTTAGTCCCCTATACAGACTACAGGCAAATAATACACGAGAAGATTCACTCCCAATGGCAGGATTCGTGGAATAGGCAGACTGCGAATAAATTATATCGTATAAAGCCCGTAATTGAACCGTGGCAGTCTAGTCTGCGCAGGAATCGTACTGAGGAAGTTGTTCTTGCCCGGACCCGCATAGGACACAGTCATTTAACGCATTCGTTTCTGCTGAGGGCTGATGACCCTCCTATGTGTGTGTCCTGTGGCACAATGTTAACGATCAGACACCTTTTAATTGACTGTCCAGATTTTAGCAGTACCCGTTTTACCGCTTTTAATCATCTGACTGAGCCTTATACACTCAGTCAGATTTTATCCGACAATGACAATGTGTCTGCTGTTTTTAGCTTTTTAAAAGCAATAAAGGTTTTTAATCGTATTTAAAATTTATATGTTATTGTTGTTTATTTATGTTTTCAGATCTGGACATGGTGGCCTAATTAATTAGGTCACCGAGATGTTAAATTTTTAGATATTACCTGGTCTTGGCGCATTATAGCCTTAGTTGCTAGTGCGCCAATAAAACCCAAATCAATCAATCAATCAAAGCTGGACTTCCAGACTAGCATCACTGGGATCCAACGCCCACAGCCCAGGTTCCAGGCTTACATCAATGGAATCCGGCGTGTTTGCCGTGCGCTGCGACCCGTGGAAATTCGGAAAGGGGGAATCCTGGTGGTTGAGGGGCCCAGCTTCAATACACCACTTTGGCCCCTGCTTCGACAAGACGGTTGGTCCTGGAAGGCCCGGCTAGGATCAATCGGCTAGTAGGCTCGCCTGCGAGGGTCAACCGTGACAATGCTACGCCCCTACCCTCATGGTCCGAGGGACAGGATTCAGGCTGGCGGCGGTGCGGGTATAGTGTCTGGGTAGCCCTGGCGTCCCACTCCCGAGCGCATTTATTGCATGCCGGGTAGTGGGCGTCCCTTTGGGCTCCGTGGTGGGTGGGGAGCCCGGGCACTGAACAATTAAAAAACTCTATGAATCCTGATAAACTCATTTCTTCAGGGGCCCCAACCCGGTCCCTATCTGCAAACATCGACGAAGATCCAGATAGTACTATTAGTACAAAGAGGCAGCGAACAGAAGTACCATCAGGGCCTGTTCCAAGGTTCCTGATTATGCACTCAACCGGTGAAAAACCGATTGGTAAAATGTCGCCCTTTTTTATCCAAAAAGGGTTAGACGGGTTAGTAGGTTCTCCCAAATCAGTTAAGAGGCTCCGTTCTGGAGACCTCTTAATTGAAACTAAAAATGACAGGCAATCGGAACATCTACTCCGAGTAACATCAATCGGAGGTATCCCTATAACAGTGACACCACACAGAACACTCAATTCATCGAGAGGTGTCATTTCGGAGTGGGACCTTCTCGACGTAACCGAGGAGGAAATCTGCTCCGAATTAAAACCACAGGGAGTCATTGCCGTCAAGAGAATCACTGCGCGAAGGGATGGAAAAATTGTTAAAACCAGGAGCGTTATCCTGACTTTTAACTCTCCTAAACCTCCTGACGAGATTAAAGCTGGATACATCAACTGTTCAGTGCGTCCGTACGTTCCAAATCCTTTACGGTGTTTTAAATGCCAGAAGTACGGACATATTCAAATGGCCTGCCGCGGAGTCCTTGCATGCGCTCGATGCGGTGCAAAGGACCACGAAACAACAGCATGTTCAGCCGCAAAACCCACCTGTATTAACTGTGAAGGCGAACACCCGGCCTACTCACGAGCATGCCAGAGGTGGAAAGAAGAAAAAGAGATTCAAAGGCTGAAGGCAGAGCTAAATATATCATACCAGGAGGCAAGGAAATCGGTCAAACCCCTGAATATCAACAAACCTACCTACGCCCAGAAGGTAGCAGGGAGATGTTCCGTCGGAACTCAGACGGACATGACCATTCCTCCAAAGGAGTCTTTCACTCCCATCGCGCGGTATCTCTTAACATCTCAAAAACCTGCACAGAAGGACCAATCAGCTGCCACTCCTATATCGGTACCTCCTAATGCTCCACAAATAAGAACGGTAACTATGACAGAAAAGAATAAAAAGGGGGATGTTCCCCCTAGAACACAAGAAAAAATGGATGTGGAGCAGAAGGAGGTACCCGAAGAGTCAGTCTTGGAACTCTTTGCGGAGGAGGAAATGGACACGGGACAGCGTCCTTTCTTCCCCAAAAAAGACAAATCCAAGACTGATAAAAGTAAGCCCTCAGCACCTCGGAAGCCGCCTGATGGACCCACCAAGCCAAAATAATGGCTAAATTCCTACAATGGAATTCTCGTGGATTCCGGCGAAATATTGAAGACATCAAGGCCCTCCTGCAAAAGCACGAGCCAGTTTGCTTTTGCTTGCAGGAGACATATCTAAAGGCAAATGACGATCCCACGATGCATAACACCTCAATTTTTCGTAAGGATAGAATTGCGGAGGGCTCTGTACATGGGGGAGTGGCTATCCTTGTGGGTAACCAGACCCCAGTGCAGCCCTTACTAATTACAACTAGCATAGAAGCTGTTGCAATTCGCCTTACGGTGGGATTTTTATTAACCGTCTGCTCTATCTATTTGCCACCTGGGACTGACATCTCCCAGGAAGACCTTGATGATCTTCTAACGCAGTTGCCTCCCCCTTTCTTACTTCTCGGGGATATGAATGGACATAACACCCTGTGGGGTAGTGCTAACATCAACGGAAGGGGACGAGTCATAGAGCGAATGCTCGATGACAATGACCTTTCCCTTCTAAATACTGGAACAAACACCTTCTTCCACATGCCTACCCGTACTTTTTCTGCCATTGATCTCTCTATCTGCTCCCCTTCTCTACTCCCTTCACTCACTTGGGAAGTGGAGGAGAATCCGTACGGAAGCGATCACTTCCCTGTGATAACCTTGTTACACAGTGGGAGAAGGCCCCGAGTGCCAAGCGATAGTGACAAGCGATTTCCTCTGAGATATATAGTGTGCTATTTCTAAGCGACAAAGTTCAATTTTATTTCTAGTGTCGTTTTCTCTTTTGTTTAGCTAAAGTGGTTCTGTGCTTCAAGCGTTAAAGTAAGAACCAAGAAAGGAAAACTACCTTTCTTTTTTCAGAGTATATATATTAATTACTAACAAGCTACTAAACTTTACAACCGCTTGGTCACTGGTGGCACCGCTCCTGCCTCCACGTGGCGGGGCCGGTAACCTGGGAGAAGAAAGCCACTCTCCCGGGGCGAAAAGGAGCAAACATGGAATTTGACAATTTCCCTCCAATTGAGCCTCGGCGCTCATGTCCTAAATCAAATGATAATGACCATGACACATCACAGTCGAAAAGACTGAGGACTGACACAGAGCAAAAGGAATGTCCATCTTTCCTTATATTCCACTCCTTGTCAAACAAATGCATGAGTACACTCTCCCCGTTTCTGATACAGAAATGTTTGGAAAATACAGCAGGTTCACCTAAAATGGTGAAAAGACTTAGATCAGGTGATTTACTAATTGAAAGTGTGAGCCGTCAGCAATCAGAGACTCTGCTGAACCTCTCAGCCTTTGGTGGTATTCCCGTGCAAGTTACCCCACATGCGACGCTAAATGCTTCCAAAGGGGTCATCACTGAGTGGGATTTGATTAACGTCACAGAAGACGAATTAGTCGAAGAATTAAAAGAACAAAAAGTCACACATGCTAAGCGCATCATGATCAAAAAAGATGGCCAGCTGGTTCCAACGCGGAACATCATCCTTACGTTTGGCACACCAAATTTACCATCTAGTGTTAAAGCCGGCTATCTCAATTGCCGTATAAGACCCTACATTCCTAATCCCATCAGATGTTATAAGTGCCAAAAGTTTGGACACTCTCAGACCGTCTGTCGAGGGGATGCTGTGTGTCCAAACTGTGGTTCAAAATCCCACGCACAAACGGAATGTGATGCGGAAACACCACATTGTTCAAACTGTCAAGGCCAACACCCTGCCTACTCAAAGTCCTGTGAACTGTGGAAAACAGGAAAAAAGATCCAACAATATAAAGTAGAGCGGAAAGTCACATACCAAGAAGCAAAGAAGCAGATTATGCTTACTACAACTAAACACACCTACGCAGCAGCAACAAAGAAATATCAGTCAGCAGCCACTCAAACTGACGTGTCAGTTCCCCCATCCATGTCTATTGCAGACTGGGCTAGAGAAATACTCTCAAAATCAAAGCAAACTACTATGGAACAGCATGTGAATGACAGTGCCAATAACACACCAATTACAGTACCGCCAACGGCTTTGCAGTCTTCCTCAGAAACTATAAAAACTAAAACAGCAGTCCCAAGGCAGAAAAGTCAGCAAAATACAACAAATATGGATACTAATGAAAACATCAGCTCGGATGAGCCAATCTTAGAGCTGTACGCAGATGATGACATGGACACAGCGCGTCCTATCTTTTCGAAAAAAGAAAGAATAAAATTTGAGAGACAAAAACAGACTGGACCTAAAAAACAGACTGAATCAAACACAACCGCCAAAATCAAATAATGGATCACATAATACAGTGGAACTGTAGAGGTCTACGTAGTAATATCGATGATATCCATGACCTAATCCAACAATACAGTCCAGTAAGCATATGTTTGCAAGAAACTAATTTACCTCCGCAAGTAATTCCAAAAATCAATAACTATACTATATATCAACATAATAGAAATAATAATACCACCGTGCGTGGAGGTGTGGCCATTCTAGTAAACTCAAGAGTCCCTACTAAACACATTCCACTGCAAACTTCCTTAGAAGCAGTAGCAGTGCGTGTCTCCTTAGGAATCATGTTAACGGTAGTTTCAATCTACCTATCACCAAACAAAGAATATACTTATAATGACCTAGAAGTACTTCTACTACAGATCCCTCCTCCATTTTGTTTATTTGGAGATTTCAATGCACACCACCTGATCTGGGGCTCCCCACATACAGACAGACGAGGTAAAGTACTGGAGTTGCTGCTTGACAAACACAATCTAACACTGTTGAATACTGGTGCTGATACCTACATCCATTTCTCTACTAGAACAACGACAGCTATAGACTTGACAATCTGCTCTCCAACATTATATCCACTCATCCGCTGGACAATTCTGGACAATCCGCTAAACAGTGACCATTTTCCAATAATTTGCGAATTCCAAATAGCTAGAATCCCGCAGGTAAATAATTCCCGCTTAAAATGGAAATTTTCCAAGGCCGATTGGAAGTTATTTGCTCTCAGTATCTCATTCAATGATGAAATTATCAATTTCCAATCCTTTGATGATGCCACACAGCACATCACATCTGAGATTCTGAATGCCGCGACCAAGGCCATACCAAAAATGCGTACTGGTTCGTTTAAACATGCCAATATTTGGTGGAGTGAAGCATGCCAACTTGCAAAAAAAGAGAAAAACAGGGCATGGAACCTGTTTCGTAAAAACCCAACTACCGAGAACCTAACAAATTTCAAAAAACTGAAAGCAAAAGCGCGATTCGTAAGGAAAAAGGCAAAAAGAGATTCTTGGATCCAGTTTGCCTCTACTATAACAAAGAACACAAACAGCAGAATAATCTGGAATAAAATAAAAAAACTAAATGGTAGATTTCTCCCATCATCTTCTCCAATACTGAGATGGAATGGACAAGATTTATCATCTCCAGTTGAAATAGCTAATGCTCTAGCAGAAAACTTTGCCAATATCTCAGATACAGCTGCATATGAACCATCTTTTCAGCAACTTAAAAGAAGGACTGAGCAAAGCAAATTAAACTTCAGTACAAGAATAGAGCTCCCATATAATCAACCCTTTACAATGTTGGAGCTGCAGGTTGCTCTAAACAAATCAAGAAATGGGGCATCAGGACCTGATGGTCTTTATTACGTCATGTTACAACACCTAGACAAAAAGGCTCTAAATTCCCTATTGCTTTTTCTGAATCGGGTCTTCTCCGAAAGCTATTATCCTCGCTCATGGTGTCATTCAACAGTGCTAGCTTTTCCCAAACCTGGGAAAGATCAGACGAATCCCTGCAACTATAGACCGATATCCCTTACCAGTTGCTTGGGCAAGACATTGGAAAAGATGGTACACGATAGACTTGTATGGTACATAGAATCCCACTCAGTCATCAGTAGTAATCAATACGGCTTTCGCAAAAACCGATCCACATTAGACCTTATGGTGAAAGCTGAGTGTAACATACGGAACGCCTTTATTCGGAAAGAACATCTTGTCATGGTGTGCCTGGATATTGAAAAAGCCTTTGACACCACCTGGCGCTATGGTATTCTGCAAGACCTATATGCTATAGGACTCAGAGGTCGACTCCCAATGATCATAGAGAGTTACCTTAAAATTAGAACCTTTCAAGTGAGTTATCGTAATGCTGTTTCGCAAGCTCTTATCCAAAGAGAAGGTGTACCACAGGGATCGGTACTCAGCGCTACCCTCTTTGCTCTTAGGATAAACAATCTAGCGCAGAACATCTTGAGTAACGTAGAAATCTATCTTTATGCTGATGATCTTGCGATATCTTGCCGTTCACAGAATATGCGTTCAATTGAACGACATTTGCAGCTTGCAATAAACAAAATAGTGTCATGGACTTCACGTAATGGTTACCGTCTATCAACAACCAAAACTGCAGCCATTCACTTTTGTAAAAAACGCCAACTACATCCAGAACCTGAATTATCACTGGAAAAACAACCGATACCAATTACCAGCAATATCCGATTCTTGGGCATAACTCTTGACACTAAACTGACATTCCAGAAACACATACTACAAACGCGAACTGTCTGTATGAAAAAGCTGAATATACTTAAAGTCATCTCATCTATGACATGGGGAGCTGATCGCTATACTCTACTCCACCTATACCGGGCCTTAATCAGATCTCGATTAGATTATGGTGCTCCTGTTTATGACTCTGCCCGAAAGACTCTGTTAGCCTGTCTCAACACAATACAACATAGTGCGCTCAGGATTGCTCTTGGGGCGTTCAGGACTTCACCGGTGCAAAGCTTATATATAGAGGCCAATGAACCTCCACTCCACCTTCGGAGAAAGATGCTGCTCCTCAATTATGCAGTTAAAATATATAGCCTTCCATCCCATCCTATCTGGCCATACCTCTATGATCCACAATGGGTAAACCTTTTCAGAAATAAGCCTCTTGAAAACAAACCTACAGGAATCCGTCTACGAGAACTGATTCAGCAGTGGAATATGCAGTTGACCAATTTACATCAAGACAGAGAAATTGTACAGTCTCCATGGAAAGTGTGTATACCTTCGTGTGATGACTATTTCCGACGTTGGGGGAAACACTCCCTGAACAATCTAACCATTCAGAAACTACATGCAGCTCACTCTTTGGCAAATGCAGACACTTTGCAAATTTATACTGATGGCTCTAAAAATGACACAGCTGTGGGAGCTGCTGTGGTGCTACCAACATCAACAGTGTCTGTTTCATTACCACAAGAATGCAGCGTTTTCACTGCAGAACTCTATGCCATCAAGATGGGTTTGACCTTACTTGCTCATGTTTTCACTCCGAAGACTATTATCTATACAGACTCCTTGAGTGCAGTGACAGCCCTCCAAGGCAATTCTCGCTCTCCACATCCACTAATAAATCAAATAAGAACTCAGATATCCGAATTTCACAACAATAGGCAGACTGTCACATTCTGTTGGATTCCAGGGCACACTGGAATACCAGGAAATGAGAGTGCAGATAAAGCAGCAAGAAACCCCACTGATAATAACCACATCCGGATTCCTTACACAGACTACAAATCAATCATACGCCGAAATTGCAATGAAAAATGGCGAGAAATTTGGCATAATCAGGTAAATAACAAGTTACGAAATATAAAACAGAATCCACAGCTATGGAAATCTAGTTTCCGTTCAAACAGACATGAAGAGGTTGTGCTTGCCAGAGCACGTATAGGTCATACCCATCTTACACATCACTATTTATTGCGAGGAAATAATCCACCACTGTGCTTCCACTGCAATTCAACGCTAACCGTAAAACATATTCTTATAGAGTGCACTCACTATCAGTATGCCAGAAAGACATCATTCCGATCCCTATCAAATTTAAATGAACCTCTTCAAATTAGACATATGATTGGAGACAACTCCAATTTACCTGAGTTTTTCCACTATCTAAAACAGATTAATATATTTATGCTCCTATAAACCCTTTTATTAATCCTTACTGTGTCTCTCGACAAGAACAGGCGCAATATGGCCAAAGTAGCTCTTGCGCCAAAAAAACCCAACAACAACAACAACAACAGTGGGAGACCTTGTCTTCCTTTTAGGTTACCACGGTGGAAGATTGATCAGGCTGACTGGACTGCCTTCCAACATCAGGCAAATTTTGATCTTAGCACAGTCAGTCTAGAGCCTATCAATGATGCAGTTAAGTACATCACAGAAAATATTGTCCAAGCAGCTGCGAATACAGTTCCAAAAACATCAGCCCGGTTTCCACCATTTCCCCAACCTTGGTGGAATTCACAATGCACAGCAGCAAAAAAGGCTCAAAACAAAGCGTGGGGGATATTCCGCCGATATCCTACCACGACCAACCTTATAGCCTTTAAACGTGCACGAGCCAAAGCACGCTACATCCGTCGTCAGAGTCAAAAGGAATCGTGGATCCGTTTTACATCATCTATTAACCAGTCTACCAACTCTAAGGTAGTCTGGGATAAAATCCGGAAAATGAAGGGAAAATATACATCCCACCCTTCTTCAATCCTAGATTATAATGGATGCGCTATTGCAGATCCAACTGCAATAGCCAATGCTCTTGGGGAAACATTCTCTATCATCTCTGCAACATCTTCGTATTCCCCAGAGTTCCTGGTCCTTAAACATAAACTGGAAAAGCAAGCACTTACTTTTAAGACCAAGGGCCTCTATCCCTACAACGGGGCATTCACTATAGAGGAACTGAAAAGAGCCCTCGCTCTTTCCAAAGCAAGTGCTGTTGGACCAGATGGCATCCATTATGAAATGATTAAACATCTTTCACCAAAATCTATGGATTGTCTGCTCCTTCTGTATAATAGAATTTTTACTGAAGGGCAGTTTCCGGACTCCTGGCGAAAGGCAATCGTTCTTGCCTTCCCTAAGCCAGGAAAGGATCCCAAAGCCACCACCAACTATCGTCCTATTGCTCTGACTAGCTGTCTGGGCAAAATCCTGGAGAGAATGGTCAATTCTCGTTTAATATGGTATTTCGAATCAAATGACCTTCTCTCCAGCATCCAGTGCGGCTTCCGAAGGAACCGGTCCACTTTGGACCATCTTATTAGAATGGAGGCATCCATCCGGGATGCTTTCCTAAAACGGGAACACTTGGTGTCGGTGTTCTTTGACATAGAGAAAGCGTATGACACAACTTGGAGATTTGGCATTTTAAAAGACTTACATAGCCTAGGCCTAAGAGGGCATCTGCCCTTTTTTATTCAAAACTTTTTAGCCAATCGATCGTTCCAAGTTCGTGTGGGATCCTCACTCTCTCGCTCCTTTAGCCAAGAGGAGGGAGTACCACAAGGATCAGTATTAAGTGTCACGCTTTTTGCCATCAAAATAAATTCCATCACAGAACAACTTCCTCCAACTGTAAACAGTGCCCTCTATGTTGATGACTTTAGCATTTTTTGCCAGTCGTGCAACATGAGGGTTATTGAAAGACAACTGCAGAAAGCCATTGAGAGTCTGAATTCCTGGGCACTTGCAAATGGCTTCAGGTTCTCGCCGGAGAAGACCGTTTGCGTACACTTTTGTCGCAAGCGTAATCTTCATCCTGAACCCGAATTAAGGCTCGGACAAAATGCTATTCCAGTAGCAGCGAACACAAAATTCTTGGGCCTCATATTCGATAAAAAACTAACTTTTTTGGATCACATTCGTCAACTCAGCACCAAGTGCACACGTGGACTTAATATTCTGCGCTCGCTCTCCTCTACATCTTGGGGAGCAGACCGATGTACCATTCTTCGGCTTTACCGTGCACTAGTGCGATCCAAACTAGATTATGGGTCCCAGGTATATTCCTCAGCCCGAGACAGTGTCCTGCGGTGGCTGGACCCCGTCCATCATCAGGCTATACGCATCGCTACTGGTGCATTTCGAACATCTCCTGTCCAGAGCTTATACGTCGAAGCAAACGAACCACCGTTATCACTTCGACGTAAGCAGTTGTCTCTAAAGTACGCCTTAAAACTGAAATCCCTGCCAGACCATCCCACGTGGCCCTTCGTTTTTGAGCCACGATGGGAAAACTTGTACAAAACCCGTAAGACTGCCAATCGTCCTTTTGGTATTCGCGTCCAAGAGCTACTCAGTGAACTCAATATCAAGGTAGACAAGGTTGCCCAAACATCAAAGCAACCCTTTCCACCCTGGCATGCTCGTGTCCCGGCATGCGACTTGTCCCTTAGAAATTGGGGAAAGTCGGACACTCCATCGTCGGTCTACCTGCAGCTTCATTCAGCACACCGAACTGAATATTCCGACTTCGCGCCAGTCTACACAGACGGTTCGAAGTCAGAATCATATGTGGGATCTGCTGCTGTCTTTACCGACAGCACTGTATCAGAGCAGATTCCCTCTGAATGCAGCATATTTACTGCAGAGCTGCACGCAATTGAGTTAGCCTTGGATCAAATTAGTAAATGCCAATACCAACGGTTCATCTTATATTCCGACTCTCTTAGCATGTTACAGGCTTTAATATCTGTGAGGTATAATCCTCATCCAGTTCTGTCTAGCATCCAGCAGAAGATTCACGTTCTCCTTGAACGCGAATATGACATCCGCTTCTGCTGGATTCCCAGCCACATTGGGATTAGGGGAAATGATTTGGCTGACGCTGCAGCCAAATCAGCAATTCCCAATAATAACTGCTGCCTGTTAGTCCCCTATACAGACTACAGGCAAATAGTTCATCAAAAGGTACATTCCCAATGGCAGGATTCGTGGAATAGACAGACTGCGAATAAATTATATCGTATAAAGCCTGTAATTGAACCGTGGCAGTCTAGTCTGCGCAGGAATCGTAAGGAGGAAGTTGTTCTAGCTCGTCTCCGCATAGGACACAGTCATCTTACACATTCTTTTCTGCTGAGGGCAGGTGACTGTCCTATGTGCGAACAATGCGATACCATTTTATCCATTGAACATATTTTATGTGATTGTACCAGTTTTAGAAATGCTCGTTTTACCGCTTTTAATCATCTGACTGAGCCCCATACACTCAGTCAGATTTTATCTGACAATGACCATGTGTCTGCTACCTTTAATTTTCTAAAATCAGTAAACCTTTTTACTAATATTTAAAAAAAAAAAAAAAATCTTATTTTTATTTTTATTTACTGAAATTTGTATTTTACAATCTATACTTGCTTTTTTACCCGGACTTAGCTACCTAATTCTTTAGGTCACTGAAAATTTTACTTTTTATAACAAGTTTTTGGCGCATTATGGCCTTCGTTGCTGATGCGCCAATAAAACCCTATCAATCAATCAATCAATCAATCAATCAATCAATCAATCAATCAATCAATCAATCAATCAATCAATCAATCAGCTACACGTCCGACATCCTCTCCCTGTTGAAAAGTTCATCACCTCCACGATCTACCCCACCGTTCTCTATGGTGCAGAAATATGGGCCTCTGCTGCACGTACAAACCTCAAGCGGGTGTACACCACTGAATACTGGTTACTGAAATGGACCAATAACAAGCTTCGTCTACCTTTCGCTACCACAACCACCATGATGCCACAAGCACTCGACATCCCGAGGATGAAGTTCCTGATCGTGGAAACGAGGCTGGTCTTCACAGCTAAACTCATCACAGGCCAGATATCATCTCCAAATATTTGGAATGCTTGTTCTTGGAGGACCCCACAGCCAAGCCTAAGGTCTGTACAAGCACTTGTGGCTCGCCACAACAGACCTGTACTCACTGAGAGATTTCTTCCCAAGCAGATGCCCGCCAACATCTACAGCATAATAAGTAATAAGGACAGACATAACTTTATCAAAGCTCTTGAACCCTGATATATTGCCAAGTTGAATTTATTTCTGTATTTGTGCCTATCTCTGTGTTTTTATGCTGTATTTGTATTTCATTGGCATTTGTGATCGGTATTTTGTAGCCTTTTGTATGTGTTAGCTGTATTTTGTAGCCTTTTGTATTTGTACGCTGTACTTATCTTTTCTCTAACTGCTATATGTGAACCCCTGGCGTTCGTCGCCGTGATGGGATGTTGTGCTGTAACTCTACTTCACAATAAAGATTTATTTATTTATTTATTTACATAGGAGTGATGCCAGCATGCGGGGAATGAATATTCCGTGAAAATACGATTGTAGAAAGTCAGCAGCAAGGATAATGCTTTGTTATCTAAGTGTTTAAGCATTATACAATACACTCCATCCGGACCAGCAGCACTGTTCTTTGAGGTATATACAGCTTCTTGAAGTTCAATCACAGTAAGAGGCCGATTGTATGATGGACACGATTTGGTTTTGAAGTTCGGTCGAGATTTTTCAGCTGAAGCTTTAACCTTCTGAATGACTGGGCGTATGCGGTCGATGCAGACAACTGTGAGAACACAGAGCCTAAAGCATTTGCCATTTCTGCAGGAGTACACAGCTCCTGTCCATTCCAGTTGAAAATTGGGGAGGATCGATGAGGAAATTTGCCATTTAGTTGTTTTAGTTTTCTCCACATTAGTCTAGAATCTGTATTTTTATTAACTCAATTTGCAAATCGGACCCAGGAGTCTCTTTTTGCTTTCTTCCTGATATGGTGAGCCTTGGCTCTGAGTTTTTTATAATTTATAAGATTATTGGTAGTGGGATGTTTGTGGAATATATTCCAGACTGCGTTTTTTTTTTTTTTTTTTTGTGGCACTCTTACAGTCCTCATTCCACCAATAATTTAGATCTACGGAAGCTTGACTGTGACTGTGGGATGGCAATAGACGCATCTGCTAGGATTTGTTTAGTGATATGGTTGGTGATTATGTCAATTGAACAAGATTCAATGATCTGATTATCAAAGGATACATGATAAGTGTATTTTTCCCAATCAGCCTTGGAAAATTTACATTTCATGCAGTTTTCTCAAGCCACAGAGTGTGAAGTTTGAATTTTACAGATTAGTGGATAGTGGTCACTGTTGAGTGGATCATCCAGAGCTGTCCACTCAATACAAGGAAAGGGGATCGGAGAGCAGATAGATAGATCTATTGAGGAGATGGGAGATGGATGTAAGTTGGTGAACCAGTATTTAGGATGGTTAAATTCTGCCAATAAGTTGCTCAATAAGTTGCTCCCGTTCATCTGCATTGGGAGAGCCCCACAATGGATGGTGTCCATTGAAGTCGCCCAATAAACAGAAAGGGGTTGGCAACTGAAGAATTAGATCTTCAAGTTCATGAATAGTGCAAGGCTGATTGGGCGGCAGATAGGTGGTAGATGACTTTCATCAACCGGTGAAATACCACCACTTTGCTTATTAGAGGCTTGAAGTGGTGAAACCCATGTTTAGTCTCTAGAGCAAAGTTTCCGGCATCCCCCTCTCCCCATACTTCTCCTTCAACCCATGCACGGTACTAAGTACTATAGGTTTTGATACCTTTCGTGTTTGGGATTTTCATAAAAAAAAAAAAAAAAAAGAAAAAGTGTTATAGTGACTCCAATTGCTATTCGCGTACAGCTTCAATAGAGGTGTGCAAAGGAATACGTCTGCAAGGGACTCCTGAATATATGAGAGTAGCAATCCCATCGTGAACTTTATTTGTAACCTGTCTATCTTCTCTGAAAAGAGTATAATTTTTGATCGAGAGAGAGATACCTTAGGAGTTAAATATGTCTCCTCTAAACAGATGCCAACTGGATTATGACGTTTAATTATTTCCTGGATGTCATCAATATTGCTACGCAAGCCTCTACAATTCCATTGGACTACATTGTTCATTGTTTAGATTTAGATGAAGGAGCTGAGTCTATCTGTTTTTTAACAGTCTGTTTGATGCGGTCACTTTTAATTTTCTCTCTTTTTGAGAAAATTGGTCTCGCTATTTCATCCTTTGGATGGATCTCTAGAATGGTTTCTGTTTCATCTTGACTGGGGATTTCATTGGTATCCATAAGGATGGAGTCAACTGGCTTTTTGCTAATGGGATCTGGCTTCTCTGTTTGAAAGGGTCTTACATGAGTTGCACGGGAAGCAGGTGGCATGGTGACTGACTTGTTGTTAGCCCTGTTGAAATATGTTGCTTTGATGATTGTGGTACAGAAGAAAGCAAGGATCGAGCCCATTCAGAAATGGAGATGTTTGGTGGAATTGATTTATCAGTTTGGATTGCTGAATGAAAATTTTTAGATGATTCGGCATATGTACATCTAGGCATCTGTAGTTGCAATTGCTTTCGTGCTTCTGGGAACGAAACTTTCTTTTCTATTTTGTATTTCTATATATTTTTCCCTCGTATTTCCACAGTTCACAATTTTTGGGCTAGATGATTGCCTTTACAGTTGGGACAAAGCAAAGACTGGGCATTACAGTCAATTTGAGTATGCTCTTTCGATCCACAGTTTGGACATACTGAGTCACCTCGACAGACTGATTGTGAGTATCCAAATTTCTGACACTTATAACATCTTATTGGGTTTGGAATATATGGGCGAATGCGACAATGCAAATACCCTGCTTTCACTGACGAAGGTAGGTTGGGTGAGCTGAATGTTAGTATGATGCTCTGAGTCGGAATTAGCTCGCCATCTTGTTTCATCATGATTCTTTTGGCCTGTGTTACTTTCTGATCCTGCAGTTCCTGGACAATTTCTTACTCAGAGACATTCATTAGGCCCCATTCTGAAATTTCGCTTTGGACGTATTTAGTGTGGCATGTGGAGACACCTTGACTAGAATACCACCAAATGAGTTGAGTCTAAGTAGAGACTCAGAGTGTTTAGAGCTTGTGGTCTCTACAAGCAAGTCGCCAGATTTTAGTCGTCTCACCATTTTCGGGGAACAAGCTACGTTTTCAATACATTTTTGAATGAGAAATGACGATAGATTGCCTAAGGGCTGGTTTGTCAGTGAATGAAGAAATCAGAGAAAACTTGGGTGTTCAATTCGAGGAGTATCCGTCTTCAGTCTCTTTGGATTGGTACAGTCAATATCAGGTTGATGCAAAGCTGTATGATTCTCATTTGCGGTCTTAATCAGAAGGAAATTGTCATATTTCATGTTTTGCTCCTTTTGGCCCTGGGGGTTTGCTTTATCTCCCATGTTTTTTTCGGCCCCACCACGGGGAGGCAGGAGCAGTGCCACTAGATGACCAAGCGGCTGAGTTATTTGGTTAGTACTGTTAGAAATAGAAACAGAAATGTGGCCTTCCTTTCAGGGCCTTTGCCTACTTCTT
This sequence comes from Mastigoproctus giganteus, assembly GCF_048544385.1. Taxonomy (NCBI): domain Eukaryota; kingdom Metazoa; phylum Arthropoda; class Arachnida; order Uropygi; family Thelyphonidae; genus Mastigoproctus; species Mastigoproctus giganteus. The sequence continues at coordinate 143,282,340 of NC_143587.1, forward strand.
GTAGTGCGGGCCCCGGGTGCCAAGCGTTCCGTGGCCAAGCGATTATAGTGCGTCTCTGAAAGCGTTTTCTAAAAAGAGAATTTAAGCAATCAGTTTATATTTTTAGTTTCAAACACCGTTCTCTTTATTTCTATATTAGAGTAGCTGTCTCGCACTACAAAGAGTAGGCAGAAGCCCAGAAAGGAAAACCACCTTTCTGTTTCCTTTTTCTATTAGTACTAACTTACTAACACAGCCGCTTGGTCACCTCGTGGCACTGCTCCTGCCTCCCCGTGGCGGGGCCGGAAACCTGGGTGGTAAAGCAAACCCCCAGGGCCAAAAGGAGCAAAACATGGATTTCGACAACTTTCCCCCGATCCAGACAGCAAATCCTAACTCATTGGATTTGCACCATCCCGATGATGACACAAACACCAGAAAGAGACTGAAGACGGATGCTTGCAGGATAGAACATCCTACTTTCCTGACCTTGCATTCTTTAACAAACCAGGCCATAGGCAATCTATCTCCATTTCTCATACAGAAATGTCTGGAAAGTGTAGCAGGTTCCCCAAAAATGGTGAGACGTCTAAAATCTGGCGACCTACTGGTTGAGACCACCAGTTCCAAACACTCTGAGTCCCTTCTGAAACTCTCCACATTTGGTGGAATTTCAGTCAAGGTGTCACCACATGCTACACTCAATACCTCCAAAGGTGTCATCTCAGAATGGGACCTAATGAATGTCTCAGAGGAGGAAATTGTAAATGAATTGCAAGATCAGAAGGTCACACAGGCGAAAAGAATTATGCTGAAGAAAGATGGCGAACTTATCCCAACTCGAAGCATCATACTGACATTTAGTTCACCAAACCTACCTACATCGGTGAAAGCCGGGTATCTGAACTGCCGCATTCGCCCGTATATTCCAAATCCATTAAGATGTTATAAATGTCAGAAATTCGGACACTCCCAAACAGTCTGTCGAGGTGATGCTGTATGCCCTAACTGTGGCTCGAAGGAGCATACCCAAGCTGAATGTAAATCACAGTCCTCACTCTGCCCTAATTGCAAAGGCAACCACCCAGCCTTCTCTAAAACATGTGACCAATGGAAATATGAAAAGAAAATTCAGAAGTACAAGGTAGAAAAAAAAGTCTCATTTTCAGAAGCAAGGAAACAAATACAGCAAGTGATACCAAAACATACATATGCTGATGCTACCAAAAGATTTCATACAATATCTGTTCAGACTGACACATCAATACCACCAAACATTTCTATTTCTGAGTGGGCTCGATCTATACTCTCTTCCGTACCACAGTCCTCAAAGCAACAGACTTCAACCAGATCTTGTAACACACCAGTTACGATACCACCTGTTGCTGCTGCAACTTCCGTAAGACCTGCTCAAAAAGAAAATGCTGATCCCATTAATAAGCAGCATGCTGAATCCTCTTCCGCTATGGACACAAATGAGACTTGCAATCAAGAAGAAAATGAAACCATTTTGGAAATCCATCCAGAAGACGAAATAGAAACCAGACCTGTTTTTTCAAAGAGAGAGAAGATGAAAGCTGACCGCCTGAAACAGATTTCCAAAAAGCAGACAGATGCAGCTACTCCATATAAACCCAAACAATGAAAAACATCGTACAATGGAATTGCAGAGGCTTTCGCAGCAATATTGACGACATCCACGAAATAATTATGAACCATAATCCAATTGGAATCTGCTTACAGGAGACATATTTAACACCGCAGTTGTCTCCCTCGATAAAAAATTATACTCTCTTTCGGCAAGACAGACTTACAACCACAAATGCTCATGGAGGGGTAGCCATACTCGTGGACTCACGAGTCCCTTGTAAACGCATTCCGCTACAAACTGCCATTGAAGCCGTTGCCACGCGAATCCCCTCGACGTGGGCACCTGTACGTGGTGAGGGGACCTCCCAGTGATGCTGCTGGGTTTCCAGATTAGCATCACTGGGATCTAACGCCCATACCTTGGTTCCAGGGTTACATCTTTGGAATCCGGCGTGTGCAGCCGTGCGCCGCGACCCGTGGAAGCGGAAAGGGGGATCCTGGTGGTTGAGGGGCCCAGCCTTAATACACCACTTTGGCCCCTGCTTCGACAAGACGGGCGGTCCCGGACCGGCTCGACTGGGATCAATCGGCGGGTGGTTTTATACTGCTAGGGTCAACTGCGTTCCAATAAGTCTCCCTCCCTTTGGTCCTGGGACGGGATAAAGACTTATTGGTAACGTGGGTATGGTGTTCTAAGCGAACTCGGCGTCCCATTCGTGTACGCAGTACCTGCTAGTTCACGAGTGGGCGCCCCCTCGTAGGGCTCCGTGGTGGGTGAGGTACTTAGGCATCAGACATTTTTTCTTTACTCCTATGAGTAATTTAAATTCTTCTTCTGGGGCCCCAACAAGGCCCCTACCTAATCGATCGTCGGAAGAAAGTGAGAGCAATTCTGCTAAAAGAGCCAGAACTGAGGAGAAAACACCATCTGTGACACCGCTTTTCCTCATTCTCCATTCCACAGGAGAGCAGTCAATAGGGAAAATGTCACCTTTCTTTATCCAGAAAGGATTAGAAGGGATGGCAGGTTCACCCAAATCCGTAAAACGGCTGCGTTCTGGAGATATTCTTATTGAAGCATCGAATATAAATCAAGCAGAAAAAATTTTGAAAGCCACATCTATAGGGGGAATACCCATTATTGTAACCCCTCACAAAACTTTGAACTCTTCACGAGGTGTCATATCAGAGTGGGATCTCCTTCATGTTTCTGAAGAAGAGATCTGCTCTGAATTAAAAGAACAAGGAGTAACAGCTGTCAAGCGAATATCCATGCGTAAGGATGGGAATCTTGTCCCTACCCGAGTTCTCATCCTAACATTCAACACCCCAAGGCCTCCAAGTTCCATCAAGGCAGGGTACTTAAACTGCCCAGTGAGGATTTATGTTCCAAACCCACTGAGGTGTTTTAAATGTCAAAAGTACGGCCACTCACAAACAGCTTGTCGTGGTAACCCTGCCTGTGCTCGATGTGGTGCTAAAGATCACGAGAGCAAGGAATGTATAGCTCCTAAGCCTAACTGTATTAACTGCCAAGGAGAGCACCCTGCATACTCTCGAGCATGCCAGCGGTGGAAGGACGAAAAGGAGATACAAAAGTTAAAAACGGAGCTTAACATCTCCTACCCAGAGGCTAGAAAACGCATACAACCAATAAATAGCGGGAAGCCTTCATATGCTCAGAAGGTTTCTGCGAAGTGCACTATCGGTACACAAACAGATATGACTATACCACCAAGAGAGTCATTCACGCCGATTGCCCGCTATTTATTGAGTTCACAAAAGCCCACCACAAAAACACAATCAGCTGCTACTCCAATATCCGTACCTCCTAGTGCCCCACCACTAACAAAACCAAGTGGTAAAAAAGAGCAACCAAAATTAACAGAATCAATGGATGTAGAGGACAAGGAGGTACCGGACGATTCAGTCTTGCAACTCTTCGTGGAGGAAGAAATGGACACCGGACAGCGTCCATTCTTCCCCAAAAAAGATAAAGCCAAGACTGATAAAAGTAAGCCCTCAGCACCTCGGAAACCGCCTGATGGACCCACCAAGCCAAAATAATGGCTAAATTCCTACAATGGAATTGTCGTGGATTCCGGCGAAATACAGATGACATCAAGGCCCTCCTGCAAAAGCACGAGCCAGTTTGCTTTTGCTTGCAGGAGACTTATCTAAAGGCAAATGATGATCCCACCATGCATAACATCACAATCTTTCGTAAGGATAGAATTGCGGATGGTCCTGCTCATGGAGGAGTGGCTATCCTTGTGAATAATCAGACTCCAGTTCAGCCCTTGCTAATTACAACCAGCATAGAGGCTGTTGCAATTCGCCTTACAGTGGGATTTCTATTAACGGTCTGCTCTATTTATTTGCCACCTGGGACTGATATCTCCCAGGAAGACCTTGATGATCTTCTAACGCAGTTGCCTCCCCCTTTCTTACTTCTCGGGGATTTTAATGGACACAATACCCTGTGGGGTAGTGCTAACATCAACGGAAGGGGACGAGTCATAGAGCGTATGCTCAATGACAATGACCTTTCCCTTCTAAATACTGGAACAAACACCTTCTTCCACATGCCTACCCGTACTTTTTCTGCCATTGATCTCTCTATCTGCTCCCCTTCTCTACTCCCTTCACTCACTTGGGAAGTGGAGGAGAATCCATACGGAAGTGATCACTTCCCTGTGATAACCTTGTTACACAGTGGGAGACCATGTCTTCCCTTCAGGTTACCGCGGTGGAAGATTGATCAGGCTGACTGGACTGCCTTCCAACATCAGGCAAATTTTGATCGTAGCACAGTCAGTCAGGAGCCTATCAATGATGCAGTTAAGTACATCACAGAAAATATTGTCCAAGCAGCTGCGAATGCTGTTCCAAAAACATCTGCCCGGTTTCCACCATTTCCCAAACCATGGTGGAATTCACAATGCACAGCAGCCAAAAAGGCTCAAAACAAAGCGTGGGGGATATTCCGTCGATATCCTACCACGACCAACCTTATAGCCTTTAAACGTGCACGAGCCAAAGCACGCTACATCCGTCGTCAGAGTCAAAAGGAATCGTGGATCCGTTTTACATCATCTATTAACCAGTCTACCAACTCTAAGGTAGTCTGGGAAAAAATCCGGAAAATGAAGGGTAAATACACAGCACACCCCTCATCGGTCCTTGAATATAATGGATGTACTATTGCAGACTCTACTGCAATAGCCAATGCTCTTGGGGAAACATTTTCTAAGATCTCTGCAACGTCATCTTACTCCCCAGAGTTTCTGGTCTTAAAGTGCAAGACTGAAAATCAGGCCCTTAAATTCACATCGAAGGGTTCCCACCCATATAATGGGCCATTTACTATCCACGAGCTAAAAACAGCACTTGCCCATACAAAGGCTACCGCTGTTGGACCAGACAACATCCATTATGAAATGATCAAACATCTTTCACCAGAATCCATGGACTGTTTGCTTTTCATGTATAACAGAATCTTCCTTGAAGAGCACTTTCCGGATACCTGGCGCAAGGCAACTATACTTGCTTTTGCTAAGCCGGGAAAGGATCCTAAATGTCCAAAAAACTATCGTCCTATTGCTCTGACCAGCTGTCTGTGCAAAATATTGGAGAGAATGGTCAATGCTCGTCTCTTATGGTATTTAGAATCGAACGACCTTCTCTCCCTCTTTCAGTGCGGCTTCCGAAGAAACAGGTCCACACTGGACCACTTAATTAGACTGGAAACATCAATCCGTGATGCTTTCCTAAAAAGAGAACACTTGGTGTCCATCTTCTTTGACATGGAAAAAGCGTACGACACAACTTGGAGATTTGGTATTTTAAAAGACCTTTACAATCTCGGTCTGAGAGGCCACCTTCCCATTTTTATTAAAAACTTTTTATCCTGCCGTTATTTCCAAGTTCGTGTAGGATCCTCCCTTTCACGGCCTTTTTATCAAGAGGAGGGGGTACCGCAAGGATCTGTCTTAAGTGTTACGCTTTTTGCCATTAAAATAAATTCTATTTCTGAACAACTTCCTCCAACTATAAACAGTGCACTCTATGTCGATGACTTCAGCATATTCTCTCAATCATGCAATATGAGGGTTATTGAGAGACAACTGCAACAAGCTATTGACCGCGTTAACACCTGGGCCACGGCCAATGGATTCAGGTTCTCACCGGAGAAGACCGTTTGCGTCCATTTTTGTCGCAAACGTAACCTCCACCCTGAGCCTGAATTACGACTTGGACAAAGCACCATTCCAGTTGTATCAGAGGCGAAATTCCTGGGACTCATTTTTGACAAAAAGTTGACATTTGTTCAACACATTCGTCAGCTACGTACGAAGTGTACGAGAGGGCTTAACATCCTCCGCTCTCTCTCTTCTACCTCTTGGGGTGCAGACCGATGCACTCTTCTACGTCTGTACCGTGCACTTGTACGTTCAAAATTGGACTATGGGTCTCAGGTATATGCATCTGCCAGAAATAGCGCTGTTCGTTGGCTTGACCCCGTCCATCATCAAGCCATCCGCATTGCTACCGGTGCTTTTAGAACTTCGCCTGTCCAAAGTCTGTACGCCGAAGCAAATGAACCATCTTTGTCGCTTCGGCGAATGCAGTTGTCTCTGCAATATGCCTTCAAGCTGAAGTCCCTGCCGGACCACCCCACGTGGACATCCGTTTTCGAGCCACGATGGGAAAATCTTTATAACACACGACGCAATGCCAATCGGCCATTCGGCATTCGTGTTCAAGAGCTACTCAATGAGCTTAACATCTCGGTAGACAAGGTTGCTCGATCATCACAGGAGCCCCTTCCACCCTGGCATGCACAAACACCAGCATGTGACTTCTCGCTCAAACTTGCGACGAAGTCTAATACTCCGCCCTCTGTCTACTTTCAGCTCTATTCACAACACCGTGCAGAACATTCTGACTTCTTGCCAGTTTACACAGACGGCTCGAAGTCGGAATCATATGTAGGATCTGCTGCTGTTTTTCCAGATAAAACCATATCAGAGCAGATACCTGTTAACTGCAGCATTTACACTGCAGAGCTGCATGCCATAGAGTTAGCTCTAGATCACATAAGAAAACACCGTTACCAACGGTGTATTATATATGCCGATTCAATGAGTGCACTACAGGCTTTATCAGCGATGTCACACACCAACCATCCAACCCTGTCCCGAATTCAGCAGATAATATACAGCCTCGATGCAAGCGGATTCGATATCCGCTTCTGCTGGATCCCCAGTCACATCGGGATTAGAGGAAATGATTTGGCTGACACTGCAGCCAAATCGACAGCCCTGACGGATAATCTTGACCTGTTAGTCCCCTATACAGACTACAGGCAAGTGATCCGTAGTAACCTGCAATCTCAGTGGCAAGATTCGTGGCATCGACTGATTACTACAAACAAACTATGTCGAATTAAGCCTGTGATCCATCCTTGGCGGTCCAGCTTTCGCAGGGATCGCAAAGAGGAAGTTGTTCTTGCTCGGCTCCGCATAGGACACTGTTATTTGACACACTCCTTTTTGCTGAGGGCTGATGACCCTCCTATGTGTGAGCAATGCGACACCGTTTTAACCGTCGAACACATTTTATGTGATTGTTCTAGTTTTATAAATGCTCGTCTTACTGCTTTTACCCATCTGACTGATCCGTATACACTCAGTCAGATTTTAAATGACAACGACAATGTGTCAGCAGTTTTTAAATTTTTAAAGTCGATCAATTTGTATACAGTCATATGAAATAAACAATTTGCTTTTGTCATTGTACTGATTTTATGACTGTATGCACCTTAAGACGAAGTAGCTTTTTACAAGTTGCCAGTCTTACCTTTTTATATTTTAACTTTTTCCTGGCGCACTATAACCCTGCTGTTTTTGCGCCACAAAAATCAAAATCAATCAATCAATCAATCAAGCCACGCGAATAGCGATTGGCATTAACCTAACACTGGTTTCCATCTACCTGCCACCCAGTGATCCTTGTACGTTTCAAGAACTTCAAGATCTCATTTTGCAGTTGCCAACTCCTTTCTGTTTATTGGGCGACTTCAATGGACATAATCCATTGTGGGGATCTCCCAACACAGACGCCCGAGGACAACTGATTGAAATGCTTGTCGACAGACAAAATCTAACCATATTAAATACAGGCTCTCCAACTTATTTCCATCTACCAACAGGATCAGTCTCTGCAATAGACCTATCCATCTGCTCTCCTATCCTCTTTCCTAGTATTGAGTGGACTGCTCTGGATGATCCACTCAATAGTGACCACTACCCAATAATCTGTAAAATACAAACTTCACTCTGCATAACTTCAGAAACCAGCAAAAAATGGAAATTTTCTAAGGCAGATTGGACAAAGTACGCTTCCCGTGTATCCTTTGACAACCAGGTCATTGAATATCAACCAATTGACAAAGCTGCCAACCATATTACAAAACAGATCCTAGTAGCTGCATATACTGCCATTCCTCAATCACAGTCAAGCATCCGTAAAAGCAGAAACTACTGGTGGAATGAGGACTGTAGAAATGCAAAAAAAGAAAAAAACCGTGCTTGGAATTTATTCCGTAAATACCCTACCACTGCTAACTTGATAAACTACAAAAAACTTAGAGCTAAGGCCCGCCATATTAGGAAAAAAGCAAAAAAAGACTCTTGGATTCGATTCGCAACTGAAATTAATAAAAATACTGACGTAAGAATTATATGGAAAAAAATTAGGCAATTAAATGGCAAATTTCACCCATTGTCCTCCCCACTTATCACCTGGAACGGGTTGGAACTGTCTACTCCTGCAGAGATTGCAGATGCCCTAGGCGCAGTATTTTCGCAGTTATCTCAATCAACAGCATACGAATCATCATTTCAAAAGATTAAGACTTCAGCCGAAAAATCCCACCTGAATTTCAGAACCAAATCCTTTCTACCGTACAATCAACCACTCACTATGCTAGAACTTCAAGAGGCTCTATCCACTGCAAGGAACAGCGCTGCTGGCCCTGATGGAATATACAACATAATGCTACAGCATCTAGATAATAAATCGCTATCTTCCCTTCTGACATTCTATAATCGCATCTTCATGGAACATTCATTCCCCAGTTCTTGGCGTCACTCTTTTGTACTGGCAATACCCAAACCAGGGAAAGATCTCTCTATGCCTAATAATTATAGACCCATTTCTCTCACCAGCTGCTTAAGTAAAACCCTAGAAAAAATAATACACCGTAGACTAACATGGTACCTTGATTCCCAAAACATAATATCTGATAATCAATTTGGTTTCAGGAAAAACCGATCATCACTGGATCTTATGATCAAAGCAGAAACTAATATTAGGAATGCATTTATTCAAAATAAGCATCTCGTCATGGCATGTCTCGATATAGAGAAAGCCTTTGACACCACTTGGCGTTTTGGCATCCTGAGAGATCTATATTCCCTGGATCTGAGAGGTCACTTACCTCTTTTCATACAGAATTTCCTACAGCAGAGGACCTTTCAAGTTCGCTATCGGCAAGTCCTTTCCAAAACATATATACAAGAAGACGGAGTCCCTCAGGGCTCTGTTCTTAGTGCAACTTTGTTTGCAATAAGAATAAATCAGTTGACTAAAATTATTCCCAATACAGTGACTTCATACCTATATGCTGATGATCTGACGGTCTCTTGCAGTTCACAAAACATGAGTTTTATTGAGAGGCAACTTCAAACATCAATCAATAATATCGAACTATGGATGACACAGAATGGTTACCGACTGTCCTATCAGAAATCTAGTGTCATTCATTTTTGTAACAAACGAAAGATGCACCCAGATCCTGAAATACATTTAAGAAACCAACCTGTCGCAGTTGTGAACAGCGTTCGTCTTCTTGGTGTGATTTTTGACAATAAATTGAACTTTAAAGAACACATTAATCATCTACGGACTGTTTGCCAGAAAAAAATGAACATACTAAGAGTTATTTCTTCTACATCGTGGGGTGCAGATCGTTGCACCTTACTTCACTTATATAGAGCCCTAATCAGATCTCGCCTTGATTATGGTGCCCCGGTGTACGATTCCGCTAGGGAAAGCGTGTTAGCACGACTTGCCCCTATTCAACATTCTGCCCTCAGGATTGCTGTAGGTGCTTTTAGAACATTGCCAGTACAAAGTCTTTATGTTGAAACACATGAACCTCCCCTCAGACTCAGGAGAAAGATGTTACTCCTAAATTATGCTGCTAAAATTCAAAGTGTATCTACTCACCCCATTCGGCCAATACTTAATGATCCACAGTTCTCTATGCACTATAGAAACAAACCTAGAGCAGTTCAACCTACTGGTATCAGATTGCAAGCATTATCGCAAACCTGGAATATACATCTTGACAAAGTCTTCCAAAATTCAAACAGTGCAGATCCTCCATGGTATTCTATTAAAGTATCCTGTGACAGCTATTTCCTAAACTGGGGAAAACATTCGCTTGCTAATATCAATATACAGCAACTTCATACTGCTCACACACAAAATTATCCACATTTTACAAAAGTATACACTGATGGATCAAAGTCTGAAAGTGGAGTCGGGGCTGCAGCTGTCTTTCCCTATAACACCATCTCTGTTTCCTTGCCCACTGAATGCAGCAGTTACACAGCAGAATTATGGGCCATCAACCTTGCCTTAGAAAATATCCTCCATCTGTCAATCCAAAAAACTGTGATATATACAGACTCACAGTGCGCCCTTATAGCCTTGCAAAATTCCTCCTCGCCAACACATCCTGTAATAGCAATAATAAAATCACGGCTGATGCATATCCAAGAGCAACAGCAAGTAGTCATCTTTTGTTGGATCCCAGGCCACATGGGGATATCAGGTAATGAAAAAGCGGATTATGCAGCAAAACAATCATCCAACATAACATCTACAAATTACTACGTTCCATACATTGACTACAGATCCTATATAAGACATGTATGTAAGGAACAGTGGACACTTCTATGGCAAGCTCAACCGCAGAACAAGCTCCTGCAAATAAAATCTGAACCACAGTTATGGACTTCCAGTTTCCGTGCAAGCAGAAGGGAAGAAGTGCTCCTGTCCAGAGCGCGAATCGGTCACAGTCACCTCACCCATCTTTATCTACTCACAGGAGACGATCCTCCTAAGTGTACGCACTGTAACGCTTTTCTCACAATCAAACACATTCTCATTGATTGTACACTATACACTGACGCCCGAATATCCTCTTTCAGTATTATACGAAATCTTCAAGAACCTTTAACACTTCGTCATATTATAGGCAATGATGCAAATCTTCAAGAATTTTTCTGCTTTCTCAAAGAGATACAACTATATGATCGCATCTGATATGATTCTATAATCACAATGTCTGAACTCCATACCTTTGATAGGCGCAATATGGCCCTAGTAGCCCTTGCGCCAGAAATAACAATACCAACAACAACAACAACAACTTGTAGTGCGAAAGTGCTGCAATAGTTTATAGATAAAGAAAACAGTAGTTGGAACGAAATATAATTTGTTCAAAGGCTCTTTGGATATAACGCTTTTTGAAACGCACAGAAATCACTTGGTCACGGAACGGTTGGCACCCGGGCCCTACTCGTGAGGAGTAAACACATGGATAATAAAGCTGTTATATTAGGGCCACCCAATATCATACTTATAAACCCGTGTGGGTTATGTACTATAAACTGCTTGTGTTCTCTGGCCAATCTGCCTCTTTTGCAGGACGAAGAATCCGAGTTTCCGTGGGGATGGGACCTGCTAGACACTCATGGGACTGGCTAATTAAGCCGCGGAGTGAAAAACTAATAAAATTTTCTGACGTCATTGAAACATTCACCTTTTAAATCCGATGTGAGGAGGACAGTGAATATAACCACCGTGCTATCCGAGAAATCTATACACATGGGTGGATATGGTATCTCTTGGTCAGCCCTGTATATATATTTTTTATTTCTTGTGTGATGGCTGTCCCGATCCAGTCTATGGCAACCCTGCCATGCGTGTGTGAAGGTGCTGTACCTAGCAAATCCGATCCTGAAGTGGTGAATTGTTGTTTGTGTTAAACGATAGCCTTTTAGCTCAGTGGGGAAAGAATATACACCCCCACTAGTTTTTGTTCCTGCATCGTCGAAGCAAACCACCTACTGTGATCATTCTAAGTGTTTAGTACTAACAGAAGAATCCCACCCTGACTGCCATGGTGACAGGGCAATCAAGAAAAAAAAAAAGATGAGGTCCTTGATACAGTGCAGAGTTGGGATTTTGAGCCAAGTCCAAGGTTATAATTAAGCTAATTGAGATTGTGAGCCAAATACTTATTGTATTACAAGGTTAGGAACGTGAGCTGACAACTGCCCTGATTTTGAAGTGGCATTAGAGAAATTTCTATCTTTGAGCTATTGGATGGCCCTAATATCACAATGTTTTTCAGAAAACGAAAAAAATCCAAGAAGAATCCTGTATTTAAAACTTATTGTTCTGTACAGGAGCATATAATTTAACATCTCTAATCAGAGAAAATGATTTTTCTGTAATGCTATGTCGTTTAGCCAATCTTGGTTTGTAGGTAAAATCAAAAGTTTAAGAGAAGCCAAAAATCGAAATTTGTGCAGGAGTCAATCAATCGTTGCTGAAAAGTATGAAACGTTCAATAAAAAAACCAGTATCTCACTATTGTAATATATGTAAAAAGTACATCGATTGGATACAACTGGAACTGTAGTGATAGATAAATCTGTTGCAAGATCTAAATAGTTTCCTAACAGAATGAACGCAGTTCACGAATAATTTAAAAGAACTCTCTAAGATGTCAATCATGAGAGAAGAAACAGATTTAAACATCCTACGCCCCTTTCTAAATATAACCTTTATATAAAGAATCGAAATGCAAATCTTATTAATAGCGCACAATGTGACGAAAACTTTTAGAAGAGATTTTGAAATCAGAATAAATAAATATCAAGAATTAATCGCAAGGTAGAATTAAATTATATGTCTCTGTGGTCCCGAATGCTAAGCGAATGACTGTTAGCGATTCCTAAGCGATTTTGAAAGCGATTTACTTAAAAGAGCGGTTGATTATAGTATAGTGTTATTTTCGTAAAGTTATTAATTTCTCTTCTGAAGTAAAGAAGTTAGCTCACTTGGCAGAAAGGCAAGACACCTTTCTTTTTTGTATATAAGACTAACCTATTAACACACTAACAACTAATCTTTCCTTAATGCTTGGTCATTGGTGGCACCGCTTCTGCCTCCACGTGGCGGGGCTGGAAACCTGGGAAAAGAATTCCACTCTCCCAGGGCTAAAAGGAGCAATGATGGACAACACAAAACAGTCCAGCTGCGGATCTACTGATTCAGATCTAGAGAGGCATGACCCAGATCATTATGACTTAAACACGTCCCATGCCAAGAGACAAAAAAAAAAAGAAGGAACAGATTATTCTGCTCCTCTCTTTTTATTATTGCATTACTCCGCAAACCAACTACTGAGTAAGCTATCTCCATTTTTGATTCAGAAATGTCTCGAAATTATGGCTGGCCCTTCAAAAATGGTTCGCCGATGAAGATCTGGAGATGAATGAACACATGCTGTGAGACTTAAAAATGTGAGATTTGAAGTCTCACAGACATGCTGTGAGACTTAAAAATTTCTACCTTTGGTGGAATTCCCACAAAGGTTACCCCATATGCCACCTTGAACTCCTCTAAAGAGGTAATATCAGAATGGGACCTGCTAAATGTATCAGAAGACGAACTTGTCCACGAATTGAACAACCAAAATGCAGTCCATGCATAAAGAATTTTTATCAAAAGAGATAGTCAGCCTGTCCCTACTCGGACAGCCATACTGACGTTTAAACACCGATTCGCCCCACAACTATAAAAGCTGAATTATACGCTATAAAGTTAGCACTTAGTAAGATTATTGAGCTTTTCATCTCACCTGCCATAACTTACCCCGACTCTCTCAGTGCTGCTTCTGCCATAAGGAGGAATTTTCCCTGTTCTCATCCTACATTGAAATACATTCATTCCCAGCTATTCTCCTGCAGTATGTCCAATCAGTCAATCAGCTTTTGCTGGATACCTGGTCTTTCTGGAATTCCGGGAAATGAAAGTGCTGACTTTGCCGCTAAACATCCTCAACCCGCTCTCTCACAACATCCTCAGGTTCCTTACACTGACTATAAGTCTGTCATACGCAAAGCGTGCTACGATCAATGGGCACAGATCTGGAAAAGAAACACCAACAATAAATTTTACCAGATAAAGCAAGAACCAAAGCTATGGCTCTCTGGCTTCCGACCAAACAGACGAGAGGAATTGGTATTGGCAAGACTTAGAATTGGACACACTCATCATACTGATTTCTTCCTATTATTGGGAGAAAATCCACCTCAGTGCTCATCCTGTCAGACGCAACTTACGGTCCGTCATTTTCTGGTTGATTGTCCCTTACCATCTGGTTGATTGTCCCATACAAAGTGTTTGACCATCCGGTCAAACACTTTTCAGTCACTCTCCACATTCAATACATCACCTGATTTATCTCATTTCTTAGGAAATAAAGCCAATATAGAAAAACTTTTCCTGTATTTAAAACTTATTGGTCTGTACAGGAGCATATAATTTAACATCTCTAATTATATGCCTGTAAATAAACTGTGAACAGACACAAATTTGGCCTCAGTGCCCTTGTGTCATTAACCCCAATTCCAACAACAACAACTTTTGCAGTCTAAATGTTAGCAGAGAGTTGAAAATGTTGATAATGGTAGGGAGTTCCTTAAAGTAGGCTGCTTATTTATCTGATTTAAGTCCTTTAGACTTTTATTTTTGGGTCTTTGAAGGCAAATTTCAAACACACCAAGGATCTTTAAAAAAAAAAAACTGTGCTTCCTCATTCTTATTAGTATTGTTTTCGAGGACTTTTCTCATCGACTGCTACTGGTGATATAGTGTGGCATCATGTTAAGTCTACACTGGTGAGGGTATGAATGTTCAATGGGCGAATTTCAGGATGTGTTCGATGAAAACCCAGACTATTTCAGAAAGATAGGAACCTTACTCCCACCGTCCAAGATTGACTAATTACAGACTGTGACAACTTACTCCAGTCACCAACCGAATGCCAGTAGAGACCCCTTCCTAACGAGTAATGTGGCAAATGTACGGGGAACACTCATACATCTTATACTGTGTTTGAAACTTCGATTTCTGTATTTAAACAAAAGGTTTGCTTAGTTCAATCATGGAAAACATAAAAATGCAAACATAAAATTAAATAACGCTTTTAAAGAGTCTGTTTGCGTTGTTTTAGAATTTGCCAAAGGGTAAACTAAGACAATTGTAAATTTTATATGTTGTAAAGAGCAGGTTCATGTTTTCTGGGATGGAGAACCTGAGTTTCCGAGAGAAAGTGTGTACGAGACTGATTAACTATGTTGAAGCTCATAAAAGGTACTTCGACACTAACTGGAAACCTTTCTCACTTCAGGCGTCGATGGAAATCGAGCAAAGTCTTTAGTGTCTGGTGTAGCCACTATGCTATTCTCAGTGCCACTATTACAGTTATTCTTTCGGAAGCCGAGCAATATAGAAGAAATACTTGTGTGCACAAGCATCTGTAGAAATATTAATTCAAACTTTATTGAAAAATCTTCATTATTTCTAGACAGAATATTTATATGAGCAATCAAGGAAAGGCGATTTTATGCAAGGTGATTTTATAAAGAGGATATTTATGCGATTTTATAGCCATATACTCGTAATCGAAATCATTTCATATCCAGAAAAAAAAACGTTTATTTCAAGCGAAGACGAAAGCATGTGTTATAGATTAAAAAAAAACCGCACAACTCTGGTAGGTGTCGCAAGTAGTATTCTAGCTCATTTGTGTAAGTAGATGAAGTTATGTCTGAGTTGATGCTTTTATACGGTAATATATCTGCATGAAGTGTCTTTTTTTGTGTGAGTAGTTGGGAATTTACAGCTTTTTTGATTACAAGATTCAACTATTAGAAAAGTGAACTATCTCTTGGAATACTTTGTGTGCATATAGTTTCTCTGAAAATCAAACTGTTTAAGGAAGTCTACGATGATTACACATTCAAGCAAGTTCATGGACTGCTTCCATTCGCCTCTGGTGAGTGTGAAGTAATTTTGATCCCTGTTTTTGTGCTCTATACTTCTTAGCATGTTTTATTCTTTACCATCTTTCATTGAAGTCAAATAGCTCTGCTGGAAATGATAGACTCTATTGGCCGTGGTTCTTACGCTACTTTAGAGGTGTGTTGAAATAATACAAAACGATTAAAATATGACGCTGCTTGCAGTACGAACATTTTCGTATTGTCATCGGTTTATAAAACTGTCCATATTTATATAAACACAATTATTGCAGTACAGCAATTCTGAGGGATTACTGTGTTCTACCAAATCCGCTGCTCTTTCTTGAAGGAAAGAAAGTTGACTTTCCTTGGAGAAACGTACACCGGGTTCAACTGAGTAGATTGACATAATTTAACACGTAGTGACATAGTTTAACACGATTTACGTAATTCAATATCTTACGAAAGTTACTAGTAATCCGATTGCTCAGGTTATTTTAATTATTTTATTTAGCTAAATGCTAAATTAAAAAGGCTTTAGAAGTTCCTAATTCGTGTAGCACCGCATTATACAATTAATAATAATAAACTGACAGCCATAACAGATCCCGTTCTTAATAGTTTAAAGGGAGTTATTTGCAGTGAATTCAACCAGAACATCTTAATAATTGTTCGTCTCTGGACACTTTGGTGTCACGTCATAATATGATAAAGGATATTGCTGTTCAAGTGTTTGAAAATATAACTTTAATTCCAAAACTTAAAAAGTTTTTTAAAAGCAATTTCGGTTAGTTTTACAGTTCGAAGTTCTTACTCGTGGATTTTTGGGCCATACTCCAATATACGGTGCCCCCTTTTAATTGGCTGTCGGAATGGGGGAAAGCAGTGACTGACAGGTTTTGATCCCGCCTACTGACTGCGTCCCCTCTTCGTTTCACGTGGATGGCACGTGACACGACGTCACTGGAGCGCTAAATGCGAAATTCGTTGCGTGTTCTTTCTTTTGAATGTTGGTTTTTAGTCCGTACGGTGCTGAGCTGTTACTTCTCTGGTTATTGCCTCGTGGTTTTCATTTTGTCGTTTTTAATTGTCTTTCGTTTGTGTTTAATTAAAAATGGTAGGTTACCTTTTTGCGGGACTTCGCCAGTTATTTGTCTAAAATTGGTCGTTTGCTGCGTCCCATTATTTTTTTTTTCGTTTTGAAGAACGAAATTAGTGTTTAATTTGCAATTATTTTGGCTGCTTGCCGATAATTTCGTTATTTTTCGGTTCCGCCATACTGTTATGTCGCGTGACATTCGCCACGTGCAGTTGTCGAGAAGAAGAGGGGGAACGCAGTGAGTGGGCGGAGTTACGAACCGTACGTCACTGCTTTCCCCCTCTTCTTCTCGACGTAATTGTCAAAGGGGCACCGTGTTCTGGAGCTTTACCGATTTTTGTGACAATGAGTGATAGGATGGTTTAGGTCCTACAATTTGTTCATAGTGATTAGTTGTTAATCATCACGATTTTGGGTTAGTGAATGCTGTTTTGCTATCTATTCCTGTGCGTAATTTCGTTTTACCGATTTAAAACCACCTGCAAGCATGAGTCATACCCATACTTAGTGTGGGTATGTCTCATGCCCATTCTTATATACCGCTTCTGAGTCCCCTGTTTTTTCATACTTTGTGGAGTGTACCATATGTGTTCCAATTACTTAGTGTTCGTTTACTGTCACATATTGTCGGTGGAAGTTTTCGTTTGGAAATTAAATTATTACAAGACTCTTTGAATATACTAGTTCCCATATGTGTATATAGGATCCGTAACAGGATATTAATACAGTATTTAAATTAATTTTATTATTAAACCTATATAGCTAGTCCTTTGTAGTTAATGGGCATTGTTTTATTTTATTTATTTATTTTATTTTATTTTTTTTTTTTGAAACGACGATGAAGGGAAGAACAAGGATACTATTTCGTAAATGTATTTCGTAAACTGCCTATCTTGATGGATGGAGTGTAAACATGAATAAAAAATAAACCTTGATGTGTTTTCGTTGGATAATCAATCTTCATTCCCACTTGCGTCGCTCCTTGAGCTGCTTAGTTGCAGAGTATCAAAAGAAGAGTTTGTAGCATTTTGAGTAAATAGTTTACGTGGTCGCAAACTTCTAAAGAAGAATGAGCAGATAGGGTATTCGACACCCTAAGTTAGGAGACTCCAAAAGCACATTAATCCTACTATTTCTAACTGCAACAGTCAATTTCTTATGTCACTCAGGGAATACTTTCTGTATCTATCCAATGAGATATTGGTTTTTCCGACAAAACTAATGGATCGGATTATCTACACTTCGCTGTTCAACCCATTTGTCAGTGGAGGGCTTTTAATGCCGAGACCGGGTCAGATAAGCAATATTAATTGAGTTCGTCTGAAGCGACACTGTAGGGAATAACTTTTCATTTCCAAAGTATACACCTGGGACATTCTCTCCATTTTTGTCAGTTGCATACATTCTTATTTTCTATTCTCTCTTTCCTTATTTCTTCTTTTGTTTCATTTTGTTAGATGAAACATCTTTGTCGACTCTCACTTCGAATGGTGTTGAACTAAATGTTATTCAACTGAAAGGCTGTTTATTAGATGCTGTTGGAGGAACTGTTATCCATCTAGTTTAGGCGCCTCCGTAGCCAGGTGGGAAGGAGCAGCAGTGCGTATCACACGCTTCTTGATTAGACCGGGGTTCGAGCCCGTGACCACCAAATACGGAGGATGCAGAAAGGTCAGGAAATGACCACCGCATATCCCCGGAGCAATATGGCCTTAGTTGCTAATGCTCCTAAACACCAAATAACAACAACAACCATCTAGTTTAAGACTGAACAAAATCGCGTATTTTGTAATATTTAAAGGTAAAAATAAGTGTGTGGTGTATTTTTCTTCATTAATTCGAATAAACGTCCTAGCACAGTTTCTTTAATATTTTTGAACAGATTAACTGAACAGCAGTTCGTGTACGATTGGAAATTTTCTTTTCTGTAAGATGAATCGGTAGTATTACAACCTCTGTCAATTGAGTTAATAGGATTGTCTCCATCCTGATACCGGAAGTTTTATTTAAAGTTAGTTAGATTACTGAAATTTAGTAATACTCTCATTTGTATATTATACAATGCCTCAAAGGCACCGTATAATTGTGTCCATCGTGAATTTCTTTTATGCTATAAATTGCATATTCAATTACATGATAAACTCGTTATACCCTGGTGTAATGCCTGTTGTAACGCACTATCCAAGTGGTCAAGCGCGAGGTGCAGAAGTACAGATTTGAGTATATGTTTAAGTACTAATATTTCCATATACAATGCTTAATTTAACATGCAGGCTTTAATAATAGAAAAATAAAACCTCAAACCAGAAAAGGTTACTAATAGAATTTACATGCGTGAAATTAATTGTGCTACCATTATATGGTATTGCATGCCACTGTTTTCGAAATGAATAATTGTCTTGTTAAGAACATGAATAGGAGTGTGTTTAAACTAATACGGTACAGAAAAGTATCCTTATCCCTTTCGAAAACCCCAAAACGTGCCCTAATACCGAGTACAAGATCATCATAATGATATGTAGGTTGTTGTTTTTGTACTAGGGGGGGTTTTAAGAGAATCAGCGACTAATGCCATATTGCCCCGTAACTTGCATTGTTCTATGGTCGATTTTCTGTTTGCTGGATGAAACCACCGAGTTTCTACTAGAAGAAACCATGCTACTCATAAGTTAGTCATAGCTAACTACGTTTTTACAACGTAGCTAAGTTAGTCGGTTGAGACCGATTAACTTAGCTACGTTGTAAAAAAAGGGTGCATAAAAATTCTGCACGTCATCGACAGGACTCGAATACAGATCTTTTACATCCGGTGTGGTGTAGATGGCGGTTCTATCAACTGTGCTAGCCACGACGGTGATGATATTTAGGGCAACTGTAATGCGTACAGAGAAACGCGTCGCAGTCAGTATATCACTATTACAAGCGTTTCCATTTCTGGTATTGCTATAAAATGACCATCCAGACAGCGGATCTTAATCTTATCCCTTGCGGAAGGTAGCTACAAACTGATTGTTGGACCAAGTTATACTCCTAGAGTAGTAGATGCAATTATCTCAAAACTTGTTTACCACATTGCGGTCGATGCGTTTTTGCTACCAGCTTAAGTTTCAATAGTCCACATGATCCCCAGTGCTGTCCACACAGACACTCCACTAAGCCAGTGTTTCGTAACCTGGAGATTATCAATTACGTCAAGGCAGCGAGGTTTATTTTTTAATTTATTTTTTATTAGAATATTTCGCTTTTTCATGTATACTTCACGCACATCTGTAATTAACAGTTTTACTGTTGCTACAGAAAGTTATTGGGCGGCTTTTAGAATTAGCGCCAAGGAACTTATTAAATCCGTATTCTCGTTTCTTTTAATATGGGTACAATCTAAATCGATTTTCTGATTTAGAAATAAAATAACTCGTACCGATTTAAAAGGACCGCCTTACTGTCCTCTGATCATCCACAAAATCAAATTCTGAACTTACCATCGGTGTTAAGCGATACTCACTGTCATCACGAGTATTCCACGCAGCTGTCGGGAGTTGTTTGAAGCCCTGTACAACATTGTTCTTGCCCATTTCGCACTACTGTAATTTTCAATTTGTTTATGAAGAACTTCCCAACTCTTATGATGACAGACGGGAAGGACACAAGTGAAAAATTTTGGCCCACCTTCTCTTGGCATGGGCGAGTACTGGGAAGCAGCCTTCTGGTAGTTAGAAACAAACGCAACATGCACTATAGAAGCATAACTCTTAAATTACACCTGGGAATTTCTGGTCTTTTACATTGTTATGTATCATCACAGATTACCATGGTGGAGTTTAACTAATATTCTGGAGCCACTCTATACAAGCAATACATGCCCATGTACAAATCTTGAGATGACTTCACATAGATGGTTTTGTTTCAATGGACATCTATTAATCCCCAAAAACATAATGTATAGGTTGCTTTTTATAGCATTCTGGATGCTTTTAAACTGTATAATACATTTTGTAATTTACAGTGAAGTAGAGGTCAGTTTGGAAGGATCATGTGACCATATGTTTTGATCCTCTTTCATAATTCAGCATTTGTCACTGTTGTAATTTCAGAAATGCACGATGCTTTTGGAGGTACATGTCATGTTAAGATTATAGAATGTCCTGAATTCTGGTTAGTTACAATCGAACCTCATCCCTTCTAACTACACGCAGTTGTGGAAGACGTTATACGAATTGGATTACGAATGGCTCAACTAAATGTGATACATTTCTCATTGAGCTCATATACGCAAACAGTTCATAATTTGTCAAGTAAATAATTACTACGTTCACTCTATCGTTGTGGTCTGTGTAGAGTTCATCAATCAGAGATCTTGATGGCACAGAGGTTGTTCTGAATGCAGAGGCTGCCAATTCATTAGGACAGTAATTGTACTTATTAGATACTTCTCAGTGGTTAGAAATTAAATTTTGATGAGATGAGTTTTTAATGGTAATCTATGAAGTTTAATGATGTTTAAAGCTATAGAACTTCGTGCCACAACAAACTTATGTATTCGTTTAAATAAATAATTATTTATCGCATTTTACAGAGAGTCCTTTACAACAGATGACGGACAGGTAATTTAATACTAAGAAATAAAATAATGAACTCGCTATATATAATATACGATTACCATTAAACAACGAATATAATTTACATTTGTTTTCAAGTTATGACAGTCGTTTTACTGTATATTATGCTTTATTCCAACTTTAGTGGATTACTTTTTAAAAATATATTATATGATGTAGCTTATTAAGGTATTCAATGCGAACGGACCGGCTCGTGTATATGTATACACTAACACATATTCGTGTTGTTCAATTTGATACAGAAAGTATCATAAAAGATCTTTTTGGCGTCATAGCACATCAGTTCATGTGGTTTATGTTCACAGTACGATTTGCATATCATTCAGCCTGAAATGCTAGGAAGAACTCATCACTTGAGACTGACTTATTAATTTAGATAGAAGCCTTTAATAATTCATCCAGTCTCCAACGGGTTTTGAAATCTATACCTTCCTAAGCAGTATCAAATTCCAGTTGATACTATTATACCGATCTTAAGTGCATATCTAGTATCAATACTGCAATCTGCCTTCTACAATGTGGACAGCAACGCATTCTGACTGTATACCAATTTTTAAGCCTGCTCAAACATTGACTTTAAATTCTTCTCTCATCTTGTAAAAATGATGAACAAATGGAAGTATCCGACAAGGAAGAGTATACCAGCACAAGAGAGTAAACTTAATTTGATTCCGTATAACCAACCTTTCTAAGAGTTAACTAAAAAATTGGCTTCCAGATTGCAGGAATAGAACTTCTTTTCCCAACACTCAGCCAGTTGGATATCGTACACACCCAAAGGATTTATCTTAGTTTTACTGTATGGCAGGAGAACGTTTTTCTGCAGAGATACTAATGGTTTAATGGATGCTTTAAGATACCAACAAAACCATAAATGCTAGAAGCTTTTATCAGATTGTCAAAGCCTATTTTAATTCTTATTCTGTTGCATAATGAAACTACTTGTCCATCTGTGGCAATTGGACATATTGTTCTTTGGAAGGAAACCTATAAAAATTATGGAATTCCTCCTCAAAATATTAGTTTCACAGCAATCTGCTGTGAACGTAATTGGTCATCTCGGAAATGTAAGGTAATCTGAAAGTGGTTGTACTTTTACTGGGTTTGCATCTTGGTTTCACGAAATTTTGCTGTTTCTTGGGTGTTTGACTAGAATAGCACAGCAGGGAGATCTCGGTTTGCTGCAAGAATGGGTCATCTCGAAAAGTGATGTTCGTCATTCATCACTAGTGATATGGAAGGGGTTTCGCTTCCTTCCTTTCAATATGAAATTATGCTTAATGAAAACTTAAAAGCTCCGGAAAAAAGTTTGCATGACTTAAAAAAATTCATTTTCAAATAAAATGCCTTCGAATTAGTTGTAGGAAAATAAAATAAGGAATATTCATTAGTCCACAAATCAAGACGTTAATGAAAGGCAGGTCTTTTGATGATCGCCCCAATGTACGCGAAAGAGCAGCGTGGAATACCTTCAAGATACTGTGACAAAAACTTTAACATATAAAAGGTCAGCGAAGGATGGACAGTTTTCTAAACAACTTCCTGCAATACTTCTGCAAGTATACAAAAATGGGTTGTAACATGGAATTTTAACATTTTCTATATTCGCAACATGTCCTCGAACTTGGTTGATGCCAGAGATGAACACTGTGAAAGATTTCGGTTAAAATGTAATTAAGCATACGATGGACGACTAAACATGAAAGTACGTGGTTTTCTGTTTTTTGTGTTTTCTGCTAGGCTGATTTCCCGTGAGTACGAATATCCTCCGTGTGGCAGTCGTATGAAATTTGTTGAAAGGAACCATGCAAAACAAAAAGGTCAAAATGCATGGCCGTTCATTTTCTCCGATTACAGCTTTGCTTGTAGCCGTAGAAGCGAGATTTGGCTTCTTTCTGTCACTCACTCTTGGCGCTACTCCTCGCCTTCGTCAAAAGTAAGCCACGTAGTTCCACGTTTAGTCGTCGAACGTATGCTTAACTGCATTTTTACCAAGATTTCAGCAAGACATTTCATGTGCAGAGAAATAGCACGAAGGTGCTGTTCGAACATTGCAGAATACTGCTGTAAACTTCTGAGGAAAGCCAGTGGTGATGAGGCTCAAAACTAAATCAGGGCTTCAAGCATTTTAACCTAATAAAAATCTTTTTTATTATTTTTAAAGGAATTTTTAAAATATTTCAATATAATGCGAATGTTCATAAAAACCTAAAGTGTTAGCAAAATTTTAAATAAATAAAAATAAGCAAATACACTCGGTGATCGCTGAATTATGACCACCCCTTCCGTAATGGAATATACCGTGTAGCTTGCAGTATAAAAAAACAGAACGGTTTCGTATGCTAGAGCAGTGGTAATTGGCATCTGGTCATGCAAGTCAAAAAGATAAAAATAGCTTATGGGGCTTAATAAAGATATCACCGAGTTTTAAAAGGGCATGCTCGTGGATCGAGCGTTTCCATATCGGAAAAGGCAAGTCTAATTCGTTGCTACAAGCCATACAATACAATACAAACCACAACCAATATAACCCATCCAGTTCTCGTGCAAATTAAACATATTAACAGACTTAACAAACGAAAAACAAGAAATACTTTTCTGCTGGATACCAGGACACAAAGGGATAAAAGGAAACGAAGAAGCTGACAGAATTGCAAAATCAACAACTAACCTCCAGAAACAACCGTTCCCATTTCCGTATCAGGATTACAAACCAATCATTCAAAATTGCTCTCTAACACAATGGCAAGAACTCTGGCAAAAACAAACTTCAAATAAATTATATGAAATAAAACCAAAAGTTGAACATTGGAAAACAAGCACAAGGAAATCAAGGAGAGGAAGTCGTTCTGACCAGACTGCGGATTGGACATACATCACACATGGCTATTTACTGCGTGCCGAAGAACCTCCAAGACGCCAAACATGCAATACTACCAAAACAATCCGACATATACTCATAGAATGCCCAACCTATGAAAATGATAGACAAAAAGATTTTCTCATCATTATATAAAGGAAATAAAAACATCACCCTCAAAGATATCCTAGGTGACAAGTAACGTGTATCAGACATTTTCAGATTCTTGCAGACAATCACCTTCTACCATCTACTATAAATAAAGATAGTGTATATAATCACAGAAAATATTTAACTCCTGTGCATTCAAAGAACATAATATAACAAATGAGCTGGTGCACCTATGGTCCCCGTTGCCAATGTGCCAATAAACACCAAACCAACCAATCTAGCTCTAGATAATATAACCAAGCAGCAATTCAAGCAAGCTCTTATATACACCGACTCCTTTAGTGCCGTCAATGCCATTCAATCTACTACTTCATCCCAATTCCGAAACAGATACGTCTCAATTATACCGATATTAAACATCCAACCAGTTGGTCACCTTCTGCTGGATCCCTGGGCATGTCGGCATCCCAAGTAATGAAAGTGCAGATCGTGCTGCTAAAAATCCTAACAGTGGATCATTCTACCATCTGAAAGTCCCATACACTGATTATAAATCAACTGTTAAAACAGCGTGTAGACTTCATTGGACTGATCTGTGGCAAACAAGCGAATAATAAATTATTTAAGCTTAAAAAAGAACCTCAGTTGTGGTCTTCTAGTTTCAGGAAAAGCAGATGAGAAATAATTTTGGTTAGACTCCGTATTGGTCACTCTTATACAACTCATTTGTCCTTGCTTATGGGCGAAAACCCACCTCAATATCCCTTCTGTCAGACCCAGCTAACAATCAAAGATATTCTAATAGAATGCCCTAAATACTCAAGTAACCGGCAATCTAGTTTTCATTCACTGTCCAATCTGCATGAACCATTAACTTTACTACACATACTTAGCAATAATGCAAATTTTTAAGCACTGTTTAAATACTTGAAAAGCATAAATATACATAATCGCCTCTGATAACTATTATATTAATTACTCAGTCATAAGTTAATAATGAAGAGGCCCTTGTGCCAAAAAACCCACAACAACAACAACCAACCAATCTAATCAGTTACTGACTTTCCATTGTGTACAAAGAATGGTGTCCAACTGGTCAAATCAACTATGGTATTAAGTAGGTGGTTATAATTTAATGATCACTCAGTTCATATAACAAATATAAACAAATATTTTGTTAGGCATGTGTCTGCTTATTCTGTTCTTATTATTTTTACCTTTGAAAACTTCATTGCCATCTTTGTTAAATCCAAACAGCCACAGCTCCTTGATTATTCTGAAACGGACACATATTTATGTGAACTGTTTTCAGTTGCTAAAAATTCGATCCTGAAAAGACAACACTGAATCAACCTCCATAGTAAAAAATAAATAATATTCAAATTGAGGCGTAGCTTAACTATACAGGCCATTAATACTGGAACAACAAAAGAAACGAACGATGGTATACCTGGTCGTATATATAGTCGTTGCTTCTGGTACCTTTAGTCAAATATGACTTATTTGCAACCATGGCCAAAAGTCAGAACCACAGCTGAAATAATTATCTTTGTAATATGCCTAGTTTCTCTGTCAAGCTAAAAATCCCCAAATGGCAGTATTGATTAAATACACTACTGTATTTAATATATGGTTGATAAAAATTCTTATAGTGAATATAATAAACAAAATAAATGTAAAATATCTTATATAGTTTGAAATAAATGTCCAACGCGTCGAAGATTTCCTGTCTTTGACATGTAGCATATTTGGTTTCTCTGCTTCTTAGAATCCACGACGATTGCAAGTCTTGTAACATTAGTTGCAGCTCACGGAAACTCTACAGATCATCATTAGGGTAACCAAAGAAGGTCTCTTATCCCAGCCTCCCTTATGTCGGTACTTCAGCCTTTTCCTTCGCAGCTGCACTCCTTAGATAACAACATCGCCAGCTTCCCCAGGGTCTTACTTAGTAAAGAAAGTGCAGTAAAAACACAAAAATACATCTCCCGTAAGAATCTTTGATGTCAGCCTTCAAGAAATTTGAAATACACGTGCGCTTATAAGGAAATCCTTATCTTCAGTAAACTTAAGGAATGGAAAGCGCACACATTCCTAAAATCATAAAGGAAATGAATCAGATTTAAAATTCTTATATCGCAACGGCTAAATGTTAGCCGTTGCGATATAAGAATCACTTTAAGTATGTCATTTGTTCTTTAACGCAAGGCCGTTGGTGGGTAGGAACCCCAACGAAAACAAGTAAAGCAATGTGATAATTACTTCGCTGTGGAACACTCCAATAACTGTTGGTTTTTGCTTTGTTTTGAAACTCAAACATCAGATTGACTAACTTTGTAATTCAGCTTTAGTTGGTATCTGAATGACTGTCAAAAACAAGCTTTAAAAATTCCAAATTGCTTTCGTCTAGCACCTGTTTGTTTTAAATTAAGCTCATGCGACACACAACGTAGTTATTTACATAATGTAATTAGGGTATTCTGCCTCTTCAACCAACCTTCTCAGGTCAAAACTTTTTTTAGATGCAAAAAACTGTTTACATTCTGGTGGCATGCATTATCTTGCAGTTTGCGTTTGTTCGTTGATGTCAATTACTTCTGAATTTTTCTTTTAAGAAGATGCTGACACCTGCTCTTTAAAGTTTTATGCACTTAAGCAGTCATGTTATGTGTAAAATACTCTTTTATTTTTAATCAGGAACAATTTTAAACAGAATCCAGTATCTAGTGGAAGCGCTGATTAGTTTGTAACGCCTAACTACAAGAACCAGAGATAAAATCTCGGGAAACATATGTGGTCTAGGACACTTACTCAGTGATTTCTTAATTGGTACCTTTAGTCAAAAGGCCTTGTAGGCTGTGATGGTCTGAGACCAGACCATCACAGCCTACAAGGCTAGGGGTTTGATTGAGAACTCATGGGTATACGCCAACATACAATTAGAATTATAATATTTTTAATTTCTGAGAGGAGTGTCACCGAACTGTTTACATATTGAGTTAAACGGGGACTTGCTGTGCAATTCGGCGTTTATATACGGATTGAGTAGCAAATTTATTCATATCCACTCCACCTTGTTCCAAGGTTTGAATTGCTGCTGATGTGAATCTGTCACTTAAGTAGAGTCAACGAAACTTCGACAACAGCATTTCAGTTAACCTTAAAGATTGTGCAGGAGTTCCTCGAGTACAGAAATTATTTGGGGGTCATTCATTTTTTTCATTTTCATTTATTTACACACCCAAATATTATGTACAATTTCAAGAAACATAAACAATAATCTATATACAATTTTATGTACATTTTCATTCTCATATATATAATTACCCTAGCATATATATATATATATATATATATATATATATATATATATATATATATATATACACACACACACACACAAAGCTTCTTTGAATCCCATCCAGCATCACTTAGAGGAGAAAGGGGTCTACCTGTCAAACAAAATATATATATATATATATATATATATATATTTTGTTTAAAATACAGTTGAGGGAACACAGTACAAAACACGTGTGTGTGTGTCCTGGTATCAAGGGTGGCCCCTAGGCATAGCCCAAATCCACCTAGTGGATCTGTATTGAATGTAGGACCTCTGCAAAGGAGTAGCCAATACCTGTGCAGCTGCTGTCTGGTGCCTGTCCCCAGGCGCGAGTAGCCGGGCCTGGGTTTTTTTTTCCCCTCTTACATGCAAAAGTGGTCGAGATCCCGCACCCACTGGAGGTAGTGCAATACAAGTGGGTGCCCGCTATCCCGCTCACAGGCTGCCCAGGCTTGGGAGCCCGCAAAAAAAAAAAAAAAAAAGGCTGGAGCTCCAAAAACCCATTGAAGTCACACAGCCAAGAGAAACATTTTTAAAGAACCCTGCAGTTATCAGTAGCATTATATATCAGTTATCCTATTAAGTTTAGCATTAACAAGGAAATAAACTGTTAACATTGATCACTATTTACATTACAGTGAGATTTACCAGTCTCTCTGTTTGACAGTTCTAGCAACAGAATTTGAGAATTATTTACGGTCGTTTTTACAGCAACATTAGTTGTTACTTACCAATAGTTACGTGTATTTCTGGTTTGTACAATGGTAAAGACTGTCCAGTAGTCTAACTGTGCAGGAAATATAGTCTCATTTAATTTCTTCCCCGGTAGAATCTGAGCTTGTAGAGTATTGGGCGATAGAAGTTCCTCGATGCGATTTCCATGTAGAAAGTTCACATGGTATTCCTGAGCTTTAGGCAGGAGAGGAAGTTCCCAGCATGCATTAAAGCACTCGCAGTAACACTAGCGTTCTTGCAGAAGGTTTTTCGATACGTGTAGCTATAAATTATCAGTCACAGAGCAGAAATTGGAGTTTTTTGTGTTCGATTGGCTTGATGGCATTTCAGATTATTGCAGGATTCATCCTATGGGGAGAAGATCTTATTTTATTTATTTTTTTTCTTTTTAAATAAGATTTCATGAGAGAGAAGCGTGTTGGGGTGCGCAGAAGTATGGGTATTCTTAACTGTACGTTGAGCAATTATTTATAATTCTTCGAGGTTAGCTTCCTAATAATTTAGGCCCGTTTATACACAAAGCTTCTTGGAATCCCATCCAGCATCACTTAGAGGAGAAAGGGGTCTACCTGTCATTTCCTGTTGCGTTGATGGCTATCTTCCGATATGTTGTTCCCAAAAGTGAGTTAATCTGGATCATTATGACTCCGCAGTAGAGTTTCTAGCCGCAAGTCTTTTCTTGAAAACTGCCGCAGAGAACTGTTGAAATGTAGTGAAGACATTAGAATTTTCAATGAGCAAATGTACATTATTTTCTGAGAGATTATTTATTTTACTCAGCAGTACCTGTCTTTCATTCGAATAATCATTACATTCAAAGAGAACGTGCTGCCATGTCTCAGATGCTCCGCAGTGACAGAAAGGATCAGGCTCAAGGCTCCTTTCGAAGAGTTTAGCCCTGAGCGATCCGTGGCCAGTCATTAAATATGATGTAGTCATGCTAGGCACAAACCATTTTGAGACTGTGAGTAATGATGCGAATTCAACATTTGAAATGTAACCTCACCGTGTTCACTTTCAGCCCATCTTTGCTGCCAAACAGCGGTGAGTTCCTTCCAGAGTCTTCGTTTTTCCTCTTTTATTCTGTTCGTAGGGTCTGTTACAATGTTAAAAATATTTACAGAAATTCCTTTTTTGAGATTGTAGATCATACCCCTGTAGGAGATATAAAGATCCAGAGGCAGGGTTCCTGCTAGAACTTGTAGGCCATTATTCGACACCGTCCGAGGAGCTTGTAGAAGTGTGAGCAACACCGAACGCTGTAATGAAAGAAGTTTAGTCCTGATCTTAGTTTTTGAGACTCTCCAGAACCAAAATGAGACCAGTTAGCAGTTTAATAGAAGTTGTTGCGGCTTCTGATATTTGTGGTTGGTAGCCTTGGCAGTTCCATCTGTCTCGCCATTTGAGTTGTCCTTATCTGTGGTGGAATGTGATGTTTATGAAGAGCCAATTAAGTAGCCAGTACTCTTCGCCGTACATTTTTTTTTCTTGAATGTCGGGACAGCTGACGCCAAAATTTCTGCGGCACAGAGCACCGTAGAGTAAATTACAGTCGGGATATATTTCTCCGTTGTTCTTAAGTAATTTTCATACAGAAGTTATTTTTGTTTGATGCACCATCTAAGGCCACGCATTCTTATTGCTAGCGCCTCAATATGTTGATGGAATCTAAGTTTTTGGTCAAAAGTAACTCCAAGGTTTGTGTGGCTGTCACTATGGAGATCTCGGCTCAACAGAAAGAGGGAAGAATTTTGGCCGGTGACGGCTTTAAAGAGACTATCATCATCTCAGATTTACTGGGTCTGACGGGACTGATTAGTCTCACGAAAGATTCCATCATTGGACACTACTCTCCTGGATCTGACACCACCAACGAGGACCATACTTGCAGCCTTGCTGCCATAGCGACTTTGCCATCTGTACCCTGCCCTTGCGAGGTACCTTTCAATCTACCTCCTGTCGAAGGGGAGCCGATCTGACCCCCCTCGTCCTTCTCTCTGGTGGGGCATGGGCATGCCCCACTGGCCACTGCAGGGTCTTTTCACCTATCAACCCCTTGCTTCTCCCCCCCCCAGCCTTCAATCTGCTTCCTCTCCTCTCAACTTACACCGCGTGTGCCCCAGATGTCAAAATTAAAACATCAAAATCAAAAGCTCGACTTTCAGCGTACAACCCTTAATTTTTTTATATAGGTTCTAGCACTGAAATCTCAAGAAAGTAGGTGGCAGGACCTGCCAGAGTAAAATCTAAAACTGGTGTACGTAGTCAACCTCGCAGATGTTAAGTGTGGGCAACGTTGGGCCCTGCAGCTAATAGGCCAGAAGAACAACGGTACTAGACATTACACACCACAAAATCCACGCACTTTTAAATCTCTGGCTTTTTCAGCGTATTGTATCACATGACAATGAAAACTACGCGAGAAAGGGAGGAACCTCTGGTGACGTTTGATCCTAAACAAACCTTACTGACTGGGTTTAGGCACAACCCCAGCTGTTCAAGAGCGAACGTTAACTCATAGCATGTGCAATTTTAGTTGAGTTAGCTCTGGGAATGACAGGAGTTAGTATCATCAAGATACTAACTTCAAGCAGCCGTGAAGAGCAGACCCGACAAAACATCTCCTTATGGCGCTCCAGCAATTATTGTTATTATTTGGTTTTTAGGAGCATTAGCAGCTAAGGCCATATTGCTCCGGGGATATGCGGTAATTATTTCTTGACCTTCCGCATCCTCCGTATTTGGTGGTCACGGGCTCGAACCCCGGACTAATCAAGAAGCATGTGCTACGCACTGCTGCTCCTGACCACCTGGCTACGGAGGTGCCGAATTATCATTGTATTGTAGATTTAGTTTTTTTTTCTGACGTATACAGTTCTGCAGGTGAATAATGACCTTATGAAGGCCAGCATATTTCCCTGAAGATGGAAACACGATGCCAGCAGTGCAAGAAGAGCTTTCGTGCTGTCAAAGGCCACCATCAGGTCAATGTATAAAATGGTCATTTCTTCTTTATATTCGAAAACTTTGAGTGAGGTTAGACATCACCAGAATATTTGCAACAGTATAGTGGTTAGCTATAGTGTTATTACTGAGGGTGTAGTGGAAGTAAATGCTCTGTTAAATTAGCTAGAAATGCTTTTTCTTGTATCTTGAGAAGGGTCGAAGTAGATGATTTAGGCCTGAATTGCTTGGATACCATGGACACTGACGTCTTCTGTAATGGTCTGTTTTTGCATTGAGTACAGACACAGTATATACTGAACTCGGGACGTGGCATTGATCTTAGAAATTTTAGATCTGCCTGAACAACGATCCCCGAACCTCTTGCATGGACCATTACAAGTCAAAAAAATATTTTTTTTTTTTTTTGCAGCCATTGCATATTTGTTGAGTTGCAAGAGCAAGCATAATTATGATAAAAAAAAAAAAAAAAATATATATATATATACTTGACGAAGAGTAGAAGTTTAAGACATGGTTAAAACTGCGAAAATACATGCGTGCAGTGGGGATTAGCTATCGCAGGAAGCAGGCAGAAAAGCACTCATGCAAATGCATAAGAACTTGCCGAACGCCGTGGACATTAGAGAGCGAGGTCGTTTTATCTGTTCAAGTAATAATGACAGCGTAAAGAAAGCGCTAAAATAGCGACAAGGGTATATATTAAAATTAAGGATACTTATCTTTACAATGATTAAAATGACAATGATGTTGCACTCAGCGACGCCTTATAGATGACTGTAAGGGCTCGATGATAGCGCTAGCATCGCTATGACCATATTTTGCAATAGTGAGTGAAAAAAAAAGCATTTTAAACTTCAGACTATAGGTATTGTTTCAAATGTTGATCCTTTAAACTAAGAACCCAGCAAAAAATATTTTTGTGTTAAAGATAATTCTAATTAGTGACTAATTAATAAGTACAAAAACTGAATATTTTTCACATCTCATGGTAACCTCCCCTCCCCCGTTTCATATGAGAGTAGTCTACCAGCCCACTAGAACGTAATCTTGATTCCAGACTGGAATTTAGCTAATTGAATTTTTAAAAAATTAAATTTTCACTCCACACTGTCCTCAATTAGAACTTCAGTATGGCTTTGCTTACGTCTGGCGAAGTTAAAACCAAATCGGACCAACCAACTTCCTTTGAATCTCAGTTCCCCTACAAAAGATCTGCAGAGGTTGGATCTCATGTACAATAACTTGAGCAGAGCAACCGTTATCAATAGTCTGAAAATTTTCATGTGATCGCTCTCTTCTGGTACTCCAATTTGCGAACTTGAAACCATCGGCAATCGGGGGCTCGCAAAGGCAAAAATACACCGTTTCTCCAAAACGTTCCCCTCGACGTGGGCACCTGTACGTGGTGAGGGGCCCTCCCAGTGACGCTGCTGGACTTCCAGACTAGCATCACTGGGATCCAACGCCCACAGCCCAGGTTCCAGGCTTACATCAATGGAATCCGGCGTGTTTGCCGTGCGCTGCGACCCGTGGAAATTCGGAAAGGGGGATCCTGGTGGTTGAGGGGCCCAGCTTCAATACACCACTTTGGCTCCTGCTTCGACAAGACGGGTGGTCCTGGAAGGCCTGGCTAGGATCAATCGGCTAGTAGGCTCGCCTGCGAGGGTCAACCGTGTCAATGCCACGCCCCTACCCTCATGGTCCGAGGGACACAGGATTCAGGCTGGCGGAGGTGCGGGTATAGTGTCTGGGTAGCCCTGGCGTTCCACTCCCGAGCGCATTTATTGCATGCCGGGTAGTGGGCGTCCCTTTGGGCTCCGTGGTGGGTGGGGAGCCCGGGCACTGAACCACTTAACCACTTCAAAACTTCATGAATCCTGATAAACATATTCCTTCAGGGGTCCCAACCAGGTCCCTATCTGAAAATATTGATGGAGAGGCAGATAGCAATAATGCTACAAAGAGGCAGCTAACCGAACTGCCATCAGGGCCTGTCCCAAGGTTCTTAATAATGCATTCCACCAACGAAACACCGATTGGTAAAATGTCACCCTTTTTTATACAAAAAGGGTTGAATGGGTTAGCACGTACACCCAAGTCAGTTAAGAGGCTCCGTTCTGGGGACCTCTTGATTGAAAATAAAAAATGACAGGCAGTATGAACATCTACTCCGAGTAACATCAATCGGAGGAATACCCATAACAGTGACACCACACAGAACACTAAATTCATCTAGAGGTGTCATTTCGGAGTGGGACCTTCTCGACGTCACCGAGGAGGAAATCTACTCCGAATTAAAACCACAGGGAGTTATTGCCGTCAAGAGAATCACTGCGCGAAGGGATGGAAAAATTGTTAATACCAGGAGTGTTATCCTGACTTTTAACTCTCCCAAACCTCCTGATGAGATTAAAGGTGGCTACATCAACTGTCCAGTGCGTCCATATGTTCCAAACCCTTTACGGTGTTTTAAATGCCAGAAATATGGACAATCTCAAATGGCCTGCCGTGGAGTCCTTGCATGCGCTCGATGTGATGCAAAGGACCACGAAACAACAGCATGTTCAGCCACGAAACCCACCTGCATTAACTGTGAGGGAGAACATCCAGCCTATTCACGAGCATGTCAGAGGTGGAAAGAAGAAAAAGAAATTCAACGGCTGAAGGCAGAGCTAAACAAATCGTACCAGGAGGCAAGGAAAGCAGTGAAACCTCTCAACATCAAAAAACCTACCTACGCCCAGAAGGTAGCAGGGAGGTGTTCGATTGGGACTCAGACGGACATGTCCGTCCCTCCAAAAGAATCATTTACTCCCATCACACGTTATCTTTTAAGCTCCCAAAAACCTGCACAGAAGGACCAATCAGCTGCCACTCCTATATCGGTACCTCCTAATGCTATACAAATAATAAAAGGAAATGCAAAAGAAAAGAATAAGAAAGGTGAAATACCACCTAGTACCCAAGAAAACATGGATGTCCAGCAGAAGGAGGTACAAGAAGACGCAGTTTTGGAGCTCTTTGCTGAGGAGGAAATGGACACTGGACAGCATCCATACTTCCCCAGGAAGGAGAAAGCCAGAACTGAAAAAGGTAAGCCCTCAGCACCTCGGAAGCCGCCTGATGGACCCCCAAGCCAAAATAATGGCTAAATTCCTACAGTGGGACTGTCGTGGATTCCGGAAAAATACTGATGACATCAAGGCACTCCTGCAAAAGCACAAACCAGCTTGCTTTTGCATACAGGAGACTTATTTAAAGGCAAATGACGACCCCACTATGCATAACATTACCATCATTCGTAAGGATAGAATTGTGGATGGTCCTGCTCACCGAGGAGTCGCAATCCTCATTGGCAACCAGATCCCATTTCAGCCTTTGCAGCTTACAACTAGCATTGAGGCTGTAGGAATTCGCCTTTCAGTGGGGTTCTTATTAACTGTCTGCTCCGTTTATTTGCCACCTGGGATTGACATCCCCCAGAAAGGCCTTGATGATCTTATCATGCAATTGCCTTCCCCTTGTTTAATTCTTGGGGATTTCAATGGACATAATTCTCTGTGGGGTGGTGCTAACATCAATCGAAGGGGGCGGGTCATAGAGCGTATGCTCACTGACAATAACCTCTCCCTCTTAAATGTGGGAACAAACACCTTCTTCCACATGCTCACCCGTACATTCTCTGCCATTGATCTTTCTATCTGCTCCCCTTCTCTCCTTCCTTCACTTACTTGGGAGGTAGAAGAAAATCCATATGGAAGCGATCACTTCCCCGTGATAACAACCCTAACTAGTGGTAGATCCTGCCTGCCATTTAGTTTACCGCGGTGGAAGATTGATCATGCTGACTGGAATGCCTTCCAATATCTGGCAAACTTTGACATCACTACAGTCAGTCAGGAGCCAATCAATGAAGCAGTCTTATATGTCACAGAAACGATTGTCCAAGCAGCTGCAATTGCAATCCCAAAATCATCCAGCCGGTCCCACTATTTCCCAAACCTTGGTGGAATTCAGAATGCACGGCAGCAAAAAAAGCACAAAACAAAACGTGGGGGATATTCCGCCGATATCTCACGACTGAAAAATTAATATCATTCAAACGTGCACGTGCGAAAGCGCATTATGTACGACGGCAGAGCCAAAGGAAATCTTGGATTCGTTTTACATCTTCCATAACTCAGGCTGCTAGCTCAAAAGTAGTCTGGGATAAGATCCGGAAAACGAAGGGAAAATATTCACCATGCTCTTCAGTGATCCTCAAGCACAACGGATGTCCAATTGCAGATCGAACTGCAGTTGCAAATAGTCTAGGGGAAACATTTGCAAAAAATCTCTGCAACAACATCTTTTTCCGCAGAGTTTTTGGCCCTGAAAAAGAAAATTGAGAAAAACCCACCGAATTTCTCTTCAAAAGGGCTTGAATCATATAAGCCCTTTTTACAGGAAGAGTTAAATGCAGCACTCTCTTTCACGCATGCAAGTGCTGTCGGGCCCAATGACATCCACTACGAAATGCTAAAACACCTCTCACCACAATCTAAGGATCACCTTTTAATTATGTTTAACCGAATTTTTATTCACAAACAATTTCCGGATTCCTGGCAAAAGGCTATCGTCCTTTCTTTCCCAAAACCAGGAAAAGACCCTAGCAATCCAAGTAACTATCGTCCTATTGCTCTGACAAGCTGTTTGTGAAAAGTCCTGGAAAGAATGGTTAATGCACGCCTCGTATGGTATTTAGAAACAAATGGTCTGCTTTCCAGGACACAGTGCTGGAAACGTGATGGTTTTATCAAATCCGAGCATTTGGTAGCAGTTTTCTTTGATATTGAAAAAGCGTACGACACAGCCTGGCGATTTGGGATTTTAAAAGACCTCTATAACTTTGGTCTTAGAGTTAACCTTCCTCTTTTTATTAAAAACTTTCTTTCGAATCGCCAGTTTCAAGTCCGTTTAGGATCCACCCTCTCTCGAGTTTTCTCTCAGGAAGAGGGAGTCCCACAAGGATCCGTTCTAAGTGTCACGCTTTTCGCAATCAAAATAAACTCTATCGCAGAACAACTTCCACCCACTGTAAACAATGCCCTCTATGTTGATGACTTTGCTATATTTTTCACTCATGCAATATGAGGGTCATTGAAAGGCAATGGCAGAACACTATTGACCATCTTACAGCTTGGTCTTTGGCTAATGGGTTCAGATTTTCATCACAGAAGACTGTTTGTGTACACTTCAGTCCCAAACGTAATCTTCATCCTGACCCTGAATTAAGGCTTGGGCAAAATAACATCCCAGTTTTAGCAGAATTCAAATTCCTTGGACTTATTTTCGACAAAAAGCTGACATTTTTACAACATATTCGTCAGCTGAGGACAAGATGTGTCAAAGGGTTTAACATCCTTCGTGCCCTTTTGTCAACTTCATGGGGCGCAGATCGTTCTACCCTTCTTCGTCTTTACCGAGCACTTGTCCGCTCCAAACTCGATTATGGGTCTCAGGTTTATGGTTCTGCTAGAGATAGTGCACTTCGATGGTTAGATCTAATCCACCATCAAGCCATCCAGACAGCCACTGGAGCATTTCGCACATCTATCCAAAGCCTTTACGTTGAAGCAAATGAACCATCTCTGTCTCTTCGACGTAAGCAGTTGTCCTTACAGTACGCCTTCAAATTAAATCCCTGCCCGATCATCCCACGTGGCCATCCGTTTTTGAGCCGCGCTGGGAAAATCTCTACAACACCCGTCGGACTGCCAACAAACCTTTTGGTATTCGCATTCAAGGGCTGCTGAATGAGCTGAACTTGACGGTAGACAACGTTGCCCAGTCACCAAGGCAATTCTTTCCACCCTGGCATGCTTATTTTCCAACTTGTGACTTCTCCCTTAAGATCTGGGAGAAGGCTACTACACCGCCATCTGTCTACCAGCAACTCTTTGCATCACATTGACAGCAGTATTCTGACTTTCTGCCAGTCTATACAGATGGCTCAAAGTTAGAATGTCATGTGGGATCTGCTGTTGTGTTCCCTCACAGAACATTATCCTATAAGTTCCCACAAGAAACTAGCATTTATACTGCAGAGTTGCATGCAATACAAACAGCCCTAGATCACATTAAAAATCGCGACTACCAGAGGTATATGATTTATTGCGATTCATCGAGCGTGTTACAGGCTCTGGTATCGGTGGGTTTTAACCCTCATCCGTTCCTGTCCAGGATCCGGCAGATTCTTTTTTCTCTCGTGGAATTATAATTTGATATTCGCTTTTGCTGGATCCCAAGCCACATTGGGATCCAGGGAAATGAATTAGCTGATACCGCTGCCAAATCAGCCATTTCCCTGGGTAATCATTGCCTGCCAGTCCCCTATACAGAATACAGGCAAATAATACGCTCTAAATTATATTCCCAATGGCAAGATTCTTGGCACGGGCAGGCCACAAATAAACTTCATCAGATAAAGCCTGTAATTTCGCAGTGGCAGTCCAGTCTACGCAGGGTCCGAAGGGAGGAAGTTGTTCTTGCTCGGCTCCGTATTGGTCATAGTCATCTAACACATTCCTATTTGCTGAGGGCGGATGACCCACCTATGTGCGAGATTTGTAATGTTATTTTAACCGTCAATCATATCTTTATAGAATTTCCTGTTTTTATACAAGCACGACGCTTGTGTTTTACCTCTTTTAATAATTTGACTGAACCATTTACACTCAGTCAGATAATAAGTGACAGAGACAATATGTCCGACGTTTTTAACTTTTTAGATTCTATTAATTTGTATACAAAGATCTAAGTTTACTTGTTTATATGCTTTTACTGTATACCTTTTTACATGATTGTTAATTGCTTGACGTGGTAGCCTACTCTACCAAAATGCTTTGTAGCATTTTAAATTTGACTTGGCGCATTATGGCCTTAGTTGCCAATGCGCCATTAAAAACCAAACCAAACCAATCCAAAACGTATTAATGGGAAGGTGACCCTCATTAGAATGACGGTTAAATGGAACGCAATTTCCCAAAGATCTATCGACGAAGAAATCTTGATTCTGTGAGGACACCTGAAAATAATCGTAGGGGTTATTTATTTATTTTTTTTCTGACAGACAAGCAGTGTACATGGAGAGCCTGTCGGATAGCCCACTCAGCAGAATTTTACTGCGTTTAAAAAGAAAAGGGGAGCTTTCAGTAGGGCTCAAAGGGAATGGCCTTAGAGAACCCTCTTGTTAAGAAACTGGAGATCTGTAGCTCTCTTGAGGAAGCCAGGAAGGCAACGTTAGTAGGAGACCCGCCTTAGCTGAGCAGATTTAGTCTCCAAGAAGGTTACGTCAAATATTCTCTTATCCGATACTGCGGTTGTTCCAGTTACCTTCGGTCCAAATATTTTTAATTGTGATCTCTAAGCAGGAACTCGCGAGTGCCACCATCAAGCTTCCTACCAAATGCAAGGTTGGATCCGAATTGATCCAACCTTTCTTCCTAGTTAGTCTGCAGGCTATACATACTTGAAACCATTCTTGTAACCTTCAGTAGGATTCTAAACACAACCACCATCCCCGCGATTTGAGAACAGTACTTTACTAAACATATTCCAAAGCATAACACAGAAGACTCGGTGAAAGATTACAGACCGATATCTGCAGCATGCAATTTGCTAAAAAAGAAAGTCTCAAAACCCTGAAAAAACTGAATTCCCAAAATTTTGGGAGGGAAAAAAAAAAGCGCTGAGAATCTGGTATGCTAAACAACTCAGAAGCATTGTCATCCCAAATTGATTACGTATTATGGTGTGTAACTTCAATGATTTGTCTGCACCAGCCCACAGTTCGAAAGTGCTCCATAACTTGGAGTACCGGATGCTTCGCTGACTTCATAGGATATTCGGTAAGCCGTTCACCACCTGGAGAATATACAGTACTTTATATTTTACCTGATTCCTCGGAAGTTACTCATCACAAAGGAACACACCTCAATATTTGCAAAAGTGCTCACATCTGTGATCGATTTTCCTAAAGTCTACACTATATGAACATGCTCATGCAGAAGAATCGAATTACCGGGATTGCAGTAAGGTCTACACCGTTCTAAACCTGGCAGGCTAAGCAGCACCCGAAGGATTTTGCAAACTAACACGGTCAACATTTGTAACACACTGAAATTGACTTGTTCAAAGCCTTATGTCAGCCGTGCATATAGAACTCACATTTTTCATATGTGTTACCAACTGGCATATGCTGACTTGCTACAAAAATACGACTGTTAGCCAGTTGGCGTGAGGCCTTGCATTACTAGTCGAGCCAGTCAGTGGATGATATATTCCAAAAAAAGTGCAGAAAATGAATATGGAAAACAATAAAAGAAATATCTGTAATTTGCAATCCCTAATACTGTATGATTATCTATTAACTCAATGTAACTTTAAAACGCAGGAGAAATGGACCCAATCGAGGGGTATTTTGGTCTGGTCTTGCCTCTGCAGTGTATTTTTATAGTCGATAATCACAAATTATTAGTTTTGCAAATAAGAATTAGATAAGTCGCCACAGGCACGATCCAGTTAATTTTTAGAAATTAATTATGAAGTTTAATAAACTGTATTGAATCTACTACAGATTAATGGCATTACCAGAGTAAAAGGAATATATTTCTTCTTTTAGTTTTCGGTTCCATTTCCTAACTTTTCGATCTTCCACATTCTTTTTGAGCAATCTATTTATCCAGCAAATAGAAGCGTCTTAAATAGTTTTCATTTAATAGTGAGTTACCTGCGTTCTGATGAAGGAACACAGTCTTAAAAATGTTTCTTTACTTAATTCTTCCTTTTCGGGCAACCCTTAACTGTCACAAGTTATTTACATATAGGAAACGCTGTTTTCAAAGGCAGTTCAACCAGAAGTCAGGAGAACCGTGATGCCCTAGCACGATCATACGATATG
Organism: Mastigoproctus giganteus; assembly: GCF_048544385.1. Classification (NCBI taxonomy): domain Eukaryota; kingdom Metazoa; phylum Arthropoda; class Arachnida; order Uropygi; family Thelyphonidae; genus Mastigoproctus; species Mastigoproctus giganteus. Next base: position 143,322,755 of record NC_143587.1, read on the forward strand.
ATACTTAGAGTTATTGAGTTTTCTTTGAGGTTCTGTGTTTGATATTCTCCTTTGATTCTGGCTTCTTTTAATTAAGGCTCTTCTTAAGTCTGGTGGTTAGAGAATGCTACCAAGAATGTTTATTTTTGTAAGGACCTTCGTTTCAAAATAAGGTGAAATTTGACATTTTAATTTACCGGAGAGAAAAATGAAAATATAAATTTTTATTTTATTTTTCTTCCAGGAAAGTGCAAACCAATACTCACTGATCAATATACCGATAGTCGAAACTGTGTGAACTGAAGAAAATGCGCATAACACACACCTCATCCCATCACTGATCTTCGCAATTAGTTTGAATGATTGGTTAACACTTCTTCTTTAAAAAAAGTATATTATAAATGTGGCTGATCATCATCAGTTGTTTACAGATTACAAATTCCTATATGCAAATAGTAGTCCATCTGAGAGACTACAGGGTAAGTAAGTAACCATTTCCATTTTGGTCAAACTGAAGAATAGTAAAGGGTGAATGAATTCGTTTTACCCTTTCAGCAGGAAAAAAAGTATCAGATAAATAATTTAAAGTAAGAGCTCTTAAAGAGCGAGGCAATGGTGCTAAACGTTAGTTGGACTGCAGCAGTACAAAAAATACTGTATACAGTATTACCACGTTAGATAAACTTTAATACCGGATATGACTCTTCACAGCGTAGCACATGATTAGTACAGCAAAGCTACTATACCAAGTTAGTTGTCCTCAGTGATAGAATTCACCACATTCCACTCTTTTGGAGATGTCTGGGTTCGTATTCCCGACATCTCCCAAGTAGAGTAGGGTTCCCTGTGAGCAATTTCTGGGTTTTCGGCACGCCCAATAAGCATATCTGTCCAAGAATACACATCTATATAAACATAACACACAAAGGCGCAGTATGTTCTAAGTCCTTGATGCACCTAAAATTCAACAGCAGATGAATTTTGTTTGGGGTCATTGGCAAGATCAAGCCTTATAAAGAAGCATTATGCCGTTACATTATCTGAAAATAATCAGAAATCAGCTGTTCCTTATTATGGTGTTAACTTCTAGTTATACTGATCAGTCATTGTATTTTCATAGTTTAAAACAGTGGCTTTTATATATAACTGCAATATCTTCTCCGGTATAAATATTTTCAAATATTGCAGCAGCATAGTTCTTTCCAAACACTAGCGAGTTATATTCTGTTTTTTTTCCTCTGTTATAGTTTCATCACTGTTTAATTTAGCCAATGTGATTTGCTCTTCGACGATCACGATGAATCTGGTATTACACTACAAATGTCACCTTACAGATAACTTTAAGTCATAAATACTGCACACTGATTAGTACGCCGATCCTTTTACCATATTTCTAATGAACATTTAAAGAAATGCTGTCTCTGATGGAATGCCCACTAAGCATATCTTTTAGTATAATAATAAAGGTCCCTATTGCAGCTCAACCATAAATCCGTTCAGTTGGTTTCAAAAGGATCGTTTGCACTCAACAAATTCATGGTTTATTTGCATATTTCTGTAATCTTCAGGGAGTTTGCCGTTAACGTTTAATTCTTCAGCTATGATTTTGCGATTTTATTGAGGATTATTTTGAAATTTCTCGTTTCGAATTATTGATATCAATGTTTGCTTAACATTTTTTGCGCCCCTCTTCACAATAGTCCCAATTTAAATTTCGATAAGTTTTAAATAAATTAAACAAAAATCAGATTCGTCTGAAAACGATATCATCACAAATACTGAAGCAGGAATGTATTCCTGAAAAAAAAAAAAAGTTATCGATTGTCTGTACAGTAGAGATCGAGGCACTCAGCAAGCAAGGAGCTCATAACAACCGGTATGTGGTCTGATGATAGATAATGGCACTGTTCCCGATACGTCACCCTAATCTACAGGAATCTAGTTATTAACTGAATAAACTATCTTAATATTCGCATGGTATAACAGTGGTCATTACTAAACGTATAATTCTATCGATTGCTTGTTGTGATCTTAAATAAAGCAAGAAATTATTTTGTATAATTTGCTAGAAATAAGAAACTTGTCTTTCAGATTATGAATTATCTAATTCCAATATTTGCGATAGGAAATTACCAACTAAACTGAATTTAAGAAAGAAAATCCTGAGGAAATAGGATTTCTAACGCAATTACATAATTTATTTCTCCAGAAAATAATAAATTATTTCATTGGCGAATGTTTGTAGTTTCTCGAAGCCTTTAAATCATGATTCTCAAAATAAATAGAAACAATTTTCTCTGCCTGAAAGAGAAAATTGCAGTTTGCTTGGTGTTGGATGGAACGACGTGCTTCTCTTCTTAATTACTTCTTTAGCTTTGTTTTAAATTTCTTGATGTCACGCACGGGACGCATAATACTATTAATACATAACGCATGCTACAAGGGAATTTTATAACAAGATTAGCAAAATCAATTACTAAAAGAAAATGGAACATTATCTAGATTAAAAATGCCATTTAGTGTTAGCCATAAGGTGCAAGAAAGCTACAGGCTTTTTCTACTATGGCCAAACAAGATTTAAAAAAATTATATGCTTCCTTCCTCACGTAGCTGACTATGTAGTTGACCTTTGAATTTGTTCAAACTATCAGCCTCAACTACTTATGAAAGCAACTTGTTCCAGTAATCAACAATTCGCTGGCTGAAAGAAAACTTCCTAGAATCTGGTCTAAATCTCTTCCCTTGTAATTTGAATTTATGGCGTCTAGTTCTGAAATTTTGTATAACAGTAAAAATTCCACTTTCAGTAATTTTACTAAACCCTCTCACAGGCTTATGAACCACAATCTATTCTAAACAGCGACACGAGGCGGAGTTGAACAGACTTTCTAGATGACGCCTTTACATATATACATGTCATGCGCAGACTAGACTGCCAGTGTTCGATTAAAAGCTTAATCTCATATAACTTGTTTGCAGCTTGCCCATGTCATGAGAGTTGCCTTTAGGAAACCAGTTTCTTTCGAATTATTATTTGCCTGCAGTCTGCACAGGGGCTAACACGCAAGAATTATAAAGGGTCACTGTTGGTTTGGTTGTGGTATCTGCCAAATCATTTCTCAAGGTTCCAGTGTGGCTGGTGATTCAGGAGAAAGGAATATCAGATTCAGATTGAAAAAGGAAGTGTAGCCTTTGTTGCACCTGAGACAGTACGGTATAAGGGTTAAACTTCATCAATGGCAAAGCCTGCAATGAACTCCAATCGGTATATGTATAGTATATTTTTGGTGGTGGCTGTGGATTTCTATATGAACCAAAGCTTGTTCAACTGCATGCAGCCCTGTAGTGAAATGCTCCCTTCGGCAGGGATATCGTAGTGTATGGGCAGACAGCTGCACATCCCGCACACACTTCTGACGTCGAGCCGTTTGTGTAGACGTGCAAGACGTCAATGTTCTGTGTGCTGAGTAGAGTTGCAGATGGAGTACTCTCCTTCCCCCATTTGTTAAGAGAAGTTGCAGGTTGGGTGGAAAAATTTTTCCCACTTAGACACAAGCATATATGGGTGGAAGAGACGTCTCGGTGATGGGGCAACGTTGTCTACAGTTATATTTAAATCGCTGAGTAGCTGTTGGATATTAATACCGAATGGACAATTGGCCGTCAGTCTGACGAGTGTTGTAAAGATTTTCAAAAACAGGTGTCCACGTGGGGTGGTCTGGCAGTAATTTCAGCTTGAAAGCATTCTGTCCACGGATTTTGCTGACAAATGTTTAATCGTTTCATAATGGATAAGATCTGGTCCAACAACAAATGGTAATAGTTAAGAGCTCTTCAACTTTTTCTAGTAAAAAGTCCATTATACGGATGATAATCCTTAGATTTGAAGTTAACTGTCTGTTTTTCGATTTTGTCTTTCATGACCAGGAACTGTGGGGAGTAAGAAGTTGAAGAGATGGTGGATTAAGTCTCCCAAGAGCGGTGACTATTGTCGTTGGTTCTGAAATAACGAATCGTGTATACTTCTGTTTCTTTGCTTGTGTTTTTTTTACCTCTATTTTCTTATTTCTAATTGTTTTTACAATTAAACATAGTAATCTATTTGTAAGTGTTTTTTTAATAAATTGCGGTATTGGACTTGGCGAATCATGGCCTTAGTTTCTCTTGCGCCATAAATCTAAAATTACTCGTGAATGATTTTGGATTTAACCATGAACCGTATTCTTCATCTTTTCAAAACCTACTGGAATTTTAGTTTGGCGATACACGATATTTTCCATCGTATTTGCCATTATTCTTAACACAAACAGCATTTGGGATTTTTTTATGAAATATTTATTACAGGAAGAGGCTGGAATACAATGCTGAATGTTATTGAACACGGCTTAAATGTTTTAAGTTTAAGTTTCCTTCTACACTAGCATGAAAGATTTTATAATTCAGATAAAAGTGGAAAAGTTGAGGGAAATTACAAAAAGAAATTATATCTTCTGGAAAGCAGACTGACTGCCCTCGGAAACATATAACCTGGGAACACCCGAAGCACCTAACTTGTGGCAAACAGCCAACTGAAATAATTATTGTTCTTTCACCACTCTGCTTATCAAAAGCACCTTCGCACATGCTATCGTCAATACACGCTTGCAGATGTTTGAATATCGGACTCCATAGGCAGGCCGACCGGGCTAGCCGAGTGGGTAAAGTACCTGCCCGGCAACCCAAAGGTCGCGGGTTCGATTCCCGCCTCGGGCTTGGATCAAAGTACTGCAAAAACCTTGGGAGGTGCAATATGGCCACAGAAGCCGATGCGCCAACAACTACCAAATCAAAAAAAAAAAAAAAAAAAAAAAACTCCATAGGCAGGATAAGAAACTAACTAGCACCTTCCAGCCTTAAAATTAAAACCAATATTGTCAGTATCATAGTATTTAACAGACTTTTGCTTTAAATTCAAAGAAATCTGTCTTCAGTGGAAATTTGTTTTTAAACACTTCAAATGTTCAGAGTACATTCGAAAAGAGAGAAATGTTAATGTTCGAAATTTCTTGCGTAATATTCTGGTGCTATAAAAATACTTATCATGTAATATTCATCAGTAACTTCTCTGCCTCCTCTACCTGTTTATTCCAAACTTGTTTTCGTGAAATGTTTCAACAATCAAGGAAATATATTCGTCGATTGCAAATGGTGGTGTAATCTAGCTTTGGAGTTATCACGCACTTGTGCAGTGCACGTTTTAATCATTAAGGTGGCATTCATATGCGAAACGAGCTTCATGTGGGCATTAGCTGGAAGCGTGCATACACACATGAAACCACCAGTTTCACAACTGGCCTTCCCCTTTCACTCAAAAATATCGACTATAATTACAGCTATTCTGCACTAGCAGCATAAAAACTTCATAGGCATTTATAAACACAAATAAAAAATGAAAACGTTCGAGTGACTTCATTTCTTTATCAAAAATTCTTTGCTTTACAAAAACTCCTGTAATATGTATAGAAAAAAAAATCTTCATTAAATGTAATCTCCATGTGCTTTAATTGTACCATTTAGTCTCTGGGAGACATTTTGTACAAGTTTCATAAGTGCTTCAGCTTGAACTAGGATGTCTTGTTTTGGCTCTCAATATTTTTCCATAACATTCTAAAGATATTCTGTTGGATTAAAATCTGAGCTACGTACGTCAGGTTCACCTTTTATTCTCCCCTGAACCATTGTTCTGCTGACCTTCTTTGGTTACACGGATATGCTGTTACAAATACAGCCCCTCTCCAATGAATTGTGGCCCCGGGTGCCAAGCATATTCGGAACCAACCGATTCTTGTGCAATCTATAGCCGAAAGGATGAATTCTAAGTGTGACATTTTTCGCTATCAAATGAATGTATTGGTTAGATTAGTCCAAATATCTAGTAAAAGACGTTGACAGATGCCTTCGTATGTGGCGCAAGCAATACGAGTCCGTGGACTCATCGTGCCCACTATCTAGGCTGGTGGTGGTGGCTACTTAATATGGAGCGTGTTTTGCTGGCAAGAACTAGGATCCCAGACCCCTGGTTTATATGGACCAACGTTTCACTCGTGATATTTACCGGCAGCTCTTAGGAGACCATGCACCCTGCCATGTTTCGTTTTTTCTCTGATAGAAACGGGATTCTCTAAGACTATAACGCAGTGTCATTGGGCCGCACTGTACACAAATGGATCGAGGAACACAGGGAAGACATCATCCATCCATCTTGATTGACTTTCAAAATCGCCTGACCACAATCCAATCGAACACTTGTGGGATGTTTTCAAACGGTTAGTTAGGGCTATAGATATGCAACCGTCATCTATTAGGACACTATGGGAAGTCTTGCAAGCAGCATGGCTGAAAATTCCTAGGGACGATTGCAGTCCATAGCTGGTTCCAGTGGAGTTCAGCAGCTATTATCCATGGGAACGGTGGCACACCACTGTACTAGATAGGTGGTTATAATTCATTTAAAGTTTTTTTTTTTTTCGTAGCCTTTTATTCTGTTTTATATTTGTATATAAATTTTGACGCGGTAACCTTTCTGAAAGGCTACGAAAAAAAAAAAAACTTTAAATTTTTATTGCACGGTCGTGGCGCACTGTAGTAGCTCTTGCACCATAAAAAAGTACCAATAAAAAAGTAACCTTTTTTTTTTTCTTTTTTCGTAGTGTACTTAAAACTAATCTCACTAATCCAACTAATCTTTCTACATCAGGCCCCGGGTGCCAAGCGTTCCGTGGCCAAGCGATCTCAGTGCGTTTCTCAAAGCGAGCTATCTAAAGAGCTTTTGCCATTGTATATATTCTGTTTATTTCCGAATACCGTTTTCTTCATTTTATATTTAAGTAGCTCTTTCGTTCTACAAGAAGTAGGCAAAGGCCCAGAAAGGGGCCTTTCGTTATTTCATTTTCTTTATTACTAATACAACTAATAGCCGCTTGGTCACCTTGTGGCACTGCTCCTGCTTCCCCGTGGCGGGGCCGGTAACCTGGGTGGTAAAGACAAACCCCCAGGGCCAAAAGGAGCCAACATGGATATAAGTAACTACCCATCTTTAGAGCCCTCGAGCTGAAGATCAGAAATTCCTGACATCGACCATCACTCCAATCGTCCGAAGGGAATACGGACGGAAAATCAGAATAAAGACGTGCCAACATTTCTTATAACGCACTCATTATCCACGCAACCTGTTGGCAAACTATCGCCTTTTCTTATACAGAAATGTTTAGAGTCGGTTTGTGGATCTCCTAAAATGGTTAAACGTCTCCAATCTGGAGACTATCTAATTGAAACTTCTAAGACAACTCATTCAGAGAAGCTGTTAAAATTAACATCATTTAACAGTATTCCAGTGTCAGTTAAGACCCATGACACTTTGAACATCTCTAGAGGCGTTATCAGCGAATGGGACTTGCTATCCGTGTCAGAAGAAGAGATAATACAAGAAAGGGAACAAAAAGTGACTCATGCGCGGAGAATAATGACCAAAAGATGGCAACCTACTACCAACCAGGTCCATCATTTTGACATTTAGTACTCCGACTCTTCCATCTTCTGTTAAAGCAGGTTATGTAAACTGCAAGATTCGGCCCTACATCCCAAATCCCATTCTCTGCTTTAAGTGCCAGAAGTATGGCCATTCTCAGACGGCATGCCGAGGCGATGCTGTGTGTCCTATTTGTGGCTCTAAGGAGCATTCCCAAGGAGACTATACAGCTGCCATTCCTACTTGCCCTAACTGTGAAGGAAGCCATCCTTCCTTTTCTAAAGCATGTGACTTTTGGAAAACAGGCAAACAAATCGAGAATTATAAGGTGGAGCATAAAGTCACACACCCTGAAGCAAGGAAGCAAATACTGTTAACCATACCTAGCCGATCATACGCATCGGTCACTAAAAACAGCCGGCAATTTCAACTCAAACAGATGTCTCCATAGAACCAAACATTTCATTTGCCAGCTGGACCAAAACTGTGCTAACGTCCAATAAAAAATCTACAGTTAATGAAACCAGCAACACGCAAATCAGTATCCCAACTGATGCCATCTCAACCTTGCCCGAAAGAACAAAATCTGTTAGTGTTGAAAATCAAGACATTGAAACCACGCTATAGCAACATGGAAATGGAGGTTCAGTCAGAGGACGAAGACACAGTACTAGTATTACATGCCAATGATACCATAGACACAGGACGCCCAACCTTTCCCAGAAATGAAAAATCAAAAACAAAATAGACAGAAACTTCAGAAAAAACAGTCAGATCAATCTTCCTCAAATAAACCCAAGCAATGAACAAATTCCTACAATGGAACTGCAGAGGATTACGCAGTAATATAGATGACCTGAATGATTTACTCATACAAACTAACGCATTAGGAGTATGCTTACAGGAAACATTTTTATCACCAAAAGTTTCACTCAAATTCAAAAATTATACTGTTTAGGCGAGACAGGGATTCTGACTCTTCTTCTCGTGGAGGGGTAGGTATTCTTGTCAAAACTACCATACCATCAAGACATCTCCAACTAGAAACCTCCCTAGAAGTTGTAGCAGTTCGGATAGCAATGGGAATATCATTAACCCTTGCATCTGTTTATATACCACCAGAAATGAAAAATCAAAACAAAATAGACAGAAACCTCAGAAAAAACAGTCAGATCAATCTTCCTCAAATAAACCCAAGCAATAAATTATCTTGGGTTTATCCTTGTTCCCAGACTCAACTTGACAACCTTTTAACACAACTGCCACTTACTGTCTGTTTACTCGGTGATTTCAACGGTCACCATCCATTGTGGGGATCCTCCACTATGGATAAGGGAGGCCGATTAATTGAAACATTCCTAGATAACTATAATCTGACTGTATTAAACACTTGCTCTGCAACTCATGTTCAATTACCGACAGGTACAACATCTGCCATAGACTTATCCATCTGTTCAGCATCTCTTTTTCCAAGTATGGAATGGTTGGTGTTGAATGATCCATTCCACAGTGACCATTTTCCCATCATGAGCTCAATTCGTACACAGGTCGTATCATGCCCTAAAGCCCGTATATCTTGGAATTTCCACAAAGCAGACTGGAAAAACTACTTTACTTGTGTCCTACTAACAACATATTGATGACGTAACCGAACATATTACCAGCCATATATTAGCAGCAGCCGAAATTTCTATTCCAAAATCCAACCAGAGCAAGCGGGTACACCACCTTTCTTTCGCTGACCAAACACTCCTCCGGGGCTTATTGGATCAAAGGGGAAAAAATTGAAGTCATAAACAACATAAGTTACCAAGTGATATTCGAATTTCAGATAAATGAGCAATGCGATTTGGGATAAACGATCTTGAACGATTTCGATTAATGGAAACGAGAGAAAATTTGTCTTGCCTGAAATATATTTTCAACCTAAGGACTCGAAGTAGCATTAAAATGAAACATTGAAGTTTGTCTGATGTACCCATAATTCATAGACCTGGCTCTGGGCTCCACTTAGGATAGATTAAAATGGAAACATGGAATCGCATTAAAACGCTTCCCTTACGAAAGGAAAAGTAAAAAGAAAGCAGTTTTCTGAATAACAGAAAGTATGCAGACAAGCCAGCTCCCGGAATTTTTTCTGCCTCCTAAAACGGATACAAGTATACGATCGTCTCTGACTGTTCTTACAGTCAACACATCTGACCTCCATCTCGTTGATATGCGCAATATGGCCCGAGTAGCCCTTGTGCCAGAAATAACAATGCCAATACAAGCCAAGTCGATATATTTGTAGAGGGTTTTACCAAATTGTTCGTTCTTTGTATATTCCAGGACGACCACATGGATCAGTGGAGTTGAGAAATAGACCTTTCTCAACAATGAAATCATTAATCGTATTTCAGGTCACATATATAAGAACCAAGATGGAACTTTAAGCAAATCACTCCTTCCTAACTGCTGCATGTAATTCATGGAGCATCTAAAATACCTTAATTTTCAAGCTCATTCGGACTGAAATATTTTTGAGTACATTTTGTAACTAAAAAATTTTAATAGCCAATAAGCGAACATACAAACCATTATGGACCTGCACACACAACCATCCAACATTCTTCAATCAAAGAAAAACAGTCAGCTGAGATCCGACCACACAACTTGAACTGAAGACAGTCTTGATCTAAACTACCAGCCAATATTCGGAAAGACACTCGTAATGACAGGTATTGTACCATTTCCTCCACCAGCCGCATGGTCGGCTGGTGGAGGAAATGGTACAATATCAATAATTTGCGAAATTCCACCAAAACCAGTGGTGGAATGAAGATTGTTCAAAAGCTAAAAGAGAAAAAAACCGTGCTTCGAACCAATTTCGCAAATTTCCAACTGCCGCCAACCTAACTGTTTTCAAAAACTCAGAGCCAGAGCTAGACAAATTAGGAAAAAAACAAAACATGACTCCTGGATTAATTTTGCCTCAACTATTAACAAAAATACACACTCGGATAATCTGGAAAAAAATACAAGCTCTCAATGAAAATTTTCTACCGTTACAGTCTCCAATAATACAGTGGAATGGGCAGGACCTATCCTCTCCTACTGACATCGCAAATGCTTTAGCAGAATCTTACTATAATACTTCCGTCTCTACCACTTATGTGACTGCTTTTCAGAGAATTAAAAACTAATGAAGAACGTAAAAAATTGAATTTTTCAACTAATCTCCCACTTCCATATAACCAGCCCTTTACTATAGCTGAATTCAAAGAATCCTTGAGTAAATCTCCAAATAGTGCAGCAGGACCAGACGGCATTCACTACAGAATGCTTAAACATCTGTGTGAAGCTGATGTGTACACACTGTTGCTATTTTATAACAGGATCTTCTCAGAAAACACATATCCTCTCTCATGGCGTCATTCCCATATTTGTGCAATACCAAAACCGGGAAAAGATATCTCTGTAGTTCAAAATTACAGACCAATATTATTGGCAAGATCTTTGAAAGGATGGTGCATAAGAGGCTCACCTGGATTCTAGACTCCCAAAATCTGCTTTCTGATCACCAATATGGCTTCCGCAAAAACAGGTCCACCCTAGATTTACTTGTCAAAATTGAATCCAACATACGTAACGCCTTCATCAGGAGACAACAGTTAGTTATGGTCAACCTGGATATTCAGAAAGCATTCGACACCACATGGCGTCATGGTATTATCAAAGACATGCATCAGTTAGGATTGAGAGGCTATCTCCCTCAAATTATTCAGAACTTTTTAAAGTTACGTACCTTTCAAGTCAGATATCAAAACTTCATATCAACATCTCATATTCAAGAAGAGGGTGTCCCACAGGGTTCCATACTGAGTCCAACCTTATTTGCAATTAGGGTCAATAATATATTGGAAGATCTTCCAAAAACTATTGAAGTATATATGTATGCAGATGACCTCCCCATATCGTGCCAATCACAAAATATGAATACTATCGAAAGACAGTTACAAATTACTCTAAACAGAATAGAATCGTGGACTTTACGCAATGGATACCATCTTGCTGAGTAGAAATGCACTACCACTCATTTCTGCCAACTCCGGTCATTTCATCCTGATCCTGAGTTAAAGATAAAAAATGTGTCGGTTCCTCTGGTTAACACTGTCCGCTTTCTTGGCCTGATACTAGATAGAAAACTGAACTTTCAAGCACATGTGGCCTATCTTCGAACCATCTGCTTGAAGAAATTGAATATCCTTCGGTGTGTGTCATCCATGTCATGGGGCGCTGATCGGCATACGCTTATCCATATTTATAGAGTTCTCATCAGGTCCCGTTTGGACTACGGTTCTCCAGTGCATGACTCTACGAGGAAGAGTACTTTAGAGCGATTAAATACCATCCAGCACAGCAAACGAATCGTGACTAAAAAAGATAGAAATCTCGCTCCAGCTAGATTCATAATTTTAACATTCAGCTTGTTGTTGTTTTGGTGTTTATTGGCGCATTGACAACGGAGATTTAACATTCAGCACTTTGCCGTTCACCGTTAAAGCTGCCGAATTCGGCAGCTTTAACCTTAAAGCTGTCGAAATATTTAAACTGCCGAATTCGGCCTTATATCCCTAATTCTATTCGTTGTTTTAAACGCCGGATATGGTAATTTCCAGCAGGCATGTAGAGGTGAACTACAAAGAGGCTATTTGTCGTTCCAAGGGTGTACACAAGCAGATTGTTTGTGCACTTTCTCCTTTTCTTATTCAGAAATGTCTCTAGAATACTTCTGGATTACATGAAATGGTAAAGACTTCTCTGGGGATTTAGTTATGGAGATCATGAACTATAGACACCTTATTCAGAATATCAAACTTTTCAAGTATTCTTGTAAAGCCGGTATAAACTAGGAGATCACCGTCTCATGAATACCCCTCATGAGACGGTGATCTTGTACCTACATGGAGTATTATACCGGCCTTTTCTACACTAACCCTTCCAACTACAGGCTGATTACCTGTACTGCCATATACGCCTATCCTCTTAGTTGTTTGGAGTGCGAAAAATTTGTTCAAGCTGTGTGCCCCAACAGCGGATCCAAGGAAATACAGACTACATCTGCTATGCAGTCTGTCTGTATCAAAACACCTGTATATCCAAACAGTAAGAATAACCATCCAGCTTATTTCGAAACACATAGTCTACGAAACCTGGAAAACAGGAAATAAAATACAAAAGTATAAAATAGAACATAAAATGACATATATCTACGAAACAAAGAAACAAGTTTTACCCATTGTAACAAAATACACATATGCAACTACAATATAAAAATATATCGGAAGAAACTAAAACTGAAGTGTTCATACCACCAGCCACTTACATTTCCGATTGGGTTCTGGCGACTCGGAACAGTCTCTTAAAGAACATGTCAAAGATCAAGCAAATAATACCCCAGTAATTGTATCACCAACTACTACTCTAAACCTTTCCGATACTCGGAAACTAAGTCGCCAAAGGGTTGAACCACACACATGGAAATCGATGACACCACCAGTATTAACGAAACAGTCTTAGAAATAGATGCAGAGCAGGATATGGATGCGTCACGTCCCATTTTCTCCAGAAAAGATATATAATTGGATTGCTATAAACCAGAGTTTCTTAACATATGGGTTGCAACCCAAATTTTGGTTGCCAGCTGTCTTTGAGTGGGTTGAAAAATCAACCACTCATTTTGAGTGGTTGAACTTTGAGTGGAACATTTTCACTCGATTTCTGAAAACTGGCAGAATTACAAATCGGCTCAAATGAAAACCATTGCAGTTAACTTTATTAATGAGGTTTGCTAAGGCGTGCGCATTTTGCCGAGCAGAAACTTCGTCAACCTCATGTAATAAAGGACAACTGCTAAATAAATTAAAAAGAAAAGAACCATTAGCGCCTCCAACAGGAGTTGTGCTTTGTGAAAAGAAGAACAGATCCTTTAATTTTTCGAGTTTCAATCTCACTGTCCTCTTGATTTTGCAGCAGGTATAATACGTATGTTTCGGATTTTCCAAAATAAAGTCTGTAAGGGAGCAAACTGCGGCGAGGAGGACTGATGGTAGTGATTGACAGTGGTCAGTTGTATTGGAGACATAAGTAGTGGCGCCAGAACAGTGATTGCTGGACTGTGACTTGGTGCTAAGTGGCACTAGTGAATTTTTCTAGAACTGTAACCGTGCTCAGGTTACATTTAATAGTGTTGTAAAGCATTTAGCCTGTGATCTCGTTATAAGAAAATTTAAAGTGACCCCAAAATGGCAAAACAAAAATACAAAGAAGAGTTTTTAGACATAAGTTTCATATACATTACAGTGTATGATACGTTTTGAGGTGCTTAGCAATAAGCCACTAACAAGCTACATTGGCTTCGTAATATGAAGCTAATGCAGCCTGTTGCACAGAAGACAAGTTACATTGGATTCATCTTATGTTTCATGGCGGATTGCAAAAACAGAAGAAATCCCATTCCACTGGGAAAAACCTGTTAAATTCGGCAGCTATTGACATTGTGCAATCTGGTTGCTAATAAACTGCAACGATACAGAAACCACTAACTGGAATGACTCAGTTAATGCCATCCTGGATCGCTTGCTTCCCCTAGACGATCTCACCACAGAAACTCCAGAACAAATATCTATTAGGAATAGCAACTCAACCTACCACTCCTCATATGAAACGGATCTCTTCACTCTTCCCGAGCTAAAGCTGGCTCTAAGCAAAATAAATAATAAACTGCAACAAATTCCATTGTCAAATTATATAGTTAGCGCACGTTTAAAGACATTTAAAGACATATTTCGCACGTTTAAAGACATTTCGAAACACATGTGGAAAACAATAGTGCGAAGGGCCGAGTTTGTCGGAACATTCCTTTGATCGGTAACACCTAGAGACAAGATGGGAAGTGAATATTTGACAAATGCTCGGAGTAGAATTAAAACTGGCGTCTGGCTGTCGGTGATAGCAAGTTTTGGGATCTTGTGGAGTAAAAGTTCTAAGTATAAACAGGAGGGTTGCGGAAATGGCGGCGGACTTCAAAGCGGCAGTCTGCCTGAGAAATTTACAAATTTATTAAAATAAGAGGCTGGATCGCGCACTGTATGGACAGCTTGGGAAAAGTAACATGGTCGAATAGGACAGAGAGATATATTTGATAGAATGAGAAGATTGTTAAGACCCGGAACTAAGGAGGCCTGACGTATGGAGGCGGTACGAGATTGAGATGAACAAAAAGAGAACCGGAGTGAGAGAGGGCCCTGTGAAATTTTTTTCTTGTGAATGAGTTTTAAGGAAAGGTGGAGCGGAGAAGTGGGAGAGGGAGAAAGTAACGGAGAAAGTAAAGAATGGAATGATAGAAATCAGCGAAGGCAAAAGCGCCTGGAAAAGGAGGAAGCCCCTTTTGATGAAGACATCGAGTTCCTATGTCCCAGCCGGTATGAAGCATCCCCTGTATCGAAACTGACAGGCGGTGAAGGCAAAGTGCCAGCCTAGAGCGGACGGAGCAAAGCAGAAGGAAAGATAGCAGTCCTCGTAACGACGAAGAAGGACCGTACGTCAAAGAGCCAGCCCAGCCCAGATGGACAGTGAGTTTCAGCAGAGTAGCAGAACTGTGGCCCGCACGAAAATCCTCCGGAAGTCCTGAGATGAATGCCCTTGGCAAAAGATGATGACAGTCCCGACAAGGAGCGGAAGGCCCTAAAACAGAGAAGTCCGATTCGAAAAATTAAGTAAGTGACCTAGTTATAAGGTATTCTCACTTACCTGTAAAGGACTGCAGGAACTCTAATATCAGATTAGTAGAAGTTTAGAAAGATGTTAATGGAAGGATGTACAAAAATATAAATATATATACATAAATATAGAGATAAGTCAGATGATAGTTATGGGTTTTGATTAATATATAATTAGACATATGTAGAAAGGCAAAGGAGACAAATTGAACATTTGTTATCAGTTGTTGTCTAACATATATGTGTGATATATTTTGGAAGGGAAGGGTAGAGAAATACAGAGAAAGGAATGGCCTTCTGAATGTAGCTAACCTTTGGGACAAGCATTAGTCCAGAAATTGATGTTAAATGTACGATTTATCTTGATTAGAGAAAGTTTGTGAAATTATATTCCCCGAGGCAAAAAGGAGCTCTAAATAAATCAGCAGTTAAGAGTGGAATTCCTAAATCAATTTATAAGGTAAGAATTTGAATTACATAGGAGAAAGGGTGTTAACTAAACCTCTTAAGTATTTATTGTTCATGTGTGAAGAAACAAGAAACTGTAGCAGTTTTCTTTAAGGATATTAAGTTTGTTGTGTAGAAAGAAATAACCCTTCTAATGCAAACCTAATGTATTAAATTGCATATATATCTGATGCTACATAGGCAAATTTGAATAATATTAGCATGTGCTTGAGTTTTGATCACTTTATCATGTTGTGTATATATATATGTAAATAAACTATGTTATGTTATAAATTAATGTGTGTTTTTGTCATTCTTCAGCACTCAGCCTTTCTGAAGGAAATTATACGTAATTGAGAAGTTCCCTTGAACCTGAAATTTTCCTGTGAATCCAAAGTGAGATGTGTAAGTGGGGATAAAGACAAGGGGTCTATATATCTATTAGGGAACAAAAAACAAACAAAGAATATTTAATATTAAATAAATTAAAAAAAAAAGAAGTAAAGACTTTCTTTTTACCCCCCACAAGATGAATTGACTGATGTAGATGTTTGTTTGTTTGTTCTTTGGTTTTTAGGAGCATTTGCAATTAAGGGACTGATGTAGAAAACGATGTCCAACTCATGGGTTACGTATGATATCCTGCTATAAACGATTCATTTTGTAGGCCACTTTCCACCCCAACAACTGGAGAAGATATTTTTAAGATGTTAGATTCATTTTTGAGGAATTGAAGTGGGATCAATGTATATGTTTCAATGATGCACCCGCAATGCTTGGAGCTCGTAATGGTTTTGTGGTTGTCGCCAGAAGCGGAAACGTAATGAGCGACATAATTCAGATAATTATTATTAAAAAGAGTTCTCTCAATAGTAGAATTTTTAGCCAGATATGCTTTTATTTTGGTTCTGAATATGAACATTTACTGTTTTATTCTGAAGTCAGATGGTTATCTGGAGGAAATGTTCTACAGTGAGCATTACGAAACATTTTACGAACATTTTTAAAATGAGAAAAATCACCCTCTGGCTTCTAGATTCCTTCATTCAAAGTTGATACTGCAAGTAGTCAGTCTTCCAGATATATTTTCTGAAATTAGTGACCTAAAATCTCCATGCAAGGCCGTGAACCCATACTTATTGAATTAAGTGAGAATATAACCTGAGTTCAAAGAAAAGCTAAATTTGTGGACGAGGAAAGTGAAAGAAGAGGCTTGTTTCGTTTTCTACTCTCAATCTACTTATTGAAGATGAAAATGTTAATTTCACTGGCGCACAGAATATTATCCTGGAACATTTATGAAAATTGACAATAGAATTTCCATCGCTACATCCCAGAAGAAGAAATCACGAAATACAACTGGGAGCGAATTCCATTTAATTTCGATGTTGAATGATTTGCATGATGATTTCGTAAATATCGGTGATCTCAAAGAGCAACATATTGAAATGCAAAGTGACCAGATACTTCGTTACAATTTTAATAAACATAGCGAGTCTCTGAGGGCATACTGGTTGAAAGTAAAAAAGAAGAAACATCCTTGGAAATGAAGTGCTGAAAGAAGAAAATACTCCCATTTTCTACTACATATCTGTGCAAGTCAGGTTATTTTCAGTTGTGGCAATTATAAAAACTGATCACAGCCAGAAGATGATTTAAGACGCTGTCTTCTAAACGTATTAAAGTACATAATAAACGTATTAAAAGTACATAATCCACAAGCAGTGGATTATGTACTTTTACATTTGATACCATTGGAGAATTTTCTTATGTACGAAATAATGTATGAACATGTGCGTAATGAATTTTCATTTAATTACAATCTAACATTTATTCTATTTCTTCATTTGTGATTTAATTTGCAATTCCCTTTTTGTTTTCTGTTTGAGTCGCGAGACCAAACTATTACTCCAATCTGGGTCGCGGTTTAAAAAGGTTAAGATCCGCTGCTATAAATAGATTGGCTCTAATTAGCAGTCAAACACTTTCCTTCCAAAGCTAAATAATGGACCAGTTCATTCAATGGAGCTGTAGAGGTGTACGTAGCAGTGTTGACGACATTAATCACTTGATAAATCGGCCTCTTTCAGTTAAACTATGCACCTTTTGATATGGTGACCAATTTTTGTAAGTTAGTGAAATCAAATCTTTATCCCCATATTTTTTTGTTTTTTTATGGCCATTTTCCTAATTTTACTGTTTTGACTCATAGCCACTGTTTGCTGATGCACCAATCTAAAACAAATCAAACCCGACGCGCTTTTGTTTATCAGTCGAAGCCATCCGTTATTTGCGTTCAACAACGAATATACACAACACTCAAATTTGTCGATTAGGGATCACATACGAGACAGCTTAAAAGCAACTACAGTATCTGGAATACTCTGTTTCATAATCAAATAGTTGGCTTACTATTTTTTAAATTCCATCCGTTATCTAGATATATGCTGGAAGAGTTCCTGTATTCAAACTTCAGATAGTTAGAAGCCTTTTTTCGACAAGATATTTGATTCATAAATCATATTACAGCCTACCAATACCGAGGCCAATGAATTGGATGTGATAGTTCATTCTCCTGATGCCGCTTTTCCTGAATATTACCCTGTCAGACCCCATTTTATCTGACTACTTGATATACCCTGATAAACCATATCTTTTCCATGGTCAGCAATGAAAAATCAAAAGAAATTACTTATATAAATTGAAGCTGTCTATTCTGAGATGGTGAACAAGAATATTTTAATAGGTAAATGAAACTTTTTTTTTTGAATTATCTAAACAATGAAAAATATATATATTGTACGTTCAAGATCTTTAATTCAACTAAAACAGAATAAAATCATATTGAGATCATATCAGAGCTCGGGTCACCATGTACCATTTCACTTCTCAAGGATCTAGTAATTTTTTTCTGTTTTGTTCAATATTGACGTTTCCATTTTTTTTTTTTTTTTTTTATTTATTTATTCCAGCGATCAAATATAAACATTGATACTCTGGTATGACCACGTGGTTCAGAGAAGGTTACAATTTACCATTAAAAATATATATATAAAATCTTTAGCAGTCATGAGGTCTGGAATCATGGTTAACTCAACGTGAGCTACTGTGCTCCCTGGCTATCCGCGCTCGAATACATCAGGCCTGTGATTTATCCTAGAGACGAGTTAAAAATTAATCTAGTAGTTCTGGATCACATCGTTCATTGACCTTTGGAAGACAAATATCGTCAGTTATTGACGCCCTTTCTACCAATTTCCAATATCTTCTGTTAGAAAGGACATGGTTCTCTATAAAAAATAATGGTACAATGCAGCTGCTCGCCATTTAAATGTAAATATCTATGAGCTTTCGAGTGGAAACCTTGTTTTAGAATTTCTTTCAAACAGAGACAGTCATGATTTATTCAACAGGTGACTGTGGGTTGTGCATGAAAACGGGAGTTGTTAATATTACAACAGCGTACGAAAAAGGCGTAAACAACTGCATCTGGGACTGGAATTTATTTGCATTCCTTTTGCCAATTCTATTTGTGTGAAATGCTGAATATTTAAGAACTTGAACGACAGAAATAAAGGTGACTTCTATCACTTTTTTACCTTGAATCTTTAACGAAGATAACATGATAATTCAGTGGTGTTTTCATTAAATCACAGTACACAGTTGTAATATTATTGGAGTGGTGTTATCGATTGTGCACATTTCCTTTATAATTTAGTACGTTGCAAATACATTATTTGCTATAAACTCCAAGGAAAGCGTGACAGTTCCTCTGGTTGCTACGCAAACAGTAAAATTTGATTCTGATGAATGAATACATTTTATACATTCACAACAAGAACACTAAGTATTCACTTGTTTTGTGCAAACAAAATGGAATGAAATTAGGCGATAAATGTGTAAATTTATTAGAAGAAATAAGTAGTAGTAGAGGCATATGATGCAAGAAAGCAAGCGTATATAGCATCAACCAAAAAAAAAAAAAAAATTGAGGTGGGCTGTGTACGGGGACACAACCGCAATCGTTTAAGGCGTGGATCAGTCTTTGTGTTATTAGAGGAAGGGTACGATGTAAATGAATAAAGTCTTGGTGGTTATAAGTGAAGTGGCCTCGGGTGCCAAGCGAATTCGAGGTAAAGCGATATCTCTGCGATCCATACAGTGATCTTCAAAAGCGACTAAAGTTATTTCTAAGTTTCTACTTTTCTCTTAGCAATCTTATTTTTCAATCCGTTCTATTCTTGAAAAGCCACAAGTTAGAACACAGAAAGGAAACCCACCTTTATTTATCCATATATTTCTAGTTCACTAATCAACTAACACTTAAACCGCTTGGCCTACTAGCGGCATTGCTCCTGCCTCCCCGTGGCGGGGCCGGAAACCTTGGCAGATAAATCCTCTTGCCAAGGGCAAAAAGGAGCAAACATGGCAAATAAAGACCATGTAGACATTGAAAATGAAAACCCAAAGGGACAGAAGCCTGACCGGATGGAGCACCCCTACCCATCTTCCTTAATATTCCATTCTTCAAGTAGTCAGGCTATGAGTAATTGTCTCCTTTTGTCATCCAAAAACATCTGCAATCAGGAGACATTTTAATAGAAACCACGAATCAAAGACATTCTGAAAAGCTTCTACAACTAACAAGCTTTGCTGGAATTCCTGTGAAAATATTCTCTCACGCAACCCTAAATTCATCTAAGGGTGTCATATTGAGTTGGGATTTATTAAATGTCACCGAGGAAGAAATAACCCAAGAACTGCAGGGACAAAACGTAATTGAAGCGAAAAGAATAATGATTAAAAAAGATAATCGACTGGCACCTACCAGAAATATTATTCTTACCTTCAATACGCCGAACTTACCCTCCTCTGTAAAAGCAGGTTATTTATTTTGTCGCATTCGCCCATGCATTCCCAACCCTTTAGGATGTTATAAATGCCAAAAGTGTGGGCATTCTCAAATTGTATGTAGAGGAATTTCTGTCTGCCCTAACTGTGGATCCTCAGCCAGACCCTATACAAAATGACTGTACTGCTACAAAAATGACATGTCCAAATTGCAAAAGGCGACCATCCTGCATATTCCAAGACATGTGAAAAGTGGAAAACCTAGAAAAAATAGTAAAATACAAGGTTGAGAACAAAGTCAGTTACCAAGAAGCAAGAAAACTAGTTGCACCAACTATAAAAACAAAATATTACCTATGCAAATACTGTAAAAAAAAAATATGAAGCAGTCTCCGTTCAAACTGATGTCACAGTCCCTACTAATAAATCGGCCCCGAGTGCCAAGCGAGTGATCAAAGCGAATTTAAAAAGTGAACTTCACAGCGACTTCTCCAGAATCAGCAGATTACTGAGAATTTAAGTCTTTATTTCCAAAATTATTTAATTTCTGCTCTTCTGAAAAAAGAAGCTAGCTCTTCAAAAAAAGAAAGGAAAGGTACCTTTCTTCTTATATATTGAACTAATTTATATAACCCACTAACCACTAACCTCTGATCGCTTGGTCACTGGTGGCACCGCTCCTGCCTCCACGTGGCGGGGCCGGTAACCTGGGGGAAAAGTTATCCTCCGGGGCGAAAAGGAGCAACCATGGATTTTGACAATTATCCCGCACTTGAGCCTAAACGCTCAACTCATGACCTGATTGAACCCGAACATGACGTATCACAAACCAAAAGACAACGTAGAAATGAGAATCAGCAGGAATTCCCAACATTCCTTATATTCCACTCTCTCTCATCCAAGCCTATGAGTGCCCTTTCACCATTTCTAATTCAGAAATGTTTAGAAAGCGTGGCTGGTTCACCGAAAATGGTGAAAAGACTCCGATCCGGAGATCTGTTAATTGAAACAGTGAAATATCCGCATTCTCAGGCTCTACTAAAATTATCAAATTTTGGAGGAATTCCTATGCAGGTCACCCCTCATGCTACACTAAATAGTTCCAAAGGGGTAATAGCTGAGTGGGACCTGATGAATGTCGCTGAAAACGAGATAGTCGAAGAACTAAAAGAGCAAAAAGTCGTCCAGGCAAAACGAATAATGATTAAAAAGGATGGTGAACTTGTTCCAACTAGAAACATTATTCTAACATTCGGTACACCTACTTTACCATCATGTGTGAAAGCCGGATACCTAAATTGCCGAGTACGTCCGTACATTCCCAACCCAATCAGATGTTTTAAGTGTCAAAAATTTGGACACTCGCAAACAGTATGTCGAGGGGACACTACATGCCCGAACTGCGGCTCCAAAGATCATGCACAAACTGACTGCACTGCAGAAAAGCCACAATGCCCAAATTGCAAAGGCCAGCATCCAGCGTATTCAAAAAATTGCGAACTCTGGAAAGTAGGCAAACAGATCCAGAAGTATAAAGTCGAAGAAAAGGTCACCTATCAGGAAGCTAGGAAACAAGTTATGCTCAGTATGCCAAAAATCACCTATGCTGCAGCAACCAAAAAATATCAGTCAACAGCAACACAAACGGCAGTAACAGTACCACCATCTATTTCAATTGCTGATTGGGCTCGATCAGTGCTATCAATCCCACAGCAGTCACCTACAGAACAATGTAAAGTAACTTCTGCTAGCAATACCCCGCTAACAGTCCCACCAACTGCTTCTGATACCGTAGCAGAAACTGCAAAATCAAAAGCATCACTCCCAAACAGTTCAAACCAACCATGCTCAGCAAATATGGATATTGATTCTGGTACCCTACAGAATGAACCAATACTAGATCTACATGCAGAAGATGATATGGAAATTGGACGCCCCACTTTTCCAAAAAAAGAAAAGATCAAACTAGATCGAGGCAAACAGGTAGGACACAAAAAACAGACAGAACCATACACAATTTCAAAAACTAAATAATGCACAACATTATACAATGGAACCGTAGAGGTCTACGAAGCAATATTTTTGATATTTATGAACTAATCAAACAACATAGTCCAGTTATCCTATGCCTGCAAGAAACCAATCTAACCCCACAAGTGACTCCAGTGATCAAAAACTATAGTATATATCAACAGGACAGAAACAATACTAACTCAACAAGAGGTGTAGCCATAATTGTCGACAACAAGGTTCCTACAAAACAGATCCCGCTGCAGACCACATTAGAGGCTGTAGCAGTACGAATTGATCTGAATGTTATGTTAACAGTAGTCTCAATTTACCTTTTCCCAAACAAAGAATTCACTGTGAAAGAGCTGGAGGAACTTATAAGGCAGTTTCCATCGCCTTTTATTCTGCTAGGAGATTTCAATGGGCACCACCCTATGTGGGGATCACCCCAGATAAACAAAAGAGGAAAACTCATTGAAACAATTATTGATAACCAGAATCTCACATTATTAAATACTGGTGCTGACACCTATATTCACTTTCCAACCGGAGTATCTACTGCCATAGACTTATCAATATGTTCCCCAAAATTGTTCCCAATCATTCAGTGGTCAGTCTCAAATAACCCACTGAGCAGCGACCATTACCCGATTATTTGCAAATTGCAAACAAACAGAACCTCACATATAATCAGTCCCATAAAATGGAAATTCTCCAAAGCAGATTGGAACAAGTTCACCAATGCAATTTCCTTTGATGATCAAGTTATTAAAAACCAGCCTATTGATGATGTTACCGACCATATTACTACACAGATAATAACAGCTGCAACCAGTGCCATACCCAAAGTCATAATCGGTCCACATAGATATGCCAATATTTGGTGGAATCGTAATTGTCGAGATGCTAAAAAAGAACGGAATAAGGCATGGAATCTTTTTCGCAAGCATCCAACAACCGAGAACCTAATTAATTTTAAGAAACTCAAAGCCAAGGCACGTTACGTGCAGAAAAAAGCAAAAAAAGACTCTTGGATCCGGTTTGCTTCTACCATCACTAAAAATACTGAAAGTAGAAAAATATGGAATAAAATAAAGAAACTAAATGGAAAATACCTCCCAGAAAAAACACCTATTCTAAGCTGGAAGGGTAAAGAGTTTTCCTCTTCAGTGGATATTGCAAATGTCCTGGCAGAATGCTTTTCTCAAATATCAGCCACGGCAGCATACGAGCCTGCCTTCAAACAGCATAAAGCCAACGCAGAAAAGTAT
The DNA here is from genome assembly GCF_048544385.1 of Mastigoproctus giganteus. NCBI lineage: Eukaryota > Metazoa > Arthropoda > Arachnida > Uropygi > Thelyphonidae > Mastigoproctus > Mastigoproctus giganteus. The sequence continues at coordinate 143,346,583 of NC_143587.1, forward strand.
AAACTGAACTTTCATACAACGGCATCTCTCTCATATAACAGACCTTTTACATTACTGGAACTAGAGAGCTCCCTAAACCGATCAGCGAATACTGCACCAGGGCCTGATGGAATATACTACATGATGCTTAAACAATCAAGCTGTGAATTCACTACTGGCATATTTCAACCGGCTATTCTCAGAAGGTTACTTCCCTCTTTCTTGGCGCCACTCAATTGTCCTAGCCTTTCCTAAACCTGGAAAGGATCAGTCAGAACCACAAAACTATCGGCCAATATGTCTCAGCAGTTGCCTTGGTAAGATAATGGAAAAAATGATTCATGCTCGATTAGTTTGGTTTCTAGAATCTTATTCGGTAATGGACAAAAATCAATATGGCTTTAGGAAAAACCGATCAACTCTAGATCTTATGATCAAGGCAGAATCCAACATACGGAATGCTTTTATCCGTAGAGAACATCTTGTCATGGTCTGCCTGGACATTGAAAAAGCCTTTGATACAACCTGGCGTTATGGCATACTTCAAAATCTCTATGCCACAGGACTTCGGGGTCAGCTACCACTAATCATACAGAGCTTTCTACAAAATAGAACATTTCAGGTGCGTTATTGCAATACACTGTCCCAAAAGGTTGTTCAGGAAGAAGGGGTCCCACAAGGATCAGTTCTTAGTGCAACACTCTTTGCAGTTAGGCTGAACAGTGCAACAGATAATATTCCGCGTAATGTCGACACTTATCTATACGCAGACGACCTTACTATATCCTGTCATTCACTAAATATGCGCTCCATTGAACGCCAACTGCAACTCTCAATAAACAAAATAGAGTCATGGGCATCCCATAATGGCTATCGCCTATCCAGAACAAAAACCACTGCTATTCACTTTTGTAAAAAGCGACAGCTTCATCCAGATCCTGAGCTAAGGTTAGGAGCCCAACTAATACCACTTAGCAACAATATCCGGTTCTTGGGTTTAGTACTGGACACTAAACTTACCTTTCAGGCACATGTAATGCAAATGAGAACTCAGTGCATGAGAAAGATGAATATTCTCAAAGTTATCTCTTCTATGACATGGGGAGCCGATCGCTTCACACTCTTACACTTATATCGTACTTTAATAAGATCTCGACTAGATTATGGAGCCCCAGTCTATGACTCTGCGCGTAAGACAGTACTAGCCCGGCTCAATCCAGTCCAGCATAGTGCTCGGAGGATTGCTTTAGGAGCCTTTAAGACCTACCCAGTGCAAAGTTTGTATATAGACGCCAATGAACCACCACTATATCTTAGGAGAAAAGTATTGCTCCTTAACTATGCAGGGGCGCCTCCGTAGCCAGGTGGGAAGGAGTAGCAGTGCATAGCACACGCTTCTTGATTAGATCGGGTTCGAGCCCGTGACCACCAAATACGGAGGATGCGGAAAGGTCAGGGAATGACCACCGCATATCCCGGAGCAATATGGCCTTAGTTGCTAATGCTCCTAAAAAAAAAAAACCAAAAAACCAAACCTTAACTATGCAGCCAAACTACATAGCCTCCCTTCTCACCCAATCTGGACATATCTGTTTGAACCTCAGTGGGAAAATTTGTATAAAAATAAACCCAATGAAAACAAACCTGCTGGTATCCGGCTACAAGAGCTAACCAAAAATTGGAACATCTGTCTAGGAAACATCTCTCAAGCTGCAGATGTAGTACAAGCACCATGGGCAATGTATATACCTCTTTGCGATAACTATTTTCTACAGTGGGGAAAACACTCCCTATCAAATCACAATCTTAGACAGTTACATGCGGACCATGCATTGACCAATGCTCACAGTCTTCATATATACACAGACGGATCCAAGACTGATATATCCGTGGGAGCTGCAGCAATCAGTCCTACATCCACTGTTTCTGTACAATTACCATGTGAATGCAGTGTATTTACTGCCGAATTATATGCAATCAAAATGGCTCTAAATCTCCTTAATGATCTTTTAAATATCCAGGTCATAATATACACAGACTCTTTAAGTGCAATGAATTCCCTACAGGAAAATCGACAAATTCCCCATCCACTTCTCAAACAAATCAGATCACAGTTATATCACCTCAATAAAAATAAGCTGACTGTCACTTTCTGCTGGATACCCAGCCACGCCGGAATTCCAGGAAACGAGCGTGCAGACGAAGCAGCAATACACCCTGCTTGCTCTGATCCCATCCCAGTTCCTTTTTCTGATTACAAGCCAATCATACGGAGGATATGTACAGAGATGTGGTCTGAAAAGTGGCACAATCAGATATCAAACAAACTTCTTGAAATAAAACAAAACCCACAGCTATGGAGATCTAGTTCCCGATTAACCAGGCATGAAGAGGTCGTCCTTGCAAGAGCACGAATTGGTCATACGCACCTAACGCACCTTTTTTTACTGCTAGGAGAAGAGCCTCCTCTCTGCTCGCACTGTAGTTCCATTCTTACAGTAAAACATTATTATTGAATGTGCACACTATGGTTCAGCTAGAATTGAATGTTTCAGATCTTTAATCAACTCACAAAAACTCTTGCAACTAGATAATATACTTGGAGATGACGCCAATCTATCAGAACTGTTTAAATACTTAAAAATGATAAACGTATACAGTCACTTCTAGAACAATTCCTTTCATATATTGACCAACAATCTTAAGTTATAGGCGCATTTTGGCCATAGCAGCCCTTGCGCCAATAAACCCCACTTCAACAACAACTAATAAATCGATTTCTGATTGGGCTAGAAATATCCTCTCTATGTTACAACCAACTGTACTCAAGCAACAATCTATGACCACAGACCAAGAAAATAATACTCCTCTGACAATACCAGCGCACCTCCTTCTCCAGTGCGCCTCCGTAGCCAGGTGGGCAGGAGCGGCAGTGCGTAGCCACACGCTTCTTGATTAGACCGGGGTTCGAGCCCGTGACCACCAAATACGGAGGATGCGGAAAGGTCAGGGAATGACCACCGCATATCTCCGGAGCAATATGGCCTTAGTTGCTAATGCTCCTAAAAACCAAATAACAAACAACAACGTCCTTCTCCAGTGATTGCTACAACATCTCGTATTGCAAATGGTATGAAAAATATTCACGACACAACCATGGACACAGATAGCACATCTATTCGGGAAGATCCTATTTTAGAAATCCATGCCGAAGAAGAAGAAATGGACACTGGTCGGCCAGTTTTCCTAAAAAAAGAAAAACAAATTGGAACGCCATAAACTAGTCACCTTCAAAAAGCAGTCAGAATCAGCTCCATCAACTAAAAACAAATAATGTCTTGTATTTTACAATGGAACTGCAGAGGCTTTCGTTGCAATACAGACGATATCCAAGATCTAATTAATCGTTTTTCTCCAGTGGCTCTTTAACTTCGCCAATTTCTCCTTCGATAAAGAATTATTGCCTTTATCGAAGAGATCGTAATACGGCTAATGCTGCCCATGGAGGTGTGGCAATCCTAGTAAATTCAAAGATCCCATCTAAACATATACCACTTCAAACGGAAATAGAAGCTGTTGCTGTTCGTATAACTCTCCATACTGCAATAACGCTTGTCTCAATGTACCTACAGCCAAACCATTTTTACCCTTTGAAAGATCTTGAAGACCTCTTCATACAGATACCTCCACCTAATATCTGTATATTAGGGGACGTTAATGGGCACCACCTCTTATGGGACGCTACTAAATTTAGATAAGCGTGGTCGACTAATTGAAAACTTTTTAGAGGCACTAAACCTCACCGTACTTAATACTGGTGCACCCACGCATGTACAGCTCCCAACTGGACACACATCAGCAATAGATCTCTCAATTTGTTCTCCAGTTCTGGTTCCAACCATAGAACGGTACGTAATAAATAATCCCAAGGGCAGCGACCACTTCCCAATAGTATGCAACTTCTTGATAGCACTGACTCCTCTAGCTCAACCCTGCAGAAAATGGAAATTTGCCCGAGCAAACTGGGCAAAATTTCAGTCATCAATATCTTTCGATGTGGGAAAAATCCGTTTCCAGCCTATAGATGATGTGACAGAATACATCATGTCGCATCTCCTAAATGTGGCTAAAAACACGATACTACTATCAAATCCCCCGGGCCGTAAGCATTATAATTATTGGTGGAATGAGGAATGCACAAAAGCAAAAAAATAAAGCCTGGAATTTGTTTCGGCGATATCCAACCACAGCCAATCTGATAAATTATAAGAAATCAAAGGCAAAATCACGTTTCATACAAAGACAAGCCAAGAAGCTGGATAAATATTTTCTAAAAATATACGGTTGTAAATTAATTTAATAAAAAATACGGTTGTAAAAAAATAATTTAATTTAGAGCGTATTATTTGCCTGTCAGTACCCTATACAGACTACAGGCAAATAATACGCTCTAAATTATATTCCCAATGGCAAGATTCCTGGCACAGACAGGCTATAAATAAACTACATCACATTAAGCTTGTAATCACGCAATGGCAGTCTAGTCTACTCAGGGTTCGAAGAGAGGAAGTTGTTCTTGCTCGGCTCCGCATAGGTCATAGTCATCTAACACATTCCTATTTGCTGAGGACGGATGACCCACCTATGTGCGAGATGTGTAACATTATTTTAACCGTCCGTCATCTTTTTATAGAATGTCCTGTTTTTATAGAAGCACCCTTGTGTTTTACAGCTTTTAATAATTTTGACATTTACACTCAGTCAGATAATAGGTGACAGAGACAATATGTCCGACGTTTTTAACTTTTTACAATCTGTTAATTTGTATACAAAGATCTAAGTTTTATACTTTATATGCTTTTACTTTATACCTTTTTTACATAATAGTTAATTGCTTGACGTGGTAGCCTAGGCTACCAAAATGTTTAGTAGCCTTTTAAATTTGGCTTGGCGCATTATGGCCTTAGCTGCCAATGCGCCATTAAAAAACCAAACATACTCTGTCTGAGTGTTCTTTCGACATTCGTTTCTGCTGGATTCCAAGCCACATTGGGATCGGGGGAAATAAACTGGCAGATGCTGAGGCCAGTCCACCAGAACCCCAAACACTCTTTGCCTGTTAGTCCCCTATACAGGCTACAGGCAGCTAATACTCGCTAAATTACTGTCCCAATGGCAACAATATTGTCATGAGAAAGTCACAAACAAGCCCTATCTCTAGATAAAGCTTGTAATCCGACATTGGCAGTCTAGTCTGCGCAGGAATCGCAGAGAGGAAGTTGTTTTAGCTCTCCTCCGCATAGGACACAGTCATCTTACACATGCATTTCTGCTGAGGGCAGATGACTGTCCTATGTGTGAGAACTGACACACCTATTTAAGTATACGTCCCATTTTAACCGAGTGTCCACATTTTAGACACGAACGTGATTTTTATTTTACCGATTTTAGTCATCTGGCTGAGCCTTATTCACTCAGTCAGATTTTATCCGACAATGACAATGTGTCTGCTGTTTTTAGCTATTTTAAATCAGTAAACGTTTTTACTCGTATTTGAAATTGTATTGTTATTTCTTTGTTGATATATATTTTTTACTTTTATACCTTTTATATCTATGTTATATCTCGACATGGTAGCCTAACTAATTAGGTCACTGAATGTTTAACTTTTTATATATGACCCGGATTTGGCGCATTATAGCCTTACTTGCTAATGCGTCAATGAAATGAAATCCTTGAATTTATTTAAGCTATCAACTTCCATAACGACAGATGGAAGCTTGTTCCAGCAATCAACTACCCACTGACTAAAGGCACATTTCCGCACATCTATTCTACAACTGTCTTTCCTCAATTTGAATTTATGCACCCTCAGGTTCGTAATCTGGAAAAGAGGAAGAATCCCATCAGAATTGAGCCTTTCCAACCCATTCAAGGCTTTTTACAACTCGATCAGATCACCTCGCAGGTGCATTGTCTCATGACGCTCTAATTTGCGGAACTAAGCCTTTCTTTGTAAGAGGACCCCTTAGTTCCCCCACCAATCTTGTTGCCCTTCTCTGTTCTCGCTCAAGCATCTCTACATCCTTTCTAAAATGAGGTCTTCAGACCTGTACGCATACTCAAAGCGTGGCCTGACCATGCCTTATACAAAGGGATAATCATCTCCTTTTCCCTACTAGCAAAATGCCTGTGTATCATTGACAATACCCCATGACCTACTCTGACAAAACTTCATATCTTATTGCACAATTACTCCCAAGTCTTTTTCAATCTCTACCACCTTAAATATAGTGCCAAAAAGCTGGTACGTTCCTCTGGGGTTACTTCTACCCATATGCAGTACTTTTTATTTGTCAATGTTGAACTTCAGTTGCCACTTCTCAGCCCATCTACCAAAATTTTGCATATTATGTAAATTTGCATGTTGTGCATGCTTAAAAAATTAAGAGACCTCCAGTTTCCGATAGATTTGAACGCAGAACACCACTTTGCTGTCACGGAGAACAAAAAACCAAAAGCCCTTATCCTGATGCTATTGCTGTAAGATAGAAGAAAACAAGATGAGAAATAAAATTATATTAAATTAATTGTGTTTATAGAACTAGAAAAATGCATGTGATAAAATAAAAATCATATTATTCTGTAAAAGCTTTAGCCAATAAATTCTGAAGAGCTGTTTTATTTCACCTAGCAATACGAGTAATTCTTTTCTTTAAATTTATATAAATTTTCCAAGTATCAGGATTTAAGCGGTAAGAGAATTTTCTTAGATTAAATCTGCACCCCTTCCCCAATGTTTAATTTACTTAACCGTTTTAAACTCTCGAATATTGTACCTCACTCAGGTTAGTGGGTACATACGAATAATTTACATTATCTCTCCTGGTTATATAATCATTTGAATCCTTAACTAATATCGCGACTTTTCTTTATAACCCATCCAGCAGTTGTTCCATATGGCGTTTAAAATGCGGATCCAGACCTGTATACAGTAATAAATATGTAGTCCGAACAGCTGTTTTGTATAATGGAATAATTAACTTAACGTTTCTACTGGAAAAGTTCCAATATATCATTGAAGATCTCCATCAGCTAAGTGCCAGTCTATATTGCTGAGAGAGTTTTTTTGATGGGTTCTTTGTTTACCTCCTATATATCTTTCATCTTCAGCTAACTTAAGTCGATTGCCCCTTAGAAAAATTTAAATTGGCCAGGTTTTCCTCCGTCAGATTTTTGCAAAGTTATGCTTGAAACATGACTTGAAACGACATGAAAAACTTGAACAATTTTATGATCTTTAAAAACAGAAAAAGGTTACAAAACAGAATAACGGTGCTGGAGGGCATTTTAGTTCTAAATATTCTATGGGCTATAAATAACTAAAAATTTAATTAAGTTGTAGTGATCTTTCCATAGATTTACTTCATTAACTATTTTTTTTAATACACAGGAAAATCTTCCAAACTCTGTACATGTTCTTGCGTTTGGCAACAGAAAAATAGATAAAAAAAATATAGGAAACCGCGGTTGACCACAGAAAAACAATATGCCAATAAAGTGTGAGAGAAATATATGCATTTTCGATTTATGCAACTTAAAAGCGATGAAGTCCATCAAATATTTTTATCTTGTGTTCCAATATATAATTTTCTTTGATCTTATCCCACAATCATTTCCAGCACTTGCTGAATAGGCCCCGGGTGCCAAGCGAATGTGATCGAGCGTTTTCTCTGTGCTTAAAAAGTGATTATATAAAAGCGATTTAAAGGTATATTAAGTTACTGTCCTTAAGAAATTTACTTTTTATATCAGCTACTGTCACAAAAAGTACTTGTTCAGAGCAAGAAAGAAAAGCTACCTTTCTTTATTTTTCATACTTCTTTTTTACTAACACTTAATACTCTACGCTTGGTCACACCAGGCACTGCTCCTGCCTCCCCGTGGCGGGGCCGGAAGTCTTGGCAGAAAAGCTTATCTGCCAAGGACTAAAAGGAGCAAACATGGACCAACATGCCTTTCCGCCTCTCGAGCCGACAAGCTCTCGGCCAGAGTTAGAAAATGAACATAACACGTCGCAACCCAAGAGGTTGAAAACCACTTCCTCAGCGACCAATTGTCCTGCATTTCTTATAATGCACTCTCTTGCAGATCAGCCTCTCAGTAAGCTCTCTCCGTTCCTTATCCAGAAACACCTGGAAAGTTTGGCAGGATCTCCTAAGACAGTCAAGAGATTGCAATCAGGCGATCTGCTATTGGAAACAGTGAACAGTAGACATTCAGAGAAACTGCTAAAACTTACAAGTTTTGCTGGAATTCCAGTAAAGGTTTCTCCCCATGCCACCCTAAATACATCTAAGGGTGTTATATCCAGCTGGGATCTATTGAATGTCACGGAGGAGGAGATAACACAAGAGCTTCAAGATCAAAATGTCATTGCTGTGAAAAGAATTATGGTGAAAAGAGAAAATATACTCACACCAACAAGGAATGTTATTTAACTTTTAACACGCCAAATCTACCACCATCGATAAAAGCAGGCTACCTACTCTGCCGCATTAGACCATATATTCCTAACCCATTGAGATGTTTTAAGTGCCAGAAGTATGGCCACTCTCAAACGGCGTGCAGAGGAAACCAGGTTTGTCCTAATTGTGGGTCCGCTGACCACACCCAAAGTGACTGCTTGGCAAAAGAAATGACTTGTCCCAACTGTAAGGGAAACCATCCTGCCTACGCAAGGACATGTGACAGATGGAAAACTGAAAAGCAAATCGTTAAATATAAGATAGAAAATAAAGTGAGCTTTCAGGAAGCACGGAAATTAATTGCTCCCAGTATGAATAAACGTACGTACGCCAATATTACGCAAAAATATCAATCAGTAGCCACCCAAACTGATGTCACAGTCCCTTCTACCACTTCAATCTCTGACTGGGCTCGGACTGTTCTCTCTGAGCAACAGTCCAATGTCCCGAAACAGTTGAACCAGGCAAGTAATACAGCACTTACAGTATCAGCTACATCTCCTTCTCCTCCCCCAGTGATTTCTTCTATATCGAATAATCGTAACTCAAATTTAAAAAAGAATATCCAAGAAACGTCTATGGATACCATTGACTCATCCAGACAGGAAGAACCGATCTTAGAAATATATGCGGAAGAAGAAATGGACACCGGTCGACCATTATTCCCAAAAGAAGACAAACCAAGGCCTGAACGTCACAAGACAGTTACATTAAAAAAACAGTCAGAAGCAGCTTCTTCTACTAAACATCAGTAATGCCTTACATTCTACAATGGAATTGTAGAGGATTTCGTAGCAACCTTAATGACATTCAAGTCTTAATTAACCGCTACTCTCCAGTTGGTTTCTGTCTACAGGAAACCTATCTAACTCCGCAAATTTCCACCAACATAAAGAACTATGCCATCTATCGGTACGATCGTAATAATTCAAATACTGCCCGTGGGGGCGTGGCCATCTTAGTCAACTCAAATATCCCGACCAAGCAAATTGTTTTGCAAACTACAATTGAAGTTGTCGCCGTACGTTTGATAACCCAGATTTCTTTAACACTGGTATCAGTCTATCTCCCACCAAGTCATATCTTCTCTTACCAAGACCATGAAAACCTGCTAATGCAACTAGTACCTCCTGTCTGTCTCTTGGGTGATTTCAATGGCCACAACCCCTTATGGGGATCGACAAAATTAGATATACATGGCCGCTTAATTGAAACCTTTCTGGATAAGGAAAACCTTACTGTTCTTAATACTGGTGCACCTACTCACATACAACTACCAACTGGACAAACCTCTGCAATCGATCTATCAATATGTTCCCCGATTCTGTTTCCAATTATAGAATCATCTGTTATGGACGATCCAATGGGCAGTGACCATTTTCCGATTATTTGCGATCTGCTCACTGCACAACCACCGTTAGTTATACCCTGCAGGAAATGGAAGTTCTCTCAAGCTAACTGGGTCAAATTTCAATCAGTTGTCACCCTGAATGAACAATATATACGAACACAATCAATAGATGAAGCCACAGATTATATCACTTCACATATAATATCTGCAGCTAAATGTTCAATTCCATTGTCGAATCCCCAATCCCGACGGCACCTTAACTATTGGTGGAATCAAGAATGCACAATAGCTAAGAAGTTAAAAAATAAAGCGTGGAATTTATTTCGTAGATCCCCAACCACAGCTAATCTTATCAATTACAATAAACTAAGAGCAAATGCACGTCGCACTCAAAGAGAAGCAAAGAAAAATTCCTGGATTCGGTTTGCATCTACCATAAACAGAAACACTAACTCCAGGTTAATATGGAAGAAAATCAGGCAGATTTCCGGAAAATTTCCAACCACCCCTTCACCAATTCTTTCATGGAATGGGCAAGAACTGTCTGCTCCTCAAGACATTGCAAATGCCTTGGCTAAAACATTTGCCGAAGTTTCTGCGGCATCAAATTATTCTCCGGATTTCCTGAAAATAAAGACCAAGACTGAACAACGAGCCATCAACTTTCGAACCTCAGTTTTCTTTCCATATAATCAGCCTCTTCAATATCATGAACTTATACATGTCATTAAAACAACACGCAACAGTGCCGCTGGACCAGATGGAATCTCTTACATTATGTTACAAAACCTTGGTGACAGAAATTTACAAATACTGCTGGTCTATTATAACCGGATATTTATGGAAAACATTTATCCCAGCTCTTGGCATCATGCCACAGTTCTTGCCTTTTTGAAACCCGGTAAAGATCCTACCAGTCCTAACAGTTATAGACCTATTTCTCTATCCAGTTGCCTCGGTAAATTACTTGAAAAAATGATCCATAATCGCCTTGTTTGGATCATCGAAACGCAACAACTAATTAGCAATAATCAGCATGACTTTCGAAAGAACAGGTCCTCCTTAGATCTCATGATCAAAGCTGAGTTTGCAATTCGTAATGCCTTTGTGAAAAATGAACATCTTGTTATGGTTTCCATAGACATAGAAAAGGCATTTGATACTACCTGGCGTCGTGGCATTCTCAGTGACCTCCATGCTCTAGGTCTACGAGGCAACCTTCCTATATTCATCAGGAACTTTCTCAGGACTCGTTCGTTCCAAGTTCGATACCGCAACTCGCTTTCTAGGACATTTTTACAGGAAGAAGGAGTGCCACAAGGGTCCATACTGAGTGCAACCCTATTTGCCCTAAGAATCGATTCCATCACAAAAGATCTTCCAAATACTGTTGAGACCTACCTTTATGCCGATGATCTCTCTATTTCTTGCCATTCTCTGAATATGAGATCCATTGAACGGCAGCTGCAGATATCTTTAAATAAAGTCCAAAGGTGGGCAGAGTTAAATGGCTTTCATCTATCACAGCAGAAAACTGTTGCAATCCACTTTTGTAATCAACGGAAAATGCATACAGATCCCTAACTTCAGATGCAAAACTTTACCGTTCCAGTGACTAACAACATCAAATTCTTGGGATTAATCCTTGACAGGAAACTGAATTTCCTTGAGCACATTAAATCTGTGCGTATATCCTGCCTCAAAAAGCTGAATATACTAAGAGCTTTATCTGCCTTGTCTTGGGGAGCAGATCGTACATCTTTGTTGCTCTTATATAGAGCATTGATCAGATCCCGATTGGATTATGGTGCTCCTCTTTATGATTCCGCCCGTAAGAGTACATTGAGATGGCTGGATCCTATACAGCATTGCGGATTGCACTTGGTGCTTTCAGGACATCTCCTACTCATAGTTTGTACATTGAAGCTGATGAGCCCCCCTTCACCTCCGCAGAAAAACGCTGCTTCTAAAGTATGCAGCCCGAATACAAAATTGCGGTCATCATCCTGTTCAGCCATACCTCTTTAATCCACCACTTCAAAACCTCTATAGAAATAAACCCAGTAAAATAAGACCGGCAGGCTTACGCCTCATTGAGTTAATGCAGAGTTGGAATGTTCAGATTTTCAACAGGCAACATTTAATGAATTACTCCCAACCGCCATGGATTCTGCCTCCTCAGTTATATTTCGATACTTATCTTGACAAATGGGGAAAGAATCGTCTACCAACAATCAATATGAAACAACTCCATGCAAGCCATATTCAGAAATACGTTGATTTTTTGCCCATTTATACTGATAGCTCCAAATCACATTCAGCCGTTGGAGCAGCGGCAGTATTTCCCTCTACTATCATCTCAGCCGCCCTTCCACCTGAGTACAGCAGCTTCTCCGCAGAACTTCATGCAATAAAATTAGCTTTAGAAAACCTGAATCTCAACCCATCTGTAAAATATGTTGTATACACAGACTCTCTCAGCTCAATAACTGCAATAAAAAACTCCTCCTACAAGGCTCATCCTGTTTTAAATCAAATCGGAAGACTCCTATTACAAATTGAAGAATGCCATCAATCAGTGACCTTTTGCTGGATCCCAGCACATTCGGAGATAAAGGGTAACGAACTTGCTGATGAAAATGCTAAAAATCCGTCAACCTTTGATTTAACCTCCATTCCGGTTCCAGCCTCTGACTACTGTCACATCATACGAACAGCAGGTTTCGCGAAGTGGAAAGAGCTATGGCACACACAAAAGAATAATAAACTCTATCAGTTGAAACAGGATCCAAAGCATTGGCGCTCTAGCACCAAAACAGTGCGAAGAGAAGAAGTGGTTCTTGCACGGGCACGTATTGGACACACACATCTGACCCACCTCCATCTGCTCAGAGGCGAAGATCCTCCTCAATGTCCATACTGTTCGGAAAATTTAACAGTCAAACATATTCTGATTGACTGCCCTCAATATCAACAGGACAGAACATCCGTCCTGTGTTCCCTGAGAAATCTACGAGAACCAATGACATTGCAACATATTATTGGAGATGATGCAAACATCAACGAGTTTTTCTCTTATCTGAAAATAATTGGACTTTATGATAAATTCTAAAATATCTGTAAACGCAACCAAGCTGTTATGCCTAAATTATGTTTTTAGCTATGCTTAAATTTTGTGCTTAGCATTTTCATGTGAATAGGCGCATTATAGCCACAGCAGCTTATGCGCCGATAAACCCCCATAACACACACACACACACACACACTTGCTGAATATGTAGAGGAAGGTGGGAGAAATAACTGTAGCGTTATTTTGTGACCACGACTTTTTGTGAACATGTAACTCTTTCTGGACTATAAATGTATGTTTTTCGATTTGCAGGCTCTGTGGCGTACATACGTATATATACACATTTCAATGCAATTTACGATATTGCGTCTATTTATGCATGAATTGTTTATAAATCTTTATTTGCTACATTTGCTTTATTTATACGGTAAGAAATTAACTTTGAAAATCGGAATAATAATTCATGGCTGTTAGTATCAGTTGGCTGATTTGATTTGCAAAGGCTTGTAAATATATTCTCTGGGATTCAAATTTCTAAGTTAATGAAAGAGTCATGCGTAACATTTGTTTAGTTTAAATTAAATTAGAAATTTAATTTTGTGTCTGTTTAAAAGAACCTTCAATCTGTTCAAAAATTAGTTACAATTAGAACATTTGTACATAAGAGGCCTATGTATGTTACTTAAATTCTTGTAAATTTCTGAGTAACTGTAATTTTAAACATGTCCGATTTTAGCCCTTTTTACAGACTGGCGGTATTTTTATGGAAGTCGATCGTTTTGCTCATTATACAGCTGGAAGAAAAGAGAATTCTAAAACTGAAAAGGAAATTCAGTAGAACGAGTTACTTTTAAAATTCTTACTTTTTTTTATTGGTTTTCTTCCTGAGCTACAGTGAACTCAGTACTTTATTTTGATCCTTATGTTACTTATTTTAACCCTTTTTCCCACATATTCATTCTACCTGACTGCGTTTTTCCCAAGGGTACGTTGAGTCCTGTTTTTCTGGAGGTACAAATCACAAAATTTGGTTGAATGGAGTAAGATACTCAACAGCAAGCTTGGTAAGTTGGTTTAATTCGTTATTGGTGCAAATGAATGCAGGCTTGACACTAATAGTGAGCAAAATTATTCTGACTAAAGGAATGGAGAAAAAGTTTAATATTTTTGATTGCTTCTTAAAGAAATGAGAGTGCTTTTAACATTCTTAATATTCAGGAATGGGAATACGCTTAAATGATGGTTTCACTTTTTATCAACGAAAATTGACTATCAATAATATCCTCCACATAATGTATGTAGAAGCTACTGCAACAAGAAAGTAAAAGGAGCTTTTTTTTTTTATTATTTTTTAGACTTTTAAAATTATTTGGTCTTTGACAATATCATTGTAATGCTGTGGAAGATAAAGTCAAAATAAAAGCGAATTAATATTTAAAAAGCTTTTATCTAGAAAGTCTTCAGTTTCACGAAACATCAAATTCCACAAATAAACGCGCTCCACAGAGAATAACGGCCATAGAAAATCACTTTCTGTGACACAACTTCAATGCCGCGGGCTCCTTCACGTGCCCAGTCTCGCTGCACGAACCCATGCGCATTCAAGAGCTTAGAACTAAACTTCGAATATGTTACCAACAGAAAAAATAAAAAGAAGGTTGTAAAAATTTAATTTGGTATTATACGGAGCAAAACTGCAGCAAGGGAGAAATTATAAATATTCATAATAAATGTGCTAAATATGCAAAATTTCTTCTCTGAGAGTGGCTCCATCTTGAAGTTAAGTCTGGAACTAATCTAATAACAGAACAAATTAACTTCAGGATGTCATTTTAACTCGGAATAAGTGAAAAATTCGGATTCACAACGGTTATAGAATAATGATTACCTAAATATTAACAATTAGAAAACAATTAATTAAAATATTGATGTAAATTTACGCTAATCGTGAATAATTGTCAATAATCTGCAATACATGTTGAAAATAATTACCCTCAATATGTATCCTTTCTCGTTTATTAATTAAGCACATATGCCCATCTTTATACAGCTTTTGGTGTCCAAAATGCGATGGACCAGTGCATTTAGCGTTTGTCCTTATTTGCTAGGCTGCCGTAGATAAGTTTTGAAGCGTTAAGATACACAGGCGTAAGTGGACTGCGAAATATAGTGATGTTCTTATATTCCCTCTGTCATGGTGAGCCCTTCCAATTTAAAGAGAAAATTTACTTATTCAGTATGAGATCTTTCATGTGCTCTAACTAATAAACAATCTAGGAGAAATGAGTTCTAGAGACCTGGATGGCAAATGCGAACCACCATGACCGATTCATTGACCACATAGATCTTGTATGTACTGTACATACAAATCGCGTTTCCAAAGTACATCTGATATCTTCTGAAACAATCTAATTATCAAAATATTAAATTAAGAATGCAGTATTTTGCTGATATAATGCTATACATACGACAACCATTTCCAATATTTATTCCGTGATTCGACAGATTTGTTTTTGCCTGAAACTTAGATGAGGTCCGATTTAAATCCCGATTTTATTTTTGTGATCAGAGTAATGAGCTCGGAAGAAGTAGAACCCCCCCACCCCCCTACAACGGCTTGAGTTTTTGGCCAGAATCCAAACAGCCCAACTCGTTTCTTCCTAATTACCCTCACTTTAAACCGATTTGAAAGTAGCTTAGATGAAGTGTTAGTGTTATTACTCTGTGTCTAGTCTGACCCATTTCCGAATACCACCTTCCTCCTCTTTTAACGATTTTCACTTTGGAAATGATTACCTTCAGAATTTCTGATTTTTTTTTTTTTCTCTCTGTTCGCAGACAGATTTTTCTTTTCTTTATTTCAGGAGCTCTCGTAATCATTCTTTAAGAAAAAGTTCACGCAAAGAGTCTTTATCACGACACTTTTCTTAGAATTCATGCACCGATCTCTTCCGAGATGGTAGTCCCTGCATTGACTGCGAATCAAGTCGCTTAGTGGTCGAAATAAGGCACCAGCGTGGGAAACGCCAAACGGCGAACAAGTGCCAACGTCTACAGAATTTTCAGATTCCAAAAACACTTAAATTTAATAATTGCTAACAGTTAACAAGTTTTAAATCGATTTCCTTAAATTATAGTATTTGCGAGACATTTCAGATCTTTCCACGATAGTAAACCTGGCTCTGGCTTGTATCGTTGTTTTTCGTTAAAATCTCTCAGTGCGAGAGGAATGAAACGGCCCGTTGTCATGATAAAAATATCATTTGCCCATCCATAAATTGGGCCCTTTTTTCGAAGTTTTTTTTCACGAATTTTTCTAAAATTTCAATGTAGTGTGTCTGATTTGGCAGAACAAATTCATGATGAACTACACCACGACAAGCATGTACTTGATCTTCGATCGAGACATTTTCTTTCTTTAAATGGGGAGAAGAGGGAGTTTTTCATTGCATGTTTTGACGCTTGGTTTGGGGATTATACTGAAAGACCCAGGATTCATCTCATGTTATCACTGAATCCAAAAATGAACAATTCTTTGCTCTAAATTGCGATCACTCATTTTTCCGCAGAAGGGTTACACAGATTCACTTAAAGAGGTACATTGCAATCAGAACTTAACCGATTGCAGCGAAACAAGCACTGATCTGTACAGGAAAAAACAAGCTACAGCACGATATGAATTTTGTTGATATGCGCAGTAGCAAGGCGTTGGCTAGACTTCGGAAAGTCACTCCTTGGATAATATTCAAACGATTACAAATTGACAATCCCACGCAGCTGCCCGAGAGTACAATTAATTGAACGTCTGAGACAGAAAAACACAAACCCTGCCAATATTTGAACTATTGCACACGAATGTGGCACTCGTACGTTGGATTTCGTACGTTGGCATTCGAGGTGAGCGGACGCGCTTAGACAGGGCTCCTCAGTTAAGTGGTTTACTTTTGGATAGTGCTTTTAAATATTTGATTTATTTAGATATTGTTGGATTATTTTGTTATAGATTTTCCTGTAACTGTTTGATTTTAATAATATTATAGATATAATTTTTTAAAGTTACTTTCATTGATATTTATTTAATTTTATAATGGTAGTTACGAGATCTGCCTTAAACACGTCACAGGGTATCGTGACTCACAAGGAAATAGCAGATGGCGATTTACGGGTGAGTCATGATTTAATCCGTTGTGGAACCTGTGGAATGTTTTCCAAGGTCGACCTGGTGACTAATCCTACCTCACCTGGGGATTCTTTTCTTTGTGATCGATATAAGGAGTGCACCGATCTTAAATTACAATTTGGTGCACTGATGGAACAATTTGAATCCCTGAAAAAACGAGTGCTTGCCCTCGAAAATAATGCTTCTGGGAGCTCGTCAGGGACTCAAAACTCCAGCAATCTACCAAGTGATGCACACCCGATTCGAGCCTCAAAACAGAAAAACCAAGTTCAAACTACCTTGGTTAAAAAGGACATTGTTTTATTAGGAGACTCCATTGTCAGGGAAACGGGGAATATTTTTTGTAATAGAGATAGGTGGAGCAGAACCAGGGTATGTCTGCCGGGAGCAACTATTGATGATGTCACCAACAGACTGTCAGATTTTAAAGGGGGTAAAGAAAATATTATTATTCATGTGGGGACAAACGATATTAAACGTACACGATCTGACGATTTGTTGGAAAAATACAGGACCATGCTGAGGAAATGTCGCGAGCTAGGCCATAATGTCTGTGTGTCTGCAATTCTGCCCAGACACGATAGGAGGGATTATATGTTAAGAGCCTTGTGGATTAACTCAAGACTTGAAGGAATCTGCAAGGCTTTAGGGGGTAAATTTCTATCAGCATGGCTCACACTTGTAGGTAGCAGGAATTTGTTTTTTAGAGATGGGATACACTTAAACAAAGGTGGTGCAAAAGTTTTTGCCAGTATTATTGAGGATACCTTAAAGGCTCAGGGAAACTGCTAGTTAGGGGGGGATGTGGGTAATACTGACACGCGTTTATCTGATAATATTGGTCAATGTAACTCTTGCACATACCTTAAGAGTTCTTATCTGTTACCCCAACTGGACGTATTATCTAGATGTTCTGGGGCCAAAGACGTTTCACGTGAGCGGGTAGCTAATATCAGGGAAGAGAGCCTAAAACACTTCAAGGGTTGTGTTAGGGTTGTTAAATATACAAGAACAGTAAATCTTAATTGTTTATACAGTAACGTTAGAAATGTCGTCAATAAAATGAGCGAATTCGAACTGCTGGTTAAAACAAGTAACGCGGACATAATAGGGCTTACAGAGACGTGGTGCCACCCGGAAATTGGGAATGATGAGTTTCAGTATGGCTTGTATAATGTATTTAGGAAGGATAGAGTAGATAGAAGGGGTGGTGGGGTAATGCTTCTTATCAGAAGCAGCCTGAGTGCGACGATAGCTTTCCCGGATTCAGACATTTCACATGCTAGTATAGAGTCTGTATGGTGTGAGATAGTTGGAAACAAAGGTTCAATGCGAGTAGGAGTAATCTACAGACCAGGTGATTGTGAAGACTATGACAAAAGCCTCTACATGCAAATGGAATGGGCAAGTAAGCGTCAATGCCTTATTATGGGTGATTTCAATTTGCCTCTAATTGATTGGAGTAAATGGGAAGGAAACTCGACATGGGGAACAAAATTTTTAAATCAACTAGATGACTGTTATTTGTATCAACATGTCAGGGAAAGTACTAGAGAAAAGAATATCCTAGACCTCATCATCACACATGAATCAGATGACATAACAGGGCTGACAGTAGAGGAACCAGTAGCAGGAAGTGATCATGGAGTTCTACGGTGGATAATGACGAGAGAGGTAGCAGAAGTAAAAGGCAAAGGAATGGGTTTTAATTTCAGAAAAGGAAATTACGATGCCTTAAGGTACTACATGGCCTCTATTAACTGGGTAGATATCGCGCGGAGAATGAATACAATTGAACTGTGGTACACTTTTAAAACATTAATCACAGATGCCTTGAATGCGTATATACCATTATAAAAATACTCCACGAGAAGGGTTCCAACTTGGATGAATAGTGAAGTTGCCACATTACTTGAGCAGAAAAAGGTGGCATGGAAAAGTTAGAGCAATAAAAAGTACTGAAACCTATAACAGCTACAAGGTGATGTGTAATAGAGCCACAGAAAAGGTTCGACAGGCAAAGGCAGTTTATGAGAAATCACTAGCAAACAGAGTAAAGAGGGGGGATAAAGAATTCTTCACATATATAAATGCCAAGAAGAGCAGGACAAACCAGATCGGACCTTTACGTAAGGGAAAGGGGATAGTAATAAATACACCAGCTGCTGTTGCAGATGAACTCAACAGTTATTTTGCATCGATATTTACAAATGAAAAGCCTTTTGTGGCAATGGGAAATTGTGGGAGCGAAGTTGAAAAAATATGTAATTAATGATATTGAAATTTCGCAAGATTATTTAATGAAAAACCTTTCAAGCCTATAGACCAGTAAGGCTCCTGGAGTTGATGGAATATACCCTATAATCTTAAGAGAGGCGGCAAGCGAGTGCATTGAACCACTGAGGCTGGTTATGCGAGCATCACTAGACTCTGGGGAGATTCCCTTGGATTGGAAAAGTGCAAATGTATCTCCCATACATAAGGGTGGCTCTAAAAGTGAAGTGGGAAATTATCGACCTGTCAGTCTGACTTCAGTAGTAGGGAAAATCATGGAGGCAATGATCAAGGGTGGAATTCAAGATCATTTGGATCGAATTGAAATTCTCAAGGATACTCAGCATGGTTTTGTAAAGGGAAAATCATGTTTAACAAATCTGGTTCGCTATTTCGAAAGGGTCACTCACGAGCTGGATTTAGGGAATAATTTCGACATTGTTTATTTAGATTTCAGCAAAGCTTTTGACTCAGTCCCACATGAGCGGTTGCTTTATAAGCTGGAACAGGTTGGAATCACTGGGAAAATCCTTAGATGGATAGAAGGATGGCTTCAGGGCAGGAGGCAGAGGGTTGTGATAAATGGCTGTTCCTCAGATTGGGTTGATGTAAGAAGTGGGGTTCCCCAAGGATCAGTATTAGGACCACTGTTGTTTTTAATTTTCATAAACGACATTGATGAAGGGATAGAGGGCGTGATGTCTAAATTTGCAGATGATGTTAAAATTGGTAGAGTAGTTAATGATCACTGTCAAGATGAGCTTCTTCAGAGAGACCTAGATAGACTTCAAGAATGGTCAGAAAAATGGCAGCTGTGCTTTAATCCAACAAAGTGTAAGGTATTACACCTGGGAAACAGTAATCCCAAAATAACTTATTCACTTGGTGGAGTTCAACTAAACCCAGTACTGGAGGAAAGGGACTTGGGTGTTACGATACGGTCAGACATGAAATTCTCTGAGCATTGTAAACAGGTTGCAAGGAAGGCCCATGGTGTCCTATCGATGATCTATCGAACTTTTGCAAGTAGAGATAGGGACGTGATAATCCCATTATATAAGGCTTATGTTAGACCACACTTGGAATACTGTGTTCAAGTATGGAGACCGCACCTAAAGAAAGACATCGAGCTTCTTGAAAGGGTGCAAAGAAGGGTAACTCGCCTGGTGAGATCGGCAAAAGGGCGTCCTTATGAAGAAAGACTTCGAATATGTGGGTTGCAGAGTTTGGAAACTAGACACCTTAGAGGAGATTTGATTGAGGTGTTTAAGGCTCTGAGAGGCGGCCCCGGGTGCCAAGCGATTGACTGAGCGATTTCTATTTGTGCTTTCACTGCGACTTTTTGATAGTTGAATTCTGCGTTCTCTTTTACGTTCCTCTCTTTGAGAAATCCTTTAATTTAGTAGCTCTTGTATCAAAAGTACTGGTATAGAGCAAGGAAGGAAAGTAACCTTTCTTTATTTTCATATCTAATAGACTAACTCCTACTAATTTCGCTTGGTCACTCCAGGCACTGCTCCTGCCTCCCCGTGGCGGGGCCGGTAACCTTGGCAGAAAAGTTCATCTGCCAGGGGCTAAAAGGAGCCAAGATGGAACAAAATATGTTTCCTTGTTTAGAACCGACAAGCAGTCGGCTAAACACAGAGCATGAGCATGACTCTTCGCAAGCAAAGAGGTTAAAAACCATTTCCTCTGCGACCGAGTTTCCTGCATTTTTATTAATGCATTCATTATCAGAACAGCTTCTTAGTAAGCTATCCCCCTTTCTTATCCAAAAACACTTGGAAAGTATTGTAGGGTCTCCCAAGATGGTTAAGAGATTGCAATCGGGGGACTTACTAGTAGAAACTGTCAACTGTAGGCATTCTGAAAAACTCCTGAAAGTGACAAACTTCGCAAAAATTCCAGTAAAGGTAACTGCCCATGCAACTCTAAATACATCTAAGGGTGTTATATCTAGTTGGGACCTTTTGAATGTGACAGAAGAAGAAATTAAAGAAGAGCTAAATGAACAAAATGTAATTGCTGTCAAAAGAATCATGACTAAAAGGGACAATATACTCACACCCACCAGAAGTATCATTCTCACCTTTAACAGTCCAAATCTACCCTCAACAGTAAAAGCAGGATATCTACTCTGTCGCATTCGTCCTTATATTCCTAATCCGCTGAGATGCTACAAATGCCAAAAGTATGGCCATTCTCAGACGGCATGCAGAGGGAACCCAGCTTGTCCCAACTGTGGATCTTCTGATCACAGTCAAAACGAATGTTCGGCAAAAGAAATGACTTGTCCTAATTGCAAGGGTAACCATCCTGCTTACTCTAAAACATGTGAGAAGTGGAAAATGGAGAAAAAAATTGTAAAATATAAAGTCGAAAACAAAGTTACTTATCAGGAAGCAAGAAAATTAATTGCACCCAGTATATCTAACCGTAGCTATGCCAGTATTGCAAAAAAATATCAAACAATAGCCACACAAACTGATGTTACTGTTCCATCCAACATATCAATCTCCGACTGGGCCCGAGCTGTTCTTTCTCAGCAACAGTCCAATATCCAGAAGCACTCAGATCAAGCAAGTAATACGCCTCTTACGATTCCAGCAAAATCTCCTCCTTCGCCAATGATTGCTACCACACCAAATACTCCCAGTTCAACTTCAAAACAGAGTATTCAGGAAACATCACTCGATCAAGAGTACCCCTCTAAACAGGAAGATCCAATTCTTGAAATATTTGCAGAAGAAGAAGATATGGACACAGGTCGCCCCACCTTTCCAAAAAGAAATAAACCAAAGCCAGAACGCCACAAGACAGCCACGTCAGGTACAGCTTCTTCTAAACTCAAATAATGCCTTATATTTTACAGTGGAATTGTAGAGGCTTTAGATGCAACATTGATGACATTCAGTACTTAATTAGACGCTACTCTCCAGTGGGTTTCTGTCTGCAGGAAACCTATTTAACTGCTAAAATTTCTGTTTCTATAAATAACTACTCAGTCTACCGAAGAGATCGGAATACATCTGACTCTGCTCGTGGTGGTGTAGCCATTTTGATTAACTCAAAGATCCCTGCTAGTCAAATCATTCTTCAAACCAAAATTGAAGCCGTTGCTGTGCGTCTGATTGCTGAGATTGCATTTACGCTAGTCTCAGTCTATCTCCCACCAAACAATTCCTACTCTTTCAAAGATATTGAAGAACTTTTAGTACAGCTGCCGTCACCAGTGTGCTTGCTAGGGGATTTCAATGGCCACCACCCTTTATGGGGATCCTCTAAATTAGATAGACAGGGCCGACTGATTGAAACTATACTAGATAAACAAAACCTTACCATTCTTAATACTGGTACACACACCCACATTCAGTTACCTACTGGACAGACCTCTGCAATTGACCTCTCAATTTGTTCTCCGATACTGTTTCCAGTCATTCAGTGGTCCGCCATGGATGATCCAATGGGAAGTGACCATTTTCCAATTGTCTGTAACCTGCTCACTGCACAACTACCATTAGACCAACCCTGCAGAAAATGGAAATTTTCTAAAGCCAAATGGGCCAAATTTCAATCAGCAATCATTCTGGACAAAGAAACTATTCAGCTACAACCTATAGATAAAGTAACCGATTATATCACATCCAGTCTTTTAGTTGCAGCAAAATACTCAATTCCATTATCAAACCCCCCAACCCGACGGCACTTCAACTACTGGTGGAACGAAGAGTGCACAAAAGCAAAGAAGGAAAAAAATAAAGCATTCAACTTATTCCGTCGATTTCCGACAACAGCTAATTTAATTAGCTACAAGAAGCTAAGGGCAAAAGCGCGGTTCATTCACAGGCAAGCCAAGAAAGATTCTTGGACTCGGTTTGCATGTACTATCAACAGAAATACCGACTCCAGAATAATATGGAAGAAAATTAGACAGCTTTCTGGGAAGTTTCCAATCATCCCTTCCCCAATTCTTTCATACAATGGACAAGAACTCTCTGGTCCTCTAGAAATAGCGAATGCCTTGGGTAAAACCTTTGCCGAAGTCTCTGCTGTATCAAATTACACTCCGAAATTCCAAAAAATTAAGACCTCCACCGAACAGAGGCCCATTAACTTTAGAAC